>NC_041005.1:3752500-4377500 GCF_004193775.1 Glycine soja
TATGTGAACATTGACATTTAAATGCATTTCATATTTCATATATACTGTGAAGGATAAAACTATTATTGAAATGGAATGTATGAAAAACTGAGTTAATTGTGAGATATTTACGTAGAGTTCCAACTTCTGTAACCATTTGATCTTGTAGAAAATTATCCCAAGTTTCTCACAATTATTTGGTTTTGTTGTGTTTACAACACGTTCTAAAGGTGTTATTCTACTGGATGTACCTCTAATTAAATGTGTAGTTGATTTTTTATAATGACAATTAAACTAGACGACCCAATTCAAAAATAAAAAAATAAAAGTTTAGAGATTCAATTAAAAGGGCGAAAAATCAGAGACCTACCTGAAAATTTGGTAAAAAATATGAGACTCTGGAATCAATTTAACAAATTTTTTAATTAAGATTCTGACTCGTATAACGTGTTCTTTTTATTAATATATTATATTGATTTGGCTACTAAAAAAAAAACGAAAACACAAGTGAATTTTGATTCCCATATAAACAAGCTAACAACCGAAAGTTAATGAATTTTTACTATTAACAGTAACACTATAAAAAAAAATAAGTGAACTAAATTTCTATGGTGTCAAAATAATGGATATACGAAAGTTTATATTATCACATACCCCTTTTCATCTGTAGAGCATTCCAACCACATAAAAAATCAACAAGGTAAACAATATTATAAATATAAACTTGGGATAGGGCCTTTCAAAACTTGGGATACGGAAGCTAGCCCGTAATTAGGTAGATTTAATTGCACCCACTTATACTTTGATTCCATAATGCTGGGAGATCCAATTCCATATAGATTCACTATGTTGAGAATGTTCGAATTAATGGAAATGGATAAACGCAATAAAATTAATTAAATGAGACTAGCTGTTATTATTTAAATTGTTTAAAATGAAGCAAAAACTGATGGAATACATTATGTTTAATGTTTCTCTCTTTCAAAATTGAAAAGATATCAAAGTAAAAAATAGTAATATTTTACTCATTTCATTTTCCTCTGGTTCACTTTATCACACGCTCATTTGGTTAGATTTAAAGACCAATTGGATTGAATATAGTGGTTCAGGAAGCAGCAGGTGTCCGAACTTGGAAAGTTGAATTCTCCGTGAGGTTCAGTTTACACATGGGCATGACTTTATGAAGGGAAAGAAAGGGTTCAAAGGATTATTCGTACGAGACACCCTTTGGCCTCGGTTAAATGAGAGCTAAATATTTTGACTAGATTTACTTTTGTTTAGATTTAGAATATAATTCATTCTTTGTTTGCATTGAAGGCATAAGGCAATGGCCTTTGCCTTTCTGACAGTTGGTTTTGACCACTTTTGGCGGAAAGAGAAAGAGGGACATGCCCTCGTGCATTTGCTTAATCCTTTTTTTTTGTGGCCACGGGTTTGGTGCATCACCTCTCTTCTAGGAAAGTCTCTCCTCTAAATTTGAGCTTCACTGTTAGGATAGGAATATTACTATTAGTTAAATGCTAACGAGTATTCACTACAAGTATTAATTAAATATTTAAAATAAAAATATTTTTATTAAAAGATAAAAAATTGTATTATCTATAATTTTGTTCTAAAAATACTTACTAATAAAATTCTTACTATTATGTAGGCCCAACAATATAGGGATCCTTTGGATAATAGTAGTATTTAGTAATTGGTGGAGTTGTTATTTGAATAAAATTTGACAGTTTTTATTTTATTTTAATGTTATTAATAATTTTTGTGTGAGTTTTATTAGATAGACAAACTGAATTTGTCTAGTATATTTTTCAGTTGTACACCATCTGGGTGGGAAGCATCATCAACCCAATCACAACCAATTCATTTTATCTTAGTCTCGTTGTCCTTTTAAGTTTGAGACGGGAGGAATGTGTATCCTCCAAATCGACTCCATTATCGACCCAATTACATTTACTCGACCTTAAGAAAATTCGTTGTAGAACTCAATCCCACACCATAACAACCCTCCCCCCAAGAAGAATAGGGTAATTTCAAAATATTGTAAAAAAACAGTTACAGTTTGTTTGGTTGAAATTCACTTTTAGCAAAATTGATTAAAAAATCTTGTTGATAGTGAAGTAACAAATACTAGGTTTAGTTTTTTCATAGTGTCACCATAATTTTATGATTTAGAATCAATTCTTATTTGTTATTCAAACACACTATTAAAAAATTATATATTTTTTATTTGGAAATAAAAGGAATTTTATTTCAAAATATCTTGAAAGTTGTTCTAATTAAAATTTAAAAAAAATTAATATTTTTTAAAATTAATAAAAATTTATATATATATATATATATATATATAATATGAAAGAATTGAAGTTTCATCAATGCATTGACTTGAAAATTAAAACGATTTTACTAATTATATCCTTAAATCAAAGGATAAAGAATCAAAATTAAAAAAATGATTTTATTAAATACGATTATGTTTAATCTTATTAATACATTTCTATCATACCTTTTAAGAAATGCTTCTATTTATTAAGTCTTTTATCGATATTCTTTTATGAATGAATAACAAAATTGAAATTAAAAAATAAAAAAAAAAGTTGGAAAGTCTCGAGGGTATGAAGCAATTGAGTGATAGAAACGAGTCGGTTTAGCACAGCACAGTCTTCAATAATACTAGTTTGGAGGCATCTGGTTACTACATTTTTGACTATCTGTCCGGGTCCCAGGTTGCGTCTTCAAGGTCAAGATTGTCCCTTATCTGGTCCACAATTCATGCATAGAGAATCAGATAAAAAGGAATTAAAAAGAAACACACCACCACTGTGTCACTGACCTCAAAGCTAAAAATACACTCGTGTGCTGCAGGGTTCTTTAAATAAAAGATGACCCGGTAGCCAATCACTATTTGAAAAGCAAGCATTTTTGTATCTAACCCTAATTATTTTAACACGTTACTAGTATTTACTTGAATATAATTTTAATCAATAAAAAGATATAATATATAGTTAATTTAGTTTTACTTTATCACTTCTCAATAATTTTTTAGTGTATTTGGATAATATCTAGAATCAATTATATTCCTCAAAATCATGGTGATATCATAAAAAAAAATATTTATTACTTTGCTTTTATCATAAAAAATAATTAATTATTTCTCACCATGTATCTAATTCAAAGATTTAGTTAATATCATCGTGAGTCCCCGAAGGAAAGCACGAATACATAATACTCGGTTCTATTCTACGGTTATTTCGTGCTTGTCTCTATTCTCTATTCTTTCAAGTATATTTTTTGTATCTTTTTGGTACACTGAGCGCAGTATTTGTTCTAGAAGCCATGTAGTATGTAGAATTCATTTTGTTCTTTTCAAACACTATTCTTCTTTGTCCCTACTTTTTTTTTTATTTTTTCCTTTATAAAATTATGGTCCGGGGTCGATGATTTCCTACCCTTTTCGAAGCTTGAGGAGGAAGAGTGCCTCGGTATTGGCGATGAAAAAAATGAAGACTCAATCATGGCGTTGATGATGAATAAGCGGGGCAGTACCTTTTTTGACCAAAGAAAGAAAGCCACCACAGTTAAAATAAAAAACTTGTCCCTTTGACAAGCACTTCTTAGCTCTCTCTCCGCCATTCTTTCTTTATTGCTCCCTCCCTCCTTTCCCCTCCTCTCCCACACGCTTCTTCTTATCCTCATTCCCTTTCTTCAATTCCATTTTCACATCCTTCCTTCAACTTCCACTGTTAGAAACTTCACGTATGCAACCATGCTTCTTTACCAACCACCCAAAGAAGAGGTAGAAAGAACCATGAAGGGCAACAACGTTTTGGATCTGAAAACGTTAATTGATGAGCTTGAGTCATCATCAATTGAAGTCCCTTCGGTTTTTATCTGCCCTATTTCACTTGAGCCAATGCTAGACCCGGTGACCCTTTGCACGGGACAAACCTACGACCGTTCCAACATCCTCAGATGGTTCTCCCTCGGTCACAACACGTGTCCCACAACAATGCAAGAGCTTTGGGATGATTCGGTCACACCAAACACCACACTCCACCACTTCATACTCTCTTGGTTCTCTCACAAGTACTTGGTCATGAAGAAGAAGCTCGAGGACGTTCAAGGCACGGCCTTGGAGCTCTTGGACACGTTAAAGAAGGTAAAGGGTCAAAATAGAGTTCGAGCTCTCAAACAACTTCGCCAACTCGTTGATTCCCACGTGTCCACGAGGAAAACCGTTGAGGAAAATAATGGTTCTTCTTTGATTTCTTCCTTGCTGGGTCCTTTCACTTCCCACGCTGTTGGTTCGGAAGCAATTGGGATTCTCGTGAATTTGGAGTTGGGTTCGGAGTTGAAGAGGAGTCTCATGGACCCCGCGAAGGTGTCGTTGTTGGTGGACATCATGAACGAGGGAACAATTCAGACAAAGATGAATTGTGCCAAATTGATTCAAACGTTGTTGGTAGAAGGTGACCCCTCCGAGACAGTTGTTTTATCAAGTTTGAGTCTTTTGGTTGGGGTGTTGAGGTTAGTGAGAGATAAGAAACACCCCACTAGTGTTGTAACCGGACTCATATTACTCAAAATTGTATCTTCGCGTGAATCCGTTAGAGGCTCAATTATAAGCATAGGAGCGGTGCCTCAATTGATTCAGCTTTTACCCACTTTGAATAATGAGTGTTTGGAGATAGCACTTCATATTCTTGAGGTTTTGTCAACACTTCCTGAAGGGAGAATGGCTTTGAAAGAGTGTCCAAATATTATTCCCAATGTGGTCAAGTTGTTGATGAGAGTTTCAGAGAGTTGCACACAATTTGCATTGTCGATATTGTGGGCTATTTACAAGCTTGCCCCAGAGGAATGTGCTTCGAAAGCTGTGGAGGCAGGGTTGGCGGCGAAGCTACTGCTAGTAATTCAGAGTGGTTGCAACCCGGTGTTAAAGCAGAAATCTACCGAGTTTTTGAAAATGTGCAGCCTAGATTACTCTACTAGTATTTTGATTTCCAAGTGTATGCTTACTGCAACAATACAATGAAATTCAAAACCAAAACAATTTTGTTCATAAATTAACTTCGTACATGTTTTCTTTCTTTCTTTCTTTCTGTTTTTTACTTTTTGGTGTATTTCATATACGTTTTTTAATACGGCCAAAAGAATTTTTTTTTTTTTTTTTGTACCATGATTGCAAATTGAGGGATGTGATATAACAACTAGTTGGTACTAATTAGGTTAGAGTTAGTTGGAAATTCAAATCAGCATTGATCGGATAACGCTGTGTGCTTTTGAAATAATTGTGGGAAGCTGAGTTGTAAGATCATAGAAAACGATAATGTAATATTAGTCCAAGTTATTCTGAACCCCACTTTTTTGTTCCTGTATCTTAGGATTAGCTGGAGATGGAGTGGTTTAATTAATGCTCTGTTTGGTTTAATGAAAAGAAAATGAGGAAATACAGAAAAAAAGTTAAATTGGAATTAAGATGAGACTAAAAGAAAATAAAAAAATTTAATTTTTGTTTTTGAAAGATATTTTTTTCCTTTAACTAGATAAAAGAAAAAGTGTATTTGCGCTCGTCCAAACAGAGAGCTAATTTACTCCACTTGTGTTGTTTTTAGAAGAGGCGATTGTTCATGATAGGACAGAAAGTGTTATATTTTGGAGCAAAGCTAACAAGAAAGGATCTGGATTAGGTGTGGTCAAGATCGGGTGACTATTGAGTGTAGTTGTGTGGCTCTGTTTAAAAATAAAAACTGTAGTCATTTTAAAAGTTGAGAAAGACAAGATAACAGACATAATTTATGGCATGTTTTTTCATATTTAAATTTTGTCAAATCTCGTCTTCCATGGCTGGGCGTGGGCGCCCTCATTTAATTGAACAGTCTCAAAATTTTTGAGCTAATTCTCGCGCTCAGTTTAAGCTTTTTTCTTCTTCTTTTTTTAATTCTCAGTGAAAGGGTTACGGGAAAAAAAAAAGTCTGGGAGTATCCAACACATGATTTTTTTAACATATTTTTGCCATTAAATAACCATTTGTACCTCCAAATTTTTCGTTTTATGTTGGGCCATAAAGGCCCATGTTTTCTTGCTTGAATATTTTGTGGGCTATTGCTAAATCCGTCCCCTTTTTACTAACCCCCAAAATTACTCCAAAAAATACACTCCCTTTCCTCACACTCTGTAGCAAAATGAGGCAATGTTCTCATACATGTTTTCAAAAATTATTTCACGCTGAGTTAACCAATAATAAATGAGCAATTCAATTAGAAACAAAATTATAATAATACTAATAACAACTAACCAATCTAAACCTACATGTAAAATAATCTTTTGGTTAGTTACGATTCCTAAATTTAGAATCATTTGCGAATAACTTAGCATACCTTGTTACCAATGGAAGATCCAATAAAAGGGAAGACAAACCATCATCCATACTAAGAGCAGATCCTCAATCAGGTGTTTTACACAATCACAATTCACAACGTTGCATTTAAATGCCCAGGCTCAACCATTGGCAGAATAAGTATACTATAAATGCCCTTTGTGTACAAGATTAAAGGCCACGACATATTCTTAATGTCCTCCTCTTTTTTTTTTTTAAAGACAAATTTTATTAAAAGATTAGGTCCACAAGGTGTGTTCCAAAATCTTATCATAGGATACACATAATGTTTACATATAGTAACCTCAAAAAAGCCTCACAAAACACTTCTCGGAATGAGAGGCATGGAAAATAAAATCTCAAGAACAACTACTTCACAATGATCTTGAAGGAAAGAAGGTTAATAGCACACTTTACAAACAAATTGTTGGTAGTTTGATGTATTTAACTGCAACGAGACCCGACATAATGTATTTTGACAAATAAAGATTCCACCATCTATTTGATTCACTTTTATTCCAAGAAAGTAATGCATCATACCAAGATCAGTCATTTCAAACTCATCCATCATGGATTTCTTAAAGTCTTTAAACAAGACATTGCAATTTCCAGAAAAAATAAGATCATCAACATACAAGCAAACAATGAGCATTTTACCTTTATCTCCACTTTTAACAATGAGTGTGTGCTCATAAGGACATTTTGTGAAACCAACTTTAAGAAAATAAGCTTCAATGTGACTATACCATGCCCACGGGGCTTGTTTCAGCCTATACAAGGCCTTTTTTAATTTGTAAACTTTATGCTCACTTCCAATCTTGACATAACCCGATGGTTGCTCAATAAAGACTTGCTCCTTCAAGTATCCATGTAAGAATGTTGATTTAACATCTAGTTGGAAAATGGGCCATGAATTTTGTGCCGCTAAAGCAATCATCAATCTGATCGTGTCATGTTTTGCAACTGGAGAAAAAACTTCTGTATAGTCAATCCCATATTGTTGCTTGTATCCCTTTGCCACCAAGTGTGCCTTGTATTTGTCAACTTCACCATTTTCCTTCAACTTTGTTTTAAAAACTCATTTTACACCAATGGTTTTGTGTTCTCTAGGAAGATCACACAGCTCCCAAGTATCATTTCTTTCAAGGGCATTAATTTCATCATTCATTGCTTTTCGCCACTTCTCTTCTTTGACAACACTCTCAAAAGTTGTAGGATCACAATTTGAAAACAATGCAAAGTGAGTAATTGAATCTGGAATTTCAGTTACAAAAAAGTCATCCATCCAAGCTGGCCTTTTTCTAATACGGGGAGGTAGTTCTTCTTCATTGTCACTATTTGTTGGAGAAGTTTTAGTGACTGTTAGAGCAATTCTTTTAGATGTGCTAGAGGCTGAAGTTTGTCCTTTCTCGTCATTTTCATCAAGAAATACTTGGGTATGCTGCTGCCTATTCCAACCCCAAGTGTTTTCTTCATCAAAAACAACATTCTTGCTAGTCACAATTTTCTTTGTACTGGGATTAAACAATTTGTATGCTTTGGAGGTTTCACTTACACCAATAAACACACATTTTTCAACTTTGTCATCAAATTTCTTTCTTTTCTGATCAGGAACATGGGCGAAGGCAATGCATCCAAAAATTTTGAAGTGATTCACATTTGGTTTTCTCTCACTCCAAGCTTTTTCAGGAGTCACGTTTTGAACAACAAATGTTGGGCTTCTATTCAAAATATGAACACTCCAATTTATGGCTTCTAGCCAAAAATTCTTTGGAACCCTTCCTTGTGTCATTAAGCTCCTCACCATGTTAAGAATTGTCCTATTCCTCCTCTCTGATACACCGTTTGGTTGCGGTGTATAGGCTGTTGTGAGTTCTCTTCGTATGCCATGCTCTGCACAAAATTTTTCAAAAACCTTTGAGCAATATTCACCACCACGATCTGTACGAGAGGTCTTGATATTTTTTCCAGCCTCATTTTCAACACGAACTTTAAAAAACTTGAATGCAGTAAATGCTTCAGATTTTTCCTACAAAAAATAAACCCAATTTTTCCTTGAAAAATCATCAATGAAGGTAATTAAATAACTTTTACCTCCATTGGAAGATGGACTTATTGGCTCGCATATATCTGAATGTACCAACTCCAAAACATCCTTTGCTCTTCATGACTTGTTTTTAGGAAATTGAGAACAATGTTGTTTGCTAACAACACAATCCTCACACACTTGGCAAGGGGCTGCAATTGGAGGAAGTCCTATCACCATGTTCTTCTGGTTGAGAGTCTTTAATCCACCAAAACTCAAGTGGCCATAACGAAAATGCCATAACCATGAAGGATCTTTGATTTCAGCCACTAAGCAAAATTGAATAGTTTCAATCTTCAATGGAAACAACCTGCTGGAACTCATTTGTACAACAACAATAACACCTCCTCTAGTAGAATCATAAATTTCATAAGCACCATGTTTAATAATAATGACATATCCCTTTTCTTGTAACTGACCAGCACTCAACAAGTTATTTTTTAAGTTAGGTACATACAATATATTAGAGATTGTTTCCACAAAACCATTCTTGGTTTTTATTTTAATATCACTTTTACCCTTTACTTGTATAGAGGAAGAATCACCAAAACTAACAGTTGAATGAAAATCTTCATTCAGATGAGAAAATGAGGACTTACTTCCACTCATGTGATTACTGCAGCCTATATCTACATACCAAATATCTGATTTTGGTTCCTTACTATTTTGAATAGCCATCAATAGTGTTTCAGTTTCATTTTCTTCAACAAACTTTGAAATAAACTTCCTTTTCTTTGTTGCGTAGCAGCTTTGTATAACATTGAGAATGATAATGGCCAAACCTGTGACACAGATAACATTGAATCTTAGATTTATCAAATTGATTTCGTCCTCTACCTCTGCCACCGTTGTTGTTTTGATCTCCCCTTCCACTGTTGTTGTTTTGATCTCCCCGTCCTCTGCCTCTACCACTTCTCCTTGTGCCCTTACCTCTGCCTCTTGAAGAGGTAGATGCCTTCAAAGCTTGCTCTTGTGTAATTGTATCTTGATTAATCTTCTGCTCATGAACCAGCAAAGAACTTTGGAGCTCGTCAAGGGAAAGTGTATCAACATCTTTGGATTCTTCAATGGAACACACAACATAGTTGTACTTTGGTGCCATGGAACGCAAGATCTTCTCGACTATAACAACATCTTCCATCTTTTCACCATGGAATCGCATTTTATTTGCAATTGTCATGGTTCTTGCAAAATAGTTGGTTACTGATTCATCATTCTTCATGTGTAACATTTTAAATTCCTTTATCAAGGCTTGAAGTTGTGCACACTTTGTTCTATTAGAGCCTTGATATTTTTTCTTCATTGGATCCCAAATATCTTTGGAAGTTTCTTTGCAAAGAACTGTTTCCAAGATAGAGCGATCAATAGCCTGGAACAAGTAAACTTTTGCCTTTAAATCTTTCCACTTCAGTCCCTCCAACTCCTTTTGTTGTGTTTTTGCGAGTGCTACATTAGCATTAGGTGTTTCAACACCACTTTCAACAACATGTCAATACTCTTTAGACTGTAGGAAATTCTCCATCAACATGCTCCAATGATCATAGTGACCATCAAAGCATGGAATAGCAGGCTGCACAAAGTGCCCTTAAGATGACATCTCTTTTGTTTGTTGCCTTTTTTTTTCTATAAGTCCAGTTTAGCTCTGATACCATTGTTAACACATAAAGAAATAAATACTAAAATATGAAAAATGTGTTTCTCTTTGTTATTCAAAACAAGTAATCTCATGCCTATTAAATAGGCTAGTACATAATAGAATAACAAGAATCAAATCCATTATTGCATAATCTGAAATTAAAATCCTAACGTTTAAGGAAAAACACAATCACTATACTACGTGGAGTTACACACTTCTTGAAACTAGGAAGGATAATAACTGAACTACTCAAAACAAATAATTTTTTTTTATTTTCTTAACAATATCATCAATGCTGATCTGTAAAAACCATTGCATTTCTACTCTTCCAGATTCCCACATTATGGCAAACCATATTATATAGCCTTTATTCCCACGAGCACCTAGAGAATATAACGACTCAGAAAACTGAAGGAAATCGCTACATACCTAGTTGTGTGTGACAAAGTGCAGTCCCAACCAGTGAAAACAAGCAGACCACTTGGAAGAATATGTACACTCAAAGAATAAGTGGTTGACAGATTCCTCCACCTCCTTGCACCCTATGCATACAGAATCTATAGATTTTAAAACTCCTCTCCGTGCTAAATTATCTTTTGTTAGGACACGATTCCTCACCACACACCAAGTGAAAGACTTAATCTTTGACGGCAACAAATTATTCCACAATAGCTTCCACCCCCCTTCAATATCTGTATAATATGTTTCCATGAGGTGTTTATATGCTGAGTTAACCGTGTATGCACCACTTGAATCTACCATCCATACACCACCCACGCCCAACTTCTTCTTCAATTGGACCAAGTTGTCAACTCCCCATTGAAAGAGGTCTCTTCTCCATTCCCACTGCCGACACATGACACCACCAGTTTCCAACCTTTGGGGAGGGGGCGGTAATTTTTGGAAGAAAAATCTAAAGGGGAGTGCTTTAGTAAATAGGGTGAGAGAATTAACAATAGCATGTTTTGTGGAGAAAAGCTTTACTTCCGGTCCTGATATAACCCAATGCAGAATGCATAGAATATTAGAAACAAGGAAAACGATGCAATCACGCTTACAGAGAAAGAAATACTGCATTTGCACCAAAATTATAGATATTTAAGGTTAATGATATAATGTGATAAAAAAATATTAAATAGGTGTTTATAATTTTTTATAATCATATTGTTGATATGAATTATTTGTGAGTTTTATTATTATTTAATTTGTTTTGAAAATTTTGATTGATTAATTTTAATAGATCTTTTTTAAATTATATTTTTTTTCATTTAGAAGGCTTAAATCTAAAATCTTGCTTAAAAATACTAAGTCTAATTCCATTTAAGTCAACAATTTGTTTGTAATATCTATTTAAAATATATATGTATTTATATATTATTGTTCTAAATACAAAAGAAAAAAAATCAGTAGAAGTTGAGTTTAGCATAAAAGGTCAATTTTTCACAAAAGGAATTAAATTTTAGTTTTCAAAGAGAATTATCTACATTTGATGTTCAACTGAATCCTAAACAGAATTGTTTCTAAAAAATATGAAAAAAAAAACACAAACAAGAAGGCAAAAGGGGCATGCATTTGTACTTTTGTAGCTCAATGCATTATGTTATACGGCTTATAGTTGTTAAGGAATAAATAAAGTATTTTTTTATTAAGAATTAAGTTATAATATATATTTTTTAAAAAAATTAAGACGTATTAATAATATTTTAAAATAATATTCTAATTTCTGACTCTTGATTTTTTGCCTCCATTTTACTGATATGCACGTGCGACCTGGGTCGATTTCCTCGTTGTCTCATCTGCATTTCAAGTTCCGTTTCGTATTTCGTTGGGGCGGTGACAAGAAGTTAGAGCGACGTGTCTAATTAAAGTAGACGCCCACCGTAGTGCACAAACCACCTGATCGGCGCCCCCAACCTCCTCCCTTTACCCTCTCTTGAATCAAAAATTCGAAACCATAAACCTTTTTCACAGGTCACATTTCATAAAAAAAAAACACAATGTCATGGCTGGCTCGTTCCTTCGCAAACTCTCTCCGACTCGATGGCGACGTAGACGACGAAAACGACATCGTACTGGATCCACCTACCACCTCATCGAGAGACCCCGCGCAACAGCAACACGAGGCACGAGAAAATGCATTCGGATCAGAAGCTGAAGAAGACGAAGAAACGCAAGATCGTGCTGGAGTCAAAGAGGACCTCGACGAAATCAAGCAAACCCTAACTCGTCAATTTTGGGGAATGGCCTCCTTCCTCGCTCCACCGCCATCTGATTCTCATTCTCATTCTCAATCCGATCCCTCTTCGTTCGTTTCCGATCAATCCAATCATCGCGCTGTTTCTCCGAACGAAGAACTGCAATTGGATGAGGCTGCGATTTCCAATCACTCTAATTCGGTTTCGGTGGGATCCGATTCGGAAGGGGATTTTGGTCTCGAGCAACGCGCGGTTGGAATTACCGAAGAGGTGCTGGTCTTCGCGATGAACATTGCTATGCATCCCGAGACGTGGTTGGATTTTCCTATTGATGAGGAAGATGACACCGACGGTAACCTCTTTTTATTGGATCGGATCACTGAATTATTAATTAATTAATGCACATTTCGAATTTTAATTTGGTTACAGTTATAGAACAGATCGGTCACTCTTGAATATTAATTATAGCGTGTTACATTACATCCCTTCGTAACTTGGATGGAAACACATTGACAGTGTTAGTGTTTGGTAATTGATATGGTCACGTGTTGCATTGTTTAATTGGATTCTTTTGAGATTTTGACGTGATGAATTCTACTCATAGATTTTGACATGTCTGATGCACAACAAGAGCATGCTGCGGTTGTTGAAAGATTGACTCCTAGATTAGCTGCGCTCAGAATTGAACTGTGCCCTTGTCATATGAGTGAAAGTTACTTCTGGAAAGTGTATTTTGTTCTTTTGCATTCAAGGCTCAATAAGGAAGACGCAGGGATTTTGTCTACACCCCAGGTAAGTTACATGGGCTTTTGCTTTTGGCTTTCATGTTGCTCTTGCAATCACCCTATTTTGTGAGATGTTGGTGACGAAGTCATTTTAAATTGGTTTCACCATTTATTTGTATAATTATGATTGCCTGGACCCTTTGAACTAGGAAGGAGTGTTCCAATATCTTTATCTGATGGAAGAGCAAGCTCACAGTTTGGAAATAGGTGGTTTTCAATGTCACCTGTTGGGAATTAAATTACCGGATAAGAATGACTAATTATCCTTTGTGATTAGTTGGGTAATGTATTACCAAGTTTTGGTGGTGTGTGTGATAGTTATAAAATATAAGTAATCTGTGTAAATAATACTTTAAACCAGACTGAATGATATGGATTACGGGGCGCGAAGGTTACCTTACTGCTACGTTTATTTGATTGGTTCCTGGCACTTCCTGGCTCCTGCTGCTCAGTGCCCAACTTTCTACGTCATGGAAATTGATCATTTCAGCTGAAAAGGCTTATATGTTAAATACAATTCAAAGTCCTTCTCGTGGTTCAAGTTATTTTATTCTGGAATTCATAGACTCTACTTTCTGATTTGCCTTTTAACAAGATGAAACTACTGCAGTCTCTTAATGGTTTTGTCATTGTTAATTCTCAATGGTTATCTAAAGAATATTTAAATATCTATTTCACTTGGGAGATTTCTTTAGATTTCAAAAAAATATTGTCATTACCTTGTGGAAGATGTTCCACTATAAATATTCTTGTTATTGTTTCGACTATTGGGCCTATATGACATAACCAATCAATAAAATATTCCAACACTCTACCTTTGTCATATACACACTAGATAGATATAAGATATGAATTCATGATATATGATTCACTTTCAAGATGCCTTGGTGGTGAAATGGTAGACACACAAACTCTAAATCTCAATCTCAATTTCTATGAAATTGAGAGTCTGTGTTAGTTTTAATTTGTGGTGCACAATTGGTTTTAAAAGTATATATGGTCATTACCTGTCCATCTCTGTTCTCTCTTTGGACTAGTGCAAATCTATTTGTTATGTGCTCCATTTTGTAAAATCTTTTTTATTCTTTTAATTTTCTTCTCATTTGTGAGAAATATTGAGCAATGTTTGATTCTTTTGGCATGGAAAATTACTAAATTCTGTTTCATTCTATTCACACGTGATTCTCTATTATGAAAAAGAATTAAAGGATATTACCACTGATGCTGTAAATGTGTAATCCTTTTGTCTGTGCTGAACTTGATGGCACGTGTATTGGTAGTACTTATAATCTACATTCTTCAAAAATTATCTCATACTTGATAGATAAACAAATAGTAAGCCTCGAGAAGAAAAATGTGCATTTTATATATTAGGTGTCTTTAAGTTTTATTCTCTTCTTGACTCAATATAGTTATGCATTATGATTGGATATCTGATATTTGAATTGGTTACAGGGATCTTTTCTTCCAGATTGAAATGTTTATAACAATTTAAAAAGAGAATAGTTTGACTGGAATGAGTTTGATCTATTATTGTTCAGCCATGAGGAAAATTTAGTTTATTTATTTAAGTGTTCCTTTGCTTAGATTGATTTAGTCACTGATCATGAACAATTTTGGTCTCTAATGTTCATCAAAGTTTACGTGCACTTCTACTTTTAGATGAGTACTGTATATCTACTTTAATGGGTAGATGAACTTTTATTATGTCTTAGTTTTAAGTTTTAACACTTGCAGGTCATGGCAGCAAGAGCAATGTGGATGCAGGAATTGCATAAACAAACAAAGCCTGAATTTGAAATTTTTGGAAGAAGTGCTTCCTACTCAAGAGACAAGGCACAGCACGATGATTTTACTCCCAACTTATTGGATGATGCTTATTCTGATGACACGCCTAATCAGACATATGGATATAGAACAACCTCTTTGTCCATGATGTCAGATTGTGAGACTGATAAGCACATGGTTGAAAGTTCTGGAATGCATTTCACCGATAAGTCTGTTATTGAGGAAAATTCAATTATTAAAACTGAAAACAAGGATCTAAAATGTGGTCGACCCTCTCAAATTATTATTCAGGATTATGATGATGATGATGAATGGCCAGAGGAAGATTCTGATATAGGGGGATATGGTGGAACAACTCATCCCATGGTGAATGAAGATGACATATCTTTCAGTGATCTTGAGGATGATGATTATGGCATTAAACCCGTTAGTTCCAGTACAGGTTCAAAGGTGATATGAAACTTCAAACAGACACGATTGTCGTAATTTTAGGATCAGTAGATCCTCACTCAGCACCAAGAACAATGAAGAGATTGCCTGATGTTGGGAATAACAAAAGTGCTGGTGTCTGGAGCATTCTTTTGTATATAATGAATGGCGAATGAAGTTGCTAAAATGCTGTGATGCTACGTGAAGGTGTAAAAAGAACTTGTTAATCCTTTTTTTCCCTACATCTGTTATGGGACTATGGGTTCTAAGGTGGATGTTGTATTTTGAAACAACTCAAATGAAAAGGAAAGAGTGGAGCTAAGACTGTGATTTAATGCTTAATCCCTGTTTTTCAGAGATCCAAAATGAGAATATGGGATGAAATATGTGCTTCAATCCGAGGGACAGCTCTGTTTCAGAAGGTACATCATATAGCCATATAGGTGCAAGAAGTGTATATAAAACCTCTTGTTTGTCGTCAAAAATCGATACTGAATTTTCTCATGTATTTTTGGCGGTTGTAGTAGGGTTTGGGATGCTCTCTCTGTTTCTTTCTTTATTTGGGTGTCGTCCTGCTGATTGCCTTGCTGTCAACTGTGTTTGAAAACTATAGAGTCATTAAAGTGAAAATTCTAATTAAAAAAAATTATTTTCTTAAAGAACAAAATGTTTGATATGCTTAATAACTTTAATTTGATCTCTATTTGTATTCACTCCGGCCTTTATTCAAATAATTGTTTCTCAGCAAAATTGCCGGAGGTTATGCTTTCTCGAATCCAATTGTGGATATTGCATAATATCCTTATTCTTTAACTAATGTCTTAAAAAAAAACTAAAATTCGAACATTTGATTAACTTTGAATGATCGGATCAAATGATAGTCCTGTAAGCATAGTTATCAAAACCGGTCCGACCTTGAACCGGTAACCTTGCTGGGCCGAATTAGCTTTTGGATCCGACTGGTGAGACCAAGCCGGTTTTGCTCAAACCCGGTGACCCGGCCGGATATGGGACCCGAACCGGTTGAGCAGCTTCCCTTATTAAAAACCCAAAAAACACTTTGGAAATGGCGCGTTTTGCGGTGTTGCCTTTTTCACTTCTCAGAGTTCCCCTGCCGTAGAGTGGTGCACAGCCTTAGCAGCTAAGTCGTCTCGCCGACGCACGCACGGTCTGGGTGCAGGAACTCGCACACTCGGTGAAGTCCGAAGCTCGCTAGCGCCTAGTCTCGGCGTTGGAGGCTTTGATCTGGTTTTTATCTCTCCTTCGCATGCACAGGATATTTATCTTCTTCCACTGCTGATTTTTTCTGAGCACTCAGATTTCTTTCGGATTTGGTTTATGCTAGTTTGAATTTGAAAGTTACACTTGCACGGTGGACTCTGGTACTCTGCTTTTGAGGAACACGTGTAGTCTTTTGTCATTTGGAAATGGACAAAGGCATCCAGACAAAGTTGCTTACTAGTTTTTTTCTTTCTTTTATTTATTTAAAAAGTTTCTTACTAGTTAAGTTAGTAGTTATTTAATTGCTTGTCACATAAATTTGGAGTATAAATTATTAATTAATAAAATCATATATAATTTTTTTTAATATAATGTAAGTCAAACCGAATAAGTTGGTGATTCACCTGTTTGACTCTGGATCGATTTTCACACTGCTTGTTAGTATATATACCTCTGCCGGATTCCCCCCTCGTTGTAAAGTTTTCAGTCAAATGCATGAGAAAAACCGAAGGTTGTCAATTTAGAAGGAAGACCTCTAGTTTTTACGATGACCTGCTTTTTATTATGCATTATGTTTTAGAAATTTACCAACGATCATGTTAATCATTATTATTATTATATATATATATATATATATATATATATATATATATATATATTAACACACTTTTAAATTTTATAGTTGTAATGTTTTTTTTATCGAGATTTATATTAACTTTTTAAAATATTAAACGTGGAAAATATAAAGTGTAAGTGGATGAGCAACAACAGTCATCTTAGAGGCCATCTAACAATGGAAAAAAAAATAACATCTTAAATAGTAAGTCACATTATTAAGAGTTTAATTGCACTCGTTAGTTTAGAAATTTTATTATTTTTGTTCTTAGTAAGTCACATTATTAAGAGTTTAATTTTACTATTGTTATTGTTCCTTTTTCATCACCATATCACCATTTTCTTTATCCATGTCATTTCATTACTACTACCATCTCTATCTCTATTATGATTAGGTAACATTATAAAAACATTTCACAGTACAAGATCCATTTTTCTTAAAGATATTTATATACTAATTTTTTTTATATTACACGTTTTAACTATTATATAATTTACATGTTCAAAAATACATATTTAATGTAAATTTTGATTATATAAAATAGATATTTGTCCTATACATGGCAAATACCAAAATATTAATTATATAAAAAAACATTTTATTTTTTACAAATGTCTGATTTAGAAGTTTAACAGTATGAATACAGGTGTATTGTGCTATCTTAGCTGCAACAAACGACGAGGAGAAGGTTGACCAGCTGTTGAACAACCCTTTCTTTGGCGCGGTATAGGGCATATGAACGAAGCTTATCAGATATTTCCCCATCTCATGGATGCCAATGGAAACTCAATTAAAGCCAAAGCAAAGTTAGTGCGCTAGTTGAGAGGTATTTATTTTCCCTCCAACCATTCCAATACTAACTAACTGTATTTATTTTCTTGCTCCCTTTCATTTCCGCCATTCGATACTCTTCCATGGACCTTCCGCTTCTCAGCAAGAGTCTTCAATTCTCTCTAAGAAACAAAAACTACCTTCTCCTAATTGCCTTGTTCGGTGCCTCCGGTTACGCTGCCTACAATTCACCCTATGTCGCTCAGAAACGGCGCCGTATTGCCAAGCTCCTCAGAGCCTTCGTTTCCCTCGCCGAGTTAATTTCCAACTCCGCGGACATCGTTGCCGTTATCTCCAACGACTTGAACCGCTTCCTCGCTTCCGAATCCGACGAAATCCCCAACAGTTTGAAGCAGTTAGCCAAAATCGCAAAATCGAACGACTTCTCAACGTCGCTGGCTAGGCTTTCCGAGGCTGTGACGCTCGGGATTTTTCTAGGGTATAAATCACACGCGGGTAACGATTATAACGGCAACAAAGATAATATTCCTTCGGAAATCACCGCGGAAGCTTCTAGATTCTCCGATAGGGTGTTGGAGAGGCTTTTCTCCAAGGCTGGAACGGGTTTTGTGTCTGTTGTGGTGGGAAGCTTTGCGAGGAACTTGGTTTTGGGTTTCTACGATGCCGAATCCGTCGGCACGAGGTCTCAATCGGATGTTCCTGGATGGGTGAATGTGATTTGTGATGAGAGGTGTGGGAAGCTTATAGGGGATTGTGTGCAGACTTTTGTGAGTACTGCTGTTGCTGTTTTTCTTGATAAGACAAAGGATGTGAATACCTATGACGAAATGTTGGCCGGATTGTCGAATCCGAAGCACCAGGAGAATGTGAAGGGGATTTTGGTTTCCATGTGTAATGGTGCTGTTGAAACCTTTGTTAGAACTTCTCACCAGGTTTTGACGAACCGGAGTGTGAGGTCGAATTCGGATTTGTCTGTGTCTCCTGTTGTTGTTCCGGTGAGTGAAGAAGGGTGCCTGAAACAGGAGGCACTTCTGCAGCAGCTCAAAATTGGAAGCTCAGTTAATGGTGTTCAGGATGTTGGGTGGCTTGAACAGATTAAGTCAACGCTGTTGGTGCCCGTGAACCAGAGGTTCGTGCTTGATGTCACTGGGAGAGTGACGATTGAAACTGTGAGGTCATTTGTGGCGTTTTTGCTGTGGAGAATATCAGATGGATTCAAGAGTAGTGTTAGTAAGGTTCATGAAGAGGTTCTGGGCAAAGGACTGGAGGTGGTTAGATATGTTGGAGCTAAGTCATCGGTTATTCTTACCTTGTGTCTTGCTTTGTATTTGCATATTATGGGTGGTAGTAGGATTCTTTTGCCTGCTTAGTATTATGTTTGATCATCTAACCTCTTAATTGTAATGCCGTTGGAATATAATGGTAGCAAAATCAGATCTTTAAGTTAGATAACATAGATATGTTTCCAAGTATTAAATTTGAGGTCATACTACTTTTAGTCTTTTTCCATACCCAAAAAGAAATGCAATGATTTGAGCCATCTTGCTCAAATTTACATTGCTTCAATGCTGGATGCATATAACACCACTCCTGAAAATTGTGATAATTATTTTATACCGCTTTCTTGAATGGAAACAAAGTAGGCTGCTCTATCATTGTACTATTTAACGATTGTTTATCTGCAGCAATATATGAATAACGGTTTTGTTAGCTGATGCTAAGATTAAATAATATTCTTCCTTTCTTTCTTGTAATTTATATATAATATTCTTCTAATTAGCCTTCCCTCCTTGGTACTCTTAATCTTATTCCCCCTTCATCAAAATGAAACCCAGTTTTGAGTACATTTCTTCTTCTTCTTTTTTTTTTTTATATGGCAAATCAACAATCATATCTGATTGAATTTTCTCTACGAAGTTGAGATTTCATTGCAGATTTGACTCTCTGCAACTGCTAACTGGAACTGGCTGCCAGGTATGTATCTGACAGAGTTTGAATCCACTTCTTTCTGTTGAGAATTCCAGATTTTTGTGCACGAGACTTGGATTTGTGAATAACTGTATGAGCAGCAAACTGCATACTTAATGTTAATGTGCCCTAATACATTCTTCTCTGAAAAGAATATCACAAGCATTATGCATGCTTTACATCTTTACATCGTTGTTAATATATATTAATCAGTATTGTTCCTCTTTCATGCATTGTATATCTTGCAATGGTTTATTTTGGATTAAATTAAGAAGTCTTTATCATGAGAGAACTCTTCCATGTAATTAACTCTGTTGAATCAGTGATACTCTTTCCGAGTCACCAGAAGTTTACAATCAGAGTGTTTTCTCTAGGTATGTCAATTAAATCTTTAAACCATGGCTACTCATATCTGATGCCTTGATTTTGATGGAGAAGTATGCTTTGACTGAGTGAGTTTGGGTTTTTACCAATTTGCAAAAGTGAGGGTGGGTTTGGATATGTATCTGCCTGCCCCTGAACCTACTTTGAAGTCACACTTGTATATGAAAGCATATCTAGTGAGAAATGAGACTTTGAGAAAAGCGAATCCCAACCGTAATTTTTAAATGGATGATCCAGATTGAAACTAATGAAAACAATCTTAACTATACTTATATGATTGTGCTGTCAAGGTTTACTCTTCTCACCTGATACTCTATCTGACACACACATGTTCTCTCGTTCTTATTTCTTACAATTAGTGAGAATATAAATTAATTATCATAATTGTTAAATAATTTAAATTATGATAAATAATAAAGTTGAAATCATATGTTTAGTTCTTAGGTTTCTTATTTTTAAGATTCATTTTATCTATTATTTGAATTAAAATGTACTTCACCCAGATGAAGATAGGGCTGGATTTAAATTTTCCATACGGCAGCATTCTTGACTGATATACCTTGAAATGGGCCAGTTGCCTTCTATTCATCTAATGATTCCAGTCTAGTGTCAATCGGGTATAAATTTGTCTTCAATGCTCTTACTCTGTCCTGCTGAATGGATGATGCTTTTTCTCTAGCGTTCATAGAACAATGCCAGTCCAACTCTATCAAGCTGATTAGAGTATTATAATTTGATTCCTTGCTTCTTGGAAATTGACTAAGCTGTAGATTTGTGTTCTCTTGTTCTGTTTTCTCTTTTGCCATGAATGAGCTGTGGTTTAAGACTTTTGAGAGAGGTTGTCTTTGGAGAATTATAATTTGCTTGCTTCTTTAGTTGTCACGTTTTCTTTAAACTACAGGACCTCTACAAGATTCTATATGTAAATCTTCTTGGTAGTTTGCACAGCAAAAGTTAACTAGGAGTCTAGTAAATCAAATGCCATCCGCAGTGAGACTTTTGGCATTTCAGAACAAATTACATCATTAAGACAGAAAAAAGGAACCAATTACAATCTTGAGAATTTGTCACTGCGGATCTGGACTTACCCTTGTTGGGGCTCCTAGGCAGTTAAAACTATTTTTGGACACTACACCTCTGCCAAATATTTGTCTTACATTTTCATTTAAATTATTTTATCTTACATTTTCTCATCTTTTTTTCTATCTTTTTGTTTATTATTATAATATATAAAATATTATACAAATTAGTTGTATAAATGCAATTTCTTATATAAATAGTTTATATCTATAGTAGTAAACTGTAAACCCACTGCCATAAATTCATAATATTCTTTAGAAAAATAGTTGTATCATGATATATTTTTTTACACTTTATTTTTCTTTATATATCAATTTTTTTGACAGAGAAAGTGCACAAAGAAATTGTTTTTTTTTAATATAACGAGTGCAAAAAATAGTACATAATATGAAATAATCATAGATGTATGTTCTTCACGAGAATCTATCATTGATCAGCTCATACCCATGACTTTGCCTTAAAAAAGAATGTTATAGCTAATTGCTTTTCTCTCCTCCCCCAGTCACCAAGTTGAGTCATATCATTAGGTCACTGAATTTCTTAATTCCTAGTCCCGTGTAGACTGGTCCATCCTTTTTCAGAAAAATATAAGTAAATTTAATGGATTTGAATCCCTTCTTAAGTATTGTTAATTTGTTTTTAAGAAACAGGATAAAAAATTAAAAAAATAAGAAATCTTATAATTAATCATAATAGATAATTTTAAAAAATCGTATAAATAATCATAATAATCCAACTTATATTTTCATTTCTTTCTTTTTCTAATAAAAATATTTACTCTTGATAAATTAAAGTATTTATTCTTAAACATACATTCTCGTGGAGAGATAAAATGTTTTAAGTGAACTAAGTTTAAGTCTCGGACTGATGATTAATCATATAATTGATTCAAAAGAATTGAAACTTTTAGGAATATTTTAGGGTTTAACCGAAAAAAAATCAGGGAATTTAATTACGGTGGTTTTTGAAAAAAAATATTATCTTTTTCGTTAAATCACATAATTTCTCACATGTTGAGTGTTTAATTTTTTAGTTATATGCTTTTATTTCTTTTAAATTGAAATACTATATCAATTTGAAAATACTTTTTTTAACAGACTAAATTTTAATATTATTATGATCATAATTGATTCCAACTAAAGTTTGCATTTCAAAATTTAAATTTGCATGCAACATATTAATAAAAAAAATTCATTTTAAAAATATTTCCTCACTTTATTCTTATTTAATATCATAATAAAATATTTAATTACTCATTTTAATTTAAAAAATTTGGGTGATACACGAAAGATGCTATATAAAACATGATTCAATTTCATTTTACAATATACTCATTTGACAAGTAAAAAACAAAGGAGTTCTACTTCTATCCTATGATTTGAGGGCGATAGTGGCCGTCTATTTCAGATACTCTTATGGCGCAAGGCTCGAAAAATAATCGGGAAATTACTCCTATTTGGATTAGATGAGACAAAAATGATTATTTACTTATATTGGGGGAAGGCACCAATCATAGAGGGCTTATCAGTGGATGCGATGCGATCATGCGAGATGTCTCTGAATTTGACAAAGGTTCAATTGTCAATATGAATATTGAGAATCTAGATCCACATTATTGTAATCGAACCTTTGGTTTCATAACAGCATTTATAGCTCATGTAGGAAGAATTTGACAAGGCTGTTTTGTATGCCGAAACATCCTTCAACGAAACAGCAATTCTTGTGAGGTCTATGAAGAATTTCTACACATACATAATTTCATGTTTTAGGTTGCGGAGGCAAATCAAGATTGAGAAAAATACGTACCCTATGCGGTGAAAAGATTGCATCGAATTCAACGCTAGGACGAGAGGCATAGGTTAATTAAGCCGAAGCAAATGAGAAGATACAAGGCGAAGAAGTTGGGTGGTTTAGAGATACTGCCTCAACTATTTTTTAGATCAGTTTTGGTCACTCAGATTGTGTTTATTTGTATGTGGGGGAGTGGAAAACTAAGAGGAGAGAACCTTTTTCATATAGACAACGTAAGATGGAATAAGTTTATTGGTTTCCTCTTGAAAAAAGAAGTTTATCTCTATCATAAACACCACAACACAGATTCGTCTACACCTAAAAGTATGTGTCTCTCAATTTGTGGACTTTAGTTAATAGCCACGAATCAAATTATGACACGTTATATGCAGTAACGAAAATATATCAAGTATGGCACCATTTGTATCCTAACGTATCTAACTAGTCCTGTATCGCCTAAGGATATTAAATTCACATTATTTAAAGATGTAATTTTTTATATTATTTTAAATTTTTAATATATTATTAATTAATAATTTTAAATTTTAATAAATATATGTTATAGACATGTTATTAAATATTTAAATATATTTTCAAAATAATATATTTAAAAGATACATTTTTAAAATGGAAATCAAAATTCAACAATCTTATATATACTTGCTAATTTTGAAAATGAAATATAAAAGAAAAAAAATATTCGATTAAAAAAGAGAAGTTATATTAGAAATCAACTATTTTCAATTAAAAAGGACATCACAATAAAATGAAAATTAAAACTTAAATTTTCATATATTAACATTATTCTAACATGTAACTCTTTAGAAATAGACATCAAATAGTTATTCAATAAATTGTTGTGTAAAACACCTACAATAAAAGACAAAGTAACCTGTATATGCAATATAGCAGAAAGAGATGAACTTAACATGAACATGTTATTTTTCACCATTTGCAAAAAGTGGGGTCAAATCATCATATTTATTTTGTATCACCTATATTTTTTTATCACAAAAGAGCTCGATCTCATAACCTGATAAATTTTAAATAAAAAAAAATCAAAATATGGCAAAATATTATGTTATACTGTTTCAAAAAAAAAAAGTAAAACTAAAAAGTAGTTATCTCTTCGATAAGTACATACAATTTGATAAACAAATATTGCATAGTTTATTCATACTTTAATCTAGTACAACTTCAAAAGGTCATCTTAATTTCTAATAATTAAAAATACATATCTAATGAACCAAAATAAGAGGAAGGAAAAAGAAACCAGAGAAAGAAAAATAAAAAAAAGGAGATATCAGTTCCTCAACATTTTTGAAACATAACATAAAATAATAAATAAAAAGTAAAAGAAGAATAAGAGGAATAAGAAAATAGAGAAAGAACAACATTGTCAAATTATCACAACCACTAATTGTGCTTCGTACACACCCTATTACATAAAGCCCACAACTTTCAGAAAAATCACCACCAACAAAAGAGAAGATATCGGTTTTAAAATTATTGTAAAAGAGAATCTGTAATTTTTTTTGAAGAAGATCACAAACAAAATGGAAAAGAATGAAATCGTTACTTAATGAATGTATAACAACACACTCTCCTACAACCCTAAAACAAAAACAAAATATAGATATAATACGGCTATACAATAATACAGAGAGAGATAAATATAAGATGAAACAGGCAAAACAAAGTGAGAAAAAAAGTTCGCAGAGCAGAAAGAGGCAAGGAGGCACATAAAATGATGGAGAAAGAATGAATTTGAAATATTACATTTTTTTATTAAAATATTAAATTTCCAAATTCAGACTGTATTTGATTTGATGTTAAAACAGTAAGAATTGACAATGATTATGTTTTCAAATTTATAATTTCAATTTCATAATAAAAAAATTGAGAATTTCAATCGGAATTAGTCTCAGAAATATATAATTATTTCAGTTTATATTATGTATTATATATCTTTCGGATGTGTACCAAAAAAAAATTATATCTTTCTATAATTATCAATTTTATTAAATCAATTATTAATTATTTATAATAATTATACATATAATGTCATTTATTATTTTATGGAGACATTTTAAATTTAAATAATATCATTTAATATTTTATGAAAAGAATTAATATGAGATTAACACGTGCCCATTAAATCAAACATTCTTGTATATATATAGTAACTGGCCAACTGGCCAGTGGTAACATCTTAGCATGGCCTAATAAATAGACAATATTTTTAATAGTTAGTATTAATTTGAAAATTATCTACTTATATTATGAATTAAAATATATAATTTAAAAAGTAAGGTTATTTTTTTAATTAGATTTTTCTCAATATCTTTTTCTTATTTCTTTTAAATGTATATTTCATATGAAGGAATGTAACTCAATTGGTTAAATCCTAAGCATGAATTGTTAAAAAAATATAGTATATTAAGTTCGATTCCTTGTAAACAAAAATAAATTATATTTCATACACTCTTTGGTAATTAGTCAAAAAAATTCTCTCAACCATCTTAGATTATCATTATATGTATATTTTTAACTATTTATCTCTTTCGATCTAACATTTTTTTTACATAAACTTATAACATAATGTCCATTACAAAATTTAGTAATAGTCAATTCATCCACTAGATACGCTAGACTTTTAGGATAAACTCTGCTTCATATGATGATCAAATGTGTCATTGTAATCATAAATCCATTATTAATCATATTAGTTATTCTTTAATCCATATCACAATTGACTTTTAATATATGATTTTTTCGGAAATTGAACACAAGTTGAATACAAAATCACAATGTTTCCTCCAAGTAGTATATACGTAGGCAAACTTTGTGGCCATAATAATGGAGTTACAGTGAATGGCATTTGCAAAATTGAACCTAAGATTTCCATCAATTAGACAATTTTTGCAACAGTTTGTCCCTAATCTTCATTTGTCGGTCTATTGGATTTCTATGATTTTTGAGAGAATAAGTTTCTCAATAAGCATTTCCAACAAAATAAAATAAGAAAAAAAAAATGAGCTTTCTATAAGTTAAAATTAACTTATACAAGAATTAATTAGTAAAAATTTTCACACAACTTCTCCAAAATATTATTTTTAACTTATGCAAAAACTAAATTTTGCTTACGAAAAAAATTATTTTTTTTCGTATGACAGAAGTGTTTCTGGATAAATTTATTTAAACAGACTCTAAATAATTTTTTTTTCGTTACTAGAGGAAGTACTTGAATAACATCCTTTACTTCTTTTCTGCAAGAAAAAAGAGAAATGGTGTTTACAACAATCCACCTCCAAGAAATAAAAAATAAAAAAAAAACAATATTCAAAAGTAAACAATGATCAAAGGAACAACATTCCATACAAGTATGCATTATGTTGATTAATGATGAAAAAAAGAACATATGCCTAAGAAAGATTTCTTTGTCTCAACTCTTTAAGTTTCTACACAATTTCTCTCAATCCTAATTACACTTGAGCTCCTAAAAAACGTCTTCTGCAGATCCTCTTGCATTGTAATTCTCAGTGAAGTCTAATATTTGTTTTTTGCAGTTCACTCATCCGCTTTATAATACTTTACAATACAACATACAAAAGAGTTACAAAAATTCCTTTACAAAAGAATGTGCCACAACTAGCGATGACATAGGCTATGTTAGGACGACTTCACACCATCACATACATTAGGCTATCCGCACTTGGTTAAGGCACATTTTCCAGCTCATTTTCTTCTTGATTGGTTTTAGGATTGTCTTCAAGTGGGATGCAATAGAAATGCCCATTGGTTTTGCCTTTCATATTGAATTTGTTCAAGATTTTCTCAAAATAACCCTTCTGACTGATGGTAATATAAGATTTCTAGTATCTTATTTCCAAACCAAGAATCCTCTTGGTTGGACTCAAACCCTTTATCTCAAATTTAGTTATTTGCTTCTTAAATCCTTGAATTTTTGCCATGTTATCATTATGTCATCAATATATAAGAGGAGGCAAATGTAGTCATTACAATTCAACTTATAATAAACATAGTCGTTGAAGTTGTCTCTTGTACTTGAGATTAAGGATAAATTTATCGAAATGCTTGTACCATTGGCATAATGGTCATTCACTTATTTGAGATCATACAAAGATTTTTTAAGAAGGTAAACTTAATTTTGTTTACATTGACTTTTGACCCTTCTAACTATTTTATGAATATTTTATCCTCAAACTCACCATCTAAAATGGCTGTTTTTACATTCATTTGCTCAAGGTATAGTCCGAACTGACCTACTATGACAAGGAGCTTTGTAATTGAGTAATGTCTCACAAATGGTGAAATATTTCATTGAAATTCACTCATTCTCTTTAAGTGAATACCTCTTTGTCGTAAATCAAGCTTTATAACACGGAGGTTTAGATTTTGAAATGTATTCCTTTCTTTTGAAGATCTATTTGTCACCCACCATTTTTTCTCCATTTGTTGTTTGCACTAACTTTTAAACATTCTTTGGATAAGAGTTGAAATTGATAGGAACAGAATTGAAAGGAAAGGAAAAGAGAGAGAAAAAATAGAAATGAATGTTAAGTAAAAAATATGATGTTGTTTGAATAAATAGAATTACGAAGAAACTAAAATAAGAGATTTGTTTTTAATTAATTGTTTGGTTATGTAAAAAAAATGGAAGGAAAGAAATGAGAAATAATAACAACATACATTTTACCATTTTTAAAATGTCTTATAATACAATAAAAAAACACATAGCTCGCATATTATTATTTCTTAATGTGGGACCCAACTTGTTTTTCCTCAAATTCACTGGTATTCAAGTCTATAGATAAAGAAAAGAGCTTCTTGTGAAGTCCACAAATTTTTGCATTTTTTCTTTTCGTTTCTATCTAAACAACCATGTGAAAGTTTGCAGACCCTTCATAAATTACTTCTTCCCATTTCTCTACCTAACAATTTAACATATCCAAACATTGTGTGAAGTCTGATTTTTGTTCAAAGATTTCATCTCTTCTTCCTCTGTGAAATGCCAATTTTAATGATCCTTATTAATTTTTTTGGGTGAACACTTTTAATAATGGTTATATTACATGTAACAGACAAAATGTTTATAATGACATTAAGTAAGAGTGGAGACTTATCATTAGACATTACATGAGTGTCTTAATCCATCACTGGGCACTAGCCATCCAAAACAAAATCCTAGCTGTAATTACATCGAGTAGTCAAATATTATAATTAAATTAATAATCTTTATAATTAGTATTTTTTTGGGACATTATAATTAATGTAATTAATATTGAAAAGTTGTCCTAAGTAATTTATGAATGCGTTAATCCATGAATAAATAGTCCAACATATCTCGGATAAACATAGATTAACTTCCTTTTGAAAGGTTAGGTCATGTCCAATTTCAATAGTTACTTTCCAAATCTGGATTTGCAATCTTTCATTTCAAAGTGAACCTTTTTTTTTTATCAGAAATTGTTGGCATAAGTAATTTAATATTTGAGTGACATCTCTAATTCAAGATTCTCCAGCTTGAACATAGAATTACAATTAAAGATACCACTTTATTTTAAAATAAATTAATTCAATAGGAAATGATTAGTTTAATGTCAAATAAAAAATTCTGGATATCTTTAGTTAAAAAAAATGCCCTTTTTTTTTACGTTTAATTGAGCGTGGACTTCAAAAACACGCATTTGACTTCATTTTACGGAGTAGGTGATGGGTTAGAAAATGTAACGATGTGGTAAATAACTATTATTTAGTGGGTAGACCTAGTGAGCAGTGGGGTAATCCATGATTAGATGCACTACTTCCACGGTTCCACATATCATTTCATTCTTCCTTTCACGTTACGTTCATGTTTACGTTTTCAAATTATGATTTATGCACACCAACAATGATATACAAGACTATTGTAATATATTATTTGTATGCAGCCAATTCTCTATCAACAATTTTATTCACAAAATATATAAAAGTATATTTTTGTGCGTTTGATTTAATTATTTTTTATTAAGTTTAAGATTTTTTAAAAATAAATAGTTTTTAAATAATTCTTATCAAATACTATGTTATAAGTTGCATCTGTTAACTGCTTTTTTTTCTTCTTCAAAACTGTTATTGTTATGTTAAGCATGGCCTCTTAACCATAATCATTGGTTAAGAGATAAAATAATTGGTATGATTTATGTAAGGTATTGATGTATTGAAGCGTTTCACATATTTTTATTTTAAAAAGGATCGTCTTATTTAAAGTATATAAGAAAATTACACCGATTGAATGTGATAAAATTATGTAACCCAATTTTTATTTAGATAAGCTAGATAACCCTTTTTTAAAATAATAATAACAATAATAATAATAATCGAAACATTAAATAGCATGAACCATTTCCCAAGGAATGGCAAATTAGCAAATATGAATCTGGAAGAAAAGAGAGTTCCTCCCCACCCCCATTTTGTTATATACGCATCATAAGTAATCTTAGAATGTAATGTCCAATGTGCAACTCATGTTGCATGTGAGAGAGAGATATATAATCAAACAAAAATCTAAATCTTAATCTAGAGATAAGTAATCTTAGAATGTAATGTCCAATATGCAACTCATGCATCAATAAATCGTACACGAAGATGTTATTATTGAGCATTACTTGTCAACGTAACTTATGATCAAATTTAAGAAATGGTTTAAAAAATAGCTGTCTCTAGCGTGTATTTTATGGCAGATGCAACGCAACTAGAGTACAGATAGTTTTCATTCGACTGTCGTTGATTATTGAATATAAACTGTATAATAGTATATGGGGGCGCGTGCTACGTACGTAAATAACAAATGTAGCTTTAGGATAAAAGGTCATTATAATTAATTAAAATTATTATAATTAATAATCTTCTTTTTTTGTCAGAAAATAATCTTCTCTTTAAATTTTTTTTTGAGAGAACTAGAGTACATAACTTTTTATTTTTCATTATCTAATACTATTCATATAATTTTTTTATATTTTAAATTATAACAAAGCAAAAAAAATAATTAAAAAATTTTCTTATTCTTAAAATGTTAATAAAATATGAAATTTATCTATATATTGTACACTTTAAAATACTGGTAGGTTAAAATAATTATACAATACACATTCATTTATAACAAATTATTTCTATTATAAATCTTCTCCACCAAACAGACCTAATAGTTTTCATCAACTCACCCCATCTCCCTCCTCCTCAATTTTTTCTTCGCCAAACAAACAAATTGTAAGTGTATATACTGTTAATTATTAAAAGAGTTTGTATATATAATAAATTTATGAAGATTTTTCATTTAAAAAATATTTAATTTGTTGTATATATAAAGTTTAAATATATATTTATTCTCTTATATTTAAGAGTCAATGTCACCAAATAAATAAATTAACTGATGATTATTTTAACTTTAAAAATACATGTGTTGTAAATTTAAAAGTATCTATAAACATATGTTAGACATTGTTGCATCATTTAGAATAATAGTACTTAATTATAAATAGTTTGTATAAGATTTAATTTCTTATTTGTTGATTAAATTTTGTAGAGTCCATTAGTTACGAAAGCTGAAGCTTCTTAAGCACTTCCCTTGGTTTTCGGTGTGGTTCTTTCCAACATAGCTACTTCCATGGCTGCCACTACCACCTCTTCCAGTTCCAGCTGCGGCGGCGGCAGCTTCTTAAGTCTCCGATCACCAAATTCCGATGAGTCCAGGGTCTCCTCCACCCAAGCCTCTTCCTCCGCTTGCGGCAAGTTTGATGGGGTGGCAATGTGGTTCATCAACGGCGTCACAACGGCTTTCTTTGCCTCCTTGAACCGTTGCTCTTGCATTCGCATCGCCACCGAAGAAGACGGTGATGATGCCAATGACTTGCCGTTGATGCTCAACGACGGAAATATCCGCCACGATGGCGTCGTCGCCGTTGTAGGCACCGCCAGCAGGAGAAGGACGGGTAAAGGGAAGAAGAATGAAGCTGTTCTTGTCGACGACTACTGAAGATTGTGAAAAAAGTACGTATGTACCCTTTGATGAGACCTTAAGCAAATTAAATCATATCAATGTCTCTCTTAATTTTCTTGGTAAGTGATCATATATTATATTGTTGTATGGGGTTGCTTCACAGCTTAATTATGTTTTGGAGAGCGAAAATGATGAAATTGAGAAATTTGATATACAGAATCAAGAATGATTCATGTGTAATGAAATAAAACTAAGCTTGATTTTCCCTACTTTTAATTTTCTTTTGTGCAATTTTTTTATGGACAAATGATATTTATTAAATTTTTTCAGCAGGGTATCTAATCCATAATTTTTTTTCTTCTCTCTTAACCATCCAATTTACTTTATATCTTCTCTTTTGTGCAATTGTTTATTGTTTCTTAATTTGAAACTACTTCCATTCACCATCGTGTTAAGTGGTCAGTGGATTTAAGTGTCAAAGAATAATTTAAAAAGATCAGTGAGCTTGAACATGATCAAATTATAAATCCCGTATTTGAATCAAGTCATGGATTCGGATTGTACTCCACTTTTTAGCCACTGACTGAGCTAGCCATTTGAACATATGAAAATGAGCGATTATGTTGGTTCAACGTTATTGAAAATTGGTTACCAATTTGTTTAACTGCAAGTCGCCTGGTATTAATTTACCATATTTCGAACACTCATTACATATTTACATATAGATATTTTGGTTTACATTGTGTTTGAACTGAACTTTCATTTCTTTTCCATCAAAAAGAGAAAATGCTAAAGGAAGAAACTAATTAAAGTGATGATGTGGGGGAGGGATATGGCCGGGGCAGGAAGATGAGCGTGTAAGAGTTGAGTTGGGGACATGATTATTGGGATCGGAATGGTAATGATACCATGTTTGGTAGCTTTTGATATATGTAGCAATTAATTTAAAATTAACAAGTTGCTGAAGATTTGATTTACTAATGTAGATTGAGCATGTTCTGTGGACAAAAGTTGCTTTTAAAAAATTAACATGTACACACACTCTGTCACTTGATTGTTTCATATTACATGATGTTGTCGTTTGGGTCGTGATCATTGTGTTATTTCGGTGGACAAAGTTTCTTTTACTTTTAAAACTTTGTCCCATGACTTAACATCAGCTACAAGGAATCCAAGAAATAGTAGACGCGTTTGGAAGGTGCTGTTGAGACAATTAATTAGTGAGTTTGAATTAGTAGGTAGGTTATTTTTAATTAACCATCTTTATAAATTCTTGATTAGCCTGGAATTATGACCTGACAGTCTCCTAAGTCTAAATTTTCTTTCTCAATTTCTTTTTTAATTTCAAAAAGGGGCAATTGAATAATTTCTCATATCATCCTTGTTCACTTAGGCGTGTTAGAAATTTAATCGTATTCTCGTTCATGATTTTAGAAAAGAAAGCGTTTAAAAAACCAAATGAAGTTAAGTTTACTAGAAGTTTGTACACGTTTGAATTTCAGCTGAGAGAGTTTAAAAATTGTAATTGTGTATTGAAATTCAATTTAAATATCTTTTTAGTCTTTGAAATTAATTTTTTTTTGTTCTTATATTTTTTTTTATTTTAGGTTTGCAAATTATGTTTTTTTGTTTTTGTTCTTAAAACATTTTAAATAGTATTTTTCCATTATTGAAAACGTAAAGTTTTAAAGATTAAAAAAAACATAATTTACAAGCACTGAAAAAAATTTACAAAAAACAAATAAGCATTAAATTATAAGAATTAAAAAGGTATTTAAACTTAAAAATTCACAAATTTACGTTTATAAACATAACCTTAGTCATTCACACAGAAGTAAATCAAGTTTCAAATATCTATTAAAAGAAGTGTTTATATTTAATGTTTCATTGTATTTCAATTAAGATTCTAAAAAAACATTTATGGACAATCAGAAGAAAATTACTTGTTTAGAAAAACTTATTTTTAGTTTTTATTACACTTATCTTATAACATAAATTGTTAATATATACATAGAAAAGTTATTTACATTAAAACAATTATATATTTTAAAAATTCTCTTCAAAATGAATTTTAAAAATAATTGTTTTTCTCAAATATGCTAATCCAATTAGAAGAGAAAAGAAAAAAACATATCCCGCTAGGCACTGCACTGTGCATGATCGGATACATAGTATGTGTTTGCTTTGACATCGGCAATACACGTATGATTGAATTTTCACGTTTAATATAAGAAAAGAGGGAGAAACAACCATTTGTAGCATTGGTATTAACGTGGATCAGGTGCATCTAACGTCAATTTTAAATTTTTAAGAATGTTATTCCCATAACTATGTTCAGTTAATATTTAGTAGATAAAAGTTAAAGTTTATTTAATTGAAGAAATTTTAAAAATAAAAGCGAAAGAGAAAGGTAGAAGATTGCAGTGGGAATATGTAGTTAATATAGACAATAATTTCAATTTCCATGGGAATATTAGATAAATATCTCCTACTCATATGAATAGAAATTACTTATAACGTGAGGACACAACTTTCTTAGAAGTAAAATATACTTAGAAATATATATATTGGCATAATCAGAAAATAGACAGACACGAGAACATTCATTTTCATTTTCATTTTCATATTTTTTAAAATAAAAGAGGATGGCATGAAACAAACTTTCTATTAAAAAAATTTTGTTTCAAATTAATTAGAAAATTTTACATTATATTTATGTAAATAATAGTTTAACCATAAAATGTATCAAAAGTCAAAAACACTTAAAGGGATCAACATGTGAAGATGGCATTGAACCTATTATGAATGATTCTGACATGTTATCAACTGTGGAAGCAAATTGTTGAAACTAATGCAAACTTTACATGTTTGCATAATACATATCTTTCAAATTTTTATATTTGTTTTCTTTTTCGTTTCATCACACTTTTTTTTTCTTTTTAATTGTCTCTTCATTTCACCCAATTAATTTACATCCAATAAAAAAAAGTTTAAAATACATTACCCTTAATGACAAAACCAACAAACATTAGGTACGATCCTTTTTCCACCATTCAATCATTGTCCTTCCTCCTTTCAGTGATCACTACAACAGTACAACTATCTCTACCTAATGCAAGAAACCGATGCCTCTTTGTCCCTAACTAAGGCACAATTAGGATTTGTCTCGTGGCTTAATTTAAGATATTTTTTTTTCATTTCTTACAATCAATAATAAAAATGTAATCTTTTATTATTTTACGACAAATGATAACTAATATCTTTAGGATATTGATTAAGAAGTTAAAAGAAAAATTTAAAATTAAAATGCGTAAAATTATATTACTCATATTTTCTTTTATGTTTTTATATGATTTCATAATAAATATTTTTTCTTTTAATTTTTTAACTAATATGCTAAGGACCTAGTTAGTAAGATGTTAATTTTATTTTTACCTTATAAGATTTACATAAAAATAGGGAACATAATAAGTATGTTTTTGTTATTTTTAGGAAAATTTTAAAAATAAACTAAAAACGATCTGTCATTTTTATAATTGTTTAAAGAATAATATTCTATGACTCTGCTCCTTAATATAAATGTTTTGGTCATATTAGTGTATATATGTTCTACAGTAATATTCTAGGGTTCCTAAAGCCCTAAAGTGATTAATATTCAACGCGTGTTGGATTAGTACCTCGTAATTGTATAACAGGGTTGGTTCTCTGCAGTGGGAGCGTCCCTTTGACAAATTATAGGTCTGTTTCCCTAAACCAACAACTGTTGTGAACATGCCATAGGCTAAAGTGTTCAGTCTTGGATCATAAACTTTAGCATAAAATACATTTCTTAGAATTTTATATATTAAATATGTTTAATTTAATTTTTTTAAGGAAAAATTGGCTTGTTTGCCCTGTAGGAATATCTATACACATTTCTTAGAATTTTATGTATTAAACATGTTTAATTTCGTGTTGAATTCTAACTTATCAACTTTTTTGTGGATTTATATCAAAATTATTTATTTTTTCTAGGGGTTATAAATAACTACTGAGTATCATTTAAGTTACATAATATCATATATAATGATAAAATACACTTTATTCTTTCAATTACATTAATAAAAAGTGAAGACTTATGTTAAATTTTGAGTTAATCAAGTCATCGTAAATAGACTCGATTCTTATTTAACATCTAAATCATTAGATTTATTTGGGTTTAGGATGGGTTAGGGGCTAACAAATTAGCCCAAATCAAAATTTAAGAATAGGTCAGACCGTCAGAGTCAGTAATCCGGTCTAATGCATCCTTTTCTCATCCCTTCCCAAGCCATGTGCTGAATGTTGGAGAATATATAGAAAAATATTGAAAAAACAAAACATATGATATGACAACCTAGTTCAATATTACTTCGTGGTCATTTTTTGTTCAACACTTTTATCTTTGTTATATAAAAAAAAAACATTGTGATAAATATGAGACTCATCTTAAGTGTTATATGAAATTATTTTATACCTTCCTTTTTTAGGAATTTTTATACCTTAATCAATACACCTATAAATATAATAACATTTGCCGGAAAAAAAAAAAGCTTATACACGTAGTAAAATTTTAAATATTTAAAGACCGCAAAACAAAATATTTAGAACATTAAATATTTCTGATCAATATTTGGATTTTATTAATCTCATCTCAGGTTTAACAAAGAATAAGGAATAAGGAAGATTTTATTTTTCTCCCAAATGTTATCTTAAAGATTGGTCCAAGTCAAAAAATGTTGATAGTATTTTCTTTTTCCCATTTGGGCTTGAGTCTCTTCTCTATGGGCTTGTAATGTCCAAACAAAATACAGGGAGACAAAATAAAATATAATCGAAACTTTAAACGCCGTTGCCGGGGATCGAACCCGGGTCACCCGCGTGACAGGCGGGAATACTTACCACTATACTACAACGACTGATGGTTGTTACATTCGCACATTATTGAAGTGAATAATTATAAATACTGTTTTTTCTTCTCTGATGCCGCATCGTGTCAAGGCACCGAACAACTTCTCCAATCTCTCTTCTTCTCGTCGCACTGTAGAAATTCAGAAGCTCATCGTCATCGCGTACAAATCTTGGCCATAAACCCTAGACTGGTTTAGTTTTTGGAACATTGATAACCAATTAAGCAATTGAGAAGAGATGCTTGGTGATGGAGGCGAAATCCCCTCAAGGTACATTCAATTTCGTGATCACGTTTTTCCGTCTTCTTCTCCTCTCTCTCTTTTTGTGGCTTTATTGCATTCTTCTTTCTACTGACTTTCTTTTCTATAATTGATTTGCGTTCCTAAGGTATGAATTGTTGAGCATGGTGAAGAAGCATTCCAATTTAATAGGGAAAACGGTAGTTGAGGAGCAACATGCTTCTGATATCGAAATGGATATGAGGTTTTGGCACGATGTCTTTGATTTGTATTTTGTCTGTGGCAAGGAGTCAAGGGGACGCCAAGATGATGATCTTGTTTTCTTTGTCAGAAAATTGGTATGTCTTTCTTAACTTGAAATTTGTTCGGATGATTTGTTCTTAAGAATGATTCAGAATTACTATCTTTAAGCTATCTTCTTTGGTTGTGAAGTTGGATTGGAAGCAATATTGTTGATCCTTTTATAAGTCTTGTTTTCTTACAGGGTTCCCATGGTTCTGGTTCCAACAATAAAACAGAGAGCGTTGATCCTTATTTTGTACGCAGGTGGGCACCTAAGGTAAATTCAGCTTTAAAATCTAGTTAAGCTCTCTTATACACCTGAGCGAACACAATATATGGGTGCTGCTCAAGTTCAAATCGTATCTAGTGCTTGTTGTCAATGTTCTTCACACTAAATACTAAATTGTTTTCCTGTGTCCTTAGTCCTTCATACATATGATACTAGTATTATATTTCTGTCTGAATCATTTACATCTCCAAAGATGAGCAAAAACATGTAAAAATTTTAAAAAAAAATGTTTATTACAGATTGACCCTTTACCCCTGATCATGCAATCAAAGGTGAAAAATTTTGGTATATGTGTTTGAGACTTTGAGTGTCAATGGAATTCATGGATATTTAGTTGTTGAACACTTTCAAAATTGCTTATAACAAACCAGCATGTTAATGTAATGTCATTTTTTAAACTTGTTCCTCTTATAATTTGGGTTTGAGCCTAAATCAACTCCAAAAGCCAGCTCATGATGCGAGGATTGTGACCAGTATTGATAGCATAAGGGTGTTTACTTATCATATGCCATGACATTATTTACCTCGTGAACCAATTCTATTTTTTAATTGCTAAAATCCTTGTGGCTTATTGGATAACTCTTTTCACGTAGGATTTGGTAGTCCATCCATTGTGATGCCAAATAACTTTGTTCACTTTTTCTCAACCAGTTGAGCAACTTAGTTGATGAAACTTCTATAGATGTGAACTGGAGGCGTTCATTTTACTTGAATCTAATTGCTCATACATCATTCAGTGTAACTGTTGCAATTTGCAGGTGATTATTTTCTTTACTTAATTTCATGTCCACCTTTGTGTTTCCCATGCCAAATCTTTTAGATGGTTTCACAACCATTCAGGTTGCATTTAGGATTTATGTCATTAGTATCATGGTCATATGCATGCTTAAGTTGATTTTTGCAGAGTTTGCAGAGAATTGATTTCTAACTTGCTTTCTTAAATGTTACCAAGATAGATGAGTTGTTTGATTGTATCATTACGTGGCCAATTCTCATCAGCAAGATTTCCTTTATGGCAAATACCAGAGTTCATTTCAGTTTCATTAGTTGTGCATCATATTTTTAGTTGTAAATAGATTAAATTTCCAAATTCTGCAACTTTAAAGAAGAAAATAAGGCTAAGAAAGGCCTTGTATGAAGTTCATATACCCTTGGAATTTAGTATTATTATTCATTTGTTCCTCACAATAATGTATCAGGCAATTTGATTTGTGCTATCTATTTCTCTAGTCACCAGGATCTTCTGAACCATCGAGCTGGGCAGGATACACCTTTATCCCCTATATATAAGGTAAGCGTAGTATAATGAATCTTTCTCACATTTGAATTATCCTCACTTCCTCTACTTGTATTGTTTGTAAAAGATAATGTTCAATTTTTTCATTTGTTCTCCTCTCCCCTTGTGTTATTTAATATCCGTACGTAAAATGAATTTACAAATCTTGTGATATATGTCAATTTAAGGTTCAGAAAAGGGCAGATTTGTCAACTCCAATTATCCTCTGATTTGGCAGTGTGGCCCATTGTACTTTCTCAGGTTGTGAAGACTGTTTATGCATCCCCAAGTCGTGTAAATTTTCAATTGGACTCTGAAAAGGCAAGTTTACCTATCTTTTCTTAATATCCTTAGGAAAAAAACTTCGTACCCCATTGCCCGGAGGCTCTTCGCTATGCGAAGGTATGGGGGAGGGATGTTGTACGCAGCCTTATCCTTGCATATGCAAAGAGGCTGTTTCCGGATTCGAACCCATGACCAACAAAGAATAAATAATTAAATACTCTTGTTTTTAGATACTTTTTAATTTTATTGACAATTACACTGTAATTGACATGTGTATAGGAAGTGGAAACGACTCCTGCTTATCCAGATATATGTTTCGCAATTGATGATTTTGACTCCACTTTTGATGCTGTGGTAATATACCACTTTAGTAAGTTATTACATTTTTAACCACATTTTCATGTATGGAATGCTTATACTTATTCCATGTCCTTTGTGGTTCACATTTTCTAATTAATTAAGATGCCCATTAATAATACTTGAAATATGATCTGCTTTACCTTGCTTGTTTCATATTGAAAAAAAAGGTTTGGGTTAAAAAATAAGGTTACCTTGAGATTCTCCACTTTTCCATTTACATGTGAAACTTCCACTTCCATTAAAAAAAATGTATACTAGTTACAGATTAGTGGCTGCTCTTGTTAATTGCTAATGCCTACATTGTTCAGTTAAGAGCTGAAATTTTTTATTGATTTTAATGCTAAATTCCTAATTCACATGCCATGTTGTATTTATTTTCTCTCTGAATGCTTGCTCCTGGTTTATTGTTCTTGACTTGCCCCATATACAGGAGTAGACATATCATTGAATAGTTTATCATTATGGTTGTGATCTCTTCATAAAGTAAGTCTTGGTGATTTTATTTCCCTGCAGGTTTTGACTGAAAAAGATCATTGCTATTGTGTAGTTCTTAACGCACATGATGGGGCAGCATTTCCGAGTGAAAAGGTGGCCAATGATTGTAGTACTAGTGATAGCTCCTCTTTGCCAGTCCATTCTAGTTCTGCAAAGAAAAGGAATACAAAGGTTTGATTACTTCTTAGTTACTATATTGAAAGTGATTTTCTTTTAGAATTTTAATAATCTGATTAGATCTTTCTATTGATAGTTTTTTTGTTTTATGCATATGCTACATAATATGGGCTGTATATTATTTCTGTGTGCTTTAATAATGAAATATGCAGCTGAAACAATTGTCACTTTTTGTGCATGGTAGGGCTAAGATAGTGCTTGTACTTTGAAATTGAAATGTGAATTATTGTCTTTATATTTTGCTGATTACAGCATGGACATTATAAGTTGAAACCTGAAACTATTCATACTACATTCATATGTATCTGGTTTTTACAAAATCAAATTCAGTGGTAAGAGGAACTTCCAGTTTTAAAATAGGTGGAGTTTTGTTGTTTATAAACAATTTGTTCACAGGACATACTATGAAGGAGCAGCTAAATTCAATAGAATAAGACCATACCTGAAATCCATGTTAGTTCCTAATGGTGTGACTTCTTCAGAGATGCTCTCTGTTAACCAATCAATACAGAAGTAAAGTGAAAATTTAATTTTATCTGAAATTGGTTCCTTCTGCACTCAAAGGATGTATAAACTTTACAACAAAGTCACTGTAATCATGCTGTTTTTATGGATGATCCAAGTATTATTTTCGAAATTCTCCGTCTGATGCATCTAAGTATCTTCTTAAATGTGTATGTCAACAAACAAAACTAACGTGGAACTTGTTAAAAAACTAACTTTTAAACATTCTGATTTTCTGGCATGGTAGTTAAATTGGGATTCAAATCGTGAAACGGAAGGCTCATTTTCTAAATCATGAATCGAATCGTAAGTTCATGATCAATAATAAAACATAGCATATGCAACTAACCAAAACCTATTAAAGCACATATTCATGATCAATAACTAAAAAAACATAACTCTAGGAGCATGAGTTTTGTTTATCTGAGTTTGTGAAGCCTTTATGTTAGTTGTATGGAAACAAAGCAATTATATAGCTAAATAGAGAGTACATGCATTAAATGAGTGAGCAACAAATAAAGTAGTGGAGTAATAAAAAAGGATAAGTTCAGGAGTGTTCTTTCAATTTCTTTTCATTTAATAATTTAGTCTTATATGACTTTTCAATTTTTTAATGAGTCCTTGAATCTTGTGAATTGTAAGATTCACATGATTCATTCATGTATCGTAAGATACAAAGTCTTTTAAGATTCATCTTAAGATATGTATCTGTAGGCAGCCGAACCGTAGGATTTGAATCATGAATCGTAAGATTCTGATAACTATGTTTTCTGGTATCTCCATTTTGCAGCTTACACTTTTATCAGGATTTGTCAGCTATCAGATGGTCCGAGATGCTTATGATGGTAATTTTTTAACAGTATCCTACACTTGATATTTGTAGCAGCAACGTTTTTTAAAGTCTTTTCTGCAGATTGAATGGTTGGGGATGTATTTTTGCACATTTAACATCATGTATCACCAAATTAATTTACAAAGATATGTGGATGTGGATGTATTCCTTTTCTTGACTTGATACGTCAATGGTATTAATCTATGAACCTTTTACAACTCATTAACTATGGTTGGGAAATTTTATTCATCCTTGCTAGAAATAAAGTGCCAAGCCACATGATATTTCACAAATTCTATTTGTTGACATTTTCATATGTAAAGCAGATTAATGGATTAATTTTTAGTAGCCTTCTTTGTTTTTTCTTCTTTTAAAGAGACTTTCTCTCTTAAATGTTACGTCACTTTATTGCCTGTATATAGGGAAATTCCACAAGCTCTTTATTGTACATAGCTAATGGGTGCCACATACCATATATCTGTTGTCTCACTAGCCAGTTACAATATATTTACTCCCTCTTGCTTCACTGCAGCTGGTAGGTCTCGATTTGGGAGCCTTTTATCCGTGGGCCATTCTTCAGGCAAAACAGACAGGATTTACATGAAAGGTCCTGGTGGCCGAGGGGAAGTTGAAGTAGCTGTTTCTGGTGTTGCGGGTAAGAAACATTTTTATGTGTGGGGTTTCCAAAATTTGTATTGACATCTGTGATTTGTTTTGCCTTCCTGGATTTCTGTATTATAAGACTTGAAAATAAGATATTATACTGTATTACTAAACATTCATCACTTGAAACATTTTTTACATATTACTGTTTGCTTTAAGTTATGTGATTGTGTATTAAATTTCATTCTATCAGGATAGCAAGTGCTTCTACAGTGTATAGGGTTAAATACTTGATAGCTAAGATCCAAGTCTCATAGCAATGTTGTTTCTTGTTTGACTAGTCTTGCCAAATATGCTGTGAAGCTTGTGTGTGTTCCTATCTTATCATTTAAAAGGTAGATATAAAGATGGCTGAAATGGAATCTCTATGTTGCAATGCCAGATCAAAGCCAGCAGGATTCAGGCCCATTTTCGCCAGTTATATCAAAGAAAGGGTTTGGGCTTGGCGTCATTGTCCACAAAGCAGCATCTGCTGCATCAGTAGCAGCAAGGCATGCTTATGCAGCTGCCTCTGCCTCCAGCCCAAATTTTGATGAGTTGATACCTTTGAAATGCAGCTTAATGTCCATATCATTGCCCTGGGAATTTATTGCGTATGATCTTCTGTTTAAGGTGAGGTTTTGCATTGACCAGTTAGGGTTAAAATGAAATGGCATATTGGCATTGCTTTTAGGAAAATGTTTCTTTGCATTTGGTCTTGACAATTTGCTTGTTTTGGGAATGTTACTCTAATAATTAAATAGCCAACATAGCTGAAATGGTTTAAGGGACGTGTTTTTATTCTCATTGCTACCCTTCGATTTTATTTATTACTCACTTGGGCAGTACTTTGATTGCCAATTTAGGGAGCTCCTCCAGTGAACATGTGACCATCCAATGTATCTGTGGGCAATGAAAATCGAAATGGAGATTTCTGCCATCAACTTTTTCCTAGTTATGAAATTCATTTCTCTTCTGACAGTTGTCTTTGGTGCATGTTGTGTGCACGTGCATGCTTAGAAATGTGCATATTTGGTGTTGGGTTGAGTATCCCGGGGTAATTTGTTTGTTGCATCTGGTTATAAATCTATATTAGTTGGTTGGTGTATATATTGGATTACTGTAATTGCCACATTTCCAATTACCAGGTTCTTCCTGACTAGGTTTTTTTTTAATTGTTTTTTAAAAATTGTTTATACTTCCTAGCCAATTCCACCAGAGAAGATAAAAGGTAAAAGAAATTGGTCTCCGGTCAAAGCTGAACTGCACGCAGGCAGCGATGGCCACTAAAGATGGGACTTTTTTAATAGATGAATTTATTTATGAAAAAGTATGCATTCACTTTTCGGTGTTAATCTACATAAACAACTTCATCCATTAGTGTTAGTGCTTTTTTTTTCTTCATTTTTCTTTTTTACTTTTAAATCACAAATTGACAAATAAGGGAGCTGTAGGAGTTTTGGGCAGGGTTGTAGGCCGTTGCACTGGTTAGAATTCATGAATGATCTACCGATTCATCTAAAACTGGTTAACTCTTAACTCGTTGCATATTATATTAAGTCACATAACCCATCCATTGTCTCATTTTTAAATTATTGTTGTTATTGTTGATATATTATTTTTTCGATACAAGTTCACTATATTATCTATTAGCTTAATTAATTGCGGGTTTGAATGTTTTTCATGTCATTGCAATATCGTGCTACGGCATAAAAAGGCATAGAAGTAATTTATTTAATTTTTATACAATATCAATAGCAGTCGGAAAAATCAGTGGGCAGTGTTGTTTATACTTTCCGAAGTTTTCATCAAACCAAATAATCTCAAAGGGGAGAAAGTGACAATTTATTATTATTATTATTATTTTTATTTAATATTGGAAATAAATATTTTTTAATAACTTGCAAATTCTCATGTATATTAATTGATGTAGTTGACAAAATAATGGCTAGTTTTCCTGTCAAGACATAAAGAAATTAACTTGAAAATAAATAGGGACTGAACAAGTAAAACAACGACGTGAATGGTAAAAGATTATTATTTTTAGAAAAACATTATTGTTTTTCGAAAATTTCTCACGAAATCATATAGAAAATTATCTTAAACTAATTCACACAATACTTTGCACTGGGAGTCTGTTTTCTGGGGAGACAATAGACATTGTAACCAGAATTACGTATTTGCCAAAATAAATCCAACGGCAACGAGTACAGTTGTACATTATGTGATCAATCATACAAGTAATCAATCATACAACATACTCTGGGTGTTTGATATAGTTACATAAGTAGAATGTATGAATATTGATTATATTTATTGTATCACATACTTAAAGTGTATAATCATCGTGAATGAAATTTTATTTTCAATTTAATTTAATAGTGTGATATGTTTTCTGCATCGCATGCAAATGATGGAATACACCATTTATGACTAAGTTCATTGTAAATGCATTTCTTTCTTCAAGATACACACGTTTCAGTCACTAATCAAAGTGTTATGAATAATTGCACTTCTCTTTGACCAAATAATTAATTCTGCATCCTCCAACAAACATATGTAATTAATTTCTCCCCAAATCGGACTAGTCTCGTAGCTAAAGATCGAGTATATATGACAATATTTTATCGTTATCAAAGACTCCAAAATTATTTGCAACTCTTTCCTTATATATTTGTAATGATTCGCGAAGAGAAGCCAACAAATTAAAAAATAATTGGGGGACAAATTATACGATGATACCTTTACACGAGGGATGACTCCTCCTCATTTCGTCCTTCCTTGTGTATTGGAGATTTGTTCCCTATTGTCTAAAGAAGCAAAAGCTAACCGATTAACTACATGAGAAGAGATGTGGTTGCAATGTTATTGCGGCCACAAGCTAGGGTGCCAACTGCCTAAGGTTAAGGTAAAGGAAACATTGCAGTGGCTAAAGGGACCTTTGCAGTAGATAAAGGAGAGGCACCTAAATTGTACTATTCTTCTTTCCATTGCATTTACTTGCATTGATGCACATGCAAGCTACTTTAGCAAGCTAAAAAAAGCGATTGCTTAATTATCTTTTTCTTTCATTTAATTAGTCAAGGATTAACTAAAATAGCAACATAAGTGATTGCATGTTATCCTCCACTCAACAGTGGTGCTTTAATATATTTTGCTAATAGTCCAGGGGAACCAACTGCCAACCAATACAAAATTGCCCCAAATTAAAAGAAGCCTCAACTAAGAAAACTACCCAAGAATATTCCTTTCAATTGTGTGATAAATAAGTTCAAAGATATATACAGCAATTCCCATCAATCTTTGCTATCGTTGGGCTAGTTCATATTACTTTGGAAAAACTAGTTATATTTTACATAGACAAATGTACTTGATATGATTAAATCTAACTATGCATGGATGGGTGTATGAACGCATCTACGTCTCCATCTACTACATTTGATAACTTGATAGATTGTGAATTTCGCTTTCCCTGTTTATTATCTACTTTTTTAATTTTCAAATCAGCCAGTGACTTTTGTATATTTGTTTTATATCCTTATCATCTAGACAATTATGTACCTGATATATACGAGTAGTTAACTTTTTTAACTAGAGAATCCATTGGTCGTTTGGACAATGTGTGCTTGCAAATATTTGAACCATATCTCGGGAACCCTTCTCTAAATTACTCAATCAGAAGATGTCATCATATTATCTTGATAACTGAAGCTTTTCAGTGTTTTTAAAAAAAAAAAACTGGTGACACAATATGCTTTATGTATTGATGATATAAAATTATTTATTTCCACAGTCAATCGGCCAAAATTAAATATTGTTACTATGATATAAAGCAATTTCGCTTCTTCCTTCTCAACTTGTTTACGTTTTTCATCGCCACTTTTAACATCAACAATTTCTGGATAGCTATGAAGAATCAAATGGCGTATATAAACTGTATATATTCAAAAGGTTAAGAAGTGTTTTTGTGTATATATCATAACTTTTTAATATTATTATATTTATCAATTTTACTATTAAACAGTAGTTATATTAATGATCATGTATATCAAACTTCAGATGATTTAAATGGTATACATATATAACATTTCTGAATTTTAGTTTTATTTGTGCAAACTTACAAAGTGATTGAGGCCTATATATTACTAACGCGTGGGTACGTGGGCTTGGGAGAAGAAAATAAAGATTTGTAGCCACAAACATAAAAGCAATATAGACCAATCAATTCGGGACTACTTTCTCACAGATCATATTAGTTTAACTACTCATTTTCATAAAAGTGCTGTAAAAAAACACTTCTCATTTTCATGATAATTTTTATATATTTTTTCATTACATCATTTCGAATTTCCTCCCTTCTTTTCTTTGAGACAGAAGTTAGATATAACTTTTAAAAAATTACATAAGCTACTTGTACTAAATTCCAGTTCTAAGTTATGAATAATACCAAAAAAAAACACGTTAAAGTACTAGACACCAAATGGAACGTAGAAAATAACCTTAGCCTTTTTTTGCTCGCGTGATAAACCGTCATTAATTAGGGTTAGTCCACCTTCACCTTAATGTTTGTTGGTGTCAACTTTCACACCAATCGACTTTTTCACCTCAAAATCAAATTAGTGTGCGTTTCCAAAATGACTTCGGCGCACACTAGTTGTGGTGTCCGGCAGCTTTCTAATCCAGTTTGTTATTTATATGTTTTTGTTTGATCCTTCGTGATTAAGATAAAGCTAATCTTCCAAAGGAACACCCTATTCTCTTTCTCTTACCATAACAAAAAAGCTTACCCCCATCTGAATCCCCACCACCCACCTGACACACTAAAGTTTGCATCAAATATTGCTACTCTTCATGGTCTAAACTCTACAGTTTTTATTTATTTTATTTTCCATAAAATCAAATCCCACCCATACGTACATCTGAACCCTAGCTACTTTTAATAATAATAATATTATTATATGTGTAACTTAGCATCAAAACCTAATTATATACGTTACGTGCCATTAGCTTTCCAAAATCTTTTGCGCTAATGGACCCCACGTGTTCCATTCCCAGACCTTTAAATACCCCTCTCCAATGCTTCCTTTCCTCCCTTTTCTCCTCCTCTCCACCCTCCGGTTCACTCTTTTTGAATTTACCGGCTTTTTTCTTCTCTCTCTTATTTTGCTCTTTGCATTTGACCTAAGCCATGTTGTTCCACGAAGACGAAGCGGTTCAGCTCCCGTGTACTCCGGTTCACGAAACCATGCTGACCGAAAGCGAACTCGAAGACCTCTTTTCTCTCATAAACCAATCGAGAGACCAGCCCAGCCCGGGGTCCGGTTCGCAAGGGTCAAACCGGGCGGTTTACTCGCCAGAGGAACGAAAGTTGAGACGCATGAAATCGAACCGGGAATCGGCCCGAAGGTCCCGCTACAGAAAGAAGCAGCATATGGAGAATCTAACGAGCCAACTGAACCAGTTGAGAATCCAAAATCGGTTAATCAAAAACCAACTAGCCTCCACCATGCACCAGCAACTCCTACTATCCCTACATAACGACCATCTTAAATCCGAATCCGTTGCCCTCATGGCCACACTTTCGGATCTATGTGGGATTTTAGGCACCATGCTTGCACATTATTAATAATTATACCAACCAAGTAACAAAGCAATGAGACTATATATATAATATTAAACTTCTCTATGCTATCTATGTTAATTAATTACTAGCTATATATATAATTATAGAATAAAGTTCTCCTCTACTTCACGTATTCAACCATTGAAAATGTCTGGTTGGGGCATCGAGGTAGGGAAAGAGTAATGCTATAGCTAGCTATCGAAGGTACTCCTTTATGTTATTTTTTGAGGGGTCTAGGGTTTTTTTTTTTTTTTTGCTTAATTTCTACTAAGAGAGGGAAGCATGGTTACGTGAAGTACTGTAGTGGCTGAGAGAAGCCCCGCGTTGTTGGAAGTACGACGTAGGGATTTTTAGGGTCTAATTTTTTTTATCATGTTTTGCAACCTTTATCTTTTGGGAGCTTTTTGTAAATTTGTGTAACGTTAGTGATATGGTGAAGCCATGAAGTGCTGGCGAGCATTTGGAGAAGTGTTTAGGCTCGATCGGCATCTTCGTGGAATATGTTAATGTTGGCATCAAGAAATTCTCAATTTCATAATGTAAATATGCTACCTATGGGCAATTTATGGAATGCATCTTGTATGCTATATTTTTGTGTCTTTTTGGATAATTTTCAATTCAATGCTTCGACTACTATAGACTTGACTTTGGACTTGGTCGGTTAAGGTTTACATTGGCTTTTCATTGAAAATAACAAAGAGACAAGTGTCCTTAAAAAAAAAAAAGAATAGGGACAAAAATTACGGTCGTGAGGTCATACATAGGACCCACATGTGAACAATTATTTCTAATCATGTGATGAAAGCTGCTTTTTTTGGCAGCGACCTGACGTGAGTTAACAAAATAAGCAAGAATAATGACCGTTTCACGGTATATTCGCTAAGTAAGAATAGAGAGAAAATAATGGATCACACGTGTGATGTAATGAGAATAGAATAAAAATATAATTAAGATGATTGTGAGAATTAAGATAAAAAAATAGGGTTAATATGTTTGCATTCATTTTACTATAAAACTTAAATATATTACAGTACCACAGAATAACTTTACACACTTTGATGGAATAAAAAAAACTTTTTACACTTTGATATATAAATTCTATCTGTTACTTTAACGATTATTTTTATACCATTAATTATTTGGAGGTATTTTTTAACTTAGAGATTTCATTTTTTAGTACTCCTTAAATGTAATTAAGTTAGAAAATGGATGAGAGAATTTTGTCATTGTAATAACTTAATTAACCAATTCTATTCGAATCAGTCGAATGTTTAATACAATTTTCGGATATTTAGGGTATGTTTGATTCTCATTTTATTTTCTGAAAAAATGGTCTTTAAAATGATTTTATATTATTCAGTGATCGATTTATTCTTCAATACTTATTAAATTTTGAAAATTAGTTTCAACACAGTTGTTTTAAAATAAATAGAAATAGTTGGAATTTGGAATATATATTTTTCATATTCTTTTTCTGTTTTCAATTTCTTTCAACATCTTCCTCAATTTCAACCTTACAGCAGAATTCACTAGATGTTTAAGAAACATCATTTAATACCATTTTAAAAAAAAAATAGCTAGTATTAAAAAATAAGAATTAACTGTTAATGCTTAACAAAAGTAAAAAAAATTATAATAGCATTTTCGTGGGTCTCAAAAATAAATAATAAAATTTTATTATTTTTTATCTCAAATATAAGTAAATCTTAACTAATGAAATATTATTTAACGATATTTTCTATAAAATATTTTTAATTTAATAAGGTTAAAAAAATTATACTTAATATCAAATTCTAATAAATGATAGCTTAAGAAAAAAAATCTTTTAATTAAAAATGAAGAACTTAGTAAAATTAACTAATTAAGAGACATTTTTTTTTCTTATAATCGACAGCAGAGGAAGTTTATGTTATTGCACTATGCATGTTATTTCGAAATTCCTTTTAACATAACCTTGTAAGTTGTAAGGAATCCAATGGTTAAAAAAATTGTAATTTGTGACATTCAAATTGCAGAGATTTAAAAGAAACAGCCTTGAATATAACTATATGATAGTGGTGGTTATTAGGTTGGTCTCGATAAGCCTTTAATTTGGTCCCCATTTTGTTCACTTCAACCTTCAATTTTCTCTTCATGTGTTTCAGTTTTTCGTGTCACCACCACCACCAATCAGTTTGCTTCAATTCCGGCAGTCACCGAACTCTAGTTTTCAATCTATCTTATTCCTCCAAAATTATTTTACAAACTTTAACTTATAAGTTATAACAGCCACAAAATGTGTAGTCGATCTATTGCAGTTGTTCTGCATATAACTTGTCTTTTTTAATAAATAAAAATGTTTCTCTGTCAAAATAAAAATGCTTATATCATATTTTCACTAAAAAAATATCATATAGACTAATAGAAAAAATGTTAAGCATAATTTTTTTTATATCGATATAATATCTATAAAATAAAAATTAAACTAATATTGCGGGTCTACGCTAACAATATGTTGTATTATTATAATTATAATAATAATATCATATACTATATATATATATATATATATATATATATATATATATATATATATATCCATTTTTTAAAAACAAAAAATACCCATTAATATAATATATTATATTATACTATTATATAATATATTATACTATTATTATAGTCCTACCGCACCCATATTTCCCTAATTGTTTAATTTTATTAGATGAATATATATATAGAAGGAACTCAATGTTTAACCATTAGGTATAAATCAAATAGTTGGCTAATGTATTAGAGTTTAGCTTAAATCATTTGGGTAGTATTTAAGTTTGATTTTAGATAAAAATAATTTTTTATCAAACTTTATTTATCTTCTGATCGAACTCTCGATTAATCAGAATTTTTTTGCCTCTGATGAACTGGAGGATTAAGACAAAAAAAATAGATTTATGAGACTTTTTATCCCAACTTTTTACTTTTTAACAAATTTTATCTCAACAAATTATTTTATCTCCAATTTTTAAAAACAAAAAAATCTCACCGAGGGTTCTAGTAAAGTTGATTGAATAAAGTGAGTAAATTATAATAAATCCTATTATGTCTGCTTTCGATTCCTACAAATAAAAAAATACTTACAAATTTTATCTTCCAACATTCAGTTAAGTGACATACAATGTAATTGCACTCTTTACTTATTTTTTTTCCCCAAAATTTTCCCCCAACTTATTATCAAAGTCTTCTTGATGAGCATGTTGAGTAATAATGAATTGGTAAAGACTCATAGACTAATAAACCTAATTCCTTAAGGGGTATTTACATGAATAGTCACAATTTAATATCACATGAAGACTTGAAACTCACAAGACTTTTTTTTCTTAAAAAAAACTCATTTGACTTGGACAAGTTTAATCTTAATAACTCATGGTAATATTTAATAGTGAAGATATATTAATCTCACTTTAGAATAAATGAAAGTTGTACTAATTAACAAGATTCAATATAATTGGTAGATAAATTGATTCCTTAAACAACATGTTAATAAACGTTCAATTATTTATTTATGTATATGAAAAAAAAATTGTTGGAATAAAAAAAAATTATTTCAATAATATCTATGTCTTGATAATTAGTTTCATGATTTTTTATCACGGGAATACATTTTTATTAAAAATAAAAAATGAAATGAATGTTATAAATCTAAGTCTTATAATTAGATATGAATGATAAAAATTAAAAATTATTTAATAATCATATGACCACCCAGAAAAATTATACACATTTTTCTTTTAATATCAATCATTAAAATAATCTATATTTGTAGTCCTTATTAATTTTTTACAATAAAAAAAATTCTCATTCCTGTATAGATAGGAGACATAGCAAATGAATATAACCACGTAATATATATATATATATATATATATATATATATATATATATATATATCGAAACACAAAGATAAATGTGCATATTGAAGTGATGGAGGAGTCTCTTTTCGGTTCAAAGTTATAACCTACGAGTTGCTTTTTTTGTCCAAGTGCAAGGAATGAACTTGAATTTCAGATTTGTAGCCCCCATGAAATCCTCAAAGAATCAGCACAGAAAGTTCTTTAAAAGAAAAAAAAAAATACACAAGCAATTCGCCCTAACGCGATCAATAAGTGTTATTGTCCGATAGGAGTTTTCTTGTTTCTCGTTGACCATGGTTGTCTTGTGTTCATTCCACTTTCTTCACAGGCAAGTTCTTAGAAGTTAGAGCTAACCAAACATGCATGTTTGACGAAAAGTTTAGATAAAAAGGAATGTTATCTTTTGACCTAATAACGCGGATTAGAAGCACTGACGATGATTTGTAAGATAGCTTTAATTTTAGAAAAGCATCATTAAGACAATACATCCGATATTAAATTATCAATCCATGATTGTGTATTTTATCTACATATAGTGTAATGAAAAAGAACCCCTTCATGTCAAATTTCGATACAACAGAATTATTTTTAAATTCGATATAACAGAATTATTTTTAAATTTTGTATCTATTTTGCTCTTTACGTGATCAGACCTATCAAACAACAGCTAAAAGGAAGACAAATTCAAGAGTTAAACATGATTTGTAATATACGTAAGATAAGATGATTAGACCACGGTGTACCTATTAGCGTTCATTTTATTTTAGGTTTTTTTATTGGCTCATTTTTTTAGTTAGTAAGAAGTATCCATGTATTATAAGGATATGGTTTAAAAGTTATTTAAGAAAAGATTATTTTAATGGAATTATTTATAATTTTAAAAAACATAAAATTAGTTTGATTTAATTTAATAATCAACACATGTTACAAAATAAAAGGACAATAATTATATGATAGAGGGAAAAAAATGTATAAGGTTAATTATTACTTTTAAAAATGAATATTGGAATTCATAATACAAGTATAAATTACAAACCATCCTATATTTATAATGGAAGGCTTTTTCCTATGTAGAGAAGTATCATACACTTTTTTTTGTTGTTGTGTGTGTGTGTATGTCTAATTTTACACTGCTACACTCGTTCAGAAATTTTAAAATTTCTACAGCTCAAATTTTAAAATTTCTAAAACGAGAAATAACGTCAGTACGTAATTCGCATGCAGTACTAATTTAGAACAGATAGTCTGAATTTACCAAAAGAAATTACCTTGTAATGACTAAAAATAAATACTATTCAAAATCAATCACCTTATATTGTTATAAAAAATAAAATATTAAATTACGTTGACACATTCTAAAGTTTTATTGAATTATATATACAAATATTCCTGTATTTGTTTTACCCTTACAATGATCTCTGTTATAAGAGTTTGTAATGATTTTCAAATCTTATGAAGGTTTGTAACGAAAAAGAAAAAAGAAAAAACTTGTGAGTGTAATATTTTTTAAATAATTAGGAGAGATTTGTATGGGGAAAAAAGCATAATCCTAGAAGCCATCTCCCCGCAGTGTCACGAACAACACCCCCAATCCAGCTTCACAAACGGAGCTAATGGAGGTGACCAGTTGGGAAAGTTTTACATTCCACCACTGATGTATTATTAATCATACACAGGACATGCTAAATACATCATTATTCCTCCAAAGCCGAAGCCACCAAGCAGTCAAAACCAGACCAGAGGTGTCTCTATGTTGGATCAATGTAACTATCCACTCTCGAGGATCAAGACAATTCAAAAAACGTGTCAATGAAATACCCACTCGTTGCCAAACCTTGCATATATTGTCCCTAAAAAACCATACAAACAAACCCTTTTTAAAATTTAGACTAAATTATATTTACACTTCCTAAGATTTCGTGAAATTATACAACTTACGTATTTTTTTTATATTTTTACACTAATTCTCTTAATTGTTTTAAAAAATATTACAATAATATCTCTTATATATTATATCAAGTCTTTAATTGTTAAAAAAATATTACATCATCTCTCCCTAACAAGGGACAATATTGTAAATGTTGAAAAATATAGTAAGAGTTTGTATAATTTCATGAAATCTAGAGACATGTTGATATAATTTTACTCTAAAGTTTATGAATCTCAAACCTCAAGACACCTTATGTAGTTATACTAATTTATTTAATAACTCCGGTCCTTTTTTTTCTCCACAAGTATTCCTTAAAAACAATCCTATTTGAGACATACATAATCCCTGCAAGTGAACATCTCTCCCAACAAAGATTTGGAAACATCCAATAAAATTGGATTTTTTTTTTTTTAAATCTATGGTAATTCTTATCCAGATGTTTTTTTATAGACGCACCTAATTGTTTCATGTACTTTAGACCGAAAATAATATGAGAAGTACACAAAACAAAATAAATGGGTGAGTGTAGAAAATAATTGCCCTCAGATCCATGCATTTACGTTAAATCCTTAAATGTTAGGCCCATTACAATCATACGAGATATGTCCAAAATGGTAGCTTGTCAAGCTACGAAACAGGTCAGGCCTATCAGAAATCAGTACTGGTTACTGAATTAACTAACTCGATTGAAAAAAAATATAGGAAGCTTGTTTTTGTACACTTTTTTTTTAATATTCTCTTTTGTATTCTGAGTTCTGGAATTATTATATATATATGTGTGTGTGTGTGTGTGTGTGTGTATCTTTAGAAAACGGATTTTTGGAATGTAAAAAAAAAGTGAATTAGCACAAAGGGAAAACAGGAGTACAAAAATGTAATTACCTAAAATATACATGCTTAAGTGGATATAATAATAAATAATAGGCCTGTGAACATTTCCAATTTTCCATCCGTTTGGTGGCTTTATGGAAAACTTCAGAGGTCCTGGGGTATAGACAAAAATAGAAAAGAAAAAGAATGAATAACAATTACGTTAACCGCGGAAAATGTCAAATATTTGAGAGTAGGATATCGGAGTTCAATTTATTTTATAGAAATAATTATCTTTTATAATTTGTTGCCAGAGACTTGTTAAAAAAATATGATTATTTAAAAATAAACAATTCTCAATTATGTACTCAACCACTAGTTGTTAAAGTTTGAGTTACAATTGTTTCCAGTTTCGAGCAAGTGAAACCGGAGAAAAAATAAATTTGAAGCACATTTGGATTTGTTTAACTTATAGAAAAATGATTACAAGCGCGTGAGTCAACTTTAAGTGGGATAGTTTTAGTTGAATATAAATACTTGTAATGAGAGTTTTGTTAATTATCACTCATAATACTCTTCACTAACTCAAACAGAATTATTTCTTGTTTTTATTAATAGGAATTGAAGATATTGTCAGTAATTTATCATACTTCACACATTTTACTTAATTAATTGAGTTAGAATCATATGACGAATATGATTATCTCTAATAGAGAATATATGTGATCTAAATAAAAAATTAAAAATATATTAGAAATATTTTTAACATAAGTTATTTTGGCATAGAATAGGAGATGTTAACAATTCATATATATAACCAAAAATACAAAGCAGATAGTCATTAAATTGGGCCGTTTGTTTTCTGCACTCCCACAATTGCATCTTATATTTTTTATTGTATTTTGAAAAATTCATTCTAAAATGATAATATGTATTTTGAAATGGATTTTTCAAAATGTAATGGGAAGTGCAAGATGAAATAGTGGGAGTGGAGGATGCAATAGCCTAAAATTGCACTACATTTATCTTTTGATCCAACAAACAAAAACATCCAACGGCCCAGACCCAGTTACAGTTCTTTACTTATTGGAAGAAAAGAAAAACAAAACAAAGCTTAGGTGGCATCAATCTAAAATCATAATAAAATACTATTTTAGTCCCTAAAAGAATTGTAGTCATTGCATGAAAGACGAAAATCTTCATTTTATTATTGAAATATAAGAAAGGTCAATTAATTTGGTAATTTTTATTACTTTAATTTTGTTCCTAAAATACTAAATTGATTGAGATATTCATTTTTCGAAACTAATTTGACCATCTCAAATCTTTTATAATCAAAAGATATCTGAAAATTCTTATTTTCACTTAGTTAATTCTTCTTTTACCGGATTAATTTATTTTAGGATAAAATAATAACTTCAGTTACAACTTCATATCCAAACTAAAAACAACTTTATTTGTGTGTGTGTTTTTTTTTTTCTATTGTGCTATGTTATACACTTATACTACTTGATTTTTAACCCACTTTTTAAGGAAGAGTGTCATAACTTAATAAAAAAAATTATCAGGTGATAAAAAATTTACTTAATCCCCAATGAAGTTGTTCTTCAGAATTGTCAACTGAACAAATATAAGGGAGGAAAGGAAGATAAAAAAGAACGTAACACCAAAATCCAACGAGAGACCATATTTTGCAAACCTGTTAATAATGAGAAACAATAAATAAAATTAAACTTAAAAAATGCTTATGTACCATAAAAAATAAACTAAAAAATGTTTGTCATAATAATCAGTTCACTACTTTACTCATGAATCATGATCGATAACATTTTTTATTATTATTTTGAGATACTTAATTGTGTTTAACTCCACCATTGGTTGATCTTAATAAGATGAGTGTAATAAAAAAAAAAAGTTGCCTGTAATTAAAGTAAACTTTTACAATCACTAATTAAATTATGAAATGAGATGCAGTGGAATTTAAAGTCAAATTTGAACTTGATTATTATTTTGAAAAATCTCTAAAAAATGAAACATAATTTATATATTTGATTAAATACGATTTGGTATTATGATTGAGTCGATTTTTATACCTAATGATAACTTGATCGGTGACTATATTGGGATTTTTTTAACTTGATATTTAAATAAATTATATAAATTTAAAAAATATGTATAGTTAAGTCTTGAAAATTAAAATAAGAAATTAAAACTAAGAAATATTTTGTAATGTATATTTCAAAATAGCTATATTAGTATAAATACGTCATCATGCATGTTATTGTAAAAAAACGAAAATTCAGATTTTTTTTCTTTATAACTAATTATAAAAAAAGTAAAAATTCAAAATATTATATGTATTTAAGAAATTACGTAATTGAAATATAACCTCAATTCTATGTCCAAACTTAATCATTCATTTTTTTACTGCATAATTAATCATTAATATTACCTGTAAAAGGCAATAAAGTTATTGTAAGTTTTTATATGCAACGCCATCGATCTATATATATCAATAGTTAATTATAATTTTATGTTTAGTTGTTTATTGTCCTTTTTTCTCCCTTCTCTATTCAATTAACACCCAACTTAAAACAATATTTAATGTTATTTATATCTTATTTAATGGGCACCGTAAATTCACTTGATAGGAAGGTCAATTTTAAATACAAATTATCACTCATACTAGGAGTGAAATGTAAACAACCAGCTCTGAATAAGACAACTGACAATGAACTCCCATCTAGTGACATTAATTGTTAGTGCAGGCAGCACACCCAATTATAATTTTTATTTGTTACACTACATACTCATCAAGATTTTTAGTGATTTTTTTATTACAAAATTTGAGTAAATTTGATGCCATGACAAAAGAAAAATATCTTTTTTCTTCATTTTCAAAAGAAAATAAAAGTATCTTTTTTCTTCATTTTCCAATCATAGCTATAAGAAAATTTGACACTTAGAGAATTTTTTTACTTTAAATTTAACCAAATATATTTTTTCTTTTGAAATTTGATCTCTTAAAATCAAATATATATTTTTTCTCAAAATAAGATAAACAAAAAAAAAAATACTAACAGCTTTTACCCCTGCTTGAACTTGCTGAAACTTTTTTTTCCTGACACTCATAAATAATTCTAAAAATATAAAAACCGAATGGCATAGATTTGGAAATTACTATCAGTTGCTAGAAATATGACATTGCATGATGTTTTCTCGAATGACAGATTTTATTATCATTGTGGTCCACAATGATAATACAATGGCATAAACCTCCGAGGAGTTGTCGCTCTTTTCTTTAATTATGACTTGTTTTCTCACAAAGGTGTACCATTGAAAAACAAGTTTGAAGGAGATACCTAAAACAAGGAACTAAGAGGAACAACCAAAACAAATGGAACAAATAAAGAAATTGTCATCAAAAACCATGGTCTGTGTGAGTTCATAAGAAAAAGGGTAGAAAGAGGAGGGGGAAATCTCCAAAAATGTCACAAAGCAAAGAGGAGGAAATTCTAAAAATACAAAAAATGACAGAAATGGAGGAAGAAAGAAGAATCAACTTTTAAAGGGCTTAGATAGGTTTTTAGTCATTTAAATTTGGGTAATTATTTTTTTATCTTTAAAAATAAAATTGTTTTTTATCTGTCACTCAATTTTTTGAAAAATTACTTTTAGTTTTCATTATTCATTGTGGTTATGATTTCATAATTTATGATTGTTTTTAACTACCAAAATAAATATTTTTAATTTAATTGTTTAAAAAATATATTTTTAGCAATTTTAAATTGTCAAAATATTTGACTCATATAGAATGATGACTGTTTTTTTATATACTTTGGTGGTTTTGAAAAAGAAAAAAAAAAGAATGTTGAATTATGGTGATTTTTTTGTATATTTTGACAAATTTAAACTTTCACAACAAATTATTTTTGAATAAATTAAATTAAAAAAATTATAGTGCTAAAAAATCGTTACAAATTGTCACATCATAAGCAGAAAAAATAAAGAAAGTAAAAAAAATTTAAAATAAAATTTAAGAACTGATAAAAATATTTTTAAGGACTAAAAAATAATTATTGAAATTTAAAAAATTAAAAATATATTTAAGTGTTTTTTTATAAGTCATGCAGACGCAAAGTAAAAAAAATCTTTCACCCAACTCAATAGGGGCAAATGATAAATTACTTTACTTGTTAATTGCCTTGATTAATGCAATGTGGTAATCATCGCACCCTTTAAGTGACCACAAAAATTGAGGAGGACTTACCTTTGAATGAAATGACCTTTGGACTTTGTAGATGGCATGGCTGAATAGATTTAAAAAAAATTTGGCAATATATGAAATAAAACGAAAATTTGTTGTGTATAACATTATGTTTCACAGTTCATTTATTTAGTTTTAACTTTTTTTTATTAACCAAATAGATTGTTTCACTTTTTGATAAATTATTTTAAAATAATTTGTAATATTTTTTGAGACGTTAATATTTTTTAAAACATTAACTTTTAATTTTTATATTATATTATGTTTTGATCCTTAAAATATTTATTAAACTTTCTAATTATCCTATTTAAATAAAATAGAATTTTATTATTTTAACTATTGTACTGTTTATAATATTTAATTTATTATGTTAATATTATACTTCACCAAATTGATAATAATACATTTTTATCTTTTTATATTTTGAATTTCATATTAGATGATTTATTTTAATTATGATGCTAATCAATATAATAAATGTATTTTTTTATCTGTACATAATAAAAATATAATGTCTATTTAAGTGTTTTTTTACTTTATTTTAAACTTGATTTAAAATATTTTAAAATAAAATATAAGACTAATATGTAGAATAAAAAATAAAAAAGTATCATAATTGAAACTAAAAATGTAATAAAAAATCTACAAATAAAAAATTAAAAGAGTTTAAGATTAATTGAAAAATTAAAATTATAATATCTCAAAATATACTGCTGTCTATAAAATAAAATTAAAATTTATATAAAAATATGATATAAATATATATATCTGTTATTAAATATTTTTATCTATTTTAATGTGTAATTTTATCAAAGATATGTGATTTAATAGGTTATTTATTTTCTCCTTTTAACTAATTTTTTAATTTTTAGTTAACTTTTTAACTATTTTTATTGAGTATAACTTAAGACTAAAAGATTAATGAAATAGTAAATATTATTATTCGAAACCGACCATAAATCATAGTTGCGTTGCCTTTAATCATGGTGCCATGTATAATCAAATCTAGTCCACATATAAGTGAGAGTTGTTTAATCAAACTAATATGTCATTTCAATTGCATTTGTCATCTAACCTTTTTATGTTCCCATCTAGACGCCTATCAATTATAATAATTGCATTACTTTTTTTTTAGTTCTTTACTCGTAATATTTTGTTTCGTATCATTTATCTTTTCTCATATTTTATTCACGCACAAACAGACGTGCTAGAAAGGTAAGTAATGCCTATCGATAATTAAACTAAACTAATCCCTTTATGTCCTCACACATCAATCATTCAGAACATTAAGTGGCATGCCAATAATGTGTAAGTTCTTGTTTGGACACTAATCATTCCTTACTCTTTCAGATCAACAGTGGTGCTTGTTTTAAAGGATAAAACCAAAAGTCGGATCTAAAAATCTTATAAAAGAAACCGAAATTTTATTCTTCTGCTGTAATTACTTAAATGTTTAACTTTTAGTAAATAATTTTTTTGAAAAAATTATTATTTTTATACATAAAATTGAAGCTAATTTTTATATTAAATAATGATAACCTTAATTGTTATCATAATAAAAATAAACATAACTAATTTTACACTAATTATTACTTTAATTATTATAATAAAATAACAAACACAATTAATTTTACATAATTTTTTATTAATTAACTTATATATATATATATATATATATATATATGAAAAGTTCCAACGAGAAAGGGCTTGAGTCCCTCCTTGTCTCCCTCTTGATCTGTCCATGTCTTGTTCTTTTTGGTGACTTTATAGTCATTTTTTGTTGAGTTAAAGTTTACATGAGTTTGGTTAGTTTAAGTGAATCTGATCTCGTAAACTTATGAGGACACCGCACTTACAAATATACATACATATTATTTACCAATAGATTAAATTTACATTCTTTTGAGATATGAATTTATTCCTTATTAATTAGATCAGTATTGACATGAAATGTTTATATATTCTAACATGAAAAATAATAAAATAATATATTTGACCTAATAGTGAGAATAAATCATAAATATGATAATTTTAATTAGATCGTATTGTGTCTCTTTAATTACCATACTTGTAAAATGTAAGTCTATCATGTGATATTTATCATCTGTTGAAATATTATAGTCTTAAAATGAAAATCATATTTCTAGTAGTCAAACATACCTAATTATCTAAGTTGAGGGTCAATCCAAATCAGATACTAGCCTATTAGTAATTTAAATTTAGAATTGGTTATGAATTATACAGCATTTAAATTTGGTTTTGAATTACATTGGCCTATAGTAATTTATGATACACAATAACATGCATACATTTATTTTTTAGAGGAATAACATGCATACATAATTGGTTATAAAATTGCCCTAGAGAAAATTAATTTTTTTATTTGATAGAATTAAGTTTAGAAGTAAAATGGTTTTTTCTTCATTAGATAGAATTGATTTACATACGCGACTTGTGAATTATATCTTATTTATATTTGTATTTCATAAACAATTTTACGTCATTCATAAAATAAAATATAAGATTCTGAATTCAGTTTAAAAATATCGTATATAAACATAAATTTATTTATTTATCAAAATTATTTCTTTCACACTTAACTTTATCGGAATTAATTATATTATAGTTTAATACTCATTATAGAGCATCGCATACTATCCATATTACAATGTGGAACCGACATCCCCTACTTTTATGTTTTCAAAATTTTGACTTTTTGACCATGAGAATGAAGCTTTTTAAAGTGTCATTTTTCCTAGAAATTAAATACATCATTCCTCAAAATTTAAATAAGAAAATTAATATTTAAGAAAAAAATAACATACTTTCTCCATCTCATTATAATTAGTTAATCATATATAAACAAAAAATTATCTTACATGTCTGACTTAAATATAAATAAATTTAACTAATTTTATCTTATTTAATACTATTATTCATAAAAAAATTCTTTATTTAATTTTAATTTTATTTTGATCAATTTTTTTTATTCATGATAACAAATTCTAAACAACAATATTTTAGAAATAATCTAATTTTTTATTTGAGATTAGAAAAATTAAATAATATCAATTAACTTTGTTAATTAGTATGCAATTAGTTATTTTTGTTTATATATGAGTCGAGAGGAAATATCATCTTAGATTATTTTACACACAAAATTATTTTACAAAATTAATCACATCATCATTAATTTATTTTTAATTTTCATTGCTCATATAATTAATTATAAGAAATATAAGTGCAAAAGAGTAATTAATATTATATTAAAAATTAAAATTAAAATTATAATTATTTTAGGATAATTTTTTTTTCTTCTTACCATCATTATTATGGAACGGGAAAATATGCATTAACGGTGTAAAATTATTTTAAGTAATTATTCATTATAAGCTATTGTAAGTTTATTCTTTGATAATAACCAGCTAAAACATGATTTCTAATAAATTCACAACAGTGCAATGTCATTTATGTTAAATCATGATTGTATCTGTTATTTTTTTACCATACTAGGAGGTAGATATGTTTGTAAATAATAAAGAAACTTTTTAATTTGATTAGATATTCGAAATTCAAAGTTTAAACCATCAACATTAATGAAAGAAAACGAAAGGAAGGCAGAAGGGAGTGGAGGCTATTTATGACAAATCACATCCATTATTTTAAATTGATTCGAATTCATATTAGTTCAAAATGTGTAGCACAGGTAGGGAATTTGCAGTTTCATGAATTTTTTTTGAAGTTGGAACTTGGAAGCATCAGACAGAATAGGAGGTAGGTAAATACACCCATAGAGATTCGGATCACGTAACTTCCAAACTTCTTCATTACAGCATCCTTATTTCTCTGTCACCATAGTGTCCCAAACTCTGTCAGATATGCTGTCTATTCAAATTTATTGCTCTGCCCCTTATCACGCCCCCATTTAATTTCCACATCTTTATATTCCTACCCAATTCCACTACTCCAATTCACAATTTCGCATCCCTTCAACAAAGTTCAAGTCCCTTTCTATGGCTTCAGCAAAACCCAAACCAAGGAAAAGGTTAGGAGAATTTCTAAAGGAGCAACAAGAGCCTTTCATCCTAGAGCTTTACCTCTTAGAAAAAGGTTGCTCAACAAATATTGGAGAATCTGGAAAGAGCATAGAGAGATGGTCAATAAACAAAAAGAGAGAGCCTCTCTTCCAATTTTCAAAAGTTCTAACAACTCTACACAAGAAGCTTGTTTTCCACAACCAAAGCTGTATTGTAATTAGGGACTCTGACATTATAGACGAACATGTTAATGTTAATGTTAGTGTCCCTCGTGAAGTTGAGAGCACTGATCAAACAATTGAGGACACAGATCGGTTTTCATTCTCAACAGCTACCAACTCAACCGTGTACCTCTCGTGCTCAGACATTGATGAAGATGGAACCTCGTTGTCCCCACATAAAGACAAAGCTTTGTTTTCTCCAAACACTTGCCAAGCTTCCAATATAGGAGCACTGCAGAGGTATGAACTCAGATTCTGATGTACCCTCACATCTGCATAAGTACTTTTAGAATTATTATTCAATCAGAATCATCAGAATGCCACTTTATCAAACTTTGTTAACCTTAATTTATTATACGAATTATTGAGATAAAACTTCAATTTTAATTAAAAAACACTAAAAATATTATATTTAAGTTTTGTTCAAAAATTATTTATATATATGATGGAAAGTAAGATCCAAGTTAGAAACTGCATAATGCATGTGTAGAAAACAACTGATTTTTAAAACAGTTCTATAATATAAATTGTAGAATGACAATTTTTTTTTTAAATAACTGCTTATAGTTATGTATTATAAGTATATATCAGATTCTGAGTTGTGTAATTAAGCAATGTGAAGTTATTTACGGTCTTGTTTGCTGGGTATCATGTTATAAATGTCTTGATATCCGAATTTGATTCTTAAAAGAAAATATTTGTTTATGAGACAGCAAGTGTATTGATGTGTTGTGTATGATTTTAATGTTCAATATCATATTTTGTTACTTTATCATTCGGTCTTCTATCAATTTAACCAAAAAAAAAGTGTATTAATTAGTTTTATTACTGTTACAAACAAAGCCAGCAGGCTACCGACAATGAAGAGCACCACCAGAGATGCTTAGAAGGTAGCCCTGTTCCAAACTCTCGAAACAGTAAGTTTCTTTGGTTGTTATAAACATGTCTAGCGTATTGGTTAAAGAATTTAACGTAAAAATTATGTTATTTATGTTTTTTTTCCTATATGATTTATTAAATAAATATTTTTTTTTTCTAGTTCATTAATTAATATCCTAAGAATACTTATCGTTGTCTTTTAATGATGTACTAATAATGTACCAGTTTCTGTGACGCACGCGACAATGAATCAGGATGTTTCGGGAATGGAAGAGAGAATGAGCAGTTGCTGTGTCTTTGTACCGAAGAAAATCACGGAGGATTCGCTGCTATCGGTGGCTCTGTGGAGTTCGCTTATTCAATCAGCCAAGAGAGAAAAGTGTAGCAAGGAGTTGCGAGAGTTCCTTGGGGCAAATCCAGATGTTTGCCACGTGTTGAAGTCTAAAACGTTGTTGCATAAGGCAAAGCAACTTTTATTTTATTGTGTGAGAGAAATTAGTACTCCTATAAATCTTTCGAGAAAAGATTGTAGACAACAACAATGTTTGAAACAATTGACTAGGGGACCCGAAGAGCTGGGGAAGATAATATGGGAAAGGACAAGGGAGTTGGGTGGAAATGAGACAAATCTAATAACAAAGTTACTGAGTTTGGATTCGATGGATGAATGGAGTGAGTTGAAACCGCAAGTGAGACATATTTGCGTTGAGGTTGCTGAAGCGGTTTTGGAACGCGTGACCTACGAAATTGTAGCAGAGATGATTCAAGTTTAGTCAGCAACCTTGTAGTAACAAGTTCAATTTATTTCCATTGTAATGACTCATGCCCCATTTCAGATTCTGACCCTTCTTAAATGATGCGTTGCCTTATCTTTATTTTTAGAAATTGAAAATAAAAATAAAAAATCAGACGTGCGCCCCACCCAACCCTTCCATTGGAGTATGAATTTTGATGATTTCTTTTTAATTTTTTGTTATCTGCAATGGCGATGTCATTCTTTATGCCGAGAACGAAATTTAAGTCATCTAACTAGCATTTTCACTACATCAATGTGATCACTTCTAGGATGACAATGGTAGTATTTAGTTAGAGTTCTACAACGTCTGTTTTTGTAATTGTATTTTAAAACAATGCTAGCATACAAGGATTATATTCGTATGTACAGTAATTTTGATATTAATACTTCAGTCATTCTATTTGGTGTAAAAGAATGCTTACGAATTTGAGTAGGAAAAGTAAACATCAACAACCATGCATGTGGAATTCATGTAAAAAAATGTAATAGATAATGTAAAAAAATGGGGAAAAAAAGTATAAAAACCAAAATTAAGAATGTGTTTCATGTGGTGACAAGAATATGATTAACGTATATAAAGATGAATGAATAAGGATTAAATTAAGAATTAGTGAAGGAATTAACAATTAGGATGGGTCTTGACATTTTTTGATCAAAAGTAATTAAAATAGTTGATAAGAATCCTTTAGGTATATTTTGTCTCTCCCACCAAAACAAATTTTATACTAATCAAAAGTGCTTAAATAAGTCAAAGTTTGGAAACTAAATAAAAGGTCGAAGTTTTAAAATTTTATAGTGTCTCTCCATTACAAAATATTTTTTCTCCTCACATTAAAATTATCTAAATTTCTTTTTGGGTTCTCTTTAACCCTGAGCTCTGGACAGTCACGCTTCAAAACAACCTAAACAACCTTTAGGGCCGACACAGTTAACTATTAACTTAGGGTTATTAATGATGGAATGCCATGATGTAAATGACTAAATTGGTAACATTTGTATATATAAAAGCCAATTTAATAAGCTTAATGTAAAAATTAAATTGAGAACCCGCAACACATAAGTACTAAATTATGTATTTAATTTTATTTTATGTTTATCTTTTATAACTACCATGAGAGGATATGATCTGCGTATAAATATGCATGGGTAGTGAAAGTTACAAGTGTGGCTCTAACAGCTCATCATCATCACTATTAAAATTTCTTTGTGGGGACAAAAAATAATGATCTCTCTACCCACTATGGCTGCTGCCATTGAGCCATTCTCCTTTCCATTAAAAGATGCGATTTTGCCTCAACGTGGGCTCAACGCCGCACTTGAAAAAGGAGGCAAGCCTAGGAGAAATATGTAGTACTTTTATAGCTGCATGATTGAGATGTAGTACAGACTATGTTTAACTAACCGCATACATTTAAGAGTAGCAGATGAAGGATTTTGTTTTATTACCTCCTTAGGGGCATGATCTGCTTTCAAATTTAATTCTAGGATGCAATTTCAAATAAATATTCCAAGTAGTGCATTTCTAGAAAGTCATAACTTTAATACAACATGCTATTTTCATTTCTACGAAGTATAGGTTTAGAACCTCAAATTATTTAATTTTTTTTTTATGAAACAATGACTTTAAACCAAAAATTAACCTTTTAATTTCTGTAAAGTGATTCAAATTTCAAAATCTTGGTATTTTTTTATATAGAAAACCATGGTTTCAAATGAAGATTTATTAAAATTTGTATTATTTCCTACAAAAGTCACACTATATTTAGTTGGGTAAATAGTTAAATTCATCTTTAAAAATATGATGCAATAATAAATTAATCTCTAAAAGATGAAAAAGATAAATTTAGTGTTTGAATATAAAAAATGCAACAAATTAATTTTATTGTTTAATTTTATAGATCATTTTATTATTAAGTTGTAATGTTCATGGATTAATTTGATAATAAGTTATATTTTTTGTGATCAATTTTACATTAAGTTAAAAAGTTTATGAACTAATTTATCATTAAATTGTTTATAAGACTAATTATTTTTTACATGAATTAAATTTAAAATTTTTATCTTTCAAAAAAACTAATTTATGAGCGTTTCACACTTTAAGAAATTTATCCTATTTAGATTTTGCTTTGAAATCACAATTTAATTATTTTTCAATCTCAATAGGAGTTATGGATCAGAATCGTTCCTTATTTTTCATTTTATTTTACCAACAAGATAGAAGAAATATAATTCCATTATAGCTTACTTAGAAAGATTAAAGAAAAGTCAACCTTGACTATTAAAAACCTGTCTAGCTAACACGCATAAGAAATAAATTTGATTTTTTTAAAAATGAAAGAATGAATTTTAAATTTTTTTTTACAATTGTATGTTAATATATTACTCCCACGATAGTGAAATCATATTTCCTTTTCTATTTTTTTCAGAATTCTCTTTCTTTTCTCTCAATGGCTGGCACTATTATTTTACAGGTCAATGCTACGATGGACAACTTGCATATAGTCTATTATGAACTACTTTTATGCACCGTTGGATTAATCAAATGTCCACATAGATTCAGTAGACCATATGTATTAAATCACCACCCTCCTAAATGAGTCATTGATTGATATTCCTCACTCACCGCAACTCAATCACCATTGTGGCCAACAAGAAAGACGACTCTCGAAACCTCATCAAGCAGAACCACTGCAAGCCTCCGTCCCCACTCGCCGCCACCGCAATCGTCACGCAAACTATCGCAAGCAAAAAAACGGCGACAGTAGGTTCGATTCGATTTGCCTCGCGCAACTCTACGGCGGTCGTCTGACACAACTCTGCAACTCCACTCCTCCGTCGCGTTCTCCACCAAGTACATCCTGATCGGAACCATAATGGAGCACTTGCATGTCTTAGTTTGAAATATGATGATTTTTGTTTTATTTTGGAGAGGGACATACAAATTAAGGTGGAGGATTTCGGATTAAGGTGGAGAGAGAATAAAAAAAGTAGAAAGAAGTGCCGCTGTAGGATAACGTCTCTGGTGACGGTGAGCGATATCCGATAACAGCGAGCAATTGCGGGAGAGATTGTTGGGAGAGACTTGGAAAAATTTGGTGTAGTGTGCCTAAGATAACAACATTATTCTAATAGTTAAAAAAACATGGTTCATAATAGTAGTAAGTAATAACTACTTTTCTTACTAGTTTTTTTTTATTTTATTTTCATGCAAATTAGCGTTAAGACGTTAAGTGATTCAACCATTAAAAATATAAAAATGGTCCATATTACATTCCACTGTTCTCCTGTAATGTAACAGGGCAGGAAAAATAAATTAACCACAAAATTGTATACAAATTCACAATTTGGTGGTGGAAAAGGCAGTCAAATTAATAACAAGCTACGTATCTTCATTCATCATGATGATGTAAACAAGTTACAAAACCGTGATTCTTCTCAAACACATTAAGTTCAACAAAAGAACTTTTATTGACATAAGGTGATATTGAAGTTTAGGATGACTCAACGAACTGGCCCAATGAACTGATAGACTTCATTATATTTATAAGTAATATTTTATAAATGTTTGAAAAAAGATTTTATATCAAAAAAATGAAGAAAAAATTTTCAAAAAATTCTGATAAAAAGAAGTAGAAGCAGTATTAAATTTTAGGAAATAATTACCCTTTTGTGGTTGTTATTCCAAGTTAACAATGATATGAAACTCCGTGTAGCAGTGATCAGCAACATGTATAAGAATCTATACAGTTAGCCACCTTTCAATCTAGATCAAAGAGCGACGGATAAAACAAAATAAATAAATAAATAAAACTAGTATAGTACAAAGATGTGATATATATATATATATATATATATATATTCACTTAATTAGAAGAGAAAATGGATATTTTAAAAATTAAACGAGTTATAAACATGATAAAATACACCAATTTATATAATTATTTTCACAGGGTATTTGATGGATATAGAAATATAAGTTTAAATAAAGATGAACAAAATCTATATAAATTGCAACTAAAAAAGATTCGTATGTTGATAAAAAAAAAAAAAGATTCATACGTAGTTACCACGTTAAGATCCTCTCAATTTTTTAGAGAAATGACATGTCCATTTCATTGGATTTAAAAATTAAAATTAAACGACTGAGATTGAATTTGCTTTAATAATTGGTGATGTTGGATCATGTTCCACTCTTCTGTCATGTGTTGTTTTTGCTAACCTAACCAATGGAGTGAAATGGTTGGCGTCTATGATGATGTAGAGAGGCCAGCCAAAGCTGCTGCCGCCGGTGACAGTGGGGCGAGAGGAGGACGCGAATTTCGGTGTTGATAATGATGTCAAAATAATCGATAATTTTTGGGTGGAGTTCAGAGGTTTGGGCACATAGTTGATCCTCGAGGTGAAAGAGGGCAGCATCGGTGGTTCCTCCTCCGCCATCAATATTGGTTGTGGTTTCTCAGTGGTATAGCCATTGTTGCTCTAGTTTAGAGAATATCAATATCATTACTTTGATAAGGTCCATTGGCCATTAGTTGTAAATATGTTGAGTTTAATTGTGCATTTTTCTGCTCTTTAATGGTGAAACCAATGGTTTCCAGTCGTGAAGGAGAGGATAATTAACGTAAGCTCTTAAAGTACTTAAGTCTTGATCATCATTAATTTTATATGAACATAAATAATAAAGCGATCACAATGATCCATTTCAATTGAAACAAATCCCCCAACAATTAAGAATACACATTTATATATATAAAATAAAATAAAATAAAAACCCAAAGAGATCATCAACATCAGCATATACTTCAAATAATTTAAGTGTTCTCAATGGCTTTGCGGTTACAGCTAAACAATGCTCATAACATCGTTGGAGAACTTACAAGAAAAAATATCCATATACCTCACTATGTTAAGCCAAGATCCATTGTTTTTATTACTCTTATTACTAGACCCTTTATGCATAAAGGGATCTTTGGGGGTTTCGGTGCATTTCTTGTAAGCTTTGACAAAAGGATCTCCTTTCTGATCACTCTCCAATCGGAACGATCTAATTCTCCTGGAAGAAGGTTGAACTGCACATAGAATAAAATTAGGATTCTCTGCGTCCTCAACTCGAAGTTGTTTCTTGCGTCCATTCCTAGATGATGATCGTGGAGGAGGAGGTTGTAACACTAAATTACTGTGCCTTGAGTCATTTTTCTGATGATTGACTTTGGAGAGACCAGGCTCGTGTTCCCATGAGAAGGGTACGCTTACTTTTTCTTGAAAATAAACATCGTTTTTAAGGCTATGCTCCATGAGGTGTATGCTATGCTATTGTTATTTGTGTTATTTATGCAACTCTCGTTTGTCCTTATGAAAGGGGATTATATATGCATGTTACGAGTTTCTCGATTTGTTTATTAACTAAAATAATCCAGATTCTGTTGGAGAGGGAGATAGCTTGTAGATTAATTCATTCATAGACAAATAAACAAGCAAGAAAACATTATAGGTTCACGCTATATTTGACAAATCATGATCTAATTTTGCAACCATAGAAAACTGGCAATAGGGCAGGCTACTTGGGTATGACACAACAGCAGCTAGCATAATATCAACCCACATATACGCAAATATATTCTAATGACATCATAGTTCGCAGTAGAAAAATAAAATTGAATGCCATGGAAAAACTCTTTTACTTGCGGATAATTGAAAAGTATCGAGTAATTACTCACACTTCCACTACAAAAATAATATTATTTACCAACAGTTTAATTAATAGATTAATTTCTTCTACTGTAATTTTGTCTATAGCATAAAAATTAAATTACCAATATGATCATACATTATACCAACAAACAATTCTATTAATTAGTATAAATATTTTTTTGGAAACAGCCAAAGAATATTATTAAGAGAGATTAGAGGTGTAAGCCGTACCCCTAAATCTCAGAAAGTAACAAGAAAATGAAATTCCATGAATCCCAGCAGAGTAGTATAAATAGATTAAAATATTAGTATAATGCATGCATATCGTACGTACTATTAGTGTAGACATTTAAATTCTATACTACTAGTTTAATTTTTATTAGAAGAAAATTATATTGCCAAAGACAATTTTAACACTTGATAATTAATTATTGTCTGAAAGTAAGTGACATTTTTTAGTGCATGTTGCTAAACAACAACAAAAAATGGTATTTGGAATGCTAAAGCACGTAAGTTAACAGATAAAATCAATAGTCTTGACATGCATTATATGACATACATGTTTTTCTAACATTGATTGCCTGTAATTTTGGTCAAAAGTACTTTCCATAATTGAATAACTGAAGTTGTATTATATATATTGAATATATATTGGCAGTTTCCTCCGTTAAGAAACGTTATGAGGATGATGTTAAATTTAATAATGGTATTTTCCGTCACTGCTTCATAAACGACAGACACGTTTGGTATATAATACAATACGTATTTTATGCCGTAACTGTCAAGGTCAACCACTTTGATTCACATGTACCAAAAAAACTACTTCTGTTCAAATAATAATGGTGCCACATGCCACTGCCAATGTTGTATCGAATAAATAAATGAATAAATAAATAATGGTTCCAATGCAAAAACCATAAGTTTTGGGGGCTCTGCGACTAAGCTGTAATTTATAAATTTGGTTGCCCAAGTTTGTAGCTTGGAGTTAAGTTGACAGTTTTTTTTTCATTATTATTTTGCAATTTAACATTCAGATAAGCATGCGACTAATTTAGCCGTTCAAGACAAATAAACTTTGGGGACAAATTTAAGTCAGAAGATCCTATTTAAAAACTATTTACGTAATATGATTTGATACTAAAAATTTAATCAGGGATGTCTGTTTTGCATGAAAGTTACAATTGTGATTAGCGATGAAGGCAGAACCGTCATTGCTATTAGCGAGAAAGAAGATGGCGTGGACGTCCCGCCAGTGGCGATGGTAAGTTAGGCTGATGTGGAGCATACCGCCAATGCATCTGGCGATATAGCTTGCAGGCTAGGGCACTGTGCAGATCAGAGTCACATGCACGTAGAGATCAGAGACACAACTAGGGCAGTGGTTTCTTGCCACTAGCGGGACTCTTGTTGTGAACATTGTTTCCTTCCTTTAAATAGACAGGTTGTCCCTTTAAAATTTGTAGTGATTCGTGAAGAGAGAAAGAAATATTTGAAGAGAAAGCAAAGAAAGCATAAAGCCTTTGAAGTTTGTTGATTCCACGTTCAGATTTTATTTATTTGAAGTAACAATTTGTATCATTGTTCAATGAATTTTTTACAAGCTTTCCTTCATTCTCTTTCAAGTTAAATTTTTGAATAATTTTTATCATTTACAAATTATTTATTTTGAAGTAATAATTTTTGTGGTTAGAATAAAATTTGAAGCTGAAGTTTAAGTGTAGCAATTTTTGGAATTATATTTTTTATTTTGAAATTATTACTAATAATTATTTATAAGCCTCTTTGTTCATGGTTTTTCTACCTTAGAAATTTTTACGTGTGACCCTTCTCGTTGTTGGAGTTAAAGAATTATTCATAAATTATTTAGTTGGAGTAATCATTTTTTTGTTTAAATGAAGTTTGAATGTGTAGTTTAGGTTTAATAGAGCAAGCAAATAGATTTTTTTTTTTAATTTTATCATTCACAAATTATTTATTTGAAGTAATAATATTTTTTGTTACAATAAAATTTTAAGCTGAAGTTTAAGTGTATTAATTTTTGTAATTAGAATTTTTATTTTGAAGTTATTTTTATTAAGATTAATTATTTATAAGCCTTTGTTGATGTTTTTTGTGCCTTAAAAATATTAATTAAAAAAACACAGGAAGACACACGCAGGAGAAGGAGAAGATGAAATATTATAGAGGAACTTGGGGAGGAGAAGATAAGAGTATACGCGTTTTATGCAGGATTTTTCTAATGGAGGATTTTTTTTTTATATAGAAGAGGCACTGCAATTGTGCATGTCTCACCATTAGTAATGGCGATATATGAAAAGCTACCTCCTCTGCAACCTGCTGCTGCTGCAAGCCTATGCCCTAGCTGCCCGTGCTGTGCATGTCTCGCCAATGGGAGGGGCGATTCTAGCTCCACGTCACCAAACTCGCCATTGTCAATGGTGGTATCCTCTGCATGCTGGCCACGTCAGTGTGTCTTGCCAACATCAATGGCGGCATGTCCACGTAAGCAACTCCCTCGCCAGTGGCGATGGCGATTGAGGGTATATCGCCATTGGCAACTACGTCAAGCTTGTAAAAAATGGACCCCCCTTATAAATAGTTTAAAAACAAACCCTGATTGGCAAATGCTTTCTAAATAGGATCCTTTAACGTAAATTTGCCAAACTTTGGGCCACCAGCTGTGATAATTAATCATATGGTATTTCAAGCTTTAAAATATTATATGGTGATAATATTGATGTCTCACCTCTAGCTTTTGAAACTCTATTTTCATATTTGAATATCAATCACATTTTATTATTATTTTTTTTCAAAAATACTCTCTTCCCGAAAACTGACATCCTCCCATTTCCAAAATTAATTAAATTTCAAATTTTATTTTCAGTAATGAATAGATATTTTAGAATTAATTTTTTAAAATACTACTAAAATTCTAATACTTTTCAGAAATTAATTTTTAAAAGTATTAAATCCGAAAACTTAACTTTTGAAAGAGGTTCCTCACTAAATTGGAACATACCACACCCACATTCATCTCACTTTCTCCTACATGGCAATCATTACATACTTTAAGGTTTCATTACTAACTCAAGGTTCTCTAATTCAAATTCTTTGTCTTTCTCATCTTCAATATAAAGAAGAACTTGGCTTGTGTTAGGAACATGTTTTGTGAGTTCCAATTTCTGTCTCATCTCCCTCAACTTGCAAAACAGATCCTTGATCTCCCTGTTTAGCTAAAAAAAAATAAAAAGGGAGAGATATAATGAAGAAATGGAGAAATGAAGAGAGATGATAAAAAAATGAAATTTTTTAGAAAGGGAGAGGTTGGAAAGGTGCTGGAGAGAGCTAATCCATGTCCCTCAACTTAATTAGAATATACATCCTTCGTTGATGGATTTGAAATGATACAATAATACATGACACGAAGTACATGTATTATATTTCTGTATATTTGAAACGATGAAATGATATATGTCAGGAGTAATGTCCAACAGAATCCTCAGTCCAAGCTTTAGGAAATTAAATTTTCAACACTTTTGGAATTTGGTTTTTCAGAATGTGTTAAAAATCAATATTTTGGAAAATTAATGTCTGTAATATATTGAATATATTTCGAAACTAATTTTCAAATATGTACCAATTAGTAAGTTATGTTTGGAAAGATATTGTTTTTCAAAAAAAGCTATTTTGAAGAAAGGAAAAACTAAAAATTTGAGAGGAGAGTGTAAGAATAAAAGAAGGGTTTACAAAAAGCAATCCCCCAGTATTATTTCGTAAAACATGTCCAATGTCAAAAGCTTATGAACAATTCCCGCGGTCCAAGCCCATATATATGTAGCTGAAAACCTAATTTGTATTGGGCTTCTGTTACAACAAGGCCTAAAAGATAGCGGGTTAGTTAGGGTTAAGGGTTTTGAGTGGCGTGGCGTGCAATCTCAGCTTTAAATACGACCCTCGTTTCTCCACTTCAGATCGGTAGGGAGCCATCTCCAAAGCTGAGAACGGCGTCCAAGTCCGAAGTGTCATTCCCTTATTGTTTCTTTCGTTGTATGTGTAATTTCGATGCACATTTGTTTTTTTTTCACTCGTGAAACGATGCTGAAGCTAACTTTTTATTTTCAATTGTTCTACATCAGTGTAGTTTGTACTCTTGAATTATAGGTTTCATATCTCATTCCTATAGTTTGGTTTTTTTGTATACCGATAGGAGCAAAAGGGGTTGGATGTGATGATTATAAAATAATTCCTCGTTCTGAATGCTAATGCCATGGCATGACAGACACGTTTACACCCATAGAATATGAGCACTGCCCCCGTTTGTTTACATAACTGGTTTTTTTTTTATGTTCTTACGGTTTTGCTTGGTTTTTCCATAATTATTCTGATCCCTGTGTGGGAATTGAAAAATGCTTGGTTTGCCCATATTTTGACATGTCTGCTTTGTGTTTAGCTAACTCCTCATATTGATTGAGTGGTGTTTAAATCCCTAACCTTACATCATAGTGGTTTGGGTTACGCACACCATCATATTTCAATTGTAACATTTCGGATTTTTTTATGAGGAATTGGATGGTGTTAAGTTTAATATCGTATTGATTGAAGTTTGAGTCATAGCATTTTGTAGGATCAAATGATTTTGATCACTCTTTAATTGAAATTATAACCTAATGAGATTACACCCTTTTCATATTTCTTTTACTTATGTTTCACTTCACGTATCAGCAGTTGCCCAATTTTACTCTTGAGTTGATAATTAGTGGCATATGCGAGTTGCTTCCCAAATCTATCCTCCCTTTGTCAAAAACAGAACCGAGTAATCAAGTGAACCGGAAAAAGTCACATAAGCAACAACTGATAAATTTTACAAATAGGATAAAAATAAAAATAAAAGATAAATTGTGCAATTGAATGATGATGAAATCAGGATAATTCAGATGAATGATGATGTAATCTCAATTTTATCAAATTAGAAAACCTTTTTTAGTAGAAATTTTATGGCTCTAAAACTTTAGAAGTTGTGACATTGAAATTGCCACATGAACTAATTTACGAGTATTAAACTTTAAAAGAACTGAAAACATGTGTTCCTAAAGAGCCAATGCATTCTAAAAAGAGACTGGGAATCGGAACGAGAAAAGAAGAACAATGACAACAACTTAAAATGAAAAAGAAATTCATGTTTAGTAGGAAAGAAAAACAGCAAAAAATGTTACGTCAAACAATGAGAGTCCCCACATGAGCTAAATCTGACCATATCCTTAAAAACCAACCAAAACAGTACCGGTGAATACATACTAAAAAACACAGATCAGAAGACAGCACATGAACACAGTCAAAGCAATGCACAAAAAAAAACGTACACAACCAAATTATGAGGCTAAGATTAGAACATCCACCCTCCATTCCCCGAAATTCTAACACTAACAGTGCCAATTTACCATGTTAGGGAGCAGCAATATAATGTGAATAACAATAAATAAAGTCAGCACAGAAAAAAGTTGTTCCCCCTTCAACTCCATGGCTTCATCAAAGTGCTTCTGTAGAGTTGTTACAACTTGGGCAATGAGGAAGAGTTCCCAAGAGTTGAATTGAGGAGGTCAATGCACAAACTTGCTCTTTCTAGGGTTTTATTCTTTGTCCTTGGACTACTCTCAGCACTCCTATTTCTCAAAGATCCAAATGTTGTCTTTTGCAAAACCCCAGTGGTAGAAGACCCTAATGAGGGACTATTGTCCCACCCCATCACTCGTAAGGTTGAGAGCATTGTCAGCTTAAGCACTCATTTTAACAATTTTAATGTTTGAGTTTATGTGGAGTTTAAATTCACGTGGCTTTGTAGGATTTATAAAATTAAGATTAGCAACCCATTTAAATAACTATGTAAACGATACTTATTTTAAAAATGTGTAAGTATAAACATGTTTAATTCTTTATTAAAAAAATTAAATAACATAGTTATACTTTTTTTTGACAAAACATATTTATACTTAAAAAAAATTAAAATTGGATTTAGATACAATGTTATTTTTAACTATTGATAAAAGAAAATTTCATAAAAACATAAAAATTGGATTCAAAAATAATTATGAAAAGAATAAATGGATAGAGATAAGAAATTAAGAAAATTCCTAAAAATGCTATTGTTAAAATGTTTTTTTTCTAAAAACATTCTTGTTAAGGAATAACTCATAACAATGTTCTCGTTGAAAAATAATTCATAAAAACGCTGCCATTCAAAATTTCATTCTAAATTATATATAAAGAGAAAGGACATTTTACATTAAAATATAAAAAAAAATTAGTGTGTTTATTCACTTGTTGTAAATTACATCATTTTTCAGTAACATATGACATTTTTATTGGTTATTGTTCCCTCCGATAAAGTTTGGGCCAGTAAATTGAGGATGGACTGGTTAAAAGAAAAAACGGGCTTATTTGGGCCCATAAAGGAAATCCATTCATTAATGGCCAACGACCGAGAAGCGGGGTTTAGTTTAGTGTAGCAGTGTTGTGACCGAGGAAAGGAAGCAGTGATTGAATTGGGGATTTAGGGATTGTGTACAGTAACAATGAATTTCAAGATGGATTCCGATAGCGCGAAGCTGTTCGTAGGAGGCATTTCTCGCGACACTACCGAACACGTTCTCAAACTCCACTTCGCCAAGTACGGCGTCGTTTCGGACTCCACAATCTCCGTAGACCGCACCACCCGAAGCCCTAGAGGTTTTGGCTTCGTCACCTTCTCCGACCTCTCCGCAGCTGATAAAGCCCTCCAAGACACCCACGTCATCCTCGGAAGAACGGTTAGTTTCATTGCACGTTTACGAATTTCAAGAAATTGTTTTCTTGGTATGTGTTAATAATTTATTTGTTTGATTTATGGTTGCTTCTTTCTGTTTGCTTGCTTGTTGTGTATTATAGGTAGAAGTGAAAAAAGCAATTCCCAGGAGTGAACAACATCAACACCAAAACCCATTACAGAGTAGAGGGGGTGGTTATTATTATAATAATAATAATAATAATAATAATAATAATGATAATAATAATAATAGTAATGACTATTGCAGTGACCACAACGTTAGGACTAAAAAGATATTTGTAGGGGGTTTACCTGCTGGTATATCCGAGGAGGAGTTTAAGAACTACTTTGAGAGGTTCGGTCGGATAACCGATGTCGTGGTGATGCAGGACAGTGTAACTCACCGGCCAAGGGGGTTTGGGTTCATCACTTTCGAGTCCGAGGAATCGGTTCAAAACGTTATGGTGAAGAGTTTTCATGACTTGAACGGTAGACAGGTGGAGGTGAAGAGGGCTGTTCCCAAAGAGGGGAACCATGGCTATGATGGGTTTAGTAAATTAAGAAATAAGAGTGAAAGAGGAGTTCCTAAGAGTTTTCCTCCTTTTAGTCATAGGGATATGCTCCCGCTCCCAGGTTTCACACCTTTGCCGTGGTATAGTGGTGATGGAGTATATGCATATGGGTCTAATGCGTATGGTTGCTGGTACCCTGTGGGTGGTTATGGGGGGAATGGATACGCAGTTCCTTCTGATGCTCCTAGTAACCTCTGGTATGGGCCAATGATGACTGGTCCTCAGGCATGTCAGGTGCCTTACGCTAGTGCTGTTCCAAATGTTGTGTATGTGGGGGGTAGGATTGGAATAGTAGGTAGTGGTGCTGGATCTTGGGGGTACACTGGCATTATGGGATCTGCAACAAATTTGAAATTTGATCAAGCTTTTAATGCCAATGAATTTGTTCCTGGCAATGTGACATCACCTCATGGTGTAAAGCAGGATGTTATTGACTCTTCAAGTTTGAAAGGAAGCAATGGTGGAATTTCTAGTTGACAGACTAAAAGGGTCCTTCAACCTTAATTCATGTAGGTAAATACTTACTGACTGCTTCAGGGTTGTGAAAGGTTGGCATATTCTTTCGCAAGATGTTGTAAGGGCTAGTCACTCTTCTTTTTTGTTTTAATTTGTGAAGATACTTTTTTATGTGTCACAAACATGTAGTTTAGCAACTCGTCATGTTTAGTTATGGATATTTATTAGTGTAGAGGTTTCATGCATCTGTAAAATAATTTCATGCAAATCCTTCTCTATTGTTCTTTAAATCTTTTTTCAGTGTGTCCCATTTGATTTTGCTGTACTTTCTCCCACATCCACTATCACATATCAGTGCTTCATGAGTCCTTTGCACCTTTGTTGATCGAAATGCATTTTTTGGTTCTTTGTTTGGCTTTTAGGTTATTAGCTGTTTACCTTAGAGTGATGTTAGCTAATGTGGCTCGTGAGTTTGGGTTATGTTAGTTATTAATCATTTGATGTTCACGTGGATAGATAGAGCAAGTTATAACACCATCCAAGGTTGGATTGATGTAATTTGCTCTGCAGATTATAAAGTTAATAGAGAATCAATCTGCAGTAACTTTTTTCTTTTCACATTATAGAAATTCATTATCCTACTAATGGTAAATTTGCCATCTTTGATTGAAAAAAAAGGAATAATTAAAGTTATGCTGCAAATCTATACTTCTTGAGTATGCCTTTCCTACATGCATATAACTAGGCTGATGGGTACTTGGCTTCAACTTCTCTGTGCCATTTTGTGTTATTGCAAATGATTACATAGAATGCAGATGACCACTATTGGAATTGTCTTTTTAGTTGTTAATTTCCATTCAAGGCCACAATGGGGAAAAGAAAATGAAATGGGCACCTAGGGACGTTCCATTATATGTCATCAAAATTTATTTCTTTAATATTTAATAAAATATCTTTTTGCTGGAAAATTGATAGTAGTAATAAACAAGATCTACCATAGTAATTTGTTCCCACTTACCGGTAGTGGTATATTTGGTATCATATCCAATTTTCTCTTGGGAGCTACAATAATAGATCCCCCGTATCAGAATCTATAATTGTTAGAAGCCGTTGCATTCTATTGTTAATTTGATATTGGGGGTAGAGGAGTTAGTCACGGCTCAGGTTGGGTGACAAACCAAACAAATGACGGGACGGTTGTGTTTGTGACAAATTTTTCGAGTTGGTTAGATTTGAACTTTTCATGTTTTTTCATGACATGAATAGGGGAAGTTGCGGTCTAATGAGTATGAACGAGTTTCTCAAGGATACATGGGCGTTGGGGAAGCCCAGAAAAAGGATTTGTAGAATGGAAAAAAAAGAGAGAGAAATGAAATGTATTGTCCCCCTTGAACTGTATAATTTTAGATATCTGTAAAACGAGTATTTTTTTTAATACTATAATATGAGGGATTATATCTTTCACCTGATTTATCACGAATCTAATTATTTGCTTTAAAGTGATAAATCTATGTAGTGGTATGTCCTTTTGTTTTTATCTTAATATGGTAATAGGTAATTATATTATTATCTTATTTTATCTAGTCTTTTAATAATTTTATTTTAAAAAAATCTAGCAATGTTTTTTGTGTTCATACGTGAACTTTTAAATATACAAGAGAGAAAAATATTACCCGTATTTATGAAATAAAAATGACATGTTTTTACTGAGTGTCGCAATTTTAATTGGAAATTCTATTTCATAACGTATGGATAATTAATAAAATAAAATCTTTAAACTTATGAAATTTTTGGAAACAAAATATTTGATAATAGAGACGATCTCTAAGTCTATTAATTTGCCAAGATGAATACAAATTTAAAACTTGATAAATAACAATCTGAGTTTTATGTAGAACGTGGATGCAATTTTTTTGTAGATTTTTTTTGTTATATTGTTATAGAGTATCTATCAATTTTAATGATGATTTATCTTATAAAAAAGTTAACCGGTCACCTTTAGTAAAAAAAAAAAATTAATTATATTTTTTTATCCATAACTTAGACTTATTGTTAGGGTTGACATTTATGATTTGAGAGCTAAATAACAATGTGAGGTCTTCTATAAGATTTTACGAGAATATGATAGTAGTGGGGAAAAATTGATAACAAAATGTGTTAAATATATAAGAAAATATGTAAAAATATAAAAATATTTTTAATCATTTGATAATGTAAAAACTTTTATCAATAACAATTAATATGTGTCCATAAAAAATAATTCAATGGAGTCCAACCTATTATTAGGGATATTTTGGTGAACAAAACATTATTTCTTTTTTATATCTCAAAATATTAAAATGTAACTTTCACTTAATACAAGTTAAGTTTAATACATTCACATAAAAGTTTTTTATATATATAAATAATCAATTAAAAATCATCTTAATGTGTTTTTTAATTATTATAAAAATCAATTTTAATTGTATTTATATGAAATCCAGAACTGAATGAAAATTTCTCCTCATTAATTTCACATATATGTATAATCCCCCCTCCCCCTCCTCTCTATATACAAAAAAGAGAAGTTATAAACTTTTAGGACATGTTAAGATATATTGTGGGGGAAGGTGGAGAGAGATGGAAGAAAAAATATTAAATGTGTCATCTATATTAATAATAAATGAAATGTTTTTATTTGATATTTTATTGAATAATTTTATCCTTAAATTACTTTTTAACTTCCCATAGTAATTTTTTATTACTTTTATATTATTAGTTTTATATTAATTGTATTTAACTTCTGTTTTTTTATTATTTAGAAAAATTTAGAAAGACATTTCCCCTGGTATAATATAATGAAAAGTATAAAGAGATAAAAAAAAATGAAAGCAAAACTTGAGATATTTATAAGGCACTCCTAAATAGCAATCTTCTTGAAAGAATATACACAAATTACATTTTCTTAAAATAAAAAAAGTTGTTATACATAAAAAGTGTACTACAATGGTGAATGGAGCAGTATTGGAAATTTGGAAGCTTAGATGAAGTATTTTGTAAGACGTAAGAACTGTACTACTTGATATAACGAAATGTAATATAATATCGGTGAAAAAAAGACGAAATAGGATGCATGGAAGAGGCCGTTGAATTGTTGGTTTGCTCTGGCGCCAGCCGTCGGGAAAAGAGGTTTGGGTACTGCCTGCGCCTGCGCCTGCGGTGACAATCGTCAAATCAAATCACGCACCGTCGCACCCTAACCCTACAGCTATGCTTTCTACTCTGTAGTCTAAATTCTACCCCTTACTTATCTCATTTTCATAAGATTCTGGTTTTTTGTGCCAAACAAGTTTTCATGCTGCCCATCTCCACAAATTTGTTATTCTTATATATCTATTTCTATATAAATTTTCTGTAAAAATAGATTAAAAAAATAAACAACTTATTCGTTTATGTCTATTTTTCAGAAAAAAGTATTTATTTTATATATATAATTTTCTTTAAAAATTCTAAATTGTAATTAATATAATTTTTAAAATAATTATTATAAAAAATTAATAGGAGCATTTTGATGATTTTTTATAAAAAAATAATTATTATAAAAAATTAATAAAAAAGTATTTATTATAAAAAAATAAACAACTTATTCGTTTATGATTTGATGATTTTTTACATTATCAACATATAATTTTTTTTTCATAATATAATAGGAGCATTTTTAACTATGCTTTTTCTTCCACTTCATAATTAAATTTTTTATGAAAAATATACATAATGCATATAATACAAATTAAGAACACGATTAAAAGAATAATAGAATAAGTAAATGCATATGATTTATATTGAAATATAAGTATTAAATTTTATAATATACATGAGTGTATGTGGCAAATTGTCCTAATAGGGCTAGTTTTACAAATAAATTTTTATTATGGGTATGTTTTAAAACTATTTTCAGTATGGTGTTGTTTTGCACGTAAAATTCATTCAATTCGCCAACAGCAATGACAAGTCATCCCTGGATGCAACACGTGGCACTGGTCTCACCATTGCAGTTGGCGATTTAGGGCCAGCTAGTTACATCAGGTTACGCCAGGTTGACTGGCGATTTATCCAGGATCAGGCCTGAAGCTTGCAGAGTAGAGCAACAGCGTAGGCACAGGCTTTTCAGAGGTGCATTGTTGTCGCCATTACGACTGGCGAGAAGTGTGCAACAGGTCTCGCCATTCCAACTGACGAGAAGCTTTTAAAAAATGCAAGGGCCATTTCCTACAAGTGTGTGTTTGGCTTGTGTTAGTGGGAAAAGCTTTCTTACTTGTGTTCCCTCTTGCTCGTACACGGTTTCTCTTTGTGGTAAGTGTTTTTTAACTCATATCTTCAAATATATATTAAGTTTATTTTAGTTGATATGTTAATATTATTTAGGTTAAATTTTTTAAGTTGTATGTTATTATTTGTGTTATATATATATATCCTAGGTTAGTTTTATATGATTTGTTAATATTATTTTGTTTAGATTTTTTAAATTAGTATGGTATTATTTGTTTTATATGTGTGTGTGTTTAGTTGATACTTTGCTACTTAGTTGATACTTTCAAATTTTAAGTAGTACCTTCAAATATTAATATTATTTGTGTTATATATATATATATATATATATATATTAATTTTAGTTGGTATGCTATTATTTGTATTATATATATGTTATGTTAGTTTTAGTTGATTTCATAATATTATTTTGTTTAGGTTTTTTAAATTTGTATGTTATTATTTGTCTTATATATATGTTACGTTAATTTTAATTGGTATGTTATTATTATTTGGTTTAGGTTTTTTTATGTTTGTATGCTATTATTTGTGTTATATATATAGTATGTTAGTTTTAGTTAGTATGCTAATATTAGTTAGTTTAGTTATTGTTCAAATATATGATACGTTATTAATTTTGTATATATATTGTTTAAATTTTTGTTTTCATATAGTAATTTTTAGATTTATTTGAATTTATCTGTATAATATATGTTATTTAATTTAAATTTTGTTAATTGCAAAATATTTTCGGTCATTTATTTAAATTTATCTATGTATTTTAAATTATTTGTAAAAAGATATTTAATTTTTTTTTATTTGTAAAGTATTTTAGTTAGTATTTTAAGTTTTGCATGTATTTTAATGTATTTGGAGAGTATATTTAAATTTTATAATTTTATCATATGTTTTAACAAAATTATTATTATAAAGGCACACGAAGAAAACATTAACGGCGAGCTAATCTAATTAAAAAAATACTAGAAATTTCATATTGAAAATTTTTTCCAGACTCAAAATAATTACTTCAAATAAATATCATGCCACAAATTTTTTTTTATTTTAAACACGGTTAAAGTTGAACGCTCAGAAATTTTTTACACACACAAACAATGCATTAACACCAACCTAATCTAATTAAAAAAATGCTACAAACTTCATATTAAAATTTTTTTCCCGACTCAAAATATTTACTTGAAATAAATATGATGGCCCAAATTTTTTTGATTTTAAACACAGTTGAAGTTTAACTTGAAGGCTCATAAATTTTTAACACACGCCAACAAAACATCAATATCAACCTAATCTAATTAAAAAAATACTACAAACTTCATATTTATTTTTTTTTTCGAACTCAAAATACTTACTTCAAATAAATATGATGCCACAATTTTTTATTTTATTTTAAATAGAGTTAAAGTTGAAGGCTCAGAAAATTAAAACACACACGAACAAAGCATCAACACGAAGCTAATTAATTAAAAAAATAATACAAAATTCAAATTCAAACTTTATTCCGACCTCAAAATAATTACTTCAAAAAAATAAATTTGATAGCACACACTTGTTTGATTGAGAACTTTGAACGCTTGAAGGCTCAAAAACTTCAAACTATTGCACAAGACAAATTTGGAAATTCAGAAATTTTAAAAAATGCACATGAAACTATAGGAGGAAGAAGTAGCTATTTTAGCTACACGTACATCGCCAATGGTTTTTGCGTAATGGATTTTAGCTTAATGCATAGCTATATCACTAGCTTGGGTGGTGATAATACCCTAGCCTCCTGCCTTAGTCTTTACAGCCTACGCCTTTGAACCCCTGCCCCATCTGACCCTAAATCTCCACTTTGATTGGCGACACCAGTGCATGGCTATGTCGCCACTACAGCTGGCGACACCACTGTTTAGGATCAACTAGTCATTGGTGTTGGCGGGTTGCATGGATTTTACGTGCAAAACTACACCATACTAAAAATAATTTTAAAACAGATCCATAATGGAAATTTGTTTGTAAAACCAGCCTATTAGGGCAATTTGCGTGTGTATGTCAAGCAAAACATGATATATATGGCAAGATAGGTATGACAATAGCATTTAGTTTCAGCAAAGTTATTAACTTTTATGAAACATTGAATGCGTCTTAGAATTAAATTATTTCAAGAGTAAAATTTCTAGAATTTTTTGTTGTTTTAATAATTCAATCATTAAATTGATTTTTTAATCTATAATAAATTTATAAATTATATAATTTTTAATTTTTAAATAATTTTTTAAATGAATCTATATACTAGCATATAATATATTCATCTCTAAAAAATAATATTAAACTAAGAAAAATTTAGTTTTTCTAAAAAAAAACATTTATTCTTGCACTTTTCTTTCTACTTCTGGATGGATGAAATTTTAAAAATAATATTAATTTTTTTTCGTGCTTGTTCTTTAATTCCCCTCATAATTCATCTAACTGGACAAAATAGTATTCGTGTGTGTTTATTTTAATTTTTAATTTTTCTAAAAATAATTAATGTATAAAATCTCTAAAAAAAATTGCCGAAACATTAATTGTAAGTGAACAGTATAATAGGCGCATTTCTTTATAATAACTCAACTAAAACTATATGGATTTTTTTCTTAAGCTTTTGATATAATGACAAAACATTTTGGTAGTGCCGGCGATGTTGCAAGGAACGTGTTAGAGGGATTTCCCACTGTTGGTCTATCTCACCATGTCTGAAAAAGTTAAATATAACAGTTTTGTATATATAGATATGAATATTTTTTATTTTAAACATTTTACTAATATTTTTTTTTCTTCCTAACACATCATAAAACTCTACTATCTCTCTTTTTTTTTTTTTTACCTCCCTAGGTGTCTAATAGCACTTGAATGTGGATGATATTTTCCTAAAACAAAACAAATAGAACAGTTTTGTGGGGGTTAGCTGTGATCTTTTTCACTACATTCTTAGCAGGCCAGTAAAGTCTTACTTTTAAAAACCTATAATACCAGAAAAAGAAACATTTTTTCATAGTCATATTCCACTAATAAACACATGAGAATGCAAGTCAATAGATAAAAGGTGTTGTTGTATGGATGACAATGGAAGGGCATACATTATCTGCGCCCCCTCTCTCAGTAGCCATTTGTTTGCCTGTGAGAAAAAAGAAATAGACAGAAAGGAAAAGAAATAGAGTAAAAAAAAAGCAAAATATAAATAAATAATTTTGTATTTAAGATAAATAAGAATGAATAGAAAGAGCAAAAAGATAAGTTTTATCTTTATTTATTTAATTAAAAATTAAGAAGAAGAAAAACTAAATTGCCATTTAATAACTTATAATAATGAAAGGTATTTTTGTTTTTGTATAATTAAAAAATTCCTTCTCGTTCTGTTTTCTTCCCATACTGGGGGGAAATATTGTAATTTCGTTGATATGAACTTTGGCTCTCGTTAGTAGCTTTTTTTTTCTTCTTCTTCTTTTTTTTTTTTTGCTGTATAGTTTAACAAACGGTGAATTCAAACTATTGATTACGAAATCTTACTTTTGATATCCTTTTCAGTCTTTAGCGTACCGGTGGGTGCTGTTACGATGCAGTTAGTTAATTTTGTTGATTTATCTTGACTTTGGTTAATTAATTGTTATACCCTTTCTGGGATTCCTCACATAATTGGATTTATGGTAGTTTATTGCGACATTTGTGACAAGGATTGGAGGAGGCTAATTCCAGCAAAAAGATCAAATGCTGCTGTTAAGCATACCATCTCTCAAAGGATTTCATCCCTCATTAAAAAAAAGAATAAAAAGAGAGAAAAGAAACACTCTTCTGGTGGTAAATCGTGAGAATCTAATGTGATTGTGACAGGACATACAAGCTTAGATTTTGACATTTCATCACAGGTGGTGAAGGATAGAAAGAGGGATTGGTAGTGACAAATAGAAGGAATTGCTAGCCTTGGATTGAATTGAGTTTAATTTTGCATGGAAGCAAACCTTTTTAATGAGGAAAGAGAGTGTAATATGGTAGTAAAGCACTAGGAGACTAGTTTAGAAACCTAATTACATGACATAAGATTTCAATTCAATTGAATTTTACAATGGCCAAACATGGTGGCAGAGTGGGAGCAAAGTGCAGGGGGCCACAACAGCTAGACTTAGATGTGTAGCCATCATTGATCTCATAATCCAATTTTCTTTTTTTCTTTTTATTACACGTCGTCCTTCCTTAGCTTTTGTTCTGCCATGATGCTTTTGGATTTTCTGATCTCACGTGATCCTCATTACTCTCCTTCATTAATGTTTTCTTTATGCACTTCTTTGGGATCTGCCTCTGAACTCACTCCAGCTAATACCCAATTCAATCAATGAATTAACCATAAATTTTATGGCTTTGTCTCATCTTTGTTCTTATTTTAGTCCTTTTTCTTTTAATTTAGATTCTTTTTGTGGATAAATATGTTTCATGAATTTAATAACTACTGCGTTATTATTATCAGTAGAAAAATATGTATAGTCTGCTTTCTTTATGTTTGATAAAAAATTATGTGCTTTTTATTTAATAAATTTATTTTTCTTATCAATAATAACCTCCCTCTATTTCAATTATCTTGTTCAGCAATAATAACTGAAAATTCTTTAGTTCAGTTACAACCTTTTTTATTAGAAAAAAAAGGCTTTCATGTAATTCTGATAGGCCGAAATTATTTTTATTTTATTTACGATTATCTTCTTATAGATGAGATAATTATATTTAAAATAGAATTAGATACTAAATGTGGAAAGTTATTTTAAGATTCAAATTAACTTTGTTTTCCGCTAAATTCCACATATGTTGGTAGGTCGAAAGCAATTTTTAATTCTTGTTAAATTAAAATTTATAAGAATTTACATGTAGTAGTACTTTTTTTCTCAATCTTTGCTCATCACATTATAAATTCTCTTCAAATTTTATGGCTTGAAGTTGAAAGTGCTGGTGTAGTCTGCTTGCTGAACAAAACATCTGCAGTAGGTAGTGAAGTAAAGTAGGTCGTAAATTTTAATATCTAACTTCGAATTTGAACATTAAATCCAAACTTATGTGGTTATTTATCAAAATGTAGATACATGGGAATATCTGTCCTTTGAATTCTTTATTATTATTATGACTGCAGATTTTCCGTATCCAACCATGCATGGCCGCTGCTTCAACTGTTCTGTGCATCTGAACAGTGTTTTCAATTTTTGTCTTGTTAACTTTTGCTTCTATAAATCGTGTGACAGGGAAAGCATGGAAATTAGATAGCGCACACTTCAAAAATTTATCTTTGTCACCATCATTAGCATTAAACACACACACACAGAGGAATTTGGCATGAGTTTAGTTGAGGGTTGGGAGGGTTGAAAAGGAAATTTGCAGACTGAACAAGAGTTTGCATACTACTAATTTATTTCTAATATACAATTTATGATTGATATTAAATGAGTTAAATTGAGTTTTATTGAAATTAATTACACTTAACTTTATCTTTGACAGTGCTTTTGAATATTGCGTCAAACAAGATTTTGAGTTTATTTAAACTTAAAAAAAATAATAACTTTAAAATAAGTGTTTTTGTGAGTTTATTTAAACTTAAAAATCATAACTTAAAAATAATTATTTTTTATATAAGTTTTTTTTAAAGAACCAAATAAAATTTGCTTCTTAAAATAGATTTTTTTTTAAAACAGAAGTAATTTAAACAAATATACTAAAGAAACAGAAAATGCGTATTTTATTAAAATAAATACTTATTTTAATAAATAAGTTTAAACAATCTGGTCTTTTAATTCTAAAATAAATTTTGAGGTGAAATAATTTCTGGATTTTTTTGTTAGATTTACAGATTTATAAATTTACTTTTAAAATAAGAATTTTTAAGTAAGCAAAATCAATATTAAAATAACAATTTTATATAAGAGTTTATCCCTCCTCTCTAAATTTACGTACTTTTAGTCGAATTCAATACTTTTACTAAATTAAGATCATCTAAAACTAAATTTATATGAGACGAATAAAACTCATTTGTAATTTATATACTCTTGTGGGCACTAGTTGACTATTCTTCTGATATAGCTGGACCTGAGTATGATTCGATTCTCTCGAGTGCAATAGTGCGTTTTTTTTCTAAAAGCCCAGACTCATCCAAATTATGAATTTTCGCTTATGTTTCTGTTGCCTAGGCCTAATTATAAAGAATACTGGTTTATTTGGTCACCTTGTATTGTAGTTCTTGTTGGCTTGGTGTGGGCTTAATGGTATTCGGCACCATCCCAAGAGGCAAGAGGCTTTGTTCATACTATTAACTAATATATTTAAAACATGAAGACAATTTTTTATCCTGCTTGTTCAAAATTCAGTTCGTATCTTTATTCTTTATATATTAAAAAAGCGGAAATAATATCAATATTCATAATTGTGTGACCAAAAAATTCATCTCTTGTTAGATTCAAAGTTGATTGGGTTGATTTTTGTTTAAAGTATGTTTAAAAATAATAAGGAGAAGAGGAAGTATTATATATTTCTAATAAAATAAAAGATACTATGGATAAATGTGAAAATAATAAATGTCATTTCATACAAAACAAGAAGAAAAAACCATATTTTCTTTGCGTTTTTATCCTTCGATTTTTTTTTTTTCGTTTTTATTACTAAGACAAAGAAAAGGCCAAAGAGTGTGAATGAAATTACAGAAATGCACTATTGGGGCACAACCTACCAAGTCTACCACATTTGCTGCTAATTGAAAGGTGGGTGAAAGTGAAAGAAGAGAAATGAATTGTGATGACCAAGAAGCAAGCACGGTAAAGTGCTTTGGTAAAAGGTCGTAACAAAATAGAGAGAGAGTTAGTGGGCTAGTTTTATTGCTCATATGGATTTGGTGATGATTTCGTTATAATAGCACAACGAATCATTCCCACCTCTGTGCTCACGCAGAGACCCTAACCTTCTTTTTTTTTTTCACTCTCTCACTATTTCCCTTCCCTCGCAAATTGGGACTTATCTTTCAAAGCAAAATCATTTCCGTTTGAAAATTTGTCTCCATGACCATGAAACGAAAACTTCCATGCAAAATCTGCGTGAAACATTTTTTGATTTTTTCGACTCGACAAACAACTTGCACTGCCAAGCACAAAACATAGTACCATGGAAAATATGCGTTGCATACACCCAATTATTTGCTCATTCGCGGCAAAAAAAGTTTACATGAAAATAAAAAGGTCGAAAAGAGGTACTTTGACCAGCCAAAATAAGAATAGTGAACAAGAAAAATACAAAAATTACATGCACCGCGTGAACTAGATTACAGCGAAGGTAATTATATGACTAGGTGAATAGTGCTAGTAAGAAATTATCTAGTATCAAGATTACTACACTGGAATGCAAAGGCCTGTCTTGGAGTAGCAGGAAAATTAAGGAAAAAGAATGCCCTTCATTAATTATACAAAATAGAATTAGAAATAATGAATATAACGATATAAATACTCGTGATTTAATCTCATTTTTAGTTGTTTTAATTTTACTAGCTAGACCACGTAGAATAAAGTTATTTAACCCCAATTTTAGGTGTGTACTACATTGGTGATGCCACTAATTACTCCATGATCAATACTCGTGTTGCTTGAATGATTTTTGTTAATTAGTTAGTTTTATGTAGTGCTAGTTGGGTGTTATAGGATAGATCATGTGGTGATACTACAGACTTAGGTCTTTTGGGCCCACATGGTATTAATTCATAGTCTAAGGGTTAATTACACTTAATGTTCCTCATGTTTTCCCAATAATGTGTATGTAAAAATTGAACATCCAATAAGTTTAATGTGTGTTGTCAATGTCAACTGAGTCACTCACAGTCATGGAGATTGCTTGAGTTTTGAGACATATTAACAAACATTCTCTCTTCTTAACACTTTTCTTTGTATATTTTATTTGTTTTTCAACTCTCAACTTTTTTATTTTAGGCATTAGTTGTGAGATTTCGATGTGTATCAAGCCTTGAACGTACTGGTTTAGATGTGTTGTTGTTGTAAAAGATATCTGGCTTTTAACGTAATCTATTTTGATTTTGTAGATTTTCAGAAAATATTAATGACATTTTCCTTAAAAAATATGATTAGTGTTGATACCAAATTTTGTTATAATAATTCATTCAAGTTTTTGGTGACACGTGAAATCGGTGATTGACATTGGCCATTTTGTTGTTGTTGTTGTTGTTTTAAATAGGTATCTAGTTTGTTTCATGTGTAATTATACTTTCTATTAGCCTTTTGTTAGATTATTTCATGTAATCAACGTTTTGGAATGTGTAACATTATTATTATGATATTTGATGTTTATATATTTGTTGAATGAATTTTGTTTTGTATGGTTGCCTCCTCTGTTATCTATGTTCGGCTTTGTCATGCTTTATCGAGAATGAAAAATAAACTAATTAAAACCTAAATTGCATACTTAGTAATATAGAGTCGTTCATCTATTTTATTTTTCTGGTCCCTTACTTCAGAGATAATTTTATTTAAAACACTATCATACACTACAAATAATGGAGACCTAATTTGAATGAAGATTTAAACTTTAGTTTACTACAATAAGATAAATTAGTTGTTTCCACTAAATAGAAAAACAAAAATTTACATGTAATTCTATTAACTTGTTAAGTAAGATGATTAATTTATTAATCTTTATAAGTAATTTATGTAATAATGTAGAAGTGTATTCTAAATAATTAGCCATTGTAACATAAGAGTTAATTAAAATACATTTTCCACGCAATTTTCGTTCGGGACCCTTGCTATCATTCCTGGAATATTTCCAAGCTTACCAGAGACCTACTTTCCACTTTTTGTCTGAAGGTAGGTGTTGACTACAAACTCTAAGACAAACGGGAAAATAAAGGGTTTCCCTATTAGTTTAGCGTTTCAGCATATGATTGATTATGGTTGTCTATTTAAAGAGCATATATAAGTATTTGCTGAAGGCCTGAGACCAAACATTTAGTTTTAAAGAATACTGTCCAAATTCTTATAATCTTATGACAGAAATTACAACTATTAAAAATAAAGCTTTATTTGTTCATAACTTATGTTGGAGATGAAAAGTAAATTATATAATGTAGCATTGCATAACGAAGGAAATAATTAAAACATGTATTTGTTTCAAGTAAAGTTATGTCCTTTCTAGTTTTGGATGGAAAAGGAATAATTCTTTTTTTAAAATATAATTTTGGCACTATTGTTTTAATCATTTCATAATTTTGATCTAAAAAATAATATTATATTATTACATCCATGATTTAACGATTAAAGTTTTCTTACTAACTATCAACCCGCGAAATTAACGATTGAACCAAATTTTTTATTTTGAAAAATAGGATGTGAAATATCTCTATTTTTTTTATAGAAGGAGCAAACTTACATATTGAGTAAAATAGCATAACTAAAATTGTATTTTAAACTATTTTTATAAATTATTCATTTAAAAATTTATGTCAATTTATATTAGTATATTCCCATTTTTTAGATTTTTTATATTACTACAAAAAAGGAAGAGCCTTTTTCTTTTCTTTTTATATTACATTTAAATTCCTCGTCAACTAGTTTGATATCTTGAACAAATGACAATTTAAAAACACAAATTACAAAATAAATTATGCATGACTATCTTCTAAGACTTCTTGATGATATAATCCATCAATAGGCTATCAATGTCATTAATTTCATTACTTGACAACAAAAATTAAAAAAAAAATTATAAAAAGTAAAATTAAAACAAAACTATTTTTTTGAAGGACTAAAATAAAAATTCTCCTATTTTATAAGGATTGAGAGGTTATTTAAGCCAAACAAAATAGTTTTTCTTACTTCCTTTAGAACAATAGGATAAAAAAAATGGGCATTGCAATGTCAAGCGTCAATTTGATGTTCCATCCAATTATGTATTGAAGAGAAATTGTTGTTTCAGAAAAATACTAATATATATATATATATATATATATATATATATATATATATAAACTCACCTTTTATCATTATTTAAAATTTATTCAAGTTCACAAATTTTTATGATCTCGCTTATTTTTAATTTCTTTTCCTAATTTTATAATTTTTAATTAATAATAAAAAAATATGTTTTTACCCATTGTTTATATATACATATGAACAAAAAATATCTTATTATTTATAAGAAAATGCTAATTAGTTTTCTTAAAGCACTAGTTAATAAATAAATAAAATAGAAAGTTTTTTTTATTAAAATGTATTTTACTATGATTTTTAACGCAATCTACAGTAACTAACAAGTTTATATTTATTAATTCCTAAACAATATATCTTTAGTGGTACCGCTTTTCATATTATTATTTTTTATATATAAGGTATTTATAGAATTTTACACACTTTTCTCACTTCATTTTCTATATGGTTAAACAATATATTTTTTTCTTTTATTTTTTCTCTTGTCTAACAACAGGAAAAAATATAAATCTTTCATCTTTGTATTGTTTTTTTTCTTCACTTTTATTTAAATTAAATATATCCTTAATAAATTCATGCTAATTAAGATTTTTTTAAAAAAAAATACCTTTTAAAGATTTTATAACACCTCTTACTAATTGTTTGTAACTAAATTAAAAATATTAAATACTAATTAATCCCTTCACATGATAAATATTTTATTATGTGCTCATTTAAATCTTCAAAAACAATAACCACTACCAATATGTCGATATTTATGGTTAACAAAATATATCCTATTATAAGTGATCATTTAATTAAGTTTTTATATAGAAATTAATCATAAAAAATACCATTTTGTATTAATATCATAATAAAAAAAAATAACAAACATGATATTTTTTGCTTATAATAATTGACTCATTATATTTAATCAATTGATTTAGATCTATTGATAAACATCCCATTTCTTTGATATTACATTGAAATGTTTGTGTAAGGTCGATTTAACATGAAATTTAAAGTAAATTTTAAGATTTTTTTATTTTAAACGACATAATTATATATTAGATTTTTTAATAAAATATGTGACTTTTTTTGTTAATATATATAATTTTTTTTCATAAAAAGTAGTAAAAAATACAATTTTTTTAATCAACATAAAGCTTAAGCTTTAAACATAAGTTTTAATTACTTTAACTCATAATTTTTTAAATAGAAAATACAATTTTCTTTATTCCAACTCTTTTTTTTATGTAATAGTAATTTTTTACCCATGAAGGGGATATACCGCGTAAAAAATGTATGGTAAATGCGTGTTTGGTGAGTAGTGGGAATTTTGACATTCACAATTTGCTGTCAAAGAAACAAAGTGCCGAAGGATAATATAGATAGATTGGGTCGTATAGTCAGCAAAGGTCAGATGAGATGCCCCACGAAATAAACCTCTCTTTGTCCACATCCACAGTGGGCGTTGGGTTGTTACCCATTTATCCTGCCATTCAAGTACTGTAACACTAATCTGTCCTTTTTGTTTCATTATTTTTATCATTTTTCGAATCAAACCCCCTCAAAAAAAAAACAAAAGAAATAGGTTATGAAGTTCGAACCAAATTGGTGGAGTATAGATTAAAATAAAATACTTGATTTGAAATTAGAGTTATTTATTGTACTGTGCGAAGTGATTGCATGGGCAGATAGGTCCTTCCCGTGAAATCTATCTCTAGCTACGTAATTAAATTAAATTCGTAAGTAAATGAAATGGTTTTGCTGTGAGTTTTTGGTTATCTGAGTTCTGAATTCTGAATCCTTTCCCCAAATCACACTTGCGAGCCCACTCTAGTGCCCCATTTCATGTCATGCTTGCTAGATTCAGCTACACAGCTAAGCTAAGATATATAGATATAGCTCATCACACGCTTTCAAGTTTCCAAGGCACATAGACACAGACACCCTCAGAACCTGACCAAAATACTTACTACTATATCCTACTCACATTTTACATTCCCACCTCTTTCCTTTCCCCCTTACCATTCTCGAGATTCTCGCTTTTACTACATTACTCTCTCCTTCATTCTGGGTTTAAGGTAGGGTTTATTTAACTAGGAAGAAAGTTTTTAAAGAGAGAGATAGGCAAACCGAAAAGACGTGGTCTTTCTCATTGATATATACATACACAGATCCCTATGGAATGAAGAGGGTGCTCCCCAATCTTCGCTTGCCGAGAATTCATTCTTTTTGCTTAGTTTAAAGAGACCAGTCTTGTTGTGTTCGGAGAGAGAGACATATTTGTGTGTTGAGCACATAGAACGATGAGTTTGGTTGGTAGAGGAGCAAGTATAGCATTGTAGTTGTAGCAATAGCAACACAACACAACACAACAAAACAAAAACCAAGTCTTCATCATCTTCATATGCAGAGATTAACATGATGATTAGTTTATTTGCCAAGCAATGCCTTCCTTCGTGAGATATAAACTGCTAGCAATTTCAAATCTTTTCGAGTAACCAAAAAGAAAAAAACAAAAAGCAAGAAGATGAAGCGCATAAATGAGAGTAACAATACCGATGATGGAAACAATCATAACTGGTTGGGGTTCTCTCTCTCACCCCACATGAAAATGGAGGCTACTTCAGCACCCACTGTTCCGACAACCTTCTACATGTCCCCTTCTCAATCTCACTTGTCCAACTTCGGAATGTGTTACGGTGTCGGAGAAAATGGTAACTTCCATTCTCCACTTACGGTTATGCCTCTCAAGTCTGATGGGTCACTTTGTATCTTGGAAGCTCTCAAAAGATCACAAACGCAAGGTTGCCTTTTTTTTTGTTTTTTTTTTTTATTATCTTCAGACAATATTTTAAAATGATGCAGTACTATTTTTTATGTCATGTATTATGGCTCTTTATTAATCATTACATTGTGAACTTGGTTGCATTATTGAAGTGATGGTGCCAACTTCGTCTCCGAAATTGGAGGACTTTCTAGGTGGTGCAACTATGGGAACTCACGAATATGGAAGCCACGAGAGAGGTTTGAGCCTAGACAGCATCTATTATAACTCCCAAAACGCAGAGGCTCAACCCAACAGAGACCTTCTTTCACAACCCTTCAGGCAACAAGGTCATATGAGTGTCCAAACACACCCTTATTACTCAGGCCTTGCTTGCCATGGTTTATATCAAGCACCGTTGGAGGAAGAAACAACAAAGGAAACGCACGTGTCGGATTGCAGCTCCCTAATGCCTCAAATGACAGAAGGCTTGAAAAACTGGGTGGCTCCAACAAGGGAGTTTTCAACTCACCAGCAGGTTTTGGAGCAGCAAATGAATTGTGGCATGGGGAATGAGAGAAATGGTGTGTCTTTAGGATCTGTGGGGTGTGGAGAGTTACAGTCTCTAAGCTTATCTATGAGTCCTGGTTCTCAGTCTAGTTGTGTCACTGCTCCTTCTGGAACAGATTCTGTTGCTGTGGATGCAAAGAAGAGAGGGCATGCTAAACTTGGTCAGAAGCAGCCTGTGCATAGAAAATCTATCGACACATTTGGGCAAAGAACCTCGCAGTATAGAGGTGTCACAAGGTTAGTTAATAGTTTTGAAACTTTCTTTGTTTGTGTAACTTTTACCGAAATTTCCAATCTGGAAATAAATTGGTTTTCTTTGTCTAGTCAATCCTGTTTTTTTTAATAGATGTTGTTGATTGAGTTGTGGATTATTGCTTTCTTTTCCATTAGGCATAGATGGACTGGTAGGTATGAAGCGCATTTGTGGGATAATAGTTGCAAGAAGGAAGGGCAAACTAGGAAAGGACGACAAGGTTAGTGAGAATGAATAACAGTGGTTGACATTTTTATTAATTTTTTGGTAGTATTCTCCATTAAAGCTTTTGGTCCCTAATCTGACATGTGCCCACTAACTTGTGTCATGTGTTGATGTTTGTGGACGACGATTAAATAATCGAACTTTGCATGTTTCAGTGTATTTGGGTAAGTATTCTCCCACACTTTTTGTTTGCAATTTCAACACTCTTGCTACTGTTTATAATTGTTACGTGGTCAATTTTGTTTTTGAACTAAAGGGGGTTATGATATGGAGGAGAAAGCTGCAAGAGCCTATGATCTCGCGGCCCTTAAGTACTGGGGACCTTCAACGCATATAAACTTTTCGGTATATTTCATTTCGTGTAGCATTTTTTCTCCTTGATTCGAATCTTTTGTGCTCGAAATCACACTCTTTTTGTTTACTCTGGCAGATAGAGAATTACCAAGTTCAACTTGAGGAAATGAAGAACATGAGCAGACAGGAATACGTTGCACACTTGAGAAGGTACACATTTTATTAATTAATTAAAAATTTTGTAGGGAAAAGCTACCAATAATTATATGATAATCATTGTGATTGAGTATTTGTTTGCTTTGCAGAAAAAGCAGCGGGTTTTCTAGAGGTGCTTCAATATACAGAGGGGTCACAAGGTTGGTGTGGTTCTGCCCCCTTTTTCTTCATTAGTAGTGGAACTTTAGTTTGATGATTTGTGTCAAGTTTATTTTTTAATATTATTATTATTCAGGCATCACCAACATGGAAGATGGCAAGCGAGGATAGGCAGAGTTGCTGGGAACAAAGACCTTTACCTTGGGACGTTCAGTAAGTCCTAAATTACTGTCAATTCCTAATTACAAAGGGTCTTAGCATTTATATTAGAAGGCTAATTTGGGGTGTATATTTACCCCTTTAGCTAGTTTAAAAAAGTGACTCCATATGGCATTTATTTGATTTCAGCCTCAATCTTTCTTTTCCCAAACTCTAGTGACTAGTAGTGCTTTTATAAGGCTGAACATACCTCTGCATAGAATGCAACATAGCACCTTTTCTTAAGGCTGTTACACACGCTGATCAAATATGATAGAGATGGATAAAGGGTATCCCGACAAGAATATGGTTTAAGGAAAGTTCAAATTTTGTAGATAAAGGGTATCTCGACAAGAATATGGTTTAAGACTAAAGTTCAAATTTTGGAAATGCGTCTTTTTGATTTAGAGAAAAAAAAATTAAATTAATGTTCATTTTTCTTTTAGGCACCCAAGAGGAAGCAGCAGAAGCATACGATGTAGCGGCGATCAAATTTCGCGGCGCAAATGCAGTCACAAACTTTGACATTTCAAGATACGATGTGGAGAGAATCATGGCCAGTAGCAATCTCCTCGCTGGGGAGCTTGCAAGGCGTAAGAAAGATAACGATCCTAGAAACAAGGACATAGACTACAACAAGAGTGTAGTAACAAGTGTGAACAATGAGGAAACGGTTCAAGTTCAAGCAGGAAACAACAATAATGAAAACGACTCAGAGTGGAAGATGGTTTTATTTAACCACCCTTCACAGCAGCAACAGGCAAATGGCAATGGCAGTGACCAAAAAATAATGAACTGTGGAAATTACAGAAACAGTGCATTTTCTATGGCCCTACAAGATCTTATTGGGATTGATTCGGTGGGTTCTGGGCAGCATAATATGCTGGACGAGTCTAGCAAAATTGGGACTCATTTTTCAAACACGTCATCGCTGGTGACAAGTTTAAGCAGCTCAAGAGAGGCTAGTCCTGAGAAAAGGGGTCCCTCGCTTCTGTTCCCAATGCCTCCAATGGAAACAAAGATTGTGAACCCCATTGGTACCAGTGTTACCTCTTGGCTACCCTCACCAACGGTTCAAATGAGGCCATCTCCTGCTATCTCTTTGTCTCACTTGCCAGTTTTTGCTTCTTGGACTGATACTTAAATGGAGATAGGCACGGTCCATTTTTCATGTTATGTTATGTAACTAAAATTTACTTTTTTGCTTCATCTTTTATTTCTAATTTGATTTCCTAAGTTTAAAAGGTTTTATTTTGATGTTAGATTAAATTGATCGTTTCGTCGGTTTTTTTTTAACACTAACATTAATGTGTGGCAAATGTTCATTTTGATAATGGCATTCTCTCACTATAGGTGATCAAGTTAGTGTAATAAATTGACGGAGATATTAATTTGATCTTAATATTAATACCTTGAAGGATTAAAGCAAAATTTTTAAACTTGGATAATCAAATTAAACCAAAAAAATGAAGGTAAAAATTATGTCTTAGCCATGTTATGTCATGCATGTAAAATGTAATAGAAAAACGATGGGGAGGGGTGTTTTGGAGGGATGAGAAGAAATGGTTGATGGGGACCAAAGTTGGGTTTTGGGGTAACATTTTGCGTTTCTACTGTGCCAAGACGTGGGTGGAGGAATTTTGGGGAATTAATGAAAAGCAGGGTTGGGGCCACCTATCTGTCATCTTTATGTAACAAAGTGTAACATGGCCTTTACAAACATAGCCTTTTGGCTATATGCTGGAATGGAAATATTCATATTTGAATAATTAAAGGGGGAGACTAATGATTAAATTCCGTGAAATGATGTTTGGCAATATGGAAGTGGCCCTTACATTATTGATTTTTCCTTTATGGAGTTGCATCTTTTCTAGGTCCTGCTAAGTACAAAATGAGCTCAATGTTTCCAAATAATGAAATGAGAGACCACTACTTTGACCACACTATCTCGTTTTGTAGCTAATGTGTCCCTCAGTCTGCATAATACTACTACTATCATTGCATTAACCGTTCTTATCTCAGCTTTCTTCAAAGGCAGCTAGCTAATGCTCCATTCGTTATTCAAAAAGAAAGGTGATCATTGAAGAGATTCTTGCATGAAAGTTTCATGTTAGCCAAATTATCATAATTACCTGGGTACACCACTAACTCTTTTTTTTTTATTAAATAAGAAAAATTGACTACATGGTTAAAAAATTCTATAGCTTTTCTCATTCCAATTGCCGAAATCCAGAGATGGATATTGGGACGTAAAAGTGATTTCATGTCTTGATGTGGATGCTTTGGTGCCTTAACACAAGTTGAGTCCATCCTGTTATCGAGTGCATTCCCACGTGCGTGTGTATGTCTCCCTCGTGTGTAATTATCTGTGCTTGATTGCACTACTATTAGAGTTGAGACCATAACGAGGAATCAGTGCCGGGAAAGCTGGAAGTAGTTCTATCCTGAAATTGGGAATAGCTGTTTCTTTGCATCATCTATAATAATGCGTTTTATAATCCGAATTATTTTATAACACCGTATTTTTTTTTTTTGAAGATTTATAACACCGTCTTTAACAAGAGAAAAAGACAGGTTCTTTTTTTTTTTGATAATTTTTAAAAAAAATGAGTGATCACCTTAAGAATCTAGCTAGCTATCTTCCTCGTTAATGAGTAGTATCATAATCTTTTTTTATTAAATAACTTTTTATAAAAGAAATAAAAATTAAATTATGCTAACATTATTAATAAGCATTACAACTATTATAATGTTTTCATATGAATGAATAATTTTTTTTTAATTAGTACTCTCAATACACTTATAGAGTATATTTTTCTTCGAAATAGTTTCTCTCAGTTATACGGTTGCAAAATAGTGGAGCCATGTCAAATAGAGGGGTTAGGTACACAATTAGTACTATTTACTGATAGCTTTGGACACAACAAATAGTTATAGCTAAAACCCAAAATAAAAAACATGCCACACTGCAGATTGTTAATAAAGCAACGCCTACTGTTCCAATGAAAGGGTAGGGCGTGCTCCATCAACGTCGTTTAATAATAATTTTACTTATTTTCCGTCGACAAAATGCGAGTACTTATGCGGATGCATCCAACAACGAGATCTAATCCTTACAAGTAATGGCACGTTTTCGACTGAAAAACAGTGATTACTATACTTTTTAACATTTTAAATAGTTTTTATTTTGATTAAATATTTTATATGGAAAAAAAAGTTGTGAGGAAATAACAAAACTGAAAAACAATGGTAGCCATTTACCAGAGTTCTCGTTAAATGGTTTGTTTGGAATAAATTGAAGAGAGACAAAAAAGAAGGAGAAATCCTTTTAATTTATCTTTTTTAGTTCAAAAATTTGAACAAGAATAAAGGGGAAATGACAAAGTTAATTTTTTCTTCAATTTTTATCTACCTCTTTTGATATTGGAAAATTTGAAGAAAAAATATGAGAAAATGATATCTAATTTTTAGATTATGTTGATTAAATCTCAAGATTTTTTTTAATCTCTTTTGCATTATTTACAGTAATATGTAATTGTCTATATTTTTATCTTCTTAGCAACTAAAGAAATTAAGTGAGGTTTTTGTTCTCCTGAAACAGACCGAACAATTTTTCCTCCCCCTTCCCTCGATTGAACCAAAGGTATTGTGCAATATATTTATACCTTGTTTTAAGATAAAAGTTTTCAAACATAAATCAATTTAAAAATAACTTTAAGTAAAACTAAGATCATATAGAATCAAATTTGCAAGTAAAACTAAATTAATAAACGTCCAAATTACTCTTTTTTTCACAGATAGAGGGAAAAGAGTATTTTGTACTCTCTTTGCTTTCGATTATAAAAAAAAAATATTTCACACTTATTAAAATAATTAATCAATTAATTTTATTAAATTGTGTCAATTTTAATTAAAAAATATTTTTTCTTAAATTATTTTTTATTGGAATTTCATATTAAACATAAAAAACTTTAACGTTATTAAATAAAAGATATTTTGAAGATAAATTAATTAAATAATATAACAAAGTTTATTAAAATTTACTTATAATAGAGAGAGAAAAGAAATATATTGTTGTGTACATTCAAAACTAGAGGGAATAATATTTCTCATATATGAACTATTTCAAGGAGGTAATATTGTCGCCGAATACGTTATAGGTCAACGAACTTAGTCGTTCGAAAAAACGGTGCAAACGGCGAGGGATAATTAATTTTATCTAATCTTTTGTGAATCCAAATTAATGTATGCGGAATAGGAAAAAAAAAAAAAAATCTTTGCTGTGACAAAGGGAAAGCGGGAATGTATAAAAGTGAAACACGGCAAGAAGCAGATTGCATGAAAAGCTAAAGGCTAAACTAGAATAAGAATATTGATGGTCAAAAAGCTAACAAGTCTCGTGGAAAAGAATGGAAAGTAAAAGTTGTACCTCACTCTCAACAGAGGGAAAAAGTAAGATCCACTTCAGTTTTATTGTTTTTCTTTCTATCCATAGAGATTAGTCAACAAATATCATTACAAATCTTATTATTGTGGACAGCTTAAGCAAACAAACACAAACAGAAAAAAAAAAAAAAAGGTTCAGAAAGGACAGCTATGGAAAAGCACTTGCTCTTGCTCATGAGCTGGATTAATATAGTGCCAGTTTATCAGAATTTGAAAACTTAGTGAAGAAAATTTCAGGATTACGTACGTACATTGTTGCATTGAAAGGACTTGACGATAGGAAATGAAATTAAAGAACGTGAATGTGGTAGGTGTGAATTCAAAATAAATACAATTAAAGTTGAATAATAAGACACGCGGAATATATATATATATAGAAAGATGAAGCTAGTTAGCACGTAGCGTGTTTCATTTGAGACAAGGTCTGAAGGCATAGGTCAACACCAACGGCCAATGAGCTTCCCTTCGAGGCAAAGAAATCCCATATCATTTTGTAATTTATCCCATTGTCAAGAAATTTTGCTTGATTGAAGGGTGGTAGTTGCTCTGTGACATCCTTTGAACATGGGTGCACAATGTTCATTCTTGTATTTCACACCAGAAGCAGCAAGATATATAGGCTCTTGTTGGGAAATTAGAGAGACCTTCATCAATTAACTATAAGTCAACACAAGTTAATTCAACGCTACATTTAATCTGAAATATTAAGACATTAGGTGTGCAAGTGTATCTTAGTTAAGTGTTGCTCAACTTGCTTATTCCTATTTAACTTGAGACTTTTTTACTCACTTATACTTGTTGATGCTCTATGATGCCACAATAGCATGAAAAAGAAAACCCATTAAAATAGTAACATTAATTCTTGAGTTTCCAATTGAGTTTATACAGAAAACCTCTTTTTTTTATTAAAAAAAAAATCTCTTAATTTTTCACTTGTGCTTGGCTACTGTACGTTCGTGTATTGATAAACTTTAATGTTTAGCCGCAAGGTCCCCCCACAAAAATATGATATACTAATACAAAAATAGGATGCATGCAATGTAACAGAGATGGTCCCGGAAACATATATGCTGTAGCCTTATCTTATATCACAACTTGATTGAAACTCCAAATTAGATGTCGTATTCTTCAATAATAGGACCGAAATATAACGTTGTGAATGTTTTTGTGCTGTTACTGAAAGGGAGAGAATAACGTGTGTCTCCTATGGACGAACCATGTTTCATCCAGGGAGGCCTATAGTATTACAAAGGCTCCTATGGACGAGCCATGTTTCTTGGGAATCTCTGGAAATATGGTAGTAGAAAATGGAGTAGCGTTTACCCTATACAATGTGAACAACCTTTCTATTAGTCAGAAATTTTGTGCTACGTTTGTTTCTTTTGATAATGTTTTTGTTGTACAGCTAGTGTTGTTGTGTCCAATAGAAGAAATTATGGGATCTATGCATTTCTATGAAATTAAATAAAATATACTAAATAAGAACGTAACTATGCAAACAAAAATGGAAAATCAAATGAATGAAAACTGTGAAATATAGGGAAGAACAATAACAATAATTCCTTAGTAAGACAAAACACCCTTATGCTCGTTTAAAAAACATTATTATTATTATTATTATTTTGCATGCAAATATGTGCCGTTAAATATAACCATTCAATTTATAAAAAAAAAAAAATAATCATTCAATTATACGTGACCTGTTCATAACTAGTACAAGGGCATGAAATGGAAAAAGGTTCGTGAATATCAAAGTCTATTCAACCTTGCAAAAGAAGGAAAGAGTGCAAGTATAGTAGGTGATATGTGATAATAACAAATAATACAGAAAAATAGTAAGTGTTGATATAGTACTTAATTAATATAAAGACATTAATATATCATCAACTGTCAGGACTTTTATATATATATAAGAATCACAACTAGTGCTCTTATCAGCATTTTGGGCATGCCGCTTAACCGCACTGAGAAAGATCCACAAATAAATATTGAGTTGGGGGTATCTACAACGATTTCAATGCTTAAGTTTGTTGAACATGACCTCTGGACATGTATTCCTGTAGGAGTTGTGATGAGGACAAATCCAAAAAATAAATGGAATTTAAGAAGACAAAGCAAAAATAAAAATAAAAATGACGACGATCAAGACTAGTTAAAGCCAAAGACAAATATATCTTGAAGACACAAAAGAAAATTATGTAAGACTTTAAATTGTAACCAAGTCTGGCTCAAGGAATCAAAATGCGAATATGAGATTTCAAGCGTTTTACAACTAAAAAGAAAATAGTTTGTGATTAAAAAAATCACATTCTAAGCTAATTTGGACCAAGGAATTTATTTCTCCTTTATTAGAAATAAATTCTATCTTACGGAATTGAGTTCTAAATGAGAAAATTGATTCATAAACGCAAAAAACATGCAAGGGGTTGAATTAATTCTTTTAGAAGGAATGTATATTTGGAGTAATATTGATAAATTTGATTTTGAATAAAATTAATTTAAAAATAATATGATTTATATTTGAATATTTTATTATAAAATTAAATTATAAGTAAAATTCAGTACAGAATTTTGGATCTAATGTGAAAGTTGTTTCAAGAATCAATTTTACATCCCAAATTAATTTTAAATTTTTTTTGCGATATGAAACTAAACATATAAAAATATATTTAAAATTAATCCTAACAATTCATTTTCCATCGTCAAATCAATGACACACGGAATGGATTCTCACGTTAAGTAATCCATTCTAAAAGTGAACCCAATTCAATGGACCTACTCAGACAGGCCGTAAATAGAATTGTGCTGGCCTAATAATAGGTGCTCTAAAGGAACATGCTAGGTGCACCCAGAAACATTGCTGGTGCACCCAGCAATTAGGTGAATGGGCAAAATTGCCCTTGTATTAAAAAAATAATTCCTTCTTTCGAAAGAAGGTTCTTCCGGAAGAACAAATTTTTCATCCGGAAGAACCTTCTTCCGGAAAGTTTTCGAAAGAAGGTTCTTCCGGTAGAACAAATTGTTCATCCGGAAGAACCTTCTTCCGGATGAATAAATTGTTCTACCGGAAGAACCTTCTTCTGGAAACTTTTCGGAAGAACCTTCTTCCGGAAGAACAACAATTTGTTCTTCCGGAAGAACCTTCTTCCGGAAAGCTTCCGGAAGAAGGTTCTTCCGGAAAGCTTCCGGAAAAAGATTCTTTCGGTAGAACACAAATTGTTCTTCCGGAAGAAGGTTCTTCCGAAAAGCTTCCGGAAGAACCTTCTTCCGGAAGATTTCCAGAAGAATCTTCTTCCGGAAGAAGAAATTATTTTTTTTAACGCAGGGGCAATTTGGCCCATTCATCTAATTGCTGGGTGCACCTAGCATGTCCCTGCTCTAAATTATAGCTTGCTAGAAATTATAAAAGACAATTACTATTTTCACTCCCCCCCTCATTGTTTAGACACTTATTTTCAATTTGTTTTCTAAAATATCTTCTTTCAAAAAATTCACTCCCTTATTAATATTAAACCAGTAGGTTGTAGCACAAGGAGTACCCCAAAACCAGTTTCAGAATAATACAAACATCAAAATCTTTAAGAAATACCTCCAAGAATGTAACTTGTTATTTGCTATTGAGAAAAAAAAAGATCATTGTTAACTGCACTTCCTCCCTATTGTCATCGAGTTCACAATACCTTTTATTCTAAAATCCAATTACCCATCCAAATGTCCATTTATCTACACTTATACTGTTATACAGGACCGAAAAACAATATAAATAAAGCACACAAAAATTCTGGACCTTGAACCTGGACTCACGTGCTCCTTGCTGCTAGCGCCATCAATTTGGAATTGTTGATTATCCTTGGAGAATGTTTGCATTTGAGTGTATAATCAGGACTTGTTCTCACATTTTATAGAACCAATCCGAAACAATAGATAAGGATATATATATGTGTGTGATTGAATTTGAAAATAAAAAATCAAATACTCACCGTCACCCTAAATGGGACCTAAGTTTGTTTTTTTAGTCCCATAATATTTTTTTTTAAAAAAAAAATTTAATCCTCCTTGAGATAAAAAAAAGTCACAAGTTAAGCACCCAAATCGTAAAAAATCAATATAGAGGAACTAAAAAGAGCTTTTTTCAAAATCGGGTGACTAAAAAAACAAATTTAAATTTAAGCCTATGGTAAGATATAAACATATGTTCCAAAAAAAAAATTGACATGTAATTTTATTAAAATGATATATTTTAATATATTCGAAATACTTTTTATACTAAAAAAACATATAAATACAAAATATTACATGTGAATAGACTTCTTTTTAAAAGAGATTAAAACTTGGTTAAGTTTAATGTTGGGTTAACTTAAAATTAAGAATTGAGAGCTTTGGAAAAAAACCAGTGAAATTAAATTATTACCAAATAAATTAATTTTTTAAATAAATATTCATTTTCGTCTTTGAATTTATTAGGTGTTGATAGTTAGGTCGCTGAAAAATGAAAAATTAAAATTTCATTCCCAAATTTATAAAAAGTGTAATAAATTAGTCCTATTTTAGTTTTTTTCATTAACTCAAACGATTGTACCTACATGACAAGTCTTTGATGATAACATGATAGATGATATATACCATATGTTATTCATAAGGTTGCCACATGTTATCTACACGTGACTGTATGTCAAAAAATTATTTTTCAATTTGATATTTAAACTTGAAAACTTGCTAGTCTTTTTAGTTTCTGACTTAACCACTTACTGATATTTTGGTTCCTTAAAGCATTTTTAATTTTTTTAATTAAGTCTCATTTTGAATGCAATTATTAACATAAACATTATAACTATTGAGTATAAGAGGATATGAAAAATGAAAAATGTTAAAATCATTTTCTTATATACTATTTTGTTGTAGTTTTCTCATTGTTGTTCAATGATTGAATATTAGAGGACATGACTCATTATAATTTAAAAACCTAAAATATAGTTTACTTATTATCTACTCAATGAAGAATGTAATTATGTATGTCATGTTGGAATATATAATACATACAACCTATAAAATTGAATATAAAATATAGTTCATTCATTATAGTAGTCATGTTGGAGTATATAAAATAAAAATAAATACAATAAAAGGTGAAAAAAAATTAATTTTATCTCAAATTTTGATTGAATAAAATGATTCATTTTACATCTCTTTGTTTTTAAATTTTCTCATTAATAAAATAAATATACTGATTTTTTTTAAATAAATTATTTGCTAGTATCTATTTATTTAGATAATACACATTTTTAATTTGATTCTTATGAAAAACTAATTTAATTTTCATAGATTTATTTTCAATTTAGTTATATTGTTGTTTGTCATTGTTGTAATATTATTTGTTAGATTTTTAATTTAGTAAGATATAATAAATACATTAATAGTGATTTCAAATATAAAATATAATATTTCTTATTTTTATACTTGACAATTATTTTCCATTCAATTTTCATCACCATAATAATTGTTATCACTATAAACAAATGTCATTTATTATTACTATGTTACTAATTTATATGTAGTGTGACACTTAATTAAAAATTTAAAAGTTATTTCAGGGACCAAAATTACAATAGGTAATTAATTTCAAGACTAAAATATGAATAAATGGTTAAGTTCATGAATTAAAATGATAACAAATTGTTAAGTTTAGAGACAAAATCAAAAAATTAATTTTTTAATACATTGTAATCATGTAAAAGACACTTGACAACCGTCGACTATCATGTCATCACCGTGTTATATAGGTACAATTGTTTAAGTTAATAGACAAAACTAATGGTTAAACTAATTTGTCACACTTTGTGTAAATTCAAGGACAAAATTTTAATTTTTTTTTATCTTTCGAAAATATAACTATTAACACCTAATAAATATAACAACAAAAATAAGTATTTATCATAATTTTTTTTCCTTCTCCCATTATTTTTTTTGGCCCCTTTATTCATGGAATCTAGTGCGATTGCACCTCCAAACAGCCCTCAAGGCCGGCATGAGTGTATTGGATCCCAAGTCAAATCCTCATTTTTCCACCTCGCCGAGAGTGGTTTATAGATCCAATTGGCTATCAGCCAATCATAAAATGTTGTCGTGAATTCACCCTTTCAGCTTTAACTCAAGAACAAGCCTTGAATTTGATAGATTTCAAAATGTGCTGCATATTATCTTTATTGCCTTTTAGCTTTTTTTTGGAATTTTTAATAGGGGAGTGTATTTTTTTTAAAGAGGACTTTTTTGAAAAACAAATTAAAAATGAGTGTTTAAGCAAAGAGGAAGAGTGGATATAAGAATTGTCTTAAAAAAATAATTAATTTTGTAATGTAGTCAGGATTAAGTGTTATGCGAGTAGTGATCAGTGTGATGCAAGAAATTTTAAAAGGTTCCAATTAGTTTGCATTTGTATTGACGTAGAAAGATTGAGTGTCATTCACATGTTGAAGATCGTTAGTTCCCCACGATAATAAAAATAAGTGCGACTTTCTATGCAATTTTTTTGGGGTTAATTTTATATATATGTTCCATTACTTCAAATAAGAATTGGTCCTATGTAAATATCTGCTCATATACTTTCAATATCCTGGGGGATGGGGTGTACTTAACAAGAATGGAGGGCTAAATAGTAGGACATTCTTTTATCAAACTGTAGGTGGTTCTATTTCTTGTGTTTATTAGTCCATTACCCACTTAATGTGAAGCCCAGAATTATGTTAAATCACTTAATCCATTGAGAAATGACCCCAAAATCTATCCCCCTTTCGAAATCCAGGGTCTCTGGGCAATTGCTTCCTGCTCCTCTCCATAATTGCTTTTTGCACCATTCTGGAATGTAAAATTACATTAGATTTTCTGGATGCTAAAAAAGATAGGAAGCAATACTGGAGGTGCAAGAAGCAATTTCCAAGAGTCTGTGACGCTTCTCTTACACTAGTTGCAGTGGTCTAGAACAATCACAAGAGGCCAGAAATAAAAGGGAATGAGTTTCTTCACGGCCCAAACTGATGGCATGTTCCTTCTTTATCATAATTCACTCATTTTGTGACCCGAATACCACTTTTATTAGCTGCTTTTTTGTTTTCATTTTTATTGAAACTAATATACCCTTCAAAAGTTACGTTCAACAACAAATTTTTACCTATTTGATCAATTTAATTTTTACCTATATTGATACTCTTTATAGTCGTGTTTAGTTTCTTCTCTCTCTCACACTCATCTTTTCCCTCATCCCTCTTCTTCATTTTTTATTTCATGGTAAATTTTATATAAAACAAGTCTTTAATTTATATCATAAAAATAGTGAACTTTCGAAAAGAATCTCTAATACAACATGTTTGAATATTTTGAAATACTTATTAAAATATTCGAATAGTTTCTCAAGTATTCAAATATTTGATCCGTATAAGAATTTAACTTAATTGGTTGAATAAGAAAATTAAAGAGTGAAATTCATGAAAATTGAACATTATAAAAGAAAACAAATTAAGAAAAAGTAATACATGCTCTGAAAAACGAGTAGGCATAATCAAAATATTAATTATAGAAAATTTCAATTTGACCTATGAAGTTGAAAAATGTAAATTTCATGCAATGAACTGTACAGTAAAAAAGAGAGATTAGCATAAACTTTTGAATTAATTTACGTACAGGAGCAGTTAGAAGTTGCTATCTGTCTTTTAAAATGATACCATGTCACTTCTAACCTCGTGCAGGAAAGCAAAGTCTCTGTCTCTCCGTGCCTTTCTCTTTCTAGTTCAGTATCTCCTTGTGTTGTTTATAAAAAAGTGGATTTTTGTGCTACCCTCGATGTTTATGCCACTACGCAGTTGGTAAAAGTGGTCTTTCATCCAGAAATTAACTAAGCATTTGACGCTCCTGATGACACAGTCAGATACCTGGTAAAGCGTACTACTGTGTACAATCCTGTCCCTTTCACAAGTCAGTGAAGGATCTAGTTTGAATATGTGTTTGTAAAATGATGATTTTGAATAACCAAATTACCAAAATTTATTTTAGGTGCCAAATTACCAGAATATGGGTTGGGAAACCCAAGGGGAAAAAATCACATCAACAATGAACAAGGAAATAAATTTGATATTATATTTCAACTCACAATATTAAAACTTATATTTATAGGTTTTTTCTTTAATATTTAATTTTCTTATTTTTATATAATATGAGATTTTATTCCACACTAGTATATCAAAAATCTCTTTCTCATATGTGAGTTTCATCTACATAATAACTTTCACCTCCAACAGAAATCATTTTTATCCACAAATATTTTCATGATAATCATTATAACCTAGGTACTCTAGATATTTGTGTAAGATCTTTGCTATTCATGAAGACAATTCAGGTATATTAGGAACGCATTCTGTGACTAGGGTGATGGAAAAACTACTTTTAATTACTTCAATGAAACTTAGTTCAAAATTCTAAATTATGTTTTCAACACACATCCAAACATTTTGGTCAATGCAAAAATCATGTTTGATCCTCAAGTTCGGAGCTTCAAAAGCACATCCATACACACTCTTAGTAGTAGAATTTGATGCCTTTGGTCATTTCTCAGAATGCACAGGTAGAGTTCTTCGCTCTTGTCCTGTCTTTTAAATCAAAACTAAGCTACAATGCTTGATGTTTAATCACTTGGTATGAAGCTTCAAACCTTCTAAGCCATTCAATGGGTCCTGCCCCGATTGTTGTTTGAATCCAATGGAGGAATGGGAATTTTATTAGTTGTTTTGTGAACAAAGTAGAAAAGGGAATCTGCTTTATTTGTAGTTTTGTTTAGCTATCAGTCTATCACGTTGCTTGTCTATGTCCACTTTTTGCTCTGGAAGGTTCACTTTCTGTCTGAGGGGAAGCCTTTTTCCCTTTTTTTCCTGAACATCATAGGAATAGGCCTGATCCTACGATCTTTAAAGGAAGAATAAGTAACTAGCTAGTGACTCACGAGTGGATTATATTCCTTTTTGCTCTGTGTCAATGCCACAATGAGGGTCTTCTTTTACTTTATCCTCCTCTCAGTCCTATAAAGCTGCCAATGCTATTTGTTCCTTGTTGAGTCCTGCAAGATATCTCTCGAGCCTACCTAGTCAAAATTCTCTTTCCCTTTAATCATGATGCACTTGTGTTTATTTCAACTCTAGTATAATCTATACTACGTTGAACCGGGATTATACTAATTTATTGATATATACATTATTTATAGTTACTTTCTTAGTTCTAGGTGTTTAGGCAATACTGGATTCAAGAGATGGGTGGCCGTGAAAATGCATTGGGGCTTCAAAGTGTCTCAGAAACGACAGTAATTAGTTCTGTGTCTATGGCTATGCCTTCAGGAGTCGTGGCTAACCCTTTTCTTGCTTCTTCTGCTTGGGATCCACTTGTTCCATTGAGTCAAACTTTGGGAGGCTCTCTTATGGTTTCTCATAGTGAGTTTGCCAATTCAGCTTACCCTTCTGTTTTGGAAAACCAGGGAATGAACTGTGACTCTCACTTTGTTCAATATGTATCTGACTCAAATTTTGAGCACATGGCCCTTAAGGTTCCCTCCTTTGGCCAAACCGGTTCTTATGATATAGCTAACACAGGGTATCTGCCAAATCATAATCCGAGTAATGAGTCTGGAATGGAAAGGAGTCCAATAAACAATGAGCAATCTAAGCTCGAAGGTTCAACTTCTGAAGAAGGAGCTGCACCTGATGAACACAAAAGAAAGCGTGGACTTGACTATAATTTTACTTTCAGTTCAAATAAGGTAGGTCCTGTGTGTTATATTTATACCAGACTCGGTTATGATGTATAAAATTTCATTGACTTTTTTGGTTTAGGAAGCTAATTTCTTTAAGTGTTTCTTTAAGTGCTAATGAATGAAATGTTTTTTTAAAAACATTGTTTAGAATGCTGAGGGGGAAGCACTTAAAGATTCTTCTGGGAAGAGCTGTGATGATGATGTGAAAGAACAATGTGAAAAGAAGCCTAGAGTTGCACAAAATAGTACTGCTAACTTATGTGGAAAGCAATTGCTGAAGCAAAAGAAAGATGACTCCGAGAGTGAAGAAGGTTCCAAAGAAAATTTCATTCATGTGAGAGCCCGAAGAGGTCAAGCTACAAACAGTCACAGCCTTGCAGAAAGGGTAACCATCATCTTAACACATTAATGTTTATTACTAGAAACCCGCTTTTTATTGATAAATTAGAGTTATAACACTTTTTGTTTGCAGGTGAGGAGAGAAAAGATTAGTGAGCGAATGAGGTTGCTTCAAGAACTTGTTCCAGGATGCGATAAGGTTATTTGAGATGATTGTATTTGTCATGATTTCTATTCATAGATGATTTCTGGTATATTAATTTTATGTTATCATTGGCTTTCAGAAAACGGGTAAAGCGGTAATGCTGGATGAGATTATAAACTATGTGCAATCACTGCAACAACAGGTTGAGGTATGCTGTTATGTATTTAGTCTTGCACTCTTACAAATAGCAGCTTTTCTGTATTTTTCTGGGAATGGTGCTGATTCTAGGCTTAGTTATTCTTGGTGGGATCATACCCCAAGTTTTGTTAGGGGTGTAATAGGACGGCGCTTCCCAATTACAGATTCTGTTAGCTTCTCGATTGGGTTTTGGCCTAGTCCCTGCAATTTGTTCATCCTTTTTTACTCTCTTTTAATGTTATTTGGCGTGATATCTGGGTGGGTGTGTATGGGTGCCAACATAGTTGGGATGTATACATCCTTCATACATCCTACACTAACTTTTGCTTTTTTTAAAAAATGTTGATCCAGTTTCCTCTGTGCACATGCACCATTCCCAGAAAATTATAAAAAAGTAATAATAATCATTCTGCAATATAATATATAAATGGATCGCTTAACCTCAACCATCTATCTCATTTGGGATTTAAGTTAACTTTTTGTGAAGCGGTCTGGTAATAGAGTAGCAGATGCATAGCTAATTTAGTTTTGAATGCCATGGAAATTGAAAAATACTGGATAGATTGAGGAATCACCTCTTACTTGCTGATTTACATAATTTTAATGTTTGAATAAAATGATCCAGTTTTTTCATCTAAAAAAAAACCTCAACCATCCTATAATGTATGTGGTGATTGTTTTTTTAATTTAAACGGACAATTACAACTTTCACCTGTGGTCTAATCTAATTTCACCACTTCTTTTTTATATAGCATTTTCAATTTTGGTTAAAATTGACACTTCATCCCTAAAGTTTGCTCATTAGTATACAATCACCTATGAATGTATCTTCTTGTCCAAATATCGCATTCTTGAAAATTGATAAATATAGATATGTATCTTGTGATATGCAGGCCTAATGATTAGATGCTATAACATAATATAAATGTATGTACCACATGGTGAGAAAATAATATTTCGGCAAACCACATGAGGATAAACTGTAATTTATCCTAAATTTAAGGATGCGGAATTATGGATAACACCTTCTAACGAGTCAACCTCCAATGTCGTGATTACTCGAATGCTCAACTTACGTAAGTTATATTTTGCAGTTTTTGTCCATGAAACTTGCCACTGTAAATCCACAATTGAATTTTAATGTAGAGCAGATCTGTTCCAAAGATGTAAGTGTAGGTCTCTACAATTTACTCACCAAAGTTTTAGTACAAAGTTAATATCTAGCTTAATTTGTTTCTCTAACAATAACATTCTCCAGTCACACATTGGACATGGACCTATTGGTGGATATGGTGCCAGCATCAGCATGCCTAACCCATCAACACAATTCCCTCCAATGCCACAGGTAAAGACTAAAGAGTGAAAATCTCTTGCTTGTGATAATAATTATAATTATACATGTATATGCAGTCTGTTTTGAACCAAAGCTTTTATGAAACAAGTTACAATACCATTACAGCTCTTGACAATTTGGGAACCAGTGGTAATTCCAGAAACTTCTTTGTGATTTAATTCTTTTGCATAATCAATTCCAATTTCTGTGTGTTTTTTTATAATAATTGATTGTCATTCTGTGCAGGATGGTTGAAAACAGAGTTATAGAGTGTGAGATATCTGGTCTTGTTTCTTTTATCAGACTTTGGAATTTTATTGTCCAGTTGACTGCACAAATTAACTGAAGTTGAAGGCAGAGTAACTAAAAGTAGTCAGTCGTGGTATAGGACTATAGGGTGTTAATACCTAACTGTTTGTTCTTTGATTTTTTAGCAGAAGATGATTGTTCGCAAATAGTGTTTCATATTGGAAAGTGAGGGTAATTCTGTACCTAACATGTGGGGTACTTTATGCAATGATATTTGGTTATCCTTCAATCTGCATATATGAGTAAAAATGTTGCAAAATGTATCAAGATGAGATATTGTTGAGTGGCATCAGTGTTCTATATATATGAATGATCTCATATTACTCTTGAATACTATCAGGCCTTGCTCGAGAGTCTCTTGTGTGTTCTAGGAATGAGATTCTTTGTATTCATGGAGTATATGTTGCGCCAATTCATAAAGGACATCGTATCGTATAAAACAATGCATAATTATGTTTTCTTTTTTAATTTTGAAAACATTTTTTTTTTGGTAAAATGTGCATGAATTCACCCGATAAGAATTTTATTACATTGATTAATTAATTTTATTATTTTATCTTTTAAAATTCCTAAAATAAAAATATTTTCTTTTACTTTATTTGATCGAAGGGGCAAAGATTGTATGAGAGTTAATAAAAGTATTAAATGTGGAATTTAATCTTCATTTTAACAAAGAATGTGAAAAAAAAACTATTATAATATATATTGAACATCTCTAATTAATTGTCATACATTCATTAACAAATTAGTAAATATATTACATTTAATGAATATAATATTTATCCTTATTGTTTTATTTGACTATATATCATATGTTGAACATATGTAATATTTAAAAGTTTTAAGAATTTTAAAATTAATTCATTTTAAATATATATTTTATTTAGTAAACTATTCAAAATTATGTTATATTTAATAAAAAAACGTTTAAATAATTAATCTTTTTACTTAATTTGACTATATATTAGATGTAATAAAGATAATATTTAATATTGTTAGACAATTAACTTTATAACGTATTAATTATAGCATCTGTTCAATACAATATACAATTAACATAAATAATATTATTAAATATAACGTATTGTTGATTAAATATAATATATGTTTATTGAACAATTTTTTTCATTTAGATCTATATATCTATATTGAAAATTTATTGTGAAAAATAATTATTATAGAAATTAACACCTATATACTTTTTCATCGTAAAATTATTATATCTTATTGTTTAAAAAATTAACTTACAAAAATAATTCAAATATATTAATAGATATATCGTACTAATTTATCTCTTAATTTTTAATTTTTAGTATTAATAATTTGACTATGTTTGTATGCTTAATCTTTTACATAACATTATATTTAATAAAGTAGTATTTAATATTTTATGACAATCGATTTTACTTGTAATATATTTGTTGTGATATTTTTTTTTTTAAAATACAACTTTTTTATATAATAATGACAATGAAAATCCAACTTAAGACACTTACTCTAATTCCCATATCGACCTAATGGATTATTAAATAGGAAACATATCTAGTGATTGTAATAAATATTTGATACAAATTTTTTATATGATAAATTTATTAATTTTTATAATAATATCTTAAAATTGGTATAAATGATGAATTTTATTTGGTTGAAAGTATAACTTTTTTTACACTAACAAAACTTACCTATTAATTTAATAAATACTGTACGACGTATATTTTAATATACTATTTTTTTTTCTGTATAAAAGAATTAGTTGATAAAACATACTCCAAATAGAAAAATAGAAATACATATGAATATATATATATATATATATATATATATATATATATATAAAATAATTTATAACTTGTTAAAATATACATTAAAAAGTTTGATTGTTTTGTAAAATAATTTATAAATTTTTTATTATTCTGTGAGAAATAATTTATAAAATATATTCTGAAATATTAAAATTTAAGTATACATTGATATAATTAAAATAAAATGATAAACATATAAATTGAATTTAAAAACTAATTATGTGGCACATTTTTGTTCTTTAATTAAAATAGTATGTTTTTAATTTATCTTTATTGTTTCTTACTAATTTTTATGACTATGTATATTTACCTATTGTCAAAAGTTACGTCACTAGAAGGATTATGATTTTTTTGATGTAAAATAGAAATGTAAAAATTACAATAAAAAGTGGTCGACTATAAAATGATTATTACATTACTTCATGTAATTGTAATATTTGATATATTTTATTTTTCAGTCATAATTTCATTAACAACTAAAAAGTCTAAAATCCACAAGGGAAAGAAAGATTAGAGAAGTGCTAATACGTAGCAGCTACCTTCAATTACAACTAATTTCTGGGAACATTTATATCACAAACGGCTTAGTTGGTGCAAACACCACATACTTGGTAAATGAAATATGTATCAACAAGAAAAATTATGCCAACGGCTTCTGACGCATGGGATTAGATTTAAATCATTGATTGACCATTTATATCTACTCGCACGGTCTTACAGATCTCTGTGATTGTGTTGAATAAGATTTTTCTTGAAGTTGTTTTGCGAGAGGAACAAAATGCTTAGCGTATCGTTTGTTCCACGTGTATTTTTAATAGAGACCATTTTATTCAAGACACAAGTGGAGTACAAAATATGGGCATATTCCTAGAAATTCAATACTAGCTCCTTCTAAATCTTGTTGCTTAGTGTCTATTTGAACGTTTGACAGATGCATAGAATCAATTTCTCTTGACTTAGACATACATTTCAATACAAAATCAACTTGGATTACTTAATTTTTTTACTTTCTTTTAGAAATCATAGGTATTTTGAAAGGTTACGAGATACCATCTCACTGAAATCAAATAAAATTATTATTATTATTGATAAAATTGTCTTTGAACTTTTTTAAGCAATCTCTCTGGATTCTTTAATGCAACTACATATAATCCAATTATGTTTCTTAATTTGAACACACATTTTAATTATATTTAATAATTTAAAAATTATTCTATCTAACTTTAAAACATGTTTAGTTCTTTTTTCTTTGTTTTATATATTTTCTTAGAAATTTATTTTCTTCACTAAAAGCTAAACAAAGGGTGGTACACTGTCTTCTTTAAATTGATCAGTAATGTCGAAACCTATTGAAATGGTACTCTACGTGACGTCTGAAATGATTCACGAATTCACGCAGGGTGTATATATAGTGAAATGGTACAACATGATAGATGGGAGAGAATAAATTAATCCCATTGGCGCTTCTTCATAAACCAGAGGTTGCATGTAAATTGTGAAACAAACTGCTTCTACAACTCATTAATTGGGTGGGTGCTCTATTCATCTGCTTGCTCATTCATTCATTTAATTAGGAGACATCACCAACATAATGTAATAAATCATCTACCCCATTATTTGGTAGAAACTAGAAAGCGAAACATATTATTGCATGTGATATTAATGATCTAGGCAAGACCATTTTGATAGTTAGAGAGAAAAGGTAGTAGCTTTTGGGTTAACTTGCAGAATTGGAGCGACAATAACAAGCACCTGAAGCCACGAAAGAACTCACATCATTTTAACAAGGCCTTTCGTAATTTTCATTTGCTCAATTATTAATAATACTAAAATAAAGAATTTAACTTTGATACAATTCATTTTAAATCATTCCAGATATAACTTTTCATTTCAAGTAACTAATGATTAGGTAACATATGCACCATTAGTACAATTAAATAAATTATAGTTTGTAAAAGAAAAGGCTGAATAGTAGAATGGCATCAAGCACGAACGAAATTAATTAATGGGTGACAAAAGCGTCCAATTTTCAGTCCTTGTTTTAAGAAGCAAAAGCAAAAGCAAAAGTAAACAAGCAAAAAGCACAACTAATCCTTGTTCGTGCTTGTTATTTCGATGCAAGTACGATTAATTCCTGAATTTAGCTTGTAAAATAATACGATACATTGTATTTTATATTAAGAAAAGTTTGGATTTTTTTTTCTTTGGGTCCAAGGAAAACTGGAAAAGTTTGGATATTGAACTGGCGAGATGCTGTCAATTAAGTACGATTGTAGTGGGGCCTCCAAACGCGCCACAAGCTCCCAACTTGATAAGCCACACAACGTCACAAAACCGTTTGCCACCGCTACCTTGCCCTGAATGAGATATGTCAAACGGCGTGAAGGATCAAATGCTCTCAAATTTCATTGCAGCGTTTCGCGGAACAGTAAAAGCCTTTTAAATTTCTAGCTTCAGAAATATTGTTCCGACAAGCACGGAATGAACGGTAACAAAGTTATAGAGCTGAAGGGTCAATAACATTGTTGTAACTAGTGGCCTATGGCATTTAATCCTTTACTAAAAACAAACATAACAAACATCCAGCTGGAGGGTGAATCCAATTGCCACGGCACTGATACTTTTTCTTTATTTCTCATACTAAGCAACTGGTATTCAAATTTCTCAATAGAAAAGACATGAAGAGGTAAATAGGGACTAACAAATATCTATATAAAGTAACCATTGGTAACTGATTTGTACCCCCAGAATAAAAACAAACTATGGGTGATTAATGTTAGTGGAAGAAAGCTGGTTTGAATTTGAGAGTTCACACAAGATACAACTTAACAGATGTATCGCTACCACAAACGACAGAACCCAATTCTTTGGTGAGCCAAAAATTCTTCAAGCTCCAAATCCAATAGCAACCATATTGAAGAAACCTAACCATTTTAATGAACCAAACCCTGCATCCACGTGCCACTGTACAAAACCAACCAACCTTTTTTTTCTAAGTAGGTCCTTCGATTTAATTTCCGATTACATTTATCGAAGTGTTTTGGGCCGAAAAGAGCATGGCATTGTCCCCTTGTAGTGGCGTAGTTCAAATAAAAATTGGAATCTTTAATTTCAATCTTCTGTTGGATATGATAAGAGAGTAATGGGCAGCACTCATCAAACGCAAAAAATGGACTCTTCATCAAAGCTGTGTTGTGCACATCTTAGTAATTTCCAGCTCCACATTTAAAAGCGGTGAGAATAACAAACTAATAGGCAGAGGAACACCTTGAATTAAAAGGGGTATCACATTCCAAGGGCCCCAGAAATCAAAACCCACGTTTTCGCTACCATCATGAAAGTTGACAAAATATGAATTTTTAAGTAATATTGAATTTGCACTACCGAATACCAAGCGGTGGAGGAAGTAGCAAGAACCATGACAAGGAGAATAATGTTGCTGCTGCTTACTATCACTATGAAATAAATAAATCCCAATGGGTGTCGGGTGTTTAAAGTTTGAACCACAAATTTTCTTACAAAAGAATTGATCCGGCGAGAAAAGAATCCACATAAAATTACAAAAATGAATCAAATTAACAAAAAAAAAAAACAAGGCTAAACTTACACACGTTGAATTGGCCTCAATTGCACCCATTTCCCAATGAAGCCCTTTACGGTCCATAATAACACAATAAAGTATCGTATTGGGTGGATTTGATTTACGAGCTTGGAGGGAGGAGCATGAGCAAGAAAAAGCAGCATTATGGGTCCGTCCTCCTCTACACTCTCCATTGCCCCCAAATAAGTGTCTTCAGTAATTTCATAAGGCCTGGCTTTCGCACCTTTGTGCTTTTCCGTGCATGTAAAAGTACACTGTCCTGTCAAATTTTTTCATTTTTATTTTTCTTTCAGTCCACCTGTTCACCAATCAAGTCTAGACCAACCAACAAGAATGATATTCCCTGGAATAACAAAAAGTAGAAGTGAATCCCTTGAGCAGAGAGAAGACTCCTTGCTGAGGCTGTTAGAAGAAGAAAAGCCAAAGCAAGCTCCTTCATATATATTCTGTTATGTTTTTTCTTCTTCTTAGAGGCCTTTTGCTGCTCCTGCTTTCGAAGTTCCTCTTTCATTTCCTCTAGATCAGGTGCTGAGGACCCTCTTTGATGCTTTGGTCCTTTCTCAATCAATGAAACCAAATCGCCCTCCGAGGAACGACCAGATTTCTTGGTGACCACCCACTCGTATGCACTACCAAGCTGGAATAAGCCCGAGATCATGGCGTTGAATTTGGTAACTGACATGGTGTTCTCAAATAAGAGATAAGGGACGATAAAGGGGAAGGCTTTTGGAGCTGGAAGAATGTTGAGAAAAGACATGGCAGCAGGGATGTAACACACAACCCACGCAGGAAGCTCGGCCTCCGGCACGAACATTGTCATAGGCAGGATTATACAAAACAAGGTGAATGAATAGAATGGCAATATCAGCTTTCTAAGAAGGAAGAAGAGGAATATCATGTTGAATTTCTTCCACACACTTATCTGCAAAAACATAATTGACACCAACACTACATAAGAACCAAAACAACAACACATTGATGTGTCAATGCATATTACCACAACACAAAAAAGAAGGTCCTCATCGAGAATTGAGATATGTATGTACATATGTACATACCTTGGCCCTGATGATATCAGGCAAACAAAGACGGAACAGTTGCATTGGCCCAGAATGCCATCTATGCTGCTGTTTCCTGTAAGCTTCATAAGATTCTGGTAGCTCGCATTGGCACTACAAACATTAATAAAAATAACTTGCAATCAGTAGTGAGAATGAATTATTGGCAACGACAAACAATTTAACCAACATAAGTGATATGAAATAATGTGGAATGGCAATTGTCGGGCGAACCTCAACATCGTTGAGGAAAATGAACTTCCAACCGTGAAGATGAGCTCGGACGGCAATGTCCATGTCCTCAACAGTTGTCCTCTCCAACCAACCACCGGCATCCTCCAAAGTCTTGATCCTCCACACTCCCGCGGTTCCATTGAACCCAAAAAAGTTAATGAAAATCCCATTGACTTGCTGCTCCACCTCAAAATGAAAAGACAGGTTAATGTTCTGCAGCCTCGTTAGCAGGTTCTCATCCCTGTTCACAAATGACCATCTCGCTTGAACAAGCCCCAAATCATCATTATCCTGCACCATCACCAATCACCAATTAAGTCAAACAAACAAAGACATTTTTCCATTTCATTCTTCTAACAGGACAATCACATACCTAAAAAGCAAACATTAGGCTTATAGCGAGTTATTGTAATTCATAACTTACAAACTCACGCAAACGACATTGAATGAAATCATTAAATTGCCTACCTTAAAATGAGGAACGGTTTTCTTGAGAAAATCCGGGGTAGGCTGAAAATCTGCATCAAAAATTGCAACAAACTCGTAGTCTTTCAAGTAGCTACAATTCATGGCGGATTTCAAATTCCCAGCCTTGTACCCATCTCTAATCACACGATGCCGGTACAAAATGTTGGCACCCTCTTGCTGCCACTTTTGCACCTCCTCCTTTATCAACGACTGCGTCGTTGGGTCATCCGAATCATCCAAAACCTGAATCAACAACTTCCCCTTCGGCCAATCCAAATTACACACCGCCGCAATCGACTGCTGATAAACCTAAACAAACACAACAACATTAATTAGATCGAAACCGCCATACGTGAATTCAACTCAACCAACCGACAAAAATACGAGAATTAGTTCCCATCATTTCAAATTGGAACGTTATGTTATGTTATGTTATTGTTACCTCTTTCTCATTGCACATGGGGATCTGCACGAGCACCATTGGGGAAAAAGAGAAACCCTTTTCTTCTCCAGATTCAAGATCTACGACACCCCCACCTTTGGGGACAGGCTTGATCTTCTTAAACCGGATCCAGAAACACCCCAAACAGAGAACAAGCCTATCCATACTCTGGATAAGGAAGAGCACGATGCACGCATTGGTCAAGAACTGCAGAGGAGGAGCGAGATACTCCACGCGAACGAAAACCCACCTTGCGTAGAGCCAATCGAAGAAACCCTTAACTCCGAAGGACGGTGCCCACAGCAAATGCTCCAGCTGAAACCTCGCCGCGCCGAAATACCACCCTTCGAAGTACGCGGCGATTTCGAAAACCAAGAGGACCACGGAGAGGCAGAGGAAGAGCTTGATGCAGGAATAGAAGCGCGTCTTCACGGCGGGGTTTTCGTTCTCCCTGCCTCCGCCGGTGTCGGCGTCGGTTTTTCCGGCGGCGACGCGGCGCTTCACGGCGGCGACGAGGCCCACCAATGCCGGGGCGAGGGAGGTTAAGCAACCCGCGGCGCGGTGCGCTTTGAGGAGGAGAACCCACGTGAGCTGTTTGGCATTTTTGCCCCTCCCTTTGTCTCTTGAAACGCCCGAAGAAGGTGAATTTGTTAGCATTAAGTCTTCTTCTTCGGGACCCTCGAGTTCCACCATCGACCAATTTGGGTTCTCCATCTTCACCACCACAGGGGTTCCCCTGTGAGTGTCCTTCACCCCCCAATTGAACAACGGTGGTGCCATTTTCGCTTTTGATCTCACCAACACAACAAAGATGTAGTATTATTTATATAATAATAAAATGTCCCTCTCTGTTTTTCTTTTTTTTTTTTTTTTCGAAAGCTAAAGGAGGAGAAAAAAGACTGGTAGTAAAACACTACTACGAGTTTGATCTCATTGTCAGGACCGAAATGAGAGCGAGGAATGATAACGGTGACAGATGCGTGGAGGAAGAAAGCAGAGAGAGGCGTCGCTAAGACATTGTGACATTCGGAGAAAGCTTATACGGGGAATGTTTTTCAGAGAAAGAAAGAGCGAGAACACTGTGACTTGTTTGGATGAGTGGTACGAAACAGGGCCCTCTCAGCTACAATCGCAACGAACGGTGTCTTAAAAAACCCAACTAATAACAACAACGGAGGGAGCGAGCGATGTTGGAAAATGGAAATTTCAATTTCAAAATGAAAAAAAATAAAATTGAAAACATAGGATTCAAAATGGAAAGGGTAACAGCTCAACACGTCTTTGAGTTTGGTTTCGAGAATTTTTATTTTAATGAAAGAGAAAGAAATGTGGAAATTGAGATGCGAATTCAACAAGAATATTACCCAGAAAGCACCTTCGCAAAAGTGTTTCTTTTTTTACCGTAACACGGCAAAACTCGGATTTTCTCTCCGTCACGATCCTATCAATTTAAATATAGGAAGAGAGCAATCATCGTGAATTAAAATTATGGCACAGGTAATGCTTCGGGAGACAATTGATAAAAGTAGAACCAAAATCGCGACGTGACACGCAAATTTTCCGACACTTCCCTTATTTTACCTCATTAAACCACCAACTCCTTTTAATTTTCAATAAACATTCACAACAACCACACAACTATAGAACCTTGCAATATCTTTCAGGAAGATATAATTCTTTAAAAAAAATATTTTTACAGTGGTAGGTAAGGATTTAAAGTTACAGAGTATATCTCTATGTGCGTGATGAAATTGAAAGCTTCGATCTTTGGCTTTCTTTTTCATTTTTAGTGGGTTTCCTTCCTCGCGCGTGAGGATTTTCTGAAGCGGTGATTAATCAATTATTCTGTCTTTTAGTACTACGGTAAAAAATTTAAGGTGGGTTATTATTATTGAAACCGGGAAACAGAGGTGGAGAAAGGTTCAGCGAAGTGGGACGCTGAATTAACAAAAGCCAAGCGCAAACCAACGCGTCAAAAAGCCAAAAAGAGTATTTGGTTTTAATTTTTAAATTAATTTAGGTTGTTTAACTTTAATTTTAATGTTCGTTTTTCAAAGTTGAAACCATTTCTTTTTATTCCATGATGCTTTCAGGTTTCTAGAGGTTTTTTATTTTTCATTTTGGTTGGTGGTGGAGAATGTGAACGAGGTGCTAAGAAATCCGTAGCCGTCCCTATTCATTTGTGGAGCTGACCAGGTCCTTATTCCCCACCTTAACGCTAATTCCAAGCTTATTAGTTCGGGCAGTGTTGATGTACACGCTCTACGGAGGAGCGTGACGGACACACATCTCATTTGCTATTTTTGTTGTACTACTATAATTTTAAGGCTAAATCCACTGGAAAAAAGAAGTGATGCAATCCACTGCAAATTTAACCTGGCAAATTTTGATGAGATAAATTTTAACCAAGCAAATTTATACAAGTCGACCATGATTGGACTCAAAATTTGCAAAAATCTCATATTCCGTTTTTTTATCCTCGTCTTTATGAGTTTAGGTAAAAAAAATATATATGGTCAGGTTATCCGTTCTTGCTCCGTGTTCGTTTAGAGATTATATCATTTTTTTAAGGAAAAAAGTTATGTATTAATAATTTATTGAATCACAAATTAGTGAAATTAATTTGTATAGGAAACTTGTTGATTTTTATAAAAAGAAATACTCTTAAATATATAATAACAATGTTTTTTTTTACGGATGACGTAAAATTATTTTACATTATTATTAGTGCATCATTAATAAAATTATTCTTTTAAAAGAAAAAAATATTTGGATATAAATGTAAGGTTTCAATTAATAATTTAGTTAAAATGCATCAATATTATAAAATTATTTTTAAATTAATTTAAATATGTATCTTAACTATATTTAACGATTTAAACTTAATTTGGTGGAGTACATGTTAGGGACATAGATGACAAAAATATTTGTATACTTGAATATTCACCGATAAAATTGATTATAGTAGAAAAGAGATATCTAAATGGATATTCACAAATAATTTAAATGGTTTTTTCTCTCTATCCATTTGTAAATGGAGCAAGATGAATATCATACTTTATTTTTCGGTAACGTGGATAAATATCATACTACTTATACTGAAAGTATTTGCTACCATACATTTACTTAAGTTCTCTTTCAATAATATAGATGTGCTTATATGAAATTTATGTTTTTAAAGTGTAGTTTTATTTGAACTTATACTTTAGATACAGCAATTTTTAGATATGTAATTTTTTTTAAGAAAATGAAAAATCTTATACACTTATATTGTAGGAGAAAACGATGTAATTTTGGGGTATTTAAATTATTTTCTTAAAAAAACTATTGGAAGGGGAAATTTTAAAAATGGCTAAAGTGATTGTTTTCACAAAACTCTTTAATTTATAAATTCATAATTTTATTTACAACACCTACTTATCTAGAGTACATGGCAACTTTTATTGATTATTTTTTACCTGAGGTTTCTAAATGGATATCCAATCAAGTAACAAGGCTAGTTTCTATACGACGAGCCGTGTAATGGATGGCTACTCCCTACTAGTGCCCGCCCACCCCATGCCCCATGGTCAATAGCTAATTAGGGATAATATATTCTTATTATCTTTTATATATCTCATTTCTTTCCATGATATACTAAATAAATTTAGGGGAGATTTCAATATTATTCTTTTTAATTTTATTTTAATTTCTTTCAAATCAACTCATAAAACACATTCTATTTATCATTTATTTTTATCTAATTTTTTATTTCCTGTTTTATTCACTCTACATTTCTTTATATAAAAAAAAAAAATTGGCGCGTCACTTCGTGAAAGGAAAATTCAAAGGGTAAATGGAGAAGGAGTTTTCTTGGAGGAAGATGAACAAGTATTGTCATTTATGGCTTGTGGGAGATTATATTGGGGTGAAGGTAACAAGAATGTTTGATTTTTGCTGATTCGACGATAATAGAAAACACGGAAATCCAAGCGGAGCACATGTATCTTAACCATTCACCGGTTGCACGGGATTAGGAACCACGATGGCTTGTTGTATTCATTCATGCATGGTTTCGGAACACATTCAGTTCCATGTTTTTTCGCACACAAAAATACAGATTCAACTTTTGTTCACTTGTTTTAATTTTGCTGTCAAATATGATTGACTCCATCTTTTAGACATTGTCAGAAGTCAATATATTACTCAATTACAAGCATCCATTAACCATTTGTTTTTGGCAAATTATACTTGATAGGATAGGATGAATGACATGAAGGTATAATAATGTAGTATTTGTGAAGAAGTTCAATAATTAACGTAATCTTTATTAATGTAGTATTTGTCTAATTGAAATATATATTTATATAACTATATTAATATTGCAATATAATATGTACTATAATGTATGAATATCTTATAATAACAATAGCATGCACTGATACTAACAGCGGACAGTACTTAACATGGAGATACTTGGCTCCTCTTTCTCAAAATATAATATATACACTACTATCCCTTCTTTTTCAAAATATAATATATATTTTTATCTATTAAAATATTGTATAATGCAAGGGAAACAAATACATAACCTGCTACTTTTAGTTTGCTCTTTGTCGTGGTGGTGTTGTTTATTCATGGTAACGTTTCAAAGCTTGGGATTTTATTTTTCATTTTCAGATTTCACATCACACTTATCAATTTTTTTTTATTTCATTCTTAGATATATTTTGGCTGAATCTGTCCAAGCTTAGTAGTTAGTAGTGTTCGATATGACCATTTATACTTTTCGGTATCCACCATTGTTTTTGGGGAAAATGTAAATTATATTAAACCCAAAATGATATAACAATAAACGGGACATACCCCGCAGCTAGATAAAATCAAAAGCCTTCATAATATAAGAAGGCCTATATCAAAATGCTAAAACAAATGCAACAGGTGCGCTTGTCTATACATAAGAAACTTAATCTTGCTAATAATCTCTATTACAGAAAATTGATAATCTTCAAAAATCAGCTTGTTCCTAAACAGTCAGATGCAGTAGACTGTAATTGCTATAGCCAGACAACGTAATTTTCTTTGAACACCTGATGTGGATCTGCCCCTAATTAAAGAGTTAGTAATGCGCTGTAAAGAAGTGAAACGCCTGCGGAAATGAGCCAAATGACGAATGTGAGCCCAAACTTGGAGAGATTTCCTGCAAGCAAAGAATAAATGAGCATTTGACTCAGCCTCATTTGAACATAAAGGGTAGAGGGAATCCTTGTTCAAAAAAGCAACTTTGTCAAGAGTAAGCAACCGGTTCCTTTTAGCAAGCCACAGAATGAAAGACATCTTAGGGGGGATTGTTGGATTCCATATAACAGAACACCAACTAACAGTAGGCTTCTTGACACCTCTAATGTATTCATAGACTTTGCCAACAAGCAATTGTTCATTGGTGCTCCAAGATTGAATCCTCTTTTTGGCCTCTTCCGTACTTAGCTCTTTTGAGATAATAAAATCCCTTATTTGAATGATTTTCTTTATCAAAACTGAATCTGATGAAGAAGTATTGTAATTCCACACATCGCTCCCATATTCAGCCTCAGCTAGCTCCACTCGGTTGGAGATGTTGCTGAACTCCTGCTTAAAAAGATTTTTCAATGGAGCTTTAAGAGCTTTCAATTTCTTACAGACCTTGAACATGCTACAGCCATGAATATTTTGCTTTCAGTCATCTGCAACAATTCTTAAGAAATTTGGATGATCCACAATAGCATTGTTGAATTTAAATGGAGAATTACCTCTAGGCACTATCAACTCAGTGGTGACAACTAGAGGAGTATGGTTTGAAATAGAAATAAACTCCATAACTTCACAAGTCGGTATCCACCATTGTTTATCGCTATTTGATGTAACTTATGTATGCTTATCTTTATCTGAAGAAGAACAAGATAAATGTAACTTTATTTATCTGTCCACTATTTTTTTACAGACTAGTTACATTTATTAAGATTATATTAGTTTATAAATTGTTTTACATTTGTTTTATATTAAGAACAACATATTGATGATTTGTTGTTGTTGTATGGTCTTTTACTCTTGTAGATGAATTTTTTTAGTGTTTAAACTTGCTACCTTAAGTCTAAGAATTGGTTAGTGCTTGTTTATAGGGTGTTTAATTAGTTTAGACTTGTTTTAAGTATTTTTGAAATTTAATTAGTATTTATTTTAAAAAAATTTCAACCCTTCTCATGATTAACTTTTGGATCTATGCCTGATATAAGACCTAAATTGTGGGGGACAACTTACAAAAGGATTATAAAAAAGATGATCTTTGTTTATCTAACTAGTAACTAGTTTGCACATTAGTTTCCTTTTCTTGTGTTCGAAAGAGAGATACCATGATTTCTCAACAAAGTTGATGATTGAAGTATGAAGGTGTCATGTAGAATAGTGATGGGTTGTCCCATGGCAATACCGATGGGGGGTGCTAACTAGCGTGAAAAGGCTTTGTCGAATTTTCCTTTTTAGCTACAGCTAAACGAGCCATGCCATGGCCAACACCCCCTGTCTACGTATAAAAGGCATTTCCCTTCCTGAAACTTCTCCCTTCTCTTGAGCCACGCACGCAAACACAACTCTTCTCTAGATCCATATCCTCGTTGCGGCCAGCGAAGCAAAGAGAGAAACTGGAGCGAGAAAGAGAAACAAAGAGAGAGAGAGCATCGCACCGTTGTCGTCGTGGCCGAGAGGTTCGTCGCAATGGTGGACCTGTACGTGCTCGGATGGATCATATGCGCCGTGCTCAGCCTCGCTGCGCTTCGTAATTTCGCTTTCACGCGGAAGAATTGTTGCGCTTCGTCGGAGACCGGTGCCACTCGCCGCGCGGTAAATGTTACCACCGCTGCCGGAGAATGCAGATCCTCAAGTCGCGATGGCGCCGTTGACATCATCATTGTCGGAGCCGGTGTTGCCGGCTCTGTTCTCGCTCACACTCTCGGCAAGGTAATTTAAATTGATCTCTCCTTTTAAGCTGTTTCGATTTCGATGCCTGCTTTCTTCTTCATTTACGCCTTCCTCTTGCGTTTTATCCGAAACCTGACAAAAAACGCGTTGTCGTTTCTTCGATGACCGAATTCGATTGGTTGATAATAGTAACAGATGTGAATTTTGATTACGGCTTTATTTTGCGAGTAGGATCAATTAAGTTTAGGTTGCATGTAGTTGTATCGTTATAGAAACAGAGATTATTAGAGAAAGGCACAATGCTAGTGTTTAAAGAGAGTTGCTCTCGTAGTGCTTATTGATTTTGATCTTTTGTTGAGATTTGAGAGAAAAATGTTAGGAATATTGCTTTTCTTCGTAGCTTCGGCGATTTGAAATTAATGTTACGTTTGTCTCTGATTTTATTGTTAAAACACGTGATTTGAAGAAAAATTACAATACTTAGTTGGCAGGTGATGGATCCTGCACCTGAAGCCTTTGAAAGTCGAAAACTCTGGAGTTTGAATATTTTTGTCGGCTAAAGATATAATTTGTGTGATTTAGGATGAACAAGACGTTAGGTGTATACATGTTTCTGAAAATTGTATTGTTTTCAATTTTAAGATGGTGGTGCTGCATTTGCATAGCATCTTTGCTTCTAATCTAAAGCTGCTGGTTGTTTCCATGAATAAACAGTTTGATTTAGATTTAGAGGTATTTACCTAGAGACAGAAATAAACTGTTTGATTTTTACTATTACTTTATCATGCGTCCAATTTAAACGTGAGGCCAGAAATTTAACTTTTACTGATGGAGATTCTTTATTTATGTTTGACGGTGCTGTTTATATGGCTTGATTGTAGTTGTTAGTTGTTACATAATTTATTAATTAATACTAATATTAATTTTGAAAGATGACCACTAACTTTTCTGGTTGTGCATGGGAAAGGGGATCTGTGATCTTGAACTTTACTTTAGGACTTTAGGTTATGCGGTCCAGTTGGTTCTCTCCTCACCTTTCTCACGTCCTTTTTTGTGGAAAAAAGTTTTGGGGTGTACAGAAGGAAGAAAGAGAAAGGTAGAAAGAAAAAATGAAGAAAAAGAGAGAAACTAATAGATACATAAATGATGTGATATAAAATGGATATGAGATTGAAAAGAAACTGAATGTAGGAATATAGTAACTTTTTTTTCTAGTAATTTTTGTGTTGCGGACTTGTGGCGATGATCAATTAGAGCCGAGGCATTTTTTTGGGATTTTTTAAGTACTGTTTTCTAAAACAGATTCATTATTAAGTTTTGACAGCATAATTATTATCTAATGTAGGATGGGCGTCGGGTACTTGTCATTGAAAGAGATTTGAGTGAACAAGACCGAATTGTTGGAGAGTTGCTACAACCTGAAGGCTATCTCAAATTAATTGAGCTAGGACTTGAAGGTAGTGCAAACTTAACTATGTGCATTTGGCATATGATATTTTTTTCTAGATTGTGGCTGATCATGGGTGCTGGAAATACTCATAAATTTGTTGGTGCAGATTGTGTGGAGAAAATTGATGCTCAGCAAGTGTTTGGTTATGCTCTTTTCAAGGATGGGAAGCACACACGACTCTCTTATCCGTTGGAAAAGTTTCACTCAGATGTTGCTGGCAGAAGCTTTCACAATGGGCGTTTTATTCAGAGGATGAGAGAGAAGGCTGCCTCCCTTCCCAAGTATTGGTTTCTTCCTTCATTTAGTATTGGTTGCATCTGCCTACTATACTACACAGGATTTAGTTTTTGAAAAGCACATCATTTTACCTCATTTCAATATTTTCTCGTGGATGCCATTTGAACTGACTTGGCTAGATATTTTAATCATGTTACTTTGATTTGAAGTTATTCATGCAATCAGGTCGTATCCCTATATTTGATCATACAGGCAACCATATGCTATAAGTGCTCATTATTGTTAGGCAATATAAATTCAGAAAAATATTTAATAATTGAAAAATAGACCTACCATTCTAAACTTGAACTAAAGGTACTTTCTTGTTCACATAAAGTATGTATTTATTTTCTTAATTATTTTTTATTTCACAATATATGACTGGAGCAAGGAACAGTTACTTCCCTACTTGAAGAGAAGGGTGTTATTAAAGGTGTGCACTACAAAACGAAGGATAGTCAAGAATTATCAGCTTGTGCACCCCTTACCATTGTTTGTGATGGCTGTTTCTCAAACTTGCGCCGTTCTCTTTGTAATCCTAAGGTGATTAACTTTTCAGCTCATTAAGCTTAAATACATGATTCTGTTTCCAGAGTCAAATAAAATTTGGTTTCTCTCTATGAAGTAACAGACTCCTATACAGTGAATCAACATTTTGCTATTATTCTTGGAGAGTTTCCCCCCTTATCCTGGTTATGTTCTTGTTAGTCATGTTTGAACAGATGAGTAGTCTAGAATTCCTCATTACTGGTATTTTATAATACTTTGTTCACAGGTAGATGTTCCCTATCATTTCGTTGGCTTAATATTGGAGAATTGTGAACTTCCTTGTGCAAATCATGGCCATGTCATATTGGGAGATCCTTCGCCAGTTCTGTTCTATCGGATAAGTAGTTCAGAAATCCGTTGTCTGGTTGATGTCCCTGGTCAGAAGGTCCCATCTATTTCCAATGGTGAAATGACAAATTATTTGAAGACAGTGGTAGCTCCATAGGTATCCCATTTATGCCAAAGGTTCTACAAATTGTTTACTTTTTTTTAAACCTTGGCACGTAATGTATTTCAATTTAAAAAATGGCAGTACTTTTGTTTCACATTCTCAATTAATAGTCTCAGATAATGATAAGGGGGAAATTCATGCAGATTCCTCCCGAGCTTCATGACGCATTCATAGCCGCAGTGGACAAAGGCAACATCAGGACAATGCCAAACAGAAGCATGCCAGCAGCTCCTTATCCTACTCCTGGAGCCCTGTTGATGGGAGATGCATTCAACATGCGCCATCCTCTAACAGGGGTGGAATGACTGTAGCATTATCCGATATAGTAGTGTTGCGAAATCTTCTCAGACCTTTGCGTGACCTGAACGATGCACCCAGCCTTTGCAAATACCTAGAATCCTTTTATACCTTGTGCAAGGTAATGTGCTCTCAAGCAACCAGTTCTTTGTGCTATTTGTTTTTTCCTTTGTGAACTATAAAAATGAATAAAACAATCATTAAGCCACGTCGTTCTGCTTGTTACCTAAACTATCTTAATCTTTCAATTTGTAGCCTGTGGCATCCACAATAAATACGTTGGCAAGAGCCCTTTACAAGGTTTTTTGCGCATCACTTGACCCAGCAAGGAAGGAAATGCGCCAAGCTTGCTTCGATTATCTTAGTCTTGGAGGTCTATTCTCCGAAGGGCAAGTCTCTTTGCTTTCAGGATTAAACCCTCGGCCCTTGAGCCTGGTTCTCCATTTCTTTGCTGTTGCAATATACAGTGTTGGCCGTTTACTGCTCCCATTTCCTTCACCTAAACGGATGTGGATTGGAGTTCGATTAATTTCTGTAAGTAGCAACAATTTTGTACTTCGTTCTCTAATCTAGATAATTAGTCGTAAAACCCTCTTTCATTCTAAATGCAAAAACCAATTTTATCTTTTGTCAGAGTGCATCTGGAATCATCTTGCCAATAATTAAGGCAGAAGGAGTCCGTCAGATGTTCTTCACTGCAACTGTACCAACTTACTACAGAATCCCCCCGGCGGATGCATAAATGTGAATTTCATTCTTTGCAAATTTAACGGGTTCAATTGAGACGTTTGTAAACATCCTGGCTTTAGTGTCATGTAAAGTCAATTTTAGATTAAAAGTTTTATTTTTTAATCTTTTTTAACGAGGTGTAGTTCACGGCGTAGTTCAAAGTGAGAATCATAAAATGCTATACAGGTCCTGAGGAATTTAATTGAAAACTTGATAAAAATAATTTCATGCAAGTTGCAAAAGTCGAAATCTTGAGCATCGTTTATCATACGGTAACACCTCTCTTTGCAATACTTAAAGTTCAAGAATCATGCCATAACTTGTATAAAAAATGTAAGCTGAAGAAAAGCTAGTATTAAATGCAAAACTCTTATATTGTTCATTTACTATACTTTTTTTTCAATTTAGTTCTGGGAATTTTACAAGCTAATCTCACTTAAGTTTGTTGGCAAAGTCTATGAATACATTAGAAGAAATCTCTTCAAGTTTGGGCTTACGCTCATTTCTGCAAGTGTTTCACTTCTTTGTAGCGCATTACTAACTCTTTAATTAAGGACAGATCCACATCAGGTGTTCAAGGAAAATTTCATTGTCTGGCTATAACAATTATAGTCTACTGCATCTGGCTGTCTAGGAACAAACTGATTTTTGAAGATTATCAATTTTCTGTAATAGAGGTTATTAGCAAGATTAAATTTTTTATGTATAGACAAGTGCACCTGTTGCATTTGTTTTAACATCTTGATATAGATCTTCTTATATTAGGGAGATTTTTGATTTTCTCTAGTTGCGGAGTATGTCCCGTTTACTGTTGTATTATTTTAAATTTAATATAATTTACATTTTTTTTTCCAAAGAATCACCTCAAATTCAGCTCATCTGGTTCCAAAATTGATGCAAATTTTGACTGTTAAGAGAATAACTTGAAAACATACTAGGGATTTTGGGGCTTAGGCCTTCCCCAGAATTAAAAATAATAGTGAAAGACCAAAACAAGATTTCAAATGAAGTACTAAAAAAACTAAATAAGAAATATAAAAGAGACACCAATAAACATCTTAAAATGGAAAGAACAATTATGCCAATTTCTGTTTGGGATAATATTTCAACCTTCGGAAAGCATTTGGGTCTAGGGCTCTGCCTCTTTCTAAGGCTTCCGTATACATCCTTCTTATGTTTACTCGGCATTCGACGCTTGGCAATGACATAGCCACTCAATCAAGTCATGTTGCCAAAAATTGAATACTTGATTACCAGACTTCGTACAAGCCAAACGAGTTATGCAAATCTGTTAGTTAAACAAGCGTTACATTCTTCTATCTATTGAAGGGTTAAAAACAGAATCGAACTGCTATCATCAGTATAATCTTCTACATAAAGCTAAGATTCCAAGTTTTGGAAGCCACCTTACACATACAATCCAGCTTCCTTACCAAAAAGGACACGAAAAGAAAAAAATTAACCAAAAGAATCTTCATCATTTTTCCTTTATTACCATCAATTATGTTTTTTGCACTTACCAAATCTAATCTCTATTCAGGAATCTAGTTGCATTAGTTTGTTTAAATAGGTAAACAAAGTTGCTACGAGATAGTTTCTGACAAATTGATAATTGGTTGACAAAAAACGATAGATAAATAAAGTTGGCAGTTAAAATCCAAACACCAAAGTGAAAATGCCTAAGAATGAACGTTCCGTTCTTGGTAAAACCTAATCTTGTAAAAATAGGATAATGAATGGGTCGTCAAACCAAGAGTTAGTGATGTGACTAACATTATATGTAATAACAGTGTTTGACAAGGATACTGCAAGCAATGTGTGTATGACATAATATGTATATTGTATGAGAAAATAGTTTGGCTACTTTGAAGGGCTCCAACTGTGTAACAAAAAGTGAATGTGTAATATTTCATTTATTCGTAAATAAATTAAAAATGTTTTTTTTGTTAAAAAAATAATTTTAGAAAATGATAAGATTTTTATAATTAAATAAATAAGAAAAAATAAATGTATCAAAATAATGATTTGAAGAAAAATAAAAAAGATATTTGATTTCTTCATTTGATAGAAAATAAAATAGAATTTTTTTTATAAAATAATAAAAATAAATAAATAGAGTAAATAATAGGTTGTGACTATCCTATTTATAAATAGAGACATGTTAAGTTAATTTTGAGATTGACGATACATTTCTACGCTTTCTCTACCTCTCAAATTCGTTTTTCTTTCTTTCCTTTCAAAACTCTTTTTCTCGCATACACTCAAACTTGTCTTAGTAAAGCGACGATCTTGAACTCGTTAACCGTTGGATCGTCGTGATATTTTAACATCAGGTTCGCAACTCATTTCCGAACATTCTCACCGTTGGAAATTATGAAAAAATGTTGAAGCTAAGAGAAGTGTCTTTCAAATCGTGGCGTTCTCTTCTCTCGCAAAGACTCCAAACATGTCCAGTAAAACTACGATCCCGGACTCGTTAACCATATCATCGTGAAATTTAGACATATGGTTCAAAATTCAATTTCACACACCTTCACGGTTGGAATTTGCAAAATAATATTCATGGAGAGAGAAAAGTGAATCGCATGAAGACGGTATAAAATGAAGGCTTTAATCTCTTCTCCTTCTCTCTCTATCAGAAGAAAAACTTAAGGAATCTCAAGAAATTGCCAGAGATGCCATTATCGTTGTCAGAATACACACGTGAGCCCGCTTAGAGGTAATGGATGAGTTTATCATAATTGAGGTTACAATGAACATGTGTAAGGATCCTTAGAGGATTAAATTGAGATTTATTTTAGGATGTTTATTGAATTATAATTTTATTTTATGATTATAAATACAATATTGTTATGTTTGACAGACCAATTGATGTTCTGATACGAATTGGTTGATAAGCTTGAGTGCTCTTGGTGTTTTCGTATTTTTGACCTATGATTTTGATTTATTGATTTTAATATGATTGTGTGAAATTATTTGATGGGTTTTACTCTCATGTTGTTACAAATATTTTGTATAAATTGTTATATTGAGATTATGAAATGGTGATTCAAATTGTGAGTAGGTAACAAATTGAACCTGTGATGAATGGTGAGATACATGTGTACTGAGATGTTGTATGTATTGAGTTGTGAGCTATGAACTGTGCAATCACACAATTATAAGACCCTTTAAGGGCGACGAGTTTTTGCGCAATGAGTATTGCGATGGGATCCACTGTGGAAATCCGACGAGTTGAATCACTTTGAGACGCGACAAGTTAAAATGATTTTGAAAACAATTGAGTAGTTGTATGTATTACATAGTTCATAGGTAAAATATATATGATTCATGAGGTGTGATAACATGTTACTTTGGGATTATACCATTGTAATTGAGATTGAATGTATGATAAATTAAGTATGTATTGACTTGTAATATGTATGTGCATTGAGATGTTGTATGCATTGAGTTGTGAGTTATGAATTGTACAATCACACGACTATAAGACCCTTTAAGGGCGATAATTAATGCACGGCGAGTATTGTGATGGGAACCACTATGGGACTTGACGAGTTTAATCACAAACACGACGAGATAAAATTATTTTGAGAACAATTGAGGAGTCGTGTGTTTTGTATAATTCATAGATAGAGTCTATGTGCTAAAATGTTTTTGGGATTGGACTTGAATCAGGAGGGAGAAGCCCTGACGGACTCTTCGGAGTCTAGACCTTGGGGATAAATACACCTGATTTGAGTGCTCCTTTAAGCATGTGCTAATCCCACATGGTTGAAGCATTCTTGCAAAACAGCGTGACCCTGACTGATCTCCCTATGATTTTACCTAGTGAGAGTGACCTGACTTACTAGTGTGTGGTTTATCTTGTTATGTACTTCTAAGCGCCCAACGAAATTTTTCACTGACATGGTACCACATTGCATATAGGATTAAGTCTTAGTGTAATTGTTGCATAACGCTTGTTTATTAATCGATATTGATTGATTTAGTAATATTGTGTTTTAATCCTTGAGTACGTGAATGTTGCAAAAATGAATGAGACATGCTGTATTGTGATGTGATCTTACGCGACAAAGTTGTGAAATTACGTGAGCTATGTTTAAGTAAGTTGTATCTCATTTACATGATATGTATATCTAGTTGTCTCATTTCTCTCTCTTAATTAGGAATGTGATAACTCACTCTCCGTGTGCTATTTGTGTTTGGATCCTGTGATGATCTCAAACTTTGTGTTCATGGGAGCAGATTAAAAACCTCATGGTAGAAGACGCGGGAACACAATGCTCTGATAGGATGTGACATTGGAGTATAGGTTTCTGTATTAATTGCATGAAATCTTGGACGACCTTGTTTTGAGCCGAAATGATTTATTATTTATTTGAATAAGTTTTATTATAATGTTAGAAAAGTGAATGTGAGTCTTTTACTCTTTTTAAAGGCTTTTATTTAAATGTGTTTTAAAAACTTTTAATTAATTCTGATTTCTTATTCTTTTATTATTAGTACATATATGTGAGCGATAGAGGACATGACCCAACACAACCCCCTGGAATCTACTGAGACCACATTACATTTACAGGGACATTAAATATCTGGTTGGAATGCTAAATAATTAATACATACTCTTGTTTTTTATGAATTTCATTTTTTTAAAATAATGTAATTCTCTAATCATTGCAGAAAATTTACTCACAGCACCACTATATTTTAGCTGGATGATAATTCAATGAAGTAATGAGGAACTTTATTAATTAGTTGGAATACCTAGCATCCTTTCCGGTCCCAGGATAGTTGGGCAGATTTAGGCAACTACGTATGATGGTTCCTTCTTTCCTGTTTTATGGCCTCGTATGAAGTCAACACTTCCTTGAACTTTGCCTCAGCAGCCACTGTAACAATTTCACATACATGGATCTGTGATTGATAACATCATGGCTTGAGGCTGTATGAACTGATTATAAGTCTATACCTACCTATATTATCCTGGTTCTGATCAGGATGATACTCCTTGGCCTTGGTCCTAAATGCTGTCTGCAAAGATGAGGGGATAATTTGTTTATAAATGAATGAAGACAGAATAACAAGGTGATGTAGATAACAGAGGGCAATTAGTAATTATCAATACCAACATATTTACAAAAATATGAAGAAAGAACACACTAAAGGAAATCAAATCAGGACTAAATCATGACAATTATATGACTAAAGATAGAACACAAGTTTTCAAGAATTATGGCAGGCTTATAATTTGTCTGGACTCTGGAGCAATAAGCACAAACCATACATGACACCATGACATCATTTTATATGGTTTCAATAATTTCAAACAGAAAAGTTATGAAACTAGTGTTCAAGAATGATGCTCAAACCCACCATTTATCTTGTACCATCAACGAAGTTTCAATTACAGTAACATGTTACGTATCATAGAAACTGAAGCTGAAGCTGAAACATATTTTTTTATCAAGACAAGTATGATGCATACAGTAACTGGTGGATAAAATCTTAGCATCTGATTATGCAAGGCATTGTAACAAGAAGATAAGTTACCTTAATCTCAGCTTCTGAATATGGAGTTTTTCTAAACCTGAGGTCCATCAAAAGAAAGTTAAACTCAATGTCTAATCATGAATGTAAAACAAGCATGCTAACTTATCATGCAAATAGTAACACACTCATGTATGGGTCTTTAAGTATTTATGAAGTTACATTCAAGCAAAAGTATGGATGCACCATTGTAAGTTGTTAGGGGATTAGAAATTAATAACAGAGGATGGCTTTGTTGAATTAGAAAAAGAACACGCAAAGTTACAGTACAAAAATATCATTCCCTCTCCCAGAACGTGGTACTCCTCCAAAGATTCACAATCACAGAATGATCCCCACGCCCCTTCATACTACTACTCTAGAATACCTGACCCCTCACCCCAAAAGCAGCTAGTCACACAAAACTAACTCCTAACAACTGCCTCTCCTTCACATGGAATACCCTCTTCGTCCTCGAGTAAACTCTCCATTCTGTGGGTTTCATTTGAGTCAAGTCCAAAACATGATCAACTTGGGTCTGCTCCTCCTTCTCTATTCTATGCTCAGTTCTATCACAAGTTGGATGTTGCATGTTGCATTTATTAGTAGATATTAGATATCAAACTCACATACTTGATACTTGTTTTAGTTTTTAATTACATACTGCTTAACAATGTTGTCAAAATCAATATCTTAGGATTGGGAGGGGTTGAAAGATTGTAATCAGAGGATCATAAGTTCATAACTAGATTTTAAGATCCTAACAACAATGCAAAATTATACTTAAACATATACATATGCATATATCATAGCATAACTAAGAAAAATAACCCCCATTCAAACCACACCATAGAATTTGAACTAAAGTTAAAACTAAAAATTCATAACCATAAGAATCAATGCAATTCGCAATTAGTCACACAAGCGATAACGTAAGTTTTTCATAAGAGAGATATATTTGAAACCATGCTTTCTTGAAAGAGAACAGAACAAAGAGCAAATAGACAAAAGACAAATCACAGAACAGAGGCACACACAAATTGCTGAGAAGAGCAATCCCAACATCAGAGAGCACAACAAAGAGAAACTGAAGCCAAAGGCAGAGCTGTGACCCAGAACAAAAGCCAAAGGATTTGAACAACGATAAATGTCTGAGCAATTACGGTTGAGTCAAAGAAGGGCACAGGGGAACTAGGGCACTCGTCATGTGACTAGAAGGAGCTTTGAAATGTACGAAATGGAGTGAAAATTGGATGAAAAGCTGGGTTTTTCGTATCAGGTAACAAAATCTGACCCGGAAAATCCACCTGAAATAGGATTAGCTATTGCAGTTCTACAGACAAGATCATCATCCTCACTGTGATCTCACAGAGTCGCAATTCAGCAACCAATCCAGCTCACATCTGCCCCCAAATATCACAGAATTGTGCAATCTCACAATCTTAATTGTGATCTTAACAACAATGTTGCTTAAAATGAGATTGCTCATTAAATGGCTCTGGATGTATTATTAAGGGACCCATAATAATGTTCTCCTTATCAGACCATTTCTTCCTCTCTACACAAATCTCATTTTTTTTTTCTATAATATGAAGTACGAACAGCTATATTGTACTTCCTCAAGTAATGTAAGTAAAAATATGGTATTTCCTATGAAACCACATATTAGATGGACCATTATCCAAGATTTCTGTGAGTACCTGTCAAGACCCAAAACTGAGTAGTGATGTGATAATGCATAGTTTCCACTCTCTCTTGGAGTTTCTCGATAATTAGTCCTCTTGTCTCTAAAGGATGTATCAGCCTTCCAGTACCAATCTTCTCTTTGGGAATGCTGATGATATGCACCAGGACCACTTTCCCTCCAGCTCTCATAGCTTCTTTTGTACTTATTCCTTTCTCTGTTAAACACACTTTGCATGCGCCTTATTCGTTCCTGCAAAGAGTAAATGGAAAATCACTGAGTGGTGAGTGATGCAGAATGAAGAAGCATACTTAAGGATTATCATGATATTCACAGAACTTTTAGAATTTTCTATTATGGAAAAGATCTTTCATCAATTTTAGGGATTTGATCTTTAAAAAATTATATGTTTCTTAATCTTAGGAAGATACTATCATATTAAGATTTCCTATTAGATATGATTCAATTAAGTCTCATATTTTAGAAAATTCATATTTGATTCAGATTTTATATTTCATTTAGATTTATCTAGTAATGTTATCATCTTTGATTATAAACACATTTTAAGCGCCTTGTATTATTCAGACTTTTCTGCATAATTATAATATTGAGATTTACTTTTTCCTCAAAACCTCAGATTTACTTTGCCCAAGAGAAGTACTCTAGTCAGCCAAAGATGAGTCATATCAGCTTAGGTTTATTGTTCTACATCACCTTGGCTGCTAAGGTGCCTACAATAACCATCCAATCCAACATTCATGCAAGCTAAAATTTGCATTTCTTTCTGGTTCACTGCAAAGCATTAAAATTTGATTTCTTCCCAAAATATTCTGATTCAGCCTACCGAAAAAATATAGCATGGCACATCTTTCCGTCTCAAACTTGAAAAGTACAATGCAAACTTCATATAGATAGCAAGAGGAGTTGTTACAAAAAAAAAAAAAAGGATAACGAGAGAAGTGCTAGCAACATAATCCCCAAGTGTCTAACACACTCTTTTTATCACCCCCTCTACTATTGATTAAAATTTACTGAAAACTACAAAATTGAGGCTCCTTAGATAACGATAAAAAGTACACAAGTAGAGAGAATAAGAAAAGAAAAAAAACTCACCACTCTTTCGATCTCCTCCTCTAACTCCTCTTGCATGCGCTTATTGTGCCTCCTCCATGCCTCTTCCTGAAAAGCTGATCGGAAAGAACCACCACTCTCTCCTTTCCACGATGACTGTGTCCTCGATAACTACAACAACGATTAACGTGTTCAAAACCATACACACTCAGTTTCACCGTGAATTGAATCTCTGCTACTTTCAAGACGATCGAGAAGAGAAAAAACTATACTCTTCAGCTCTCACACGCAAGTCATGTTAATAACACACGACGAAACGCGTAGTTTCATTGAATAAAAAAAAAATACCGTGAATTACTAATCACTCTATTAGATTTAAAATTTTCAATGCCTTTAGTTCGTAACAAATTTGAATTCACTTTCCGTACCTGAGTATAGAACCATTCAGCACTCCTCCGCAGCTGACCGACCTACAAATTCGAAAGCAATTGTAATATTCTAAACGCTAAAGTAAAAAAAAAAAAAAATCCGTATCTGAAAACTAAGATCGATTGAGAAAAACAAATTAAAGAAAAAGCAATCACCGCAAAGGTAGTGACGGTGGCGCCAATGAAGCCGAAGAGAATAGCTCCCCAAATCTTATTGTTGTCATTGCCTTTATCTTTCTCTGCGTCCTCCTTCATTTCGTAAATGAAGATAGCATTCAACAACTTCGATCACCGACTCCACAATGCAAACAATGAAACAAGCACACACACATCCTTTGCCGCACTTTTCCTATCTTCGCTTTATTCGCAACTCGCCATTCGAAGTCGCGATTTACAGACTCTTCCGCACTCATGAAACTTTTTATTTTGTTAATCGTAATAAATACGCGGTTAGTTTAGTTATTATTGACAAGCCAAACGTAACTAACAAAATTCTCATATTGGGCCGAAGAGATTAAAGAAAGTGGGCCCGTTGGAAGCTCATTATGAACCCATACCGTGGATATTTTGATTCGAACCGACCTCACTTGCTAAAACATAGCCACTGGAACATTAACATATGTGAACGGCTTAGAGACATAAGATTCATACAATAATGTAAGGTCTCACTCTATTAACATGTGAAGAGACGATTTATTTAACGGAAAAATATGTATTTGATTCTTTTGTATGTAAAATTTTCTTAAACTAAGGACAATCACAAATTACAAGCGGGGCTAATATCTGACATAGTGGGTTTGAGACATTTATATTTTTTGACCCATGACAAATCCAACATTAGTTGTAAAGCTGCTAAAATCGGTCAGTCGTATGGCTCGTGAAGTCAAGCCAAAGTGGACCATAAAAAGATTGGTCTAAAAATAGTTGGGCCAATTTGGCCTTACCAAACAGATCCGATTAGGTTTGTAAATTCTTAGCCTAAATGTTATCATGCCTATTTGGCCTAACATTATTTTTTATTTTAAAAATAATATAAATTTAAGAAGAAAAGAAAATAAACAATTTGACCACGCCAAACCAAGAACTAAGAAAAACATGGCCTGTAAAAATTGAGATCAATCATTTTCATCATTTAACCTGTTAAGTCAAGTCAAACCAACACAACTCAATCGATTCAATAGGTTTGGGATCTCACTAGACTTTTCACTTGGATAAATAAAAATACATAGTTATGGGACCCAAACGAATATGTGGGTCTCAGAATCCCTTTGTATTTTTTCTCTCCAACCGGAAAGGTCCAATTAACCAAGAAGAGTTTTTTTCCCAATATGACAACTCTAATTAGTTGGATTCCCATGAACTCAATCTCTATTTTTCTGTCCTTTATTTTTTCTGTCCATGCGCGTTTCATAATGCACAAAGTTCGATTTAGTCTCTTGTATCAATTACAATGTCATTTTGGTTTTTTCCTTAAAAAAATCATCTCAAATATTTGTCATTTTCGTTATTATCCTATATTTAAATTGTTATTTTTAATGAATAGACTTAGGTGGTTGGAGTAGCGCCTATTGTAGAGAAGATGGTGGAAAATAGATTTAGGTGGTTTGGGCATGTAGAGAGAAGACCGGTAGACTCTGTAGTGAGGAGAGTAGACCAGATGGAGAGAAGACAAACAATTCGAGGCAGAGGAAGACCTAAAAAGACTATAAGAGAGGTTATAAAAAAGGATCTCAAAATTAATGGTTTGGATAAAAGTATGGTACTTGATAGAACATTATGGCGGAAGTTGATCCATGTAGCCGACCCCACCTAGTGGGATAAGGCGTTGTTGTTGTTGTTGTAATGAATATTATTGTGTATTGTTGTAACTTAGACCTAAGTATTATAATTTTTTTATGTATACTCCGAGTGTTAAAGACCTATAAAAATGTGTTATTTTAAACTTTAGTGTTATTAAGCCATGATATTATGTTTCTCTAATGTTATTTTATATATTATCCAATAAAGTATAATATTTAAAATATTTTTTTATGGACTCAAAAATTGAAAAATGTAACCTCTAAAATGTTTGCATAGGCAATAAATCACATATACATAATACTCCCCCGTCCTATTTATAAGATTTATTTATTTTTATTACCTGAAGAAAGGATGAAAATAACTATTTTTTTGATAAAATTAACTAAATTAGTCAAAGTTAAAATTTGGGAACTAAAATCAAATTTTACTCATGAAATTATATCCTTCTGTTCCTATATATAAAATGTGTAAGTTTATCTTGAGGTTTTCACTCTTTTTATTCTTTCTCACATTCACTCATTTTAATATTCTCTTTTCATAAAATGGTACTTTACTCTCCTACATTTTATATATTCTTTTATGCTTTTAAATTTTAATATTAACTGAATGATTTAATAATATGTAATTAAATATCATTAACCAATTATATATATATATATATTATTTTATTTTCAAAATTTAAATAAACATGCATATACATATGATCATGGTTATCAAACTCTTGAGTTAACTCACTAACACTTACGAGTTTACGAGTTCACGAGTTGACTCATGTGTAAACTTTCTTTTTAGTAAACTCTAAGTAAACTTGATAGACTCTCGAGTTTATCATCGAGTCAACAAGTTAAAAAAAATTATACTAAAATATAAGTCATTTTGAGTTGTTTTTTTGTCTATTTAATGTTTAACATACATTCATTTAGTGTATTATTTTCGAATAAAAAAATTATTAGTTTTACTAACATCAAATCCTTGTTCTCTAATAACATCGAACTCTAGATGAGAATAATGTATAACATCTGTAATGCTTTATTTTCAGGTTGACGTTCCCTCTCGTTTTGTTGGCTTAGTTTTGGAGAATTGTCCTTGTGCAAATCATAGACATCTCATATTGGGAGATCCTTCGCCAGTTGTGTTCTATCCTATAAGTAGTTCAGAAGTCCGTTGTCTTGTTGATGTTCCTGGTCAGAAAGTTCCATCCATTTCCAATGGTGAAATGGCAAAGTATTTGAAGACAGTGATAGCTCCACAGGTACCCCATATATGCCAGAGGTTTCACAAATTCTTTCTAAACCTTGGCACGTGATTTATTTTAATGAGAAAGATTTTATTTCACATTCTCAGTTAATAGTGTTAGATAATAAGAGGAAAATTAATGCAGATTCCTCTTGAGCTTCATGACGCTTTCATAGCCGCAGTGGACAAAGGCAACATAAGGACAATGCGAAACAGAAGCAAGCCAGCAGCTTCTTATCCTACTCCTGGAGCCCAGCTGATGGGAGATGCATTCAACATGGGGTGGAATGACCGTGGCATTATCTGATATAGTAGTGCTGCGAAATCTTCTTAGGTATTTGCGTGACCTGAGTGATGCACCTAGCCTTTGCAAATACCTTGAATCCTTTTATACCTTGCGCAAGGTAATGTGCTCTATGACCTTGAATGAGGCAACCAATGCTATTTTTACCCCTTCTCAGAAATGATACTTTAGAGAAAGGCTAGTGGTATACCACCACAATTAAATTGCCTTCTTATTTTTATTCGATGTGGCAATGTTTGTTACCTAAACTATCTTAATCTTTCAATTTGTAGCCTTTGGCATCCACTATAAATACGTTGGCAGAAGCCCTTTACAAGGGAGGAAATGCGCCAAGCTTGCTTCGATTATCTTAGTCTTGGAGGTCTATTCTCGGAGGGTCCAGTCTCTTTGCTTTCAGGATTAAACCCTCGACCTTTGAGTCTGGTTCTACATTTCTTTGCTGTTGCAATATATGGTGTTGGCCGTTTGCTGCTACCATTTCCTGCACCTAAACGGATATGGATTGGAGTCCGATTAATTTCTGTAAGTATTAGCAACAGTTTTGTACTTCGTTCTCTAACCTAGATAAATTAGTCGTAATGCCCTCTATCATTCTAAATGCAAAAACCAATTTTATCTTTTGTCAGCACCGGTTTGTTTAAATTTATATTTGTAAACCAATTTTTTTTTATTTTTAATGTATTTATCTAAATTATTTCTATTTTAAAAAAATAATTTCTATTTATTTTAAAAAGTGAATCCTATATCTTCTAAAAAAATATTTATTTTAAGTTTAGATAAATTCATTCTTATTCTTAGGAGCAATTATAAATTAACACCCAAGGAAAAACAAAAATTCTCATATTGGGCCAAAGCGAATAAAGAAAGTGGGCCGTGAGAAGCCCATTATGAACCCATACCGTTGAATATTGTTTTTCGAACCAACTAACCGACACTTGGTAAAACATAACAACAGGAACATTAGTTACATTCCCACGAACCGAGCATTAGTTATATTCCCACGAACCCAGTCCCTGTTTCTCTGTCTTTTTTTTCTTTATCCATGCGCGTTGTGGAGGACAGACAGAATGCACCAAGTTTAGATCTAGCCTGTGATACCAATCGCATATATAGAGCAAGCTCTATAACACTGCATAGAACATTGTACGGATCCGTGTCCAGAACAGGTGCAATAAGTATGGAATAATTGGCTTCCTATGTCTGTGGAGCAACCTTTAATATTCTTCTTTTTTTTTCATCTTTTGATATAGCTGCTACGATTACGCGTTGCTGTGTGTTACTTTATTTACCAATCCATTTATTGATATGTTCATGCTGCTGACTAATCTTGCACTAGCAGAATATACTATATAACATCGTTGTGGTGATTGAATCATGTCGCGGAGACCGGTGAATCCGTCTCGGCGATTCGGAGACAGTGGAGGTGGATTGTTTTCATCTTCGAAATCAAAGTCGTCACCGGTTGTGTCGGTTGGGCTCATAATTGTGGTAATGTATAGATTCAGATAATTAACACATGAAGCTCACTTATACGGTTTTGTTACGTGGAGGAGATTCTAATTGCTTTTAGGTTGGTAACTTTTATAGGGATGCCTGTTTCTCATTGCGTATGTGTACAAGGGCTCAGGTTTGGTTCCAATTGTTTCTCACTTAAATTCAGATGGATGTTGTTTTCCTTTTGTTATTATGTCTCCTTACCTTGCCGTGGTATGTTACTTGTTGTATTGTGTCTTTTTTCCTATTTTCCAAATTGTGCATTTATTTATTTATTTCCTCTCTGGTATTTTTTATAGGCGTTTTTGGTAGCCGTTTGGAGTCTGTGAGCAGGGTTGAAGGTAATTTTGTTTTATTTCTTCTGAGTCTTTGATGGCATTTGCTTTACCTTCTATTTTAAACGATTAAAAATATGAGGGTGGTATTTTGTTTGCTATTGCATCAATTGTGCCTTATTTTATTTTATTTTATTTTTAAATGGTCTTTATTATGCTTTAAAGTGTGCAACTGAAAATGAATGCAAAAGCACAATCCTAGCCTGTTCTTCTGGCTATTAGTGTTTTCTGATTCTAGTTAGTTGTTTTATCTTTACTTGTTTTAGGATGTCAATATCCTGCCATGGTTTATGGACCTGTTATTGTCTGTTTAGGTGTAACTGAAACAATTCTAGTTGGTTTTGTACTGGTTGTGCATGAATGCTTATAGTGACCATCTTCTGACTTGTGTAAGTAGGATAAAAGAAATTGCATTAGTTAGTGATCTTGTTTGGATCTTATGTAAAATAAGTGCACTGTATGTTTGTCCTACTGTGCTATTTACTGGGTTGCTTCAGTGTTTTACGTCTTGTCTAGCAGCCCGGCTTTGTGCTAATAGTAGTGTGTTGTTTTTGTAAGGAAAGACCAATTTTAAACTGAATAATTTTCAGTTGTACTTCTCCAGTTCAGAGATTACTTCAGTAATATTAACTATACTGATATCTTGAGTATGTTAGCAAAATATTCCAAAATCATGATAAAGGGTTTTGGTAATAGGGTTCAGTTTTTGGAGTTGTCTAAGAAATTGTGGTCTGGTTCTTACCTAAAGGCCATAACTTAGTAGCATTTTCTAGGATAAATATTTTTGTTCATTTGAACAGACACATAATTAGCTTGGATTTTGTTTTACACTTTTACTTCCAGATATATTGTAATAGCATGCAGAACTTACAAATGCAGGTGATTATTTGTGTGCTGGAGAGGTCCTACGAGCAATTCCCATTTTGCAGAAAGCATATGGTGATAGCTTACATAAAGTTTTGCATGTTGGTCCTGATACTTGCTATGTGGTCTCTAAATTGCTAAAGGAGGAGGAAACTGAAGCCTGGGGTATAGAACCTTATGATATAGAGGATGCTGATGGTAATTGCAAAACACTTATCGGCAAAGGCATTGTGCGTATGGCTGATATCAAGTTTCCTCTTCCATACAGGCCAAAATCTTTCTCTCTTGTAATTGTTTCGGATGCCCTTGATTTCTTATCTCCCAGATACCTTAACAAAACTCTTCCAGATTTGGCAAGGGTATCAGCTGATGGAATAGTGATATTTACTGGTAAGTGCACTTAAATTAGTGCCTAATCCCGTCTATAAATTAAAAAAATATTTTTCAGTCCAAGGAGATTCCTGTGATCTGCCATTAATTCACATAGCTGTATTAGAGTACAAAATCATAACGAGGAAATGACAGTAGGACATATGTTTCCAGCATTACTTTGGTTCATGAGCTATATAGGAATTATCTTTTTGGAGCATTGAATTGATGAGACTGGCGTCCTGTATAGTTATAGATCAGAAATGTGTTTTAGCTTTTTATCTTATACAAACCATACTCTTAAATACTCTGATACTGGATTTAATATGGATATAAGGCTTTCTTTGGTTGAAATTTTGATGTGTTACTTAGATTTTGAGGTTTTCATATGTTGGTGCTGGTAGGCTGTGTTAGCCCATATTTTCGACGAGCTAAAATATGCTCTAAGTATGCATTAGATGTCGTCTCGAGTTTCGAAGCATATTACAGAGCAAGAGTCTGGTCAGGACCTGCTCGAATCGAAAAGAGAGGAGAATCTTTAAGAAGGAATTCCCAGGTTCAAAGAAGTATTTACGAAGTACAAAGCTAAGACAAGAAAGAGGACTTCGAGCTATTGGGCAATTCGAACTGGTGTATGGACGAGTCGAAGTCGAGGCAGCAAGAGTTCTGGACTTAGCGTAATTTCTGAACAAATCTTCACCAAATCAGTTCGATCTCGAGTAATGTGGATAACCGTTCTAGGAAGCGGTTATGCAAGGTGTACGTAGCAGGACACTTGGCGTTAGGATAGCGTTCGACCGTTAGGGCAGTTTATTTTCGAAAATCTATATATAGCAGTTTTTTAGTCAGATTTGGGGGTCGCAAATCATTTCTACAAAATCCTTAGATACTCAAAGTACCCAGCGCAGAGAGAAACGAGTACACAAGGAGAATGTATGTTTGTGAACCATTTTAAGTTTTCTGTAAACTTTACATTTCGAATGCAATGCATTTTTCATTTCACTTTAGAATTCCTGTCTTTTAAATGGTTCATTCGATCGAGTGAACTCACTGCTCCTTTACATTCTGCAATTTTCCTTTCCTTGCCTAGTTACTTCCAGCATTTCGATTTCTGTTAAACAATTTTCCTTTCTGCAAATTTCGAACTAGTAAATGTTTGTTGCAATGATGAACATTCAAAAGCTTTACATTTAAACGCAAAATACACAAGTGACATGCTCCTGAGATTCACTAGTTGATCTCGCAAGCAATTAACTTAGACTAGCGGTTGTTTACCAAATTCCAGCGTAAACAAATTGGCACGCCCAGTGGGACTGGTCAATTGTGTGTTTTAGTTTTAAATTATTATTAAAATTGTTTAGTGCAGTTGGTTTATTGCATTCTTAATTGTTTTGATTTTGTATGCATTTAAGAAGTGGGAAATCTGTTCCACACTTAACAGAATTCAAAACTCGTACAAGGATGGCTAGACCACCCCCAAGTAATCGAAACAATGACCTTCCAAATATGGAGGGGCAACCAACGCAGACCTCTGTCAGTAATGCCAATATAAATTCTGGCATAGGAGCAATTCCTGACCAAACTGTTGGCACGATAAGTTCGACGGTTATGAATCAGACAGGGGTAACATCTCCCATGACCAACATGACGTTGGCAAGTTCGACCACGTCAGCGTCTGCTTTTGCCCCATGGAATAACCCTAGTTTAGGGAATCCCAGTGGAAGTCCCTTTCGACCGCCTCAAAACCCTCTATATGGCATGCCTACATCTTTGATGGCAGGGTTGCAAAACTCTCAACCAAATATAGAGAATCTTAATATGTCCTCTCCATCAGGATCTGTAGCGGGTAATCAAGGTAGGGTAATTCCTCAACATTTAACCAATACATCCGTTTTGTCACTTAGACAACAAATGGATGAAAGTAACCATGATATGGTTAACATGTTAACACAACAAATAGGAACTGTTATTAACCCCTTAATTCAAAATACAAATGACAGTTACCAAATGTTAACAAATCAAATAAGTCGAATTGCTGACTTTTTCGGGGCACCACCCATACAACAACCACCAATTCGACAGATCCAAATACAGGCGCCTGTCCAAGAGATACAGGTGCCTAACAATCCCGGGATGCAAATGGCTCAAGCACCACAACCAGCGGCACGCATAGAGCCACCAGTCCAACAGGTCGAACCAAACCCTGGTATAGTATTGGTAAATAGAAACCAAAATGCTGATGAAGTAATAGGGAATATTCAACAAAACCGTTTCGATAGGCAGAATAACCTGGCCCAAATGGTCGAAACGATTTTGGTGCAGAATGGTTTGAACTTAGGCTTACACAGGCCTAATTTTGTGTCTCCATTATCTGAGTATGTGTTACAGACAGAATTACCAAGGGGTGTGAAAATCCCTAAGTTTACTAAGTTTGCAGGAGAGACAAATGAGTCAACTGTCGAACACATTGCTAGATATTTGGTCGAGGCAGGGGATTTGGCTAATAATGAAAATTTAAGGATGAAATTTTTCCCTAGTTCCTTGACTAAAAATGCTTTTACATGGTTTACAACCCTTCCGCCTCATTCCATTCATAATTGGAACCAATTGGAAAGGATTTTCCATGACCAATTTTATATGGGACAGTCTAAGATCAGCCTTAAAGAGTTAGCCAGCGTACGACGCAAGGCACCTGAATCAATTGATGATTATTTGAACAGATTCAGACTCTTAAAGGCAAGGTGTTTCACCCGAGTCCCTGAACATGAATTAGTCGAAATGGCTGCTGGTGGCCTAGACTATTCGATTAGAAAGAAATTAGATACCCAATATTTAAGGGATATGGCTCAATTGGCTGATAGAGTTCGACAACTCGAACGATTGAAGGACGAAAAGGCTAGAAATTCTAAATTCCATAAGAAGGAAAAGGTTGCATATGTCGAAACCAATGACAGTGACCAGGAGTTCGATATTATTTATGAAGATATCGAAGACAGTGAGGTTGATTTAGCAGAATTAAAACCTGGACCTCCTTATGTTTGTAAACTCCTTAGACCTTCCAATGGAAAAAACCCTGTTGAACCTAAAAATGATAAATTTGTGTCTAAAACTTATACATTTGACATAACTAAATGTGATGAAATATTTGATTTATTAGTCACAGAGGGCCAGATTGTTGTTCCTAAGGGCTTGAAAGTACCCCCAATCGAACAACAGAAGAAAAGGGGTTATTGTAAATTTCATAATTTCCTTGGCCATAAAACTTCACGTTGTGTTCTTTTCAGGGATTTGGTTCAAAAGGCTCTTGACGAAGGGAGGCTAAAATTTGGTGAGAAACCAAGGGTTGTTCAGGCAAATGCTGAAACATCCAAAGCTGCTGAAACTCTCTATGCGGAGCCCCAAGAAATAATGATGGTCGAAACAATGGAGGTGTCCCATGTGCAAGTTCAGGACGTATCTGAAGAGGATTACAACGAACAAATGAAGGTTGTGTATCCTCAGGCTGAGGAGGAGTTAATTGATTTCTTGAACAGATGCAAACTCGAAAACAAGATTGTGATGCTCTGCCCTCGCTGCAGTGCAGTATGTGATAAGGAGGCTACTGAGGGCCTCAAGAAATACCAAGTTGTTAACAAGGGGGCAAAGCAGAACCAACGTTTCGATAAAGGTAAAAGAGTTATGGTGCAGTCGAATACTAATCAGAAATCTGGTCGAAGGAATACTTTCGCTCCTCCTGGTTCAGTTCCGGTCGAAAAATGGATGCACCAGGGACTTATAAGGTTCAACAAAGGGATTATGGAAGTAGGTGGTTCGAGTGGAACGAAGCAAATTGGCCCACAGGAGGCCAATAGGTACTCTTATAGGAACAATTACAAAGGAAAGAATCCTATGACGAGGACCCAATGGCGCAGGTTCCAGCGTCAGAAGAAATTGGCCCAACAGAATCTACAAACGGGCCAGTATAAAGAAGTATCTAGGAGGCCGGTAAAGGAGAGACTCCTGCCTCCAGTGGATGAAGACAAGATGGAGGATGAGGATCTACTGGATTCTGAGCCAGATTTCGATGTCATCTGTGTGGTATCCATCTTGCCATCTGAATATGATGTCCAATCTGAAGTTACTGAGATCGAAAGTGAGTTCGATCATTTTGATATGGCTGACCCAAAGCCAGTATGTTACTATGTTATGAATAATGGCTGTGTGGAAGAGCAATTAGCTTATTTCGAAAAGCCAGATTTTCAGATGAAAAGTCATCTCAAACCTCTTTTCATCAGGGCAAAAGTTGAGAATGTTGGAATCAACAAAGTGCTCATTGATGGAGGAGCGGCTGTCAACTTAATGCCTCGATCTATGCTCTACAAGATCGGGAAACATGACACAGATCTATCTGCCCACAACATTGTGCTTTCGAATTATGAGGGTAAAACTGGCTATTCTTTGGGAGCCATTCAAGTAGATGTTGCTGTAGGCAGTGTAGTTCGACCAACTCTTTTCCTGGTGATACAGTCTAAGGCTAATTTTAACTTGCTATTAGGAAGGGAGTGGATTCATGGAGTTGGGGCTGTGCCATCTACCCTTCACCAGAAGCTCATTATCTGGAGGGAGGATGGGATTGTGGAAAATATAGAGGCGGATCAAAGCTTCTATAAGTCAGAGGTCGATAATGTTACTGCACAAACCTTTGACAAAAAGTTGGCTAACATAGCACCTTGTGGTGACAAGGAGGCTGTTGTCGAATCGAGTGACAATGTTGTCCACTCTGTCAAACTCCATCCTACCTATGGGTTTATATGGGAGAGGGAGGAAATTGATGCTGTTCCCTCTGAAGATGGAGTCATTCCACCAACTGGGTGGAATACATACGAAGATTAATATGACTGAGGCCACTGCATGGGCCAGAATTACGGCTTATATGGCCGAAAATAGACTAAATACGGCCTTTGAGGCTGAATCTCAACAAAATATGGCAGTTGAAGCCAAGATCGAAGATCATGAAAACAAAGAAACAAAGGATCGAAGACTGGATTGTATTTATGATGATGAGCCGCTGGGTTTTGAGAAAAATCCCATAAGTGAGGCGCCAAAGATGCAGGCTCAAGATCCTTTGGAAGAGGTTGATATTGGAGATGGCTCGATTAAAAGGCCAACTTATATCAGTGCCAATATCACCTCAAGTTTAAAAGAAAAGCTGGTGCCTCTTCTTAGAGAGTTTAAAGACTGTTTTGCTTGGGACTACCACGAAATGCCTGGGTTAAGCAGAGAAATGGTCGAAATGAAATTACCTATTAAGGAGGGAAAAAGACCAGTAAAACAACTACCAAGAAGATTCGCACCAGAAATCATGTCCAAGATTAAGGAAGAGATCGAAAGGCTGCTGAGGTGTAAATTCATCAGGGCTGCCAGGTATGTCGAATGGTTAGCAAATATAGTCCCTGTCATTAAAAAGAATGGAACTCTTAGAGTATGCATAGATTTTAGGGATTTAAATAATGCTACACCTAAAGATGAATATGCTATGCCAGTAGCGGAAATGTTGGTAGATTCGGCAGCTGGTTTCGAATTTTTGAGCATGTTAGATGGTTATTCTGGTTATAACCAAATATTTATTGCTGAAAATGATGTGTCGAAAACAGCATTTCGATGCCCTGGTGCTTTAGGCACTTATGAATGGGTGGTTATGCCCTTTGGGTTGAAAAATGCTGGGGCCACTTATCAAAGGGCCATGAATTCCATGTTTCATGATTTTATTGACACATTTATGCAAATTTATATTGATGATATAATCATCAAATCCTCCTCAGAAGATAGCCATTTGGATTATCTTAGGCAATCTTTCGAACGAATGAGGAAACATGGATTAAAAATGAATCCATTAAAGTGTGCTTTTTGTGTGCGTGCAGGAGATTTCCTGGGATTTGTGGTACATAAAAAGGGCATTGAGATAAATCAAAATAAGACAAAGGCTATTTTTGAGACGAAGCCTCCTTCGACCAAAAAACAGCTTCAGTCTTTGCTAGGAAAAATCAACTTCTTGAGGCGATTCATTTCGAATCTAAGTGGCAAAGCTCAAATTTTTTCGCCATTACTTCGACTCAAGAAAGATGAACCATTCAAATGGAATGAAGAGCATCAAAAGGCTTTCGATGAAATTAAAGAATATCTGATCAAGCCTCCTGCGTTAATGCCTCCTAGTCGAAACAAGACTATGAAGTTGTATATTGCTGCGTCTGACAAGACCATTGGTAGCATGTTGGCTCAGGAAGATGATGATGGCATAGAACATGCAATTTATTATCTTAGTCGTGTACTAAATGATGCAGAAACTAGATATACGGCCATAGAAAAACTTTGTCTTTGTCTGTATTTCTCTTGTGCAAAACTTAAGCAATATATAAAGCCTGTTGATGTTTATGTGTATTCTCATTATGATATTATTAAACACATGTTGTCAAAACCTATTTTACACAGTAGAATTGGAAAATGGGCTTTAGCCTTAACAGAATATTCTTTAACATACAAGCCTTTGAAATCTGTTAAGGGTCAAATTGTGGCTGATTTTATTGTAGATCACTCATTGATCGAAATGCCGCAAGACTATGTCGATACAGAGCCTTGGATTTTGTATTTCGATGGTTCGAAACACAAATATGGAACTGGAATTGGAGTTTTAATAATATCCCCCAATAAAGTTCCAACTAAATTCAAATATAAAATCAAAGGGCTTTGTTCTAATAATGAGGCTGAGTATGAGGCTCTAATTACAGGCCTTGAAATTTTAATTAGCCTGGGGGCAAGAAATGTTAACATAAGGGGTGATTCAGAATTAGTAGTGAAGCAATTAACACAAGAATACAAATGTGTTAATGAACACTTAGCAAAATATTTTGTTATGGCCAGTTCTCTTCTGAATCATTTCGATTACATTAACATTGAGCATATACCTCGACTAGAAAACCAAGAAGCAAATGATTTAGCCCAAATAGCTTCAGGGTACAAAATGTCGAAGGAAAAACTAACTCAGTTGATCGAAATAAAAGATAAACTGGTGTTACTAGAGCCATTAAGCACTAAATTGCCAATGCCAAAACTTGTGGGGGCAAGTACACCACAAAATAATAAAGATGAAAGTATGAATGATCTTCAGGAAAAAATTCAAATTTTGGCCATTGACAATATGTTAGATAATGATTGGAGAAAGTCCATTATTGAATATTTGGAAAATCCAATAGGCAATGTGGCTCGAAAGATCAAATATAGGGCTTTAAATTACGTGATTGTGGGGAATGATTTGTTCAAAAAGACTGCAGAAGGAGTGTTGCTAAAATGTCTAAGTGAATCAGAAGCATACTTGGCAGTTTCCCATGTTCACAGTGGGGCTTGTGGATCACATCAAGCAGGCCATAAAATGAAATGGCTTTTATTTCGACAAGGTTTGTATTGGCCTTCGATGTTAAAAGACTGTATAGAATTTGCTAAAGGCTGTCAAGAATGCCAAAAGCATGCAGGGATACAGCATGTACCTGCTAGTGAGTTACACTCCATAATCAAACCTTGGCCTTTCAGAGGATGGGCTTTGGACTTAATTGGTGAAATCAAGCCTGCCTCTTCTAAGAACCAGCGTTATATTATAGTTGGTATCGATTACTTTACAAAATGGATCGAAGCAGTCCCTTTGCCAAATGTTGATCAGGAAGCGGTAATTAGTTTCATTCAAAATTATATCATTTATAGGTTTGGTATTCCTGAAACAATTACCACTGATCAAGGTTCAGTTTTTACTGGACGAAAAATGAAAGAATTTGCCCAAAAAACTGGCTTTCGATTATTAACCTCAACACCATATTACGCGCAAGCAAATGGTCAGGTCGAAGCAGCCAATAAGATTGTAATTAACTTGATTAAAAAACACATTGCCCAAAAGCCAAGAAATTGGAATAAAACGTTAGATCAAGTTCTATGGGCATGTAGAAATTCTCCTAAGGAATCAACTAATACTACCCCATTTCGACTGACTTATGGGCACGATGCTGTACTTCCGGTCGAAATACATTTGCAATCAGCCAGAGTACAAAAACAAATGGACATTCCAATCGACCATTATTGGAAAATGATGTCAGATGAGTTAGTTGATTTAGACGAGGAGAGATTAAGAGCATTAGAAGTCTTGACTAAACAAAAAGAAAGAGTTGCTAAAGCTTATAATAAGAAAGTGAAGTCGAAAACTTTTAATGTTGGAGATTTAGTTTGGAAGGTTATCCTGCCCATGGATAGTAAGGATCGAGCTTTGGGCAAATGGTCCCCAAATTGGGAAGGACCGTTTAAAATAATTCAGATCTATTCGAATGGTGCTTATGAATTAGAGGAATTAACCCCTCAGAAACGTACTTTGAGTATAAATGGTAAATATTTGAAAAAATATAAACCAACATTGCTCGAAGTTAAAATAAGCATAGAATAGAGAAATAATGGAAACATAAAAATGGCGATAACAGTAAAATTGCCACAAAAGGGCATGTGTCAGTATTACATCAAAAGTAGAATCGAAATACAGAATTCGAAATAAAGAAATTATAAGTTCTACTAATGCAGGACTAAGTCCTCATATAGTTTCTTCAAGGTGGCCATCTCTTTGCTCAAAACCTGGTCAGCACTCTCCATAGCTCTCGCCTCATCTGCTACCGCTTGAGATGCACTAAAGGCCTTCAGGCCTTCCCTCCCTTTTTCGGCAACCAGCTTCTGAATCGAATCAGCAGCCTTCTCCTGGAGTTCTTTGCGTTTGGCCTGCTCTGTTACAATTTTCTGCCTTAGATCATCGACCTGAGACAGCAAATTTGTAATAGTTGCCTCCCAGGAGGAGATGTTATCATCACAGGCTTTGATCTCAGAAGATCCTTCTTTCGCTTCTTTGGTGAGACGCTCGACTTCACGTTGAGCCGCTCGGGCTTTCTCGAGCAGAAGGATATGTGCCTGTTTCTGGGCATCGAGTCTGGCGCCATTGTCGCGTTTTTTCTGCACAGTATTTGCAAATTGATCGATAATGGACTCGATTTGTATAACTTTACCCAGAATCTCATCAGAAGTAAGGGGGTTATGCAATTTCTTCAAAAAGTTCAGATGCCCAAAAGCAGCAGAAGGGTTCTCTTCAATGGATTTAAGTACGTCTGCCCGTGCGTATTCCATTGATAACTTCAAAAGCAGGCAATCTTGGCGTACTGTAGAGGTTATATCAGCATCAGATGAGGACGAAGCACCAGGATTCTTTTCACTTGAGGTGTTGGCTTGACTGGTGTTCAGCAGGAGTCGAAGGGCTGCAGCAGGGTCTTCGTCTTGCATTTGAATGAATGTATCCTCTGCGATCCCTATGCTAGCGGAAAGCTTAGATGTCGAAGACGCTGGGAAAATGTCTGAACCTCCAGCTTCAGCCTCTTGTATGGCCTCTTCATCGGAAAAGTGTTCTTCAGATGAACTTCTTTGACTCGACCCCTGAGGACTGCTGGGTCCAATACCTTGACCTTCACCCTGTTCCTCAACATTCACTGCATCCGTCTCAGGAGCAGGAGAGGTTCGAGCACATGAGGGTATTTCTTCTATAGAAACATTTTGTTGTACCTGATTCGAGTTGTCATGGAAAAGGTTAACAAATAGTTTCGTATTAGCTATGATTAAAATCATATTAAGAATGATACCTCGACGGTAGGGTGTTCTTGTGGTAAGTCCGGTTGTTCGACAAGGTTGCCCATCTCAGCAATAGAGGGAGTAGTTTCTGTTTCAGCGCCGCCAGCATCAGTCGAAGGTGGTTGGACGTCAACAGGTTGATTCTCACCTTGTTCTTTTGAAGACTTGGTCTTCTTCTTTTTCTTCCTGACTGGCTCACTACCCTCGACCGTCACAGAAGGTTCAGGCTCGATCTGCTTCACTTTCTTTTTCTTCTTAGGCATTTGAGCCTGAGAATCGCCTGCCTCTGTTTGGTCAGCAGATTTGGTCGAAGTCTCAGGTGATTTTCTTTTTCTTACAAGAGGTCTTTCCTCTTCTTCCTGTGTTATGAGGGTAAAGAAATGTCAGAATATAGACTTAAAAGAATTATAATATTGACATTAGAAATAAGACTTGCATCTTTTTCTTCGTCGAATTCGATGACCACACGCTTCGAGCGTTTTGAGGTCGTGGTAGTCTCGGTGCTATCATCTTTCTTATGACTCTGAAAAAATAAAGAAATATGAGGCAAAGACGTTAAGAGTAAAAGATAAGTTCAGAAGAGTTACCTTCTCTTCTTGTTTCCATTCTTGGATCTTCACCCCAGTGGGTTTCTTGGGTCTCACATCAGCTCGAGACGTTTCAGCAATTTTCTTTGTCATGATTGTTTTGCCTGAAAGTAAGAATATTAGAAAAGGCAAAAATACATATCAATTTAGAAAAATCAAAAGTAAGTTAGTACCTCGAGCTTGAAGGTTTGAGCGGATATTCTCGACCGTTGGTTGTGTAAAACCACTCTCAAGTCTGGAGATCATGATAGTTGTGTTTCCAACCGAACGGCCCGAATAATATTTCTCCCACCAGGTAACAAATCCCATGGTGCAGAAGTGGGAATGGTTGAACTCAAAAGGATGCAGGTTATAGTTTTCATCAAGAGAAATCTTCAAAAATTTCTTGAAAGTCTTTTCTGAAAGATTGGCCCCTCTTATGACGTCTCTAGGATCTTCGAACAAGCTTTTGGGACGGATCTGCGAAAGGCCAAATTGTCTTGAAACCAAATTAGGTTGGTATCCAACCAGGCCTAAATAGTTCGATTGAACACCTGTACGACAGGACAGGATCTGTGGATTCAAGTAAAATGACCATATTTCATTCACTTCTTCTTCATTGTCCGGATCGACAGCAGGAAAATCGTCAGTAAACCAGGCCGGGCCGACCTCTCGACTAATGAATGGAGCATGTTGGGGAAGAAACTTGTCAAAACTCAGAAAAATCTTCATGTACTTGAGGAACAGCTTTTGTGGGTTTTGATCGAAGGTCTTGGGTGTTAATCGAAGTGCTCTCTGGCCTTCGATCGAGCGATTGGCAACTTCTTCAGCATAGTCTTGTGGGATTATTAATCCCATTTCTTGTTCGAAAGTGGCATTAAGCCACAACTGGAGAAGCCACATAGGCCCAGATACTAAGAAGGAAGACCCATCCTTCGATTTCTTCAGGTCATCGCATGCCTCACCAAGCGATTCGTATAGTACTGCTAACAAGAGGCGTCCAAATCCAAAGCTCTGACCTTCATGAATTTGTATTGCCATTGGAATAAATCTTTTGGCTACTTGCAAGGATTTTGTGCAAAAGACGTAGTGAGATAGCCATAGGGTCAAGAAGGCTACATGCTCTTCATCAGAGACTTCCTCTTCGACCGATCCTTTGTGTTCAGCTATATATTTGGAAAAGGTGTTCTCCTTATATAGTAGCTTAATATTATCACTAGATTTAGTAGGATCATAAGTTTCTCCGCTAGGCCTAAGGCCTGTGAGAGCGGCTACGTCTAAGAGAGTGGGGGTCATCATACCACATTTAAATTGAAAGGTGTTGGTAGAAGACTCGAAAAAATGCATAGCTGCTATCAGCATTTCTGGTCGATATTCAGGACCAAATCGAGAGAATTGTATTAAGTCAAATATGCCATATGTCTTCCAGAAATCCTCATACGCTTGTTCGACTCGATCAAGCCAAGGTATGTAATCCCTATGGGCTATTGACGGGGCGGATCGAAAGAGTTTGTGGGGTTTGCTTAAACAATTGAAGTTGTAAGGCTCACTATAAAAAATCCTAGGTTCGCAAGTTGGGTAGCAGGGGAATACCTTGTTCATTGAACTCGAGAGTGACTCTTGGTCTGGCAGAGGTCCACCGAAAGCGTAAACTGTCCTTTCCACTGCGAAAGGGATCATCACCTCCGATTCCCAGATTTCTGTGTGTTCGGCGTCACCTTGTGGTTCTGGAACCACCTTCTCTCCGTCGTTCCTGACTGTAAAACGGTGCCATTTCCCAGCAAACGGAACTGCTTGGCCTTGCGACATTGTGAGAAATCTGAAAAAGGGTGATTTTCTCGTGAAGGGTTGGGTAGCTGATAGAATCAGTGAGTGAGAGCTTGGGTTCACGGAGAACAATGGCAGAACTCAGAGATTCGGTGAGTTTGATGATGAGAGGAATAACGATTATCTGGAAATAGGAAGGTTTCGCCGAAAATAATGGAAGCAAGGAAGAAAAAGAAGGGTTTCAGGAGCAGAGAAGAAGAAAGGTTTCGGGGTTTAGGAAGCAAAGAAGATAAAGGGGTTTCTCTGGGGTTTTTTGGCGCTATTTATGAAGGTTTCACTTTAAAAAAGGGAAAATAATATAATAAGAATCAAGGGTCAGAAATCAATCACATCAGATTTCCCTTTTGACTCCCCAGCGTGACACGTGTCCCACTCTGCCTAGAAAGGTGGAATTAATGATGGGTAGTGGGAGATCGAGGCGACGGTTACCATTAAACGTGCCATCATGTCGCCGTTTCAGGAAAGCTGGTAGAAGAAGAGAAAAAAATGTCAACTTCTCATCTTCCTTCGATCTCGAATCGAAGCGGACATTTTTTGGGGGCAATTTGTTAGCCCATATTTTCGACGAGCTAAAATATGCTCTAAGTATGCATTAGATGTCGTCTCGAGTTTCGAAGCATATTACAGAGCAAGAGTCTGGTCAGGACCTGCTCGAATCGAAAAGAGAGGAGAATCTTTAAGAAGGAATTCCCAGGTTCAAAGAAGTATTTACGAAGTACAAAGCTAAGACAAGAAAGAGGACTTCGAGCTATTGGGCAATTCGAACTGGTGTATGGACGAGTCGAAGTCGAGGCAGCAAGAGTTCTGGACTTAGCGTAATTTCTGAACAAATCTTCACCAAATCAGTTCGATCTCGAGTAATGTGGATAACCGTTCTAGGAAGCGGTTATGCAAGGTGTACGTAGCAGGACACTTGGCGTTAGGATAGCGTTCGACCGTTAGGGCAGTTTATTTTCGAAAATCTATATATAGCAGTTTTTTAGTCAGATTTGGGGGTCGCAAATCATTTCTACAAAATCCTTAGATACTCAAAGTACCCAGCGCAGAGAGAAACGAGTACACAAGGAGAATGTATGTTTGTGAACCATTTTAAGTTTTCTGTAAACTTTACATTTCGAATGCAATGCATTTTTCATTTCACTTTAGAATTCCTGTCTTTTAAATGGTTCATTCGATCGAGTGAACTCACTGCTCCTTTACATTCTGCAATTTTCCTTTCCTTGCCTAGTTACTTCCAGCATTTCGATTTCTGTTAAACAATTTTCCTTTCTGCAAATTTCGAACTAGTAAATGTTTGTTGCAATGATGAACATTCAAAAGCTTTACATTTAAACGCAAAATACACAAGTGACATGCTCCTGAGATTCACTAGTTGATCTCGCAAGCAATTAACTTAGACTAGCGGTTGTTTACCAAATTCCAGCGTAAACAGGCTGAAAGATGATCTTTAGCAGCTATCAATAATCTGTCGAACTTTTGTCTGGCATATTGGCATCTGATAATTTTATGTGTAAATGTAGGTTTTCCAGATAATCAAAAGGCTAAGGTTGCAGATGTTTCTAAATTTGGAAGAACAGTGAGTATATTTTACGTAGAGTAATCATATTTTTATTGCTATCGTTGCTTCAATATAAATTATTGATCAAGGATTCTAATAGAGTAATCATATTTTTATTGTTTTCATTGCTTCAATATAAATTATTGATATAGGATGAATATTTAGAACGCCCATGATCCTAGATCCTCAACCTTTTTGAAGCAAAGGATATCACACACACACACACACACATCAATCTGTCTATATATTTGGTTTATAAACAATGAAGGGAATGTTTTTTAGTACTGATTTGCCTTGTTTCAGGCTAAGATGAGGAGTTCATCCTGGTGGGTTCGGTTTTTCCTTTCGATTAACTTAGAGGAGAACGAAACTGCTTCCAAAAAGTTTGCACAGGCTTCAACTAAGAGTTCATACATTCCAAATTGCCAGATATTCCACCTGAAGTCTCTCCATTGACTTTCAGGATGCTTTAAGTACAACAATCATTTGTACCATGTGTTTTCATCTACAACGCTTTCTTTTATAAAGGCAATTAATTAATCAATTTTTTTTCACCATGGTATATCTGTTTGTTGCTGACTGTAATAGATTTATATTCTTTGACATACCAACTGTTGGTTAATTTGAAAATCGAGATAATACTTGGATAAATCTGAAGTCGTGTATAAACACTTTCAGATTGAATCAAATTTTGGGGTTCAACCAAAATTGTTCAATCGGATAAAATCAGAAGATTATAATTCAAGAGTTTTGTTTTGGTCTTGTGAGTTTTTCACATGTTATGCTTTCTGAACCAGGATGATTATTTATAATCAAAGAACAGGTGGTTATTGGCGGTTGATGGAAGTTATTTATTTTTAAAAATTGCCGTTGATGGAAGTTTTAGTAACTTCCATGTAACTTCCAACCGTTGATGGAAGTTTTAATAACTTCCATGTAACTTCCAACCTTTGCCTAAACCGAACATCTCGTTATTACATTAAAACAAGCGTGCACTCTTATTTTAACACAATAAAGAGATCAATTACACTAAAATGTCCAACAAACCTCCCCCATTTTAGTGTAATTACCGATCAAATCACCAAAGTCATAACATACCACAAACTACTGCATAGATGAAATATCGTGACGATTGAATTTCATCTTAGCAAATTATACGTTTCAAATATTCGAATATCAGGGTGTCACTAAGGATTGAACCCTTTCTATTCATAATGAATACATGAAGATAATCTGCACAATAGTTTATAACATTACTCTTGCTCGACACTAGTTTTACTAGCCTGTGTCCCTATCCTTCATAAGCATATCAAAGCCAAGTCCCAGCTTCTTGAAGCGGCTAAACTTCATGCTTATATAGGTAGTCCTTTTCTTTCTTGCACCTGCAAATGCAATTTTTCAAAAGAACCATTAAGAAGTTATACTTCAACCTCCTTAACTTGCAGAACCGAACACATACCTTTTGGGATACTTTCGATGATGTGTTCCAATCTCTACATGTTAAGCTTTCCACATTGAATTCAGCACCTAATGTCATATTAGATGGGAATTGGGTATCTTAACATAAGAGATTTCAGATGGACTTTAATCCTAATCCCACAGCCGACCTTTTTACGAGATCTCTACTTAACCCTTTGGTTAAATGATCGGCCAAATTATGTTGAGTTCTCACAAACTCCACTGATATCACACCATGCATGATTAACTCCCGAACCATGTTGTGTCTAACACCCAAGTGTCTAGACTTCCCATTATACACTTGACTATATGCCTTAGCCAAAGTTGCCTGACTATCACACCTGATAGACATGGGAGGTATAGGTTTGGGCCACAATGGAATCTCATAGATTAGATTTCTTAGCCACTCAGCTTCTTTACCAGCTGCTGCTAAAGCTACAAATTCAGATTCCATTGTTGAATTTGTAATGCAGGTCTGTTTCTTGGATGCCCAAGAGATAGCACCTCCTCCAAGGAGGAATACCCAACCACTTGTGGATGAATAATCCTCCATATTGGTTATCCAACTTGCATCAGAGTAACCTTCAATAACCGAAGGAAATCCAGTATATGTCAAACCATAATCAATGGTTCCCTTTAAGTATTTGAATACTCTATTCATAGCTTGCCAATGATGAGAACTAGGATTACTTGTAAACCTACTGAGTTTAGCAACAGCATAAGCTATATCAGGCCTAGTACTAATCATTGCATACATGAGTGATCCTATCGCCCTTGAGTATTCAAGTTGAGACACTGCTACACCTTTATTAGGTAATAGCTTCAGGTTAGGATCAATGGGAGTACTTACCGGAGAACAATCTTTAAAATTAAATTTCTCCAATATCTTCTCAATATAATGTGATTGAGAGATGGAAATACCATTATTTCCACGTTTGATCTTTATTCCTAAGATCACATCCGCCTCCCCCATATCTTTCATATCAAACTTAGAAGACAAAAATGCCTTAGTTTCATCAACTTGATCTTGGTCGGTACCAAAGATCAACATGTCGTCTACATACAGACAAATGATAACTCCTTTGCCATGAGTATCAAACTTGCTGTATAGACATTTATCTGCTTGGTTTATAACAAAACCACTAGACAACACAACCTCATCAAATTTTTGATGCCATTGCTTAGGCGCTTGTTTCAAGCCATAAAGAGATTTCATCAGTTTACACACCTTATTTTCATTTCCTGGCATAACAAACCCTTCAGGTTGTTTCATGTATATCTCTTCATCCAATTCACCATTTAAGAATGCAGTTTTCACATCCATTTGGTGAATCATCAGATTGTGGATAGCAGCAAGTGCTAACAACAGTCTAATAGTGGATATCCTAGCAACAGGAGCATATGTATCGAAAAAATCAATACCCTCCTTTTGCCTAAAGCCTTGGATAACCAATCTGGCTTTGTACTTGTCAACAGTACCATCCACTTTCATCTTTCTCCTAAAGATCATCTTACATCCTAATGGCTTACATCCAGGAGGTAAGTCAACCAATTTCCAGGTATTATTTTGCATGATGGAATCCATCTCACTTTGGATTGCTTCTTTCCAGAATACAGCATCCCTTGAAGCCATTGCTTCACTAAAAGTCTTTGGGTCTTCCTCAACATTAAGGCAATATTGATATTGAAATTCAATATCATTCCTTGACCCTTCAACCAAATAGAGTTGAAAGTCATCACCAAATGACTTAGCCTTTCTTACTCTCGTACTCTTTCTAGTTTCAGTACTAGTTGAAGGTATATCCTCAATATTAACTGAGACTTTCGACATGGAATTCATGTCCTTTGGCCTAGGTATAGATGTAAACCTTTGTTCATCAAAGATAGCATCTCGTGACTCTATAACCGAGTTCACAGCAACATAATCATTAGATTCTAGCACATAGAATCTATATGCTTTAGAATGTTCAGCATATCCAATAAATATGCAATCTATACCTCTTTCACCTATGGTTTTCCTTTTAGGTTCTGTAAGCCTGACTACAGCCCTACATCCCCAAATTTTGAGATAACTCAAATTTGGTGTCTTTTTGTGCCAAAGTTCATATGGGGTAACCTTATTCCTTTTGTTAGGAATTCGGTTCAACAAGTAACAGGCTGTCAACATAGCCTCACCCCAAAATCCTTCACTTAAACCCGAATAGGATAACATGGAATTCACCATTTCTTTCAAGGTTCTATTCTTCCTTTCGGCTACACCATTTTGTTGTGGTGTATAGGGAGCTGTAGTTTGATGTATTATTCCAGTAGATTGAAAATAAACCGGATCATAATACTCACCTCCCCTATCCGTACGAAGAGTTTTGATTAGCCCATTTTGATGAAGTTCTACCTCTTTCTTATAAATTTTAAATTTATCAAGAGCTTCATCTTTTGTATTTAATAAATATACATAACAATACCTTGATGCATCATCAATAAAAGTAACAAGATATTTTTTATGACCTAATGATGGAGTAGCATGCAAATCACACAAATCACTATGAATAAGGTCTAAGACTTTAGTCTCACTTTTAACATCCTTAAAAGGTTTCCTAGTGATCTTGGTCAACATGCAAGTTTTGCATTTTTCAATGTTCATATCAAAAGGAGGAATCATACTTGTTTTTGACATATCTTTTAATCTTTTGTAATGAACATGTCCTAATCTAGGATGCCAAATTTCTGATTTTGTCATATTAGTTATAGAACTACACGAGGCCATACAAACAGATTCATGAACAAAAGGAACATCAATGTTTAATTTAAACATTCCATTACAACGATAACCAAATCCAACAAACGAACCATGTCTTGACAAGATGTACTTGTCACTTTCAAGTACTTGCTTGAAACCACAATTATTTAAAACCATACCAGACAATAAGTTCTTACGAATACCAGGTACAAATAAGACATTATCCAAATACAAACTTTTTCCGGAAGTAAAAACTAAATTAACACAACCTAATCCTAGGATTGGTTCAGTTGCAACATTGCCCATCTTCACAATAGAGCCATCATCGATTGGTCTAAATTCCTTGAACCAACGACGATCTTTGCACACATGGCTTGTTGCTCCCGAATCAAACCACCAAGCAACGTCATCATCCTGCACATAGAATGCATCAGATATTAGTGATACATAATTCGAATTCGTATTCGAATTAAAATTATTCACTACAATCTGACCTTGTTGCTTTTCAGGATCATTAGACCCACTTGGACCAGCCTTGTTCTTTCCTTTGAACACCCGGCAATCCATCTTTAAATGACCAGGTTTCCCACACTTCCAACATGATAATTTTGTCTGTTTGTTTGGACCTTTGTTCTTATTTCCTTGAAATTTTCGTTTGTTACCTTTAGCATTGTAATTTTGCTTAACTGTTCCACTTTCCTCTACCATATTAACGGAAAAGGAACCTGCTACGGTTTTATCATTGACTTTGTCAATTTCCTGAGCCCTCAGCGACTCCTCAATCATGAAATGACTGCCGAGTTGAACCAGAGTCAACTCTTCCTTCATATGTTTCAAGGTATGCTTGAAGTCTTTCCAAGAAGAAGGCAGTTTATCAATTATAGATGAAACTGCAATGGATTCATCCATTTTCAAATCATGTTGAGTAAACTGACCCAAAATCCGCAGCAGTTCATTATATTGCTCCATAACAGGCCTCGAATCAATCATTTTGTAATTAAAGAAATTACTAACTAAGAATTTGTTACTTGAGGCATCTTCTGCCATATACTTGGATTCAAGAGAGTCCCATAATTCCTTAGCAGACTCAACATTTTGATAAATATCAAAGAGAGAGTCAGACATACCGTTCAGAATGTGTCCACGACAAATGTAATCGTCGTTCTCCCATTTCGAACGCTTCCTTGTTTGATCCAGAGTTTCGCCTTCCATATACACCGGCATCGGTGTACTCAGCACATACACCACATTCAATGTTGTCAAGAGAAAATGCATCTTCTTCTGCCATCTTCTGAAATCCTGCCCTTCAAACTTGTCCAACTTCGCAAACTTGCTTGTCATCTTCGAACTATCGTTCGTCATCTCGAAAGATTTGATTCAATCTTTTGTTGGTTAATTTGAAAATCGAGATAATACTTGGATAAATCTGAAGTCGTGTATAAACACTTTCAGATTGAATCAAATTTTGGGGTTCAACCAAAATTGTTCAATCGGATAAAATCAGAAGATTATAATTCAAGAGTTTTGTTTTGGTCTTGTGAGTTTTTCACATGTTATGCTTTCTGAACCAGGATGATTATTTATAATCAAAGAACAGGTGGTTATTGGCGGTTGATGGAAGTTATTTATTTTTAAAAATTGCCGTTGATGGAAGTTTTAGTAACTTCCATGTAACTTCCAACCGTTGATGGAAGTTTTAATAACTTCCATGTAACTTCCAACCTTTGCCTAAACCGAACATCTCGTTATTACATTAAAACAAGCGTGCACTCTTATTTTAACACAATAAAGAGATCAATTACACTAAAATGTCCAACACCAACTCTTGGCGGTAAAGGATAAATGAGTTTGGTATTTAACTAATTTATCAGTTGAATAGGTGATCTAAAGTGTATTGGCGGTGATTGTTGTACTTAAAGGGATACTCCTTTTTCCTTGAGATATAAATTGAATCTCATTATATATGCTGGATTAATCTGGTATAATGATAAACGACCGCATTTGCTTTTACTCTAGCTACATTACCTCTAAATCATCGCTGATACAAAATGAGGAATAATCAAATCTTCATGCTAACTTCTATGTTAGACTAGAAAACTAAAAGGAAGTTCTTTCTCTTGCTTACTCTTCACTCCCTGTTCTGAACATATAATAGTCTGGATTCTAGTAATGAAAACATGTCACATTCTGTCCTGTATTCCATAACCAGTTTTTTTCTCCCCAAATCTTTGCATATCAGTTGCAGTTTTCTAAATCCAAATATAGAAATGGTTCTTCATTTTCATGAGTCAATAATTTTCTGATTAAAAAGGCTTTATGCTATTTATTTGTGCCCGCCCCCCCCCCCCCCCCCCCCCCCTTTTTCTGTAAGAGCCTTTTTGCATCAAAGTTAACTTCAACTAGAAAAGTAATTCTTTGCACAACCATAGCACACCGTATTTGATGTTTTTTCACTAATAAATCGGAATGAAACAGATCCTGGACTTGAAACTGAAATAGTAACATAACCTTATCCACTTACCTTTACATTTCATATGACTATCTTTCCCCATGACACAAAAGTTACGCCCTGTCCTTGTCTACTATTACAGAACAGAACCTACCTCATATAGCCAAGCTGCCAAAGATGCTTGCTGGATTGATGGCATGAATACAGAATTGAAGGCATTGGAAGCAAATCACACATACAGAATTATTGAGAAAAACCGCCTATTGTGAAGCCAATAAAGTATATATGGCACTATGGCAGTGCCGGAAGGAGTGGATTGCAAGGACAACAATAAAGTATCTAAGCTTTTGAAGCCATTATATGGCATAAAGCAAGCCAGACGGAAATGGTATGAAAAGTTGTCCAGCTTGCTTATTTGTCTTGGATACATACAAGCTACAACAAATTACTCCTTATTCACAAAATCATGAGTTTATCATAATTTCACTGCCTTGTTGATATACGTTGATGAAATAGTTTTGCTGGGCAATTCACTTGATGAAATTGGCCATATGAAGTCCCCTCTTGATCAACACTTCGGAATTAAAGATTTGGGAGTACTGAAGGACTTCCTCGGGTTTGAAGCAACTCTTTCTTACCAAGGTGACTAGTTCAATTAGTTGAATAGGGTAACGAGGGTTACAAAGTTTATATATATAATAATTTATTTATTTATATTAAATAAAATTTTATAATAAAAAATACATGTAAAATTAAATATTAAATATTTTATTTTATTTTATAATTTTTTATAATTCAATTTTTTTTAATAACCCTTGACTAATGTAAAATAGTATTTATAAAATTTATTGAACAAAATAAGTTGTTAAGTAATTTATTGTTTTATTTTTAAATAAAAGGTCATGAATTCAATTCTTAAAAAAATATTATTTTTTATTTTATATAATTTTTTATCACATAAACATCATATCAAGTGTAATATTTGATGGTTAACCTACCTATGATGATACTATTTATAATGATTTTGTTTAAATATTTATTATAAAACTATTTATCATTTATAACTAACAATACCTTTTTAAAAATATATATATAAAGTTAAAAATATTTTTATTCATTTTATTTTTTTAATTTATAATATATTTATGAAATACATAAAATTCATAAACAAAATATTAGAATAGCTTGCTCATTGATCATATTTCCTGCATATATAGCTTGGCAGTCGGTAACTTCTTAAATAATTTAGCCGTTAATAATGATTAAAATTTATTGGCTTTTTACCACCCTATGTAATATCTATTGATAATTTGACCATAAATATATGTTTGACAAATTAATAGTCATTAATAATTAAATATTTTACGTTTACATTAGCAATGTTTTTTTAACTATTATTGACAACTTTCGATAGTCGATAATTGTATTTTTGTCGTAGTATAAACAATTTAGCATTTAAAATTATTAAAAATAGTTTTGATATATTGTTAATATAAAAAAGTTATATTAATAACAAGATGTCATTTTTTTTTGTACTGGATTATTTAACTTAATTTAATTTATGAATTGCACCGTACCCGTCGTCTACTGTAGAAAAGTAAAATGTACTATACATATAGTCTTATTTATGCTGGGGCTGCAACTGAGCATCTAGCCACGTGATTTAGGGAAAAGTTCACGCGGGAATTGCATGGCACACCACTATCTTGTAACTTTCAAGTCTCAACATGCATGCCTTTAAAAGGTTCTTACTTCTCCGTCCCCCACCCATATTGCCTCCGATATTGGAGAATGGAGACATTTATAAGTACATATAAAAAATATTTTTATTTTTAAAAGTATTCTGGTAAATATTTTGAAAGTTTTTATTATTTATAAATATTAAAAACAAAATAATCTAAATATGTGCTTGAATTTCTTAAGACGAGCTTGTATAATTATCGAAGTTTTAGAATTGTTTTTTTAATAATAAAAGCTAAAGCTGGAACTTTCACATATTAGTTTTTTTTTATTTAAATATTAAGACAGCATAAAATTAATTTATTTTTGATTATAATTATTGCTCAATCTTGATAAAAATGACAAAAAATAATAAATTAATATATATACTATATAAATAAGTAATAATAATTTTAGTATTTTTTGTAGAATTATAAATGTTGACCTACTTTAAAATAAAAATAGGCTACTTTGGTTATACAACACAGTTAAATTCAATTAATTTTATATAAATTGAGAATAAATACTATTAAACAATTTTATTTTTCAATAGTATTTTGTATCACTAAACATATAAATTATTAAAATAGCAAAAAATTCATTATATAATATTTCTCTTGAACATAAGATTTGGTTAGAAATGGTTGTATTCAACATAGAGGCCTCCACCATAAATAACTTTCATTATTTATTGTTATTTCTAATTGTAACCAACCGATTGAATGAAATAAATAATTCATAATATTTTTAATTTAAATTTATAGCCTTGATAATTAAAATATCCAAAAAAATATTATATCACAAACGCAAAATGCATCATCATTATTTTTTTTTGAAGAGTTTAATTTAGTGTAAACAAATTTAAATTATCAATCAATCTTAAATCATGATAAGTATGACTTTTTAAAATAATTATTATAAAATTCAATAAACTTATTAACGATCACATTTTATGATTTAATGATACAATAAAGACTTTTGCATAAATTATTAACGTATAAGCACTAGGATAATATATAAAGCACATGTCAGGGAAGTTATCTAGTCAACAAAAACTTTAAAAAAATTATTAATTAAAATAAAATATTATGAATTATTTCAGATCTAACCACATATTTATAAAATCATTATTTTTAATTACTATTATTTGTGACATATATTTTAAAATCTATATTATTAACTTACAAATACCAAAATTATATGATAATCATGATTAATATGAACAATTTAATCATACATTTAATTCATTTATTAAAAATATGACACCAATGTTGATTATTAGATATTAAATATAATACCAATTATTTGTTTTAACCAAAAATATTCTATATTTATTTCATTTTATCAGTATTTAAGATATGAATTTATAGTAATAAAATTATTATATTTTATTTGAGTGTCATTTATATGAAATTGTTGTTATTATTATTATTATTATTATTATTATTATTATTATTATTATTATTATTATTATTATTATTATTATTATTATTATTATTATTATTATTATTATTATTATTATTATTATTATTATTATTATTATTGGTACAATAATTGTAATATGACTAATATCATTACTTGTTAACTTTTGAACCTATTTATCAATAAGCATTATATAAATTGAATATTTCCATGTCAAAAATAGAAAAGAATATTTGTTTATATTCAATTGCATGTCCATTGTAATTATCTTGACATACTCATAAAAAAAGGTTGTGAGACAATTGTTCTGAACTAGGCTTAAGTCCCAATCTAAATAATTTGACACCTTGACCAACTGAGAGAACCGACTCAATTTTCGAACTTTGACCTCAATGATTGTTAGCACTTAGGTACAGAAGCACTATAATACACCTAGGTACAATGGAACATACTTCAACCTGGAGCTAAGTTTTCTTGTTGTTACAATAGAAATATGGAAATATTTCTTTTTAAAGGTCCCGGGCATTGTGCCAAGAAATTCAATACATTCCATACTCTTATGAGTATAGATAATGTCAACAATGTTAAGTAAGCATTTATTACATATTATATATCGTTACCCTAGTAAAATCATTATTAATTAACTTAAGTTAGAGTATTATTTTTGTTGGTGCTCACCTCCTATTCACGATATCTCAATCGATCATGTCAGAGAAAAGTATTGTCATTTATACACCTCAAACTTTAAACAAAGGGAATGTGTCTCAATTAAGACAGCTTCAAAATCAAAATCAACCACAGAATCCATAACCAACAGTACACTTACATTCACTCATGCTTGCACAGCCACACACATAATTGAAATTTAAATGTTGTTTTATGAAAATTCTAGAGACGACGTCTTGTATTATCCCTTAATTGGATGACACATTATAGTTGGCATTTATGCAGGGAATGTTAACATGTCTTCAGTAATTATTGTTGCGCATCAATTAGCTAATTCTTCTAACACATGTCATCCAGAAAAAAAAACTAATTCTTCTAACACGGTGGGGTTGAAGAAGGTAAGCCACAAATATTATAAGCAATAATGTAACTATGTAGCACTCACAGACGGTCATTATAAGACAAGAGACAGAATGAATGGCCGACATTGATTTGAGGGATGAGTTGAGTAGCCTCAAGTGTAACGTCTATATATATATATATATATATATATATATATATATATATATATATATGACAATTTTTAGTTTCCTGATAATTTTTTTTATTTTAAGTTAATTAACCAGTGACACAAGGATACTACATTTATTATACATATAGGATGAATGTATTTACTTGAAAAATAATATTTTAAGAGTTATTTTTTATTCTTATTTTTTTTAAGATTTAATGATTGTAATAAATAATTAAGTTTAATTATTAAATCTTAAAAAAATAATAAAAATGAAAAATAATTATAAAAAATTAGTAGTAAAAATTCTTCATCATATATATATATATATATATATATATATATATATATATATATATATATATATATATATATATATATATATATTCCAACACGCACCTGCCAAGAGAGTTCGTCTCGATTGGGTGGTCCCCTGTTAAATGAGGACATTTGGCAAATAGCAATTAGCAAACTATTGCAAGCGCAACATTTGGAGTAAGTATATGTGCACTCTTTATTTATTAACTTTGTTATTTTAATTTAATTATGTCTATATGGGCTTAAGATTCATTATATGTGTAGATTTTTTGTATAAAACAATAGAAACAGTAAAAGAAGAAAAATAATCTGTCAACAAAGAAGAAGAAAAAACATTTCTCTTAGATAAATTATGACAAGTTAATTAGAGTAAGGTAGTTGGAGAAGGTGGAAAATGAGTTATACTCTCCAAAAAGACTAAAGTTGAAACATTAAAAAAATGATATATATATATATATATATATATATATATATATATATATATATATATATATATATAATTTCATAATTGTCACTGCATGTATGAATCTAAAGATTAATGTTCCGAGCATATTAATGAAAAAAGACAATATTTAGCGTGGACCACTAACTTAAGTGATCTTTAATGGATTAGGATGTTATATAGGGTTGGATATATTATATTATATTTGACAAATGAGATATGTCACCATGCCCTACTTCTCATATAATATCTTAGTTTCTTATTTTTTAAAGTCAGTTTTACATAAATGTTTTGTTTGTTTACACAATTATTCTTGGTTGTGTGTTTCCCATTTTGGTCCCTCTACGTCCAACGTGGAGCATTATGTTGTTGGGGTGTTTTCGTTTATGATGTCTTCATTGGTGAAGGTTGTTGGAGCAATAAAGTTCTCACACACAGTCACAATACGTACTCATTCACTCTATGTTAGAGAATAAGAGAAGATGATGAAGGAATTGATTGAGAGAAAATAGAGAAAACTTAGAATTCTGAATTAAAACTTTTACACTCTCATACTTCTGATTGATGATCACTATTATTTTTATACACACTGCACATGTAGCTATAATAAACTTCATAGTTGTGAAACTAACTTCAAAATGAATCACTAACTAACAAACTGAATTACAACATACATCAACATCTCTCCTTAATTCATATTTGTCACAGATGTCACTCCTAACTTGTCTCTCAATTCCTTGAACTTGATAGACTTCAATGGCTTAGTTAGTATGTTTGCAATTTGATCTTCAGACCTACAAAACTCCAATACAATCTTTTCCTTACTCACTTGATCATGCAGGAAATGAAACTTGGTTTTAATATGTTTACTCCTGCCATGTACCACAAGATGCTTAACTAAATCAATTGCTGATTTGTTATCAATCAACAACCTCATAGGACTACAATCTCTCAAGTTTAGTTCTTTCATTAAAGTTTCCAGTCATAGAGCTTGACAAGCTGCCATAGCAGTAGCAAATATTCTGCTTCACATGTTGATAAAGCAATTACACTCTGCTTCTTTGAGCACCAAGAGATTGGTGATGTTCCAAATTTGAAAACATACCCAGTAGTGTTTTTCCTATCATCCTTATCACCACACCAATCTGAAACACTATAACCAAACACTTCTCCTATATTCTTCTGACTATAAGGATATAAAATGCCAAGATCCAATGTTCCTTTCATATACCTCAGAATCCTCTTTACTGCCAGGAAGTGAGGTGTTTTTGGTTTCTCCATAAACCTGCTTATCAATCCAACACAATAGGCAATGTCATGTCTGGTGTTACATAGGCACCTCAATAAGCCTACAATTTGCTTGTACAAGGTAGGATCAACTTCTTTCTCATCCCCATCTATTTGCAGCTTGATTCTAGTTTCAGTTGGTGTGATCACAAAATTGCACTCCATATTGAACCTCTTCAGAATGTCTTTTGCATACTTCTTTTGATGCATGAAAATTCCTTTACTAGTAGAAACAAATTCAATACTCAGGAAGTATGATAGTTTTGAAGATCAGACATCTCAAATTCTTCCATTATTCTTCCTTTGAACACTCTCATATCTTCTTTACTACTGCCAGTCACTAGCAAATCATCTACATAAAGACATATTATAAAAAATTCACCAGAATCTGTGTTTCTAACATAAACTCCATGCTCAGTAGTGCACTTGGTGAAATTTTGTTGGACTAGGAAGCTATCAATTTTCATATTCCAGGCTCTAGAAGCTTGCTTAAGGCCATATAGTGCCTTATTCAACTTGTAAACTTTATTCTCTTGTCCTGCCACTACATAACCAGGTGGTTGAGTTATGTAAACTTTTTGTTCAAGTGGCCCATTCAAAAATGATGACTTCACATCAAGTTGATATAGAGACCAGTTTCTATTGCTAGCAGCTGCCACAATGAGCCTAACAATTTCAAGTCTTGCAACTGGAGCGAAAACCTCATTATAGTCCAAGCCATGTTTATGCAGAAATCCCCTTGCTACTAATCTTGCCTTATACTTGGATACATCTCCATTAGGATTTACTTTTGTCTTATAGACCCACTTCACATCAATTGGTCTTTTTTCTTGAGGTAAGTGGACTAACTCCCAAGTTTGGTTCTTCTCAATTGATCTCAATTCTTCTTTCATAGCTGCTCTCCAATGTGAACTTTGTGAGGCTTCATCATGACTCATTGGTTTCAATTTAGCAAGTAGAGCAAAGTGCACAAAATCCCCTTCTGTAGTGATTGTTGTATCAGGATACAATTCATACTCTCTGAGTTTTTATGGTACTTGTCTCCCTCTTTGTGACATTCTGAGTTACTCTCCACTTGATGGTACATCATCTTCACTTTGTTTCTCAGGTTCACAATCACCTTTCTTTCACCATTGTCAGCAACATTTATTTCCCAATTCCAACCTTTTGTTTCGTCTATCAAGACATCTCTACTAATCACAACCTTCCTCATTTTAGGATGATACAACTTATAGGCACCGGTTGGATGATATCCAATGAGTATCATTAGTTCAGCCTTGTCATCAAGTTTCTTTCTGATCTGCTCAGGCACATGCTTAAAACACAGTGAACCAAATATTTTGAAATGACTCACATTAGGCTTCTTTTCTGACCATGCTTCTTTAGGTGTGTATCCCTGCAATCTCTTAGTGGGACATCTGTTCATAATATACACAATAGTAGAAGTTGACTCTCCCCATAAGTAATAAGGCATTCCCTTCCCTTTCATCATGTTCCTGGCCATGTTTAGAATGGTTACATTTCTTCTCTTAGCAACACCATTATGCTGAGGTGTATAGGGAGATGTCACTTCATGAATTATTCCTTCTTCATAACAAAATACTTGAAATTCATGTGAGTTATAGTAACCACCTCCATCTGTTCTAAGCATTTTGATTACGTTATCACTTTGCTTTTCACTCAACAACTTAAACTTCTTAAAGATGTTAAACACTTCATTTTTCTGCTTAATGAGATAGATCCATATTTTTCTAGTAAATTCATCAATGAATGACACAAAGTAACTGTTACCTCCTAGGGATTTCACTTCAAAAGGACCACACACATCAGAATAAATCACTTCAAGCTTTCTTTTGGATCTGATTGGAATTTTTGACTTGAAAGAATTCCTTGGTTGCTTTGACACACAACACACAAATGTTTTGGTATCTCAATTTGAGGGAGACCATGAACCATTTTCTTACTTTTCAATTCACTTAAACTCCTAAAATTTAGATGACCAAACCTGTGATGCCACATCCAGCTTTCATCACTTATAGAAGCAGCCAAGCATTGAAATTCTGCAATTTGAATTCCAATCTTCAATGTTCTGTTTCTTGTAAAAAGGGTCTTTAGAATCAACCTCCTATTGCTATCAAATATCTTCATTTGATTGTCCTCCATCTACATTAAGTAGCCCTTTTCTAGCTATTGTCCCAAACTCAGCAAATTATTCTTCATATTGGGAACATATAGCACATCATTGATAAATGAATGTTGTCCATCCTTCCTCTGAATCATCACCTTTCCAATGCCTTCTGCAGTTACATAACTATTATTTGTACTTACTCTTCACCTTATCATCAATGTTTACAAACCACTTTTTATGTCCAGTCATGTGATTGGAACAACCTGTGTCAAGATACCACAAATTAACATTGTCTTCTTTTGAGTTTGTAGTTGCCATTAGTAACACTTTCTAAGAGTCAAAATCCTCATCTTGTGCCAATTGAGCTTCATCTACATTTCTTGGAACCCTTTTATTTCTGCATTCATCTACAAAATGTCCCTATTTCTGACAGTTATAACACTGAATATTTTTCTTGTTGAATTTCTTCTTGCCCACTTTGTGATTCCTTTCACTTTTCTTGTTAGTTTCTTCATTCTGGTTATGATTTCCAGAACTAATGAAGTCCTCACCTGACCCCTTCCACTTATTGTTCTTCCACTTTCCCTTTCGCTTCTTATTTTTCCTACCATCATAGTTGTTCCCTTTGGTTGTTTGGGCTTGCATAGCTTGCTCAGTTGATCTTTGTGAATTTCTTTCACTGAGCCTCATCTCTTGAGCTTCAAGTATTCCTTGTAATTCTTCAATCTTCATTTCTTCAAGGTCTTGGCCTTGCTCAATTGCCACCACTATATGATCGAATCTTGGTGTCAAGATTCTTAATACCTTGTTAATGATCCCAAGTCTGATTGCTTGTCATCATAAGCATTCATTTGATTTGTAATTGCCAAGATTGGAGAAAAGAATTCACCAATTCTTTCTTGATCACTCATTTGTAGAAGTTCATATTGCCTTCTTAAGGTCTACAACTTCACCTTCTTGAGTTTGCTATCCCTTGCATAGGATTTCTCTAGAATATCCCATGCCTTCTTTGCAGTATTAGCAGATCTAATTTTTTGGAAATTATCTACATCTACACATTGATGAATAATGAACAATGCCTTTGCATATCTTTTCATCAAATCACGGTGAGCCACCTTCTGTGCATTAGTTGGGTTTTTGTCAGGTTCTTGAACCCCTTCTTGCACCACTTCTGTCACATCTTGAAATTGAAAGATTACCTTCATCTGAGCACACCAATCATCATAGTTCTTGCCTACGAGAACAAGCATAGATGCTGGAAAATTTCTATTCGAGGAAGCCATCTCAATTTCGATATCCAAGGATCTTGAACCTCAGCTCTGAATACCAGTTTGTTGGAGCAATAAAGTTCTCACACACACTCACACTATGAACTCACCCACTCTATGTTAGAGAATAAGAGAAGATGATGAAGGAATTGATTGAGAGAAAATAGAGGAAACTTAGAATTCTGAACTAAAACTTTTACTCCCATACTTCTCATTGATGATCACTATTATTTTTATACATACTGCACATGTAGCTATACCAAACTTCATAGCTGTCAAACTAACTTCAAAATGAATCACTAACTAACTCCTAACTAACTAACTGAATTACAACATATATCAACAAAGGTGACGGTAGATGATATGTTCATCCGATAAGGGGTTTTGATGTATAAGATTGAGTTTACGGTTGGAATCTTGGCATTTGATTTGCATGGGTGCATGAAGTTTGTAATTGAATGTGAGAGGTTACGAAAGGAAATATGAGCCATTGTTTGTCGGGTTGAAGCATTATTGGGTGAGGGTTGAAGCATTAATCACACTCAAACAATCTATTACATATTATAATTTTCACGCGATAAACAAATCTAAAAAAAAAAATACTTGGACCTTAACAAGCCAAACAACCTTACTTCAGGAAAGGGGAACCACACATGAACTCACTTGAAGGATGAAAATCATGTTCTCGATCCAACCATACAAACATGATCTATTGTCAAAGATTTCTTATGGAGACAAAACCAAGCAAACCAAGATATTGTCCAGGACAACGACAAAGACAATGTCGTCGAAGACAATATGTACCACCTACTCGATTGACCAACTCAATCATCAAATGCAAATCCCAACAATAATATATTGACCTTCAGAGTCCACGAATGATACCTTTAAAATTGATATGGAGATTTCATAGCTAAAATCATGATACAATATGCAAATAAATAAAAGGATTATATTTGGAAATTACCCGATTAATCAACTTTTTTATAAAAGGGTATCATTGTCAACTTCAATTTTAACAAAAGGATATTATAGTCATTTTACATTTTAAAAAAAAATAATTATATAATAAAATAGACAGAAACCTATTTTCCTAAGTGTATCTTACTATTCCTGGAAAGACCACTTGACTTTAGGGACCACGGTGTAGATCTCGTCATGAAAAAAATGCGTATAAGAAAAGTGGTTTCCGAATTTGTGGAAGAAAAACAGGATAAATATTGGAGAAACCTTTCTCAGAAAAGTACTCAAACTCGGAAACTGAAAAGGGACTATTACTCGAATGGTCCTTGCCTTCATAATTTGCTTAGAGAATTTATCTTGAAATATGAGGCAAAAGTCAAAAACATTGAAAAGAAAAATGAAGAAACTAGTCGCATTTGTTATTATATCTGTCATGAGAATATAAAAGAAAAAAAAGTGATTATATTTTGATAATAAATTTTTTTAAAAATTTAATCAATATTTTTTTCTTATCATATTATATCACCAATTAAATTATATATATATATATATATATATATATATATATATATATATATATATATATAAAAGAACTTTTTATGTTAGTTTAATTATGTACATTCGACCATCTCGTCATATTACTTTTGGTTGAAAAGACATGGGATAAGGATAACTATTTGTACCATTTCAAGCATATTGCTATGAGCTTTTTGAATGAAGATACTTCAACTTGTGTAGTTTCCCATCCTGACACTCCACTACTATATTTGCTGGCTCTTGGGTATGGTACTATGGTATGTGTAACTCTACCCTGCGATTTGGGTAGTGTGAAAAGCGACGAAAATATATAACGTTAAATCATATCAGGTAAGTGTATTAAATATTAAAGGTTTTAAGCAATAGTTATATTAAGACCCTTTTAAAATTTATTTTTTATATGTTGAATTTTATGTTTGAATGAAAGTAATTTTGATATATTTTTTTAATTTAAACACTCGAGTTTTCATGTATTTAATATTCTTTTATAAGTATGTTTTTAAGTGTGAAGTACCAATAGATTTTATTGATAATTATTTTTCATCAAAAATCTTATTATATTAATTATTTTTACTGAAATTTTTATTTTTAATAATTTTTTATTTCACAAGATTTAAATTTAAGATCTTAAGTAAGAATCTGAATCTAATTTTATCCGAATCAAAAACTTAGTGATGTAATAGATATCTAATATATTAATTGTAATATACAAAATTATTATATAAAGATTTAGATAACCTTTTAATCTCTATGAATTAAGGAGTTTTTTTATTGACTTAAATAACCTTTTGATTCTTATAAATAATTTTTTTAATCCTTTAAAGTTTTTATTTTAAATTTAGTTCGTATAAAATTTCAATTTTTGATTTCAGTTGATGTCATTTTTATTTATTTCAATTGATAATTGATTATCTCAACAATATTAATTTACATATGATAAATAATAATGACATCGATAAGATATCATGATGACATCATCATTATATTATATTGATAAATGATAATATGATAAAAAATATTACATCATCATAATAATATTATGAAATAAAAATAGACAATAACATATTTATAATGACTAAAAATAAAAAAAGTATAATTAAAACAAAAACTGACATATTTGCAAAAAAAATATTTAAATATTAAGATAAATTTGATTGATAAATAAAAAATAATTTGAAAAAATTGATTAGTTTAATTGAGAACCTTACATTGTGTTTTTGAGTTATTTATACGGTGCAATCAACATTAATAATTTTTCTACAATAACTACTCACACTACTCTCATTTTAGGAATCCACGACACTAACAATTTGACTTGAAAAATTGTTTTCAAGTGCATCCCATGTGTAGACTTTGCTTTTCACTTTAACTTCTTCCAAATTGATTCCAGTTGTAGGCCACCTTAGGTTTATTTGTTATGAGCTCCAAACATATAGAAAATGGTCAAATTAATTCTTAAATCTTATATCTATATCCTTACATTTCATTAACAAAATGTCTTTTGTCTCCGATTTCAAAACCAAGTTACTTTATCAATCATTAATTATCAATTGTTGATTAATAGTTGTCAAATTTTTTATTTTCTGCCCTTGCAAATATCTTATTTTTATTTTTAATCCCTAAAAATATAACATTTTTTATTTATAATACACCAAATTATGTCACTTCTTATTTTAGTTCAAGATAGCGTCATCTCAATAATATGTTTATTAAATTATTTTTGAATTATTTATTGAATTTTGTGTAAACAAATTATATTTTATCTTAAAAAGAATATTATTGAAGATTAATAAGAAGGTTTTACATATTTTATCTTTAAAAATTAATGCTTAAATTTATGTAACAAATTTATATATAATAACATATTTTAAATCTGATTTAAAAATAATTCTTATTAATTAAAATATTCTTTTGACATTTTTATGATTAAAGCTTTATATTTATATATTTTAATACTTTTACTTAATTTTTATATCATCAAATGATAACAAAAATAAACTTATGTATTTTTAATATTTTTCTATAAATTTGTATTTTAATCAATATATTGTTTTATTATGTGAGAAAATTAATTTTAAACAAATTTACATTTTTATTTTTTTTACCAAACAACTTCAAGCTTAAAATAAGCTTTAAAACTAAAACTAAAAAAATTCCAAACAACTTTACTTTATTTTCAAACCTCTTATTTTAAGCTTTACTTTAATTTTTTTAAGTTAAAAAAGTTGAGCCAAACAAAACCTTAAAATAAAAAAGTTTCAAATCACACATGTTAGATATTTTCAACACATCTTTAATGCTCTTCATATAAGCAATTCACTTTTATGTCATCTTAAGTAATTTAATTAATTTTTCTTCTAATGAAAGTTTCTATAAACAAGCTTCTTTTAACTCATAAAGATTCTATCTTGTCACCATTTCATATTCTCTTTTCTAGATTTAACACAAATGCTAAGTAATTAATAGGGAATGGTTGTTTGTACAACCAACTTTTCCCAATTTTAAACAACCTAGAATACATATGGCACTTCCTAAAATAATTGCATGATACACACTAAAAAAAATATTTTAGTAATAAATAACAAATGTAGCTAAGATCCCATTATAGATTAGGAGCTATTTGATAGAAACCTCGGTTTTTTACCAATAAACAAAAGCTTCTTATTAATCATGATATTAATATAAAATATTTATTGATTTTGTCAATAATTAATTTTTATTGAAAAATTTGACTGATTATCTTTAGTGATGTTCTTTCCTTCCGATCACAATTTTTATTCACAATACTCAAACTCAATATCTTATTTAAAGGGATCGAATATAGTATCACTTGGACTAACAATTTATTAGTTTTGTTTATACTTTAATGCAACATGTCAATTAAATGTAAAAATTATTCTTTAAAATTTTTGTAAGTATTTTGGAATTTAATTAATTTTATCTTAATTTTTTCTCTTTTAATTGACATATTTCACCTTAAATAATGTGATTTTAATCTACCTAATTTTAAAACACTCAATTTAAATATTACGCTTATTAAGTACCATTACATGCATGATGCCAGAATGCCCAACTTTTCAGTTTACTATGTTATATTAATATTTGTCATTTTCTTTTTTATCATGATATATATATATATATATATATATATATATATATATATATATATATATATATATTAATAACAAGGAAATTATTTGATATTGTTAAAATTCTAGGAACAGCAAGCAATAAGGTAGTTCTGCCTTGTCCCTATATGTAAAATCAATGTTCCCAAAATTTTGCTAAAATAATGCAGTAGCTAAAATTTTATATAGTCAATTTCTAATTTACTCTGTGACAGACTAAAGTTTGTTTTTAAGCGTTTTTCTTTTAATAAGATTGTAATCTTTTTTTCGTTGTTACAAATTTCTTACTGATAAAAGAAAATATGAATATATTTTAAAAAATGTAAATAAATTATTAGAAGAAATAGTTAGTGCGTACATTATATTTAAGTATTTGTAATTTTGCATATATAATGTAGATAACCTTAGAAGAGTAAAATAGTTAAATATATATGGAATTAATTAAATAATTAATTAATTCCATATTTTTTATTCACTCTTAAATACCAATGTCATAGTGAGTTGGTGACTCAAAAATATTTTCCAAATTAAATGATTTATTCCATATCCACTCTTTAGTTAAATGATATATTAAAGATGTAGGAAGTTATCAGTAATTTATAGCAGCTCAAAGGTAAATACGTGGAGAACTAATGTTAAAAAGTGAATAAAAAATAAGAAAATAATTGATTAATAAATCATTTAATTAATTAATGTTTTAGTAAATAAAAAATTTTCTTTTTTTATGCGAAAATCAATAAATTTCTAACAAAACAACGCTGTTGTTAATTAATAAATCGGTCAACAACTGATGTGCGAGGATTCCATAATGTCAAGAATTGAACAACAAAAGGATTCCTTTAATGTTTATACTCTATATTCTATAATATGGAATGTCAGACCTAGCTTCTTGCCGCAATCTACATGCCTTATAAATATAAATTATATATTAATATATTAATAATATGTTTATAAATAACAAAAGAATTTAATTTTACTTATAGGGTTTAGATTTGGACACTAACTTTATCTTTGATATTTTAGCAAGATTGAACGATTGTATAGCCTGCATATTATTATACCAGAAAATAAAAACATGCCAGCTTAACTATATAAAATTTTAAGATAAAATACCAAATCATCAACAAATATAACAATAGGAATTTTAAAAAAAAATCTTCTATGATGCCTCCAATAATTTTAAAGGTTTTGATACTATTGATTTTTTAATCAATCAAATTATATTTTATCTTCTCATTATTTTTTTTTTGTTTTCTCAAATTTGTCCTTGATTATTATGTTTTAAAATTATAACTTTTTTAAATTAGAAAATATGATTAAAGATAACATTAGAAGTTTAAATCCTAAAATCTTTTGAGTGACTTTCAATACTTTTTATAAAAAATCTTTTAGAGTTTAGGATTTCAAATTTTTTTATTATTGTTCCTTAAGCATAGGATTTATAAAAAGTGTTGAAAATAATTAAAAATATTTTAGGGTTCAGACCTTCTAAATTTATATTTAATAATATTTTTTAATTTAAAAATGTTGTAATTTTAAATTTTTTTAAAATAATAATCAAATACTAATTAATTAAAAAAACAAAAAATGATTAATGAAAAAATGACATATAATTTCATTGGTTAAAAAAAATTAATAATATCAAAATCCTCCAAATTTTTGGGAGCTCCATAGAAACATTTAAAAATCGAATATATTACTTTTATCAATTTTTTTACTACTATTTTTTAACCAGGTGCTGAGACACAAATTTTAATAATGTTATTACAGCTCTCCTTAACTATTGGGAACATAGCAACCAAAAATTGACCTTTGATCTTGTTTATTATAAAAAAAAAGAAAAAAATTAACTCAACATTGTTAACGATACAAGATCCAAACTTAAATATATCATATTTTTTATGTGGGTTCAATCCCTTTTCCAAATCATTAAAAAACTGCTTGTAGCAATTAACCTTTTAGGTAGATCTCTATAGTTTGAAGTCTTTGTTAATTGTCTGAGCATGTCATTGATGAACTTGATTTTTCTGCGGTCACGTGTCAAATTGTTCATGTACTGTTTTTTTCAAAATTATAAAGAACGGCTGGGAGAAAAACGGTAGAAATCCAATGATGGTCTAGTTAAAGGTGTTTTTCAAAATTACCACCATGTACATATGGACTGCAGCTTGCTTGATGATGTCCGAAGATGCGGTCATTCACATTGTCGGGCTCATGTCTCGTAGTGTTCTTGCCCTTATAAATACACAACCCTAGCAGACTATTATTTTTAGCATACCTCCCTAAGTTTTTCACATGTTCCAAAACCCGTGATCACTCACTTAATTGTGTTTCCGGTTCTCGATCGAGTTTGCTTACGCAGACTAATTTAGTAGGTACACTTCGTAGTGTTATTTGTAATGAACATGCTGTCTAGGAAGGCTAGTCATGACTCTCATGGCCAAGACTCTTCTTACTTTCTAGGGTGGCAAGAGTACGAGAAGAATTCTTATCACCCCATTCAAAATCCAACCGGAATCATTCAGATGGGACTTGCAGAGAATCAGGTTAGCTTATTTCTATCTTGAATTAAAACTGAAGTTGTGATTATATGTATGATTTGGACTCATAAATTAGGGTTCCTTGGTACTAACAAGTATTACTGTTATTTTTAGCTACTTTTACCTAGGAGATAAGAGAAGTAAATATAATAACATGATGCATTGACCGATAATTATGTCTATTAAATATGTGATTAATTAAAAATTAAATTCTTAGATTCATGTATATATGAAATTACATATGTTAAAATGATTAGTTCTTAAATTGGATCTATTTCCAAAGATTAGTTTTTATTCTTAACTAAAAGATATATATTGAGTTATGAAAACAGAAAAGAAGTAAATATAATATACATAAAATAGAAAGAGGAAATATATAGAAAGTTCCATCTGGGAGACCCAAAGACAGGAGCATGTTTTAAGCTTTTATTTACAAGCATGCTTGACCAGTTGACCTAGCAACAAGGGGTTGGGATATGTCAACACAATGTTTTTTTAGTGCGGTACGGTGCACATAACGGCTATTATATATCAACTATATCAAGCACAACAAAAGGGAGCTATGTATTCTGTGTATTGTTTCATTCTCTATGGCTGGCTGTGTCCAACAACTTTGCTGACATCTTTTAATTTGCAGCTTTCATTTGACCTTCTTAAATCATGGCTTCGAAGAAATTCTGACATAGTGGGGATGAAGAAAGATGGAGTATCCGTCTTTAGAGAGCTTGCTCTATTTCAAGATTACCACGGGTTACCTGCTTTAAAAAATGTAAGACAAAAAGAGAATGGAGTGATCAAATTTTCTTTCCTTTAATTTCGAGGTATATTTTTAAAAACTAATTGAAAAACAAAAAATAATTATATACAATGTCACACATATAATATTAATTACTTTATATTAAAATCATAGAATTACAATAAATTGTTGGTTCAGTTCAGTATTTTATTTTCTGCCATTTAAATCATTAAGACTAATTAACAGTTTACTTAAAGAAAATAAAAATACATATTTTTATATACAATGATAATATTAAAGTTTTAAATTAAGATCTCATACTAATCAATTAACAATTAATATTGGGGTATATATGTGATATATATATATATATATATATATATATATATATATATATATATATATATATATATATATATTACTCGAGTTCAATTCTTAAAGAAAATAATTTTTATCTAGATTTTATTTATGTTTTAATTAAACTTTAGATTACTTATTTTTTTTTTATAAACAGGAGGGTCAAAGACAAAAAAAGATGTGTCATTCTTTTTTTTAATATTTACTTTACATTTCTTTTTATTTGTTTTAGTTTTTCTCATTACATTTATTAGAATTGAAAGAAGAAGAAACTAAAAACATTTCCTATCACTTTTACTATTTCTTCTCTCTTCTCTCCCAAATATCTCTCCTTGCAAAGGGTGCACATATGTTGTTAATTGGCTGTTCAATGATATTTTTCTTAAATGGTACGTGAAGACTTTGCTCGCGTCCAACATAACATGTTTGTGTTGCCATATCATATTGTACTAGATCCTTAAGTAAGCTAAGAGAGACATTGAACTGAAAAAAGAGAGATAAAACTCAGGTACAATTATAAGTTATTCTTATTAAATTTTTATATTGGAAACTAAAGTTGATCACTTTTTCATAGTACAAATTATTGAGATAAAACTTTAATTTTGATTGAAAAATAAAAAAATGTAATATCGTATTAATTGCATCTAAGTTTTCTTTTTTTCTTTTTTAAATAATGGAGCATATAGATAGATATAGATGCACCATTCTTGATTTTTTACGTTTCATTTTTTTATATTTACTTATATTTCTTATTATATTATTTATCACGTGTTATTTTCATCTCATCTCTTCAAATGTTTCTGGCTACTTCCATAGGTTGTGCGTAGGTTGTTAAGGTGTTCAATGATGTTTTTCTTAGATGGTACATATGAAGACTTTTCTTTGTCCAACATAATATGTTTGTGTTGCTATCATTGTTTGTACTAGATCTTGAAGTAAGTCTAAAAACATTGAACTTAAAAATAAAAAAAACTAACGTGGTATAATGCTATAAGTATTTTTACTGTTATTCTTTCATTAAAATTAAAATTTTATCTTAGTAACTTGTATTGACTTTTATTATAAAACTTTTGATTTTGATTAAAAAAATAATACAAAAACGTATGTAGTATTGTATCTAATTTTCTATATATAATATTGGGGCATATATAGATTCACCATTTTTTTTTTTTTTTACATTTCATGTTTTATGCTTAATTCCCACTTTTTTACAGACGTTGTTAAGCTAAGGTTGTTCAATGATATTTTTCTTAAATGATATATGAAAACTTTTCTATCATCTATAACATTACATGTTGGTGTTGCGGGTTAAAATCTTCTACATTTCTTTTCTTCTATATATTCATTTATTCCATTATTAAGATTTTGGGGGAAATAAATGAAAGATGTTAAATCCACAAAATTTTGTGGTAAATTTTAACTAATAAGATAAAATATGTTAAAAAGAGTGCATCACATAATATATTTCTAACATTTCTCTTAATGAAATAGACATGATACATATATATTTAATGAACAATATCATTTACTTTTTCTAAAATGATAATAATAGATGAAATGGAGAGGATTTTTGTCCGTGTTGTTGTCGTTGTTTGAACTTGATCTTGATCGTCAGGTAAGAAAAACATTCAACTAAAAAACAGAGATCAATAAAACTAAGGTACAATGTTACGAGTACTTCAGTGTTATTCTTTTATTAAAAATATTTTTTTTTTTATCTTGATGACTCTTATTGACTTTTATTACACATTATTGAGAAAATAAACTCTAATTTTGATTGAAAACAATACAAAAAATATATATTATATAACACCTATGTTGTTTTTTTTGAAAAAAAAGGTAATGATAGATATAGTTAGATAGGGGCTAGGAAAATAAAAATAAAATATTATTTTAAAATATTATATACAAAATATTTATTTATTAAAATATAAATTAATAATTAATTTTTAAGTAATTAAAAATATTTAATAATATATACTAAATATGTTACTTAGTAAGACTTTTCAAGACCTTTAAAACTAAGCGATGAAATTAATTGTGTTGACATGTGTTGCATGTGTGCATGCAACCATCTAAAGATATTCTTAATAGCATATGGGAATATTATTCCAGCGTGAATTTTTAACAGTTAATCTGTTGATTTGACATTTTTAACAATTAATTGTGTTGACACGTGTTGCATGTGAGCACGTAACATAACTAATTTGACATGTGGGAATATATATATATATATATATATATATATATATATATATATATATATCAATAAAAAAATCTCGACAGTTATTTTAGTTGCTTTTTATTTTATTTTGATAAAATATGGAATAAAATTTAAAATTACCGTAGACTGTTGAATTAAAATTTTAACTTCAATTGGAAGAATTGTTTAATTTTTTAAAGGTAAAATTATATTTTTGTCCTTCTTTTATTTTAATCTTAATTCTATTTAAATTTAATCTCCCAATTATATCAAATGTCGTTATGATTAGAGAATAAATAGAAAAAAAATAAAATTAACTATTAAACACAACTTTTTATATCTAATAATAACGTGATATGTGATGATGAATTTTTTTTTTTTACGTTCAAATCAAATTTGTACTTGAATTACATTTACAGACATAATTGAGAACGCAAATACATTCAAAGAATACTAAAATCGAGATTGGAGACAATGAGAATAAAAAAAATGCAATTTTGTCTTTTTAAATAAACTGTTCCTTTTTTTTAAATTAAATTACCGTAATTTATATTTGATTTCATAAGATATATTCTTAGTTCCTAAGCTTTTTTTTTTATTCAAGGAACTGGTGGACTTTATGGCAAAAATAAGAGGAAATGGTGTGAAATTTGCTTCAGAGAAGCTGGTTCTCACAGCCGGCGCAACTCCCGCCAATGAGATTCTGATGTTTTGCCTTGCTGATCCTGGGGAGGCTTTCATTCTTCCCACACCCTATTATCCTGGGTATAACTTCCCTTTTATTTTTAAATAACAATAACTTGGAATATCTTACACTTCATACACGAAGTTGATCGTTGATTATGAAAATGACTAATATATTTTCTCTCTCTCTCTAGTTTATTTCCCATTTAACCTATTCTCATATATAACGTTATATGACGTGTGTTTTGTTGCCCATCCACTTCATTAAGTGATTTTGATATTTCAAATTTTTTTTATTTCAGTCCCAATGTCTTATTTGCATATATATTTTTCTTTTCTATAATATTGATTCATCTCTATGTTTGACACGCAAAGAAGTTTGTGATGATTATTCTTCAAAATATCACATGACATCACAGATCACACTATTGTTGAAATGCTTGAAATAAAAATATCGCTTTGCCATCATTTAAGCAACGAAGACAATAAGTTATAATTTCATTGACTAAATAAAAAAAATCAAAATCCTCCTTAACTATTCATTACATATTATCATGCAAGCCTCTCATTTTCACTTGGCAGGTTTGATAGAGATCTAAAATGGAGAACTGGGGTTGAGATTGTTCCAATGCATTGCTCCAGCTCAAATGGCTTTAGAATCACTTCCTCTGCTTTAGAACAAGCCTATCAACAAGCACAAAAACTGAATCTCAAAATCAAAGGGGTCTTAGTAACTAACCCCTCAAACCCACTGGGCATAACCATGACCAAAACTGAGCTCAACCACCTAGTAGATTTCGCTATTGACAAGAACATTCACATAATAAGCGACGAAATCTACTCGGGTACGGTCTTCGACTCACCCAAATTCGTAAGCATCACAGAAGTTGTGAACGAGAGAATTACTAGTGTCAGCAACAATAACATTTGGAACCGCATTCACATAGTTTATAGTCTCTCCAAAGACCTTGGCATACCAGGATTTCGTGTGGGAATGATTTACTCCAACAACGAAACGGTTGTAACTGCTGCCACCAAAATGTCAAGCTTCGGATTGGTGTCCTCACAAACTCAGTATTTGGTGGCAAACTTGCTTAAGGACAAGAAATTCACTTGCAAGTACATGGAAGAGACTCAAAAGAGACTGAAGAGGCGCAAGGAGAAGCTTGTGTCTGGCCTGAGAAACGCTGGGATTAGGTGTTTGGAAAGCAATGCTGGGTTGTTCTGTTGGGTTGACCTGAGACACTTGTTAGGCTCTGCCACTTTTGAGGCAGAGAAGGAGCTTTGGATGAAGATTCTTTGCAAAGTTGGTTTAAACATATCTCCTGGCTCTTCTTGCCACTGCTGTGAACCCGGGTGGTTCAGGGTATGCTTTGCCAACATGTCTCAAGACACGTTAGAAGTTGCAATGCGACGCATGAAGGCTTTTGCAGACTCAACCATCTCTACTAGTGTCTTAAGAGGATCCATTGCTAAGTGGGAAAACTAATGTGGTTGAAGTTGATGTGGCCTGTTTTCTGTCCAACTTAATAATAAGAGAAGCGTATAATGAATATATTAATGATGATTTCCTAGAATATATTACCGTAAGAAATCCTCCTAAAGATCGAAGCCTAAAATCAGTCTTTGATGTTATGATTTCTTAAATATGGACATTATTTGTTATATATATATACTACTGATTAAATGGAATTCTCTTAATGTGGCTTGTACATTGTTTCTTAAATGTATATGACTTTCTAAATATTTGCAAATATGTATATAGAGCATGGGGATCTCAAATGCCCAACTTGCCTAGTAGATAATCAAATTGTTTGTCAAGAACTTTGGTCAAGATATCTACAAGAACTAACTGCATGTATAAGGATGGGCATGTGTAGTGACAATATTACTAGCTTGGATTTCATCATGAATGAAGTAATATTATACACCGATATATACTTTAATCTTCCATGAAAATATCATATTAACTACAGTGTGAATGACTGCTTAACTAATAAAAAATAGTGTGTGTTTGGAAACACATCCAAACTATGTTCAACGGAAAAATTTGGCTTTCCAAAACAAAAACTTCAAAGCAACGTGGGGGTTGCTTCTCCGTTGGGTTCCTTTAAACGCTTTCACAAACACACTAATAGAGCTGCATGGGTTGGGAAAATGATGATACTTGTAAATCGTGCAAAGAGAGTTTTAAATCCTTTTAACTCATTGTGATAGCCATAAGTCTGTATTCAACTTTTGTTATGAATGAGAGACAATAGCCTAGTTTTTGGTTTTTCATGATATAGGTGATCAAACCCAACAACACAATGGCGTCTTGTGAGAGGACAATAGGCCTAATCAGAGTTATAATAAACATGAAGTTATAGATCATGGTCCGATCAAACAAGGATCTCTTATCAAATATTACCTTTCAAATAACGAACTACTCTTACTGTGGCCTTCAAATGTTTGTGACAAGGACAGTGCATGAATTAATTGAAACTGGATGTGCTTGAAATAAACTAAGTTTAAGCTGAGAGATGGTTAAGCAAACGGGTCTCCCACCAAATCGTAATATCTTTTTAGAATCGTTAAAGAGAATTTAACCTCTTATTTTGATTTTTGGTATTCAATTGCGCGCGCGCGCATATATATATATATATATATATATATATAATATTTTACATTCTTGGAAGCTAATTTATATTTGTTAAATTTAACCTTTAATTTTTTTTGCATATTCCTATATTAATATTCTAATTTAGAACTTAGTGTCGATAACTTAGAGCTAGGCGCTATACTGTTTCACGTCCAATACTAGGCAAGTTTATAATCTCCCTGTAGCGCTTGAGATGAAATGACATAACATAATTCTTCTTTCTTTTTTATTTCTCTCATTAAAGAATAGCATCTAAATTAAAAAAAAGCAACTAAAATATAAAAATTGTAATTAAAGATTGATAAAGTTTTGCTAAAGTCAAACCCCTTTTCTTTAATTAGACAATAACAATTTAAAAGTCATATTAATTGTATATTTTTTTAGTAAAAAATTAATAATACTTTTTTATTAATTAATAATATATAAAGCTTTACACTAAATATACATGTCCATCAAACTATTTAAGAATAGTACCAAACATATACACATATAAGTTTTGTCATTATTTGAATCATATAAGATTATCTTCTAACATCATGACTTAGCATTTCGTTATGATTTGAGAATTGAGAAGCAAGGCAATGCACGGTATCAGAAGACTGAGAAAAACTTCGTGGTGATTTTGGCGTTGGGGTTTAGCCACGTGGAAAATCCGTTACTCAGGTATATTTCTGTGCTGGCTGGCTCCAACAGAGAGAGAGAAATAACACGTTTTTGAAGCGACTCCACGTTTAACTATATGCTCCTTCTCTTGTCAAGTTTGAGGATCATTAAAACAAAACGCATAAATGTTAGGGTTTCCCCTGAACCGTTTTCTGCATAAAGCCTTTCCGTGAAGGCGAAGCCCGTTTACGTTCTCTTTTCTTCCACATTGTGCTTTTTCTTCCAAAATTTTCCCTAATTCCACGCCCTTCAGCGACCAATTGTACATGCTATGTAGGTACATTCTTTCTCGAATATTTGTGTGCTTGTTTTTCCCCTGTTTTACGTAACAACGAAGAAATCCTGCATTTGATCAACCAGTCATTTCCCTCGTTACAAATACCTGTGTGCACACGTTACTCACAAGTTGTATGCATTAATCATCATTGAATAATAGTATAGTTATATACTTGTGTGACACAAATGTTTTCTATTTCGAAGTGTTGATATGTGTGTGATTTCGTTTCTTCAATTGTTCTCGGGCCTCTCTATTATGCTGTTTTGCTTACTCTCTTGACTCGCGGTGAAATCTTATGAAACATTGGTTCCAGAAACAGTGTTAGTCTGTTTGTCAATTCTATGAAATAACTGTTTTCTATTGGTGTCTAAGTTTATTTAATTTTACTATTTAGTATGTGTTTGGAAACCATTGAACTTAATGCCAATCTATCCTTCCCTTTCCTTTTATGTTTGTGCATTGGAATGTCCGAAACCTCCATTTAACAGGGTGCAAACGGATTCCCAAACACGCCCTTAATGATTTAATGCACAAGTTTTGCCCCTTCTGTTTTTCAGGTTTCCCAATCCTACCTTTTAGTTTCGTACACGACCAGCTTTAACTCTGATTTCAAGAAAACCAAGTAGATTAGTTACAATACCACATTTATGAATTACGTAGACTCTCTGGTCTTCTTTGGCAAATTGCGCGAGTTTTTTATTTTTATTTTTTATCGGCAAATGTTAGTTGTGGCTTTGCTTTTAAGCTTCACTTCTCTCAATTGGTCTTGGTATGTGTGTGTTAGTTTCATATGAATGATCTTTTCATTTCTAAATCCTTTGCTTCTCTGTATTTTTGCCTATTGTTTTTAAGGTAAATTTCACCCGATTACAGGTGCAACTTAACCATATAATTAAAGGAATGGATATTTCAATGCTGTATTCCTGAACTTGTCCAAAGAAAGCCATTTCTATTAATTGAAATATTGTACTTTCAGGTGATGGATGTGATTTTGATACCTTATGTTTGTTTTCTCGGGTAACGAGATCTGTTGAGTTTGCCTCGGTAGGCAGAGATGGACATTGCTGCTCTTTTAACTTCTGCTGGAGTTAACATTGCTGTGTGCGTGGTGCTCTTTTCACTCTATTCAGTATTGCGGAAACAACCCAGCAATGTCCGTGTGTACTTTGGAAGAAGGGTAGCATCTCGGTGTTCAAAAAGCCGTGATCTTTGTTTGGAAAGATTTGTTCCCTCTCCGACTTGGGTAATGAAAGCATGGGAAACAACTCAAGATGAAATGCTGAGTACTGGTGGCCTGGATGCGGTGGTTTTTAGCAGAATGGTTGTGTTCAGGTTGTTCAATCATTTTAAAATTGAAACTTTTCAAAGCTTCATGTCTTATACTGTGGCAGACTATGGTGAAATGGTTATACTATAAGTTTTAATCTGAAATCCACAAGATCCCAAGCAACTGAGTGAAGTTATCTTAATTCTAGATAAGTAGAAGTGAATAGATGGTAAGGTATTAGGCTCAATTATTTTGATATTTTCTTTGTTTTTGAACTCGACTTTCTGGAAGCACCTGGTCCCAAGAATCATATGCCAGGAGTACATGTTTTGATAACATGGCACCGGCATTATGCACTACAAAAAGTCTTAGATCAATATTTATTAAAATGCTGAAAGTGTGTTGCACCACAATTTTATGATTTGCTTGAGTTTCTGAAATAAATGAAGCTAAACATTAAAAGTGATCTGAAAGTCCGAAGTGGGATATTGTTGCAAGTCACAATTCAATGCATATATGTATGTACTGTTGGACCGTGCAAGTACTTAAAATCTCATGTACTGTTATGGCAAGATCTGAATTATTTTTATAAGATACAGATTTGTGTCTGTTCTACCCACATATATCATCTGTAATGATGGTTATTATACTGCGTGCATAAGAAATTATTTGCTTAACAATTTGTACAATAATAGTTGGAACTGGGACTCATGCTCACCGAAGAGATACTGCTGTTGATTATATATGATGCTTAATTGATATAGGTAAGCCAGTTTAAGTCATCAAGTTAAAATAGCTTTTTGGTGAAGCTAAACTGAAATTTGCGTTGGGCCCTTTATGAAATTTCACCATCTTTTGCATTTCAGTATGGCAAATTTGCCCAACTTATTCTATTTACTTGAAGAGTTTTTTGTGTTTGCTTTCAGCACCATTTTATGTTACTCAAATTGAAACCAGCTGTTAATCACCCACTTAAAAGCACATCAAATGAAAGAAAATGAAGTGTAAACGAATTTCTATTGTCCATTTTGTGGCTTTAGTGCCTTACTAATTGTTGATATTGCTTTTTTCTCTTTCAGTATTCGAGTATTTTCTGTTGCTGCTGTCATCTGCACTACTCTAGTGCTTCCAGTGAATTATTATGGTCGGGACAGAATACATAAGAATATACCTTTCGAATCACTGGAAGTATTTACCATTGAGAATGTTATAGAAGGATCTCGGTGGTATGAACTCACAATAGAAAATAGAAAGTGATTTCTTCAGGTTTTATAGCAAGAATGAATAATGCTCAATTTTTTTTTTTGGATCTGCCTTGTCCGTGGTTTTGATATTTTTTTTCCCTTTACTTAGAATTATATGTGATTTTAAGTTTAAATTTTTTTCTCACTACTCAAGTCTCTTTATTTACAATTAAGTAAATATTTATTTTTGTTATTAAATTTCTTTTGCTTTAAATCTTTAAATTCTTATTTTCTAATCAAAATTTTTAATAATTTAGTTGACTAAATTTTTTAAAATCTTCTTTTGTTAAAAAATCATTAACCAAAATATTAAATCTTACTGGAAAAAAATGGTTCAATAATTCTCCCCTTCTAAACTTTAATTTCACATCTTATAAAATCTTTCAAACTTTATTAAAATTTCACTAATTTTTTTATGTTCCAAATCCATCATAAATTCTCAAATATTGGATAGAAAATGATAATTTGAGAATTTTTTATAAAAGAAAATTGACAATAAGAGTAAATTTGCTTAACTTAAAAGAGAGAAAAGTTTTATTGCCTCAAAATCTAAAATTGCTTACACTCTAATTTAAATTGACTGAAACTGCAATTAAGTCTTGTTATTATTAAAATGGGAGAGATTAACCTTTTCTCCAAACAGCAACTGGAATTGTTCCAGGCTGGAATCATTCTTGTTACGATTTTTCACTCCCATTTTAGATGTTAATACATGAATAGTGAATGATTTTTATCAGGAATACTCCTACAAACTGGTTACTTATAGGTTCTATTCTTTTGCTTTATGTCAGGCTTTGGGCTCATTGTCTTGCGTTATACATCATAACTTTAACAGCTTGTTCTCTTCTTTACTGCGTAAGGAGTTGCATTAACCTGCAAGATTAATTTCTCTATCTGTTTTCAGAGTGACCTAACAAGTTATGCTTTACTTTTCCAATTTTTGAATATGACTAATTAAGTGGAAATAATATCCAGGAATACAAGAGCATTACTAATTTGCGGCTAGTACATATTACTGCATCGTCGCCAAATCCTAGTCATTTTACAATTCTTGTTCGAGGAATACCCTGGTCTTCAGAACAATTATACTGCGATACAGTGAAGAAGTTTTTCGCATTTTATCACGCACAAACATATTTGTCGCACCAAATAGTGTACAAGTCTGGTACATTTCAGAAACTGAAGGTCTGCCTCTTAACTTTAAATAGTTTTATGTTTATTTTGATTACAGTCTTATTTTTTTCTTCCAAATTAATATATATGTAATTTTTGTCTCTATCTTAGTTTATGCCATGCATAAATATTTTCATAATAGTCAATGTGCACGTATTTGATAGACAGAAATTCCATTATTTGGTTCAAGTAGATTAACTTATATGTGGGGTTATTATGGAAATAACTGTATGTTTTTCTTTCATTTTCTAATTCGTGCTTTGCTCTTTATAAGGTTATTTGGACATGGAACTTTATTCTTGTACTTCTTTTTCTTTGAAGGAATCTTTCAAACCCCAGGAATTTTACATAGTTGAGATAGAGTATCCTTTCTTTTTAAAGATTTTGATATATGCATTACTCTGAATTTTGATCTCCTTTGTGAGATGGCAAAAATTTCATCAAAGCCCTTCGATGCAATGCAATGCAGAATTAGTAAATCCTTTCTGTATAAAACTATCAAGAATAAACTCTTTCAAGAGTTTAAGCTATTGGATTAAGACTTGTGAATGATTTTATATTTAAGGTGCCCCCCTCACACAAGATGCCTTTGAGTTTAATAGTGTGGATCTGCTTAAATTCTACTTCTGTTTAGAGGAATAGAAGCAGCAATTAGGAATTTATGACCATGTGGTCGTAGAGGTTATGGCAATATGTTAAGAACCAATGCTTTAAAAAACTCAAGTTATTCAATGAAGGCTTCTGACTAATTTTATATCTAACAGAAACTAAGGTCCATGACAGGCTTCGGTTCCTGATGTTGGTAAATTTGAAAATCAAGATGATACTGGATAAATCTGAAGTCGTGTATAACACTTTCAGATTGAATCAAATTTCGGGGTTCAACCAAAATTGTTCAATCGGATAAAATCAGAAGATTATAATTCAAGAGTTTTGTTTTGGTCTTGTATGTTTTGTCACCCGTTATGCTTTCTGAACCAGAATGATTATTTATGATCAAAGAAAAGGTGGTTTTTGGCGGTTGATGGAAGTTATTTCTTTTTAAAAATTGCCGTTGATGGAAGTTTTAGTAACTTCCATGTAACTTCCAACCGTTGATGGAAGTTTTAGTAACTTCCATGTAACTTCCAAATGCCTAAACCGAACATCTCGTTATTACATTAAAACAAGCGTGCACTCTTATTTTAACATAATAAAGAGATCAATTACACTAAAATGTCCAACAAACCTCTCCCATTTTAGTGTAATTACCGATCAAATCACCAAAGTCATAACATACCACAAACTACTGCATAGATGAAATATCGTGACGATTGAATTTCATCTTAGCAAATTACACGTTTCAAATATTCGAATATCAGGGTGTCACTAAGGATTGAACCCTTTCTATTTATAATGAATACATGAAGATAATTTGCACAATAGTTTATAACATTACTCTTGCTCGACACTAATTTACTAGCCTGTGTCCCTATCCTTCATAAGCATATCAAAGCCAAGTCCCAGCTTCTTGAAGCGGCTAAATTTCATGCTTATATAGGTAGTCCTTTTCTTTCTTGCACCTGCAAATGCAATTTTTCAAAAGAACCATTGAGGAGTTATACTCCAACCTCCTTAACTTACAGAACCGAACACATTCCTTTTGGGATACTTTCGATGATGTGTTCCAATCTCTACATGTTAAGCTTTCCACATTGAATTCAGCACCTAATGTCATATTAGATGGGAATTGGGTATCTTAACATAAGAGATTTCATATGGACTTTAATCCTAATCCCACAGCCGACCTTCTTACGAGATCGCTACTTAACCCTTTGGTTAAATGATCGGCCAAATTATGCTGAGTTCTCACAAACTCAAATTTGGTGTCTTTTTGTGACAAAGTTCATATGGGGTAACCTTGTTCCTTTTGTTAGGAATTCGGTTCAACAAGTAACAGGCTGTCAACATAGCCTCACCCCAAAATCCTTCACTTACACCCGAATAGGATAACATGGAATTCACCATTTCTTTCAAGGTTCTATTCTTCCTTTCGGTTACACCATTCTGTTGTGGTGTATAGGGAGCTGTAATTTGATGTATTATTCCAGTAGATTGAAAATAAACCAGATCATAATACTCATCTCCCCTATCCGTACGAAGAGTTTTGATTAGCCCATTTTGATGAAGTTCTACCTCTTTCTTATAAATTTTAAATTTATCAAGAGCTTCATCTTTTGTATTTAATAAATATGCATAACAATACCTTGATCCATCATCAATAAAAGTAACAAGATATTTTTTATGACCTAATGATGGAGTAGCATGCAAATCACACAAATCACTATGAATAAGGTCTGAGACTTTAGTCTCACTTTTAACATCCTTAAAAGGTTTCCTAGTGGTCTTGGTCAACATGCAAGTTTTGCATTTTTCAATGTTCATATCAAAAGGAGGAATCATACTTGTTTTTGACATATCTTTTAATCTTTTGTAATGAACATGTCCTAATCTAGCATGCCAAATTTCTGATTTTGTCATATTAATTATAGAACTACACGAGGCCATACAAACAGATTCATGAAAAAAAGGAACATCAATGTTTAATTTAAACATTCCATTACAACGATAACCAAATCCAACAAACGAACCATGTCTTGACAAGATGTACTTGTCACTTTCAAGTACTTGCTTGAAACCACAATTATTTAAAACCATACCAGACAATAAGTTCTTATGAATACCAGGTACAAATAAGACATTATCCAAATACAAACTTTTTTCGGAAGTAAAACTAAATTCACACAACCTAATCCTAGGATTGGTTCAGTTGCAACATTGCCCATCTCCACAATAGAGCCATCATCGATTGGTCTAAATTCCTTGAACCAACGACGATCTTTGCACACATGGCTTGTTGCTCCCGAATCAAACCACCAAGCAACGTCATCATCCTTGTTGCTTTTCAGGATCATTAGACCCACTTGGACCAGCCTTGTTCCTTCCTTTGAACACCCGACAATCCCTCTTTAAATGACCAGGTTTCCCACACTTCCAACATGACAATTTTGTCTGTTTGTTTGGACCTTTGTTCTTATTTCCTTGAAATTTTCGTTTGTTACCTTTAGCATTGTAATTTTGCTTAACTGTTCCACTTTCCTCTACCATATTAACGAAAGAGGAACCTGCTATGTTTTTATCATTGACTTTGTTAATTTCCTGAGCCCTCAGCGACTCCTCAATCATGAAATGACTACCGAGTTGAACCAGAGTCAACTCTTCCTTCTTATGTTTCAAGGTATGCTTGAAGTCTTTCCAAGAAGAAGACAGTTTATCAATTATAGATGAAACTGCAATGGATTCATCCATTTTCAAATCATGTTGAGTAAACTGACCCAAAATCCGCAGCAGTTCATTATATTGTTCCATAACAGGCCTCGAATCAATCATTTTGTAATTAAAGAAATTACTAATAATTTGTTACTTGAGGCATCTTCTGCCATATACTTGGATTCAAGAGAGTCCCATAATTCCTTAGCAGACTCAACATTTTGATAAATATCAAAGAGAGAGTCAGACATACCGTTCAGAATGTGTCCACGAAAAATGTAATCGTCGTTCTCCCATTTCGAATGCTTCCTTGTTTGATCCAGAGTTTCGTCTTCCATAAACACCGGCATCGGTGTACTCAGCACATACACCACTTTCAATGCTGTCAAGAGAAAGTGCATCTTCTTCTGTCATCTTCTGAAATCCTGCCCTTCAAACTTGTCCAACTTCGCAAACTTGCTTGTCATCTTCGAACTATCGTTCGTCATCTCGAAAGATTTGATTCAATCTTTTGTTGGTAAATTTGAAAATCAAGATGATACTGGATAAATCTGAAGTCGTGTATAACACTTTCAGATTGAATCAAATTTCGGGGTTCAACCAAAATTGTTCAATCGGATAAAATCAGAAGATTATAATTCAAGAGTTTTGTTTTGGTCTTGTATGTTTTGTCACCCGTTATGCTTTCTGAACCAGAATGATTATTTATGATCAAAGAAAAGGTGGTTTTTGGCGGTTGATGGAAGTTATTTCTTTTTAAAAATTGCCGTTGATGGAAGTTTTAGTAACTTCCATGTAACTTCCAACCGTTGATGGAAGTTTTAGTAACTTCCATGTAACTTCCAAATGCCTAAACCGAACATCTCGTTATTACATTAAAACAAGCGTGCACTCTTATTTTAACATAATAAAGAGATCAATTACACTAAAATGTCCAACACCTGATTGTTTATCATGGTCATAGTTATTGGATTTCATTTGTATCATGTCAGTGGGATTTCTTAATATCTATGGTGTCATTCCTATTTAATGGGGGTAATCGGGCTTTTATATATGATTCCAGAAGTACAAGTACGAAATGCTTCATATTTATTTTGTGATATTAGTGTTGTTGTATACCACTTATGATCTTTAGAGTTTTTTTTTTAAAATAATATAAACTTCAAACATTCTTCTCTCTGTTGACATGACTCCTGTTTAAACTTTTGTTTCTTTTAATCTGTTTCTGCTAGGATGACACAGAATATATGTGTAAGATGCTCAGTGGTAGTTGTGGTTCAATGGAACTGCCGTGTAAGCCAAGCTTTACGCAATGTTACTTTTGTGGAGGATCCACTAATTCTTTTAAGATTATTTCTAATGACATTGATAGTATGCATGGGAGGACAAGCTACACTGACCTGCATACAAATGCAAGAAAAAAGGTCAATTTTCTGGTTGGATTGATTTATATAATTACAATATTAATAATATATGTGAACTTCTTTCATTTTTATGATCTGGTGAACTACCATGCTAAGAAGTTTCTTGATCTAATTCTAATATTGATATGTGAACCTCTTTATCTTTATTTGATTTTTAGTGATTGTCTTAATTATATCTCGTCTGCCACACTGTTTGACCTATGTCCAATTTAAACCTGGGAAACAAGTTTAAACTATTTCTAATTTATAGTTTGTCTAGGCCTCCAACATAATATTTAATTACCTTTTAATGTGAATATAGAAAAAGCCGAGTTACTTATGTGACTTGCAGGAACAAAACAATGAAAGCATCATCAAAGGAGCTTCATTCTTTTAAATCGGTAGAATAAAATTCTTGGACCAGATCCTAACCATTTTAGCTGTCAGAATGAATTGGTTCTTGGCAAAGTATTTAAGCCTTTTTTTGAACTATTTAAGAGTTTGATCTTGTTGTTTCCATTATTTATCATTAAGAATTAAATTTTACTATATGGTAAGGTTGGTCTGTGCATTAGCTAGACTCCAAGTCCTAGGGGCTCTATCTTAAGGGGGAACATGAGATAAAAAAAGAAGAAGCATTCAAATGCCTCAATCTAACAGCTTGAATTATTAGGAGAGTTGGTCTTGGACAACTGGACAAAGATACCATAGATTGGATTATTTGGGGGCGAATAACTGACAAATAGTTTCCTTTGGGGTCATTCTTAGAAGATTATTGCGTATTAGATTGATAAATGTCTATCCAAAACTATGAAATTTAAGAAAGGAACAAGTGGTGAAAATGTTCAATATGTTATAAGGTTCATCATATATTTTGCACTGGTTTATGACTTTATTTCAAGCTTATTATTTGGCTCCGACTCTGAGCCACCGGATCTGGTGGTCTGATACATTAAAATACTTGTAATATTTACTACGTGTGTATTAAGCCACAAATCAAGCAGTCGTTACTGGGATTTGTTTGGTCACTGTAGTTATAGAAGTACATATAGAGTCACACTTCTTTTGGTCCTAGAATCGCATTTTATGTGATGTTAAAAGTTTATGCTCATCTAATAAAAAAAAACATGCACTTGTTTTGGACTCTAATACAGGAATGTGCAGCTGCTTTCGTGTTCTTTAAAAGTCGGTATGCTGCTCTTACGGTTGCCCAAAATCTTCAAACATCAAATCCCATGTTATGGGTCACAGACCTAGCTCCTGAACCACCGGATGTTTACTGGGCCAACCTTTGCATACCATACAGGCAACTTTGGATCCGTAAGATATCTATATTTGTGGCTTCTGTCACCTTCGTGCTTGTATTCCTTATCCCTGTCACTTTCGCACAAGGCTTGACTCAACTGGACAAGCTAGAGAGAATGTTCCCTTTTCTGGCAGGAACACTTCAAAAGTAAGATGTTGCTCTTTCACAAGGGACAAGTTTTTCCCAATATTTATGGATTAGAATTTTGAAAGAAATAACTATGCATAATAAATTAAATGTGGAGCTTCATTTAATAAACCCTTTCTCTGAGCAACAAAGGTGCATTATATTAGAATCCATATACGATCCTAGGCCTACCACAAATTTTGCTTTGCACATTTCAAGATTTCTGAACTTATTATATACTCTATAACTCTACAAATTAGAGTGTTAAACCTGTAATTGCAATATGCCCCCATAAATAGATGATATTGAAAAATTTGTTAAAGCTGAGTAGATCTTCAAAAAAAGCTTTTAAGAAGAAATACAAAACTGTAATTCTTGATAAAAATGTTTCCATTTAGGAATTGATCAACTCACTGCATGTTTTGGTTGTGGATGGGGGACGTGAATTTTCACGTCCTAGTTAATGTTGCCTGTCTTAGCTTTAAGGTATTCTTGAAAATTGATGTGGTTTTAGGCTCTCGAACGTGTTTCCAAACACGCTGTCAACTGGTTAACTATGTTGACGAGTGTTTAGTGAGTAACTACTTGCTGACTTAATTCTTTATTAGTATTATCTTTGGTGGAAATACTTTTTTTTTACCAAGAATTCATTCTTTGTAATTTTCCCCCTAGATTTTAAGCCATTCTATTAAGCTTATTAGTTATTGCCATCTGGTCTGCTTGTTTGGCAGACCTGGTGTTTGAATATTTGAATACTAGTTGAAGTTGCTTATTGTTTGCCCTTCTACTTCACCTAATTTTAGTTTATAATTTTACACACATGCACTTTGTTTTTTACCTGATAAAAGAATAATTCATTAAGCCAAAGAAAAAAAACTACAAAGAGATGTGAGGATGAAGGATCCTCCCTGGCATAAGAAAAAAACATGAAAACGATGAAGGGAAAAGAGAAAATGAGCACAGCAAAGCTACCCAATCCCTCCCCATATCTGCTAAGGAAATCTCATTCAAAGACCCAATTGCTTTACAACAAATAGAAGGCATGTAATCTTATTCCAAATCAAGTGCAGTGCCATATATATCTCATTTCAAATAGAAGAGTTACACACAAGGAATGTCAAAAGTTTGTTTTTCTGTGAACCACGTTTCATGTAAAATGGGGATTATTATAAATTGTTGATGATTATTATTCGTGCATGGGATGTGGAAGGTTAGTTTGGTAACTTTAAATGTTCTTGTACAATTTAATGGAAATTGAGCTGGTATTTTTTTTTCCCAGGAAATTTGTGATGCAGCTGGTGACTGGTTACTTGCCAAGTGCGATTTTGGTTTTATTTTTATATGCTGTTCCACCAGTGATGATGCTCTTTTCAACAGTGGAGGGATCTATTTCTCGTAGTGGAAGGAAGAGGAGTGCATGCACCAAATTTTTGTACTTCACAATTTGGAATGTGTTTTTCGTTAATGTTTTTGCCGGGTCTGTTATCAGCCAACTCGCAGTCTTTAGTAGTATAACAGAATTACCTGCCCAACTTGCCAAGGCTGTCCCAGTGCAGGTGATATATATGCCCATAGTCATAGATGGCAAATGCCAACTGTAAATTACGTATCCCTTGTGTGGACTTACACTTGCATCAAAGATTTGAGCATCACAGAACTGTTTTTGTTCTCTTCAGTTTTTTAGAAAAGATGATTTGCTAATCCTTCCATGATTAGTTATTCACTTTACTGTGACTTTTTCATGGCATATAGGCTACCTTCTTCACAACGTATGTTTTATCATCTGGTTGGGCAAGTTTGGCATTTGAAACTATGCAACTCTATCCACTTTTCTGCAATCTGTTCCAGAGATTCATACTCGGGTATAAGGAGGATACGATGAATGGCAACCTAACTTTTCCATACCATACAGAAGTTCCAAGGATCTTACTGTTTGGATTCCTTGGGTTCACCTGTTCTATTCTGGCACCCCTAATATTGCCCTTCTTATTGTTTTACTTTGTACTTGCGTACTTCGTTTACCGGAACCAGGTTAGTACTTCTTTAATGTTTTTGTCAGCTTAATTTTATTCATCATGAAGTTAAATTGTGTGTATTTCTATTATATATGCATAAGCATGTACCTTATATGGGTATATAAGTTATTTTATATTTATTTTACACTGTTTTATTTTAGGCATTTAGTCATAGAAATCCATTCATAACTTAACATATTTTCATCTGGTGACAGTTTCCAAGCAATTTTATGTCGTGAGATTTATCAAATTAATTATTATGGGATAAATTGAGATAAGGGGCTGATTATTTATAGAAATCCGCAGTTTGGTGTCACCTTGTTTTCTTAGTGAAATTAACCACTAACCAGGTTAAATGCCGTTTCACCCTATGATTTAGCCCGGTATCAATGTGTCACTAGGAGTTCAAGCTGCTATTCTGGCATCCTCTGGATTATCTCGTGGACACAAGTCACGCACGCAACCACTGTTTCCCTTTCCATTTTTAACTGGAAAAAATGTAGCTGAAACAAACCATAAGACAGAGAGGACTTAGTTCAAACCAAGGTACACATTGAATCAGGCTACAAGGTGGGAAATCATATAATCTGAAGGGATTGTTAGCATAAGACAAGACCGGGAACTTAAGTGAATGCTTATGGCTTACATGTAAATCTAATTCTCTTCCTTTGGAAGACAAAGAACAGATTGAGTCACTGAAAGATGTCAGTCGTATAGAGAATACGATCATAGAAAATAATTTGTCTTCATTATATTTTAAGAGGACGAGCCCTGGTGCAGCGGTAAAGTTGTGTCTTGGTGACTTGTTGGTCATGGGTTCGAATCCGGAAACAGCCTCTTTGCATATGCAAGGGTAAGGCTGCGTACAACATTCCTCCCCCATACCTTCGCATAGCGAAGAGCCTCTGAGCAATGGGGTACGAAGTTTTTTTATATTTTAAGGTCTTGTCAGCAACTTCAGAAAGTAGAAACTCTTTACGTATGGCTTGAACTTGATTCCAAGGCTGGATATAGAATTTGATTATTTGGTTTACTGTATGGCAGTTTCTTCACTTAAACCCTCCCATTGCAGAGAATTTAAAAGGAGTTATGTAGATGGAAAAATAGAGTGATGCACACCTATATATCCATGCATGCAAGCAAATGTGATAGTTTTAGTTTGTTTCTAGTATAATTCCACAGTCTAAATTTTTTTTACTCCACCTTTTGTGACATGGAATGAATTCTTACTGTTTAATAACTAATTTTTATCATGAAAGGAAAAAAGGTTCCATTTAACACTATCATTTTCAGATTCTTAACGTATACATTAGAAAATATGATAGTGGGGGACAGTTATGGCCCTTGGCTCACAACACAACGGTCTTTTCGTTGCTCTTCGCTCAAGTTATTGCACTTGGGGTGTTTGGACTAAAACAATCACCAGTTGCATCTGGATTTACCATTCCACTGCTGATTTGTACCATTCTATTTAACCAATATTGTAGGCAGCGATTTCTCCCAGTATTTCAGAGAAATGCAACACAGGTGCTGTCCCTTACCCTCACTATTTCTCCCACTACTCCGTTGTTTCTCTTTCTACCCTTTAAAACTAATTGACATGTTGTTTTAGGTTCTTATTGACATGGATCGGAGAGATGAACGGTGTGGGAGAATGGATCAGATTTATGAACAAGTGCAATCAGCATACTGCCAGGCCACTCATTCTACTCAATCCGAATGTTTCAGCAGTCATCAAGGAGACAGGGAACATGTTAGAACTCCAGAAGAATTGGAGACAGGTGTAATTTTTAATGTAATTATTATAAAAGTTAATAAATTACCATAAATGACAGTTTGCAATTGAATGATAGTATAATATCTCTTTACATTGTTTATATATATAAAAAAATCTCTTTACATTGTTAATTAGTACATAGGTTATTTTCTCTTTCACTTGAAATTAAGGATATGATAGTTTGACTATGATTATTTTTTATTTTTCAGGCAAGGAAATTAGCCAAAAAGATTTGTCATGGCCGCCAGTTCTTCGTAGTTTGAGTTTGGATAATTCGGTACTTGGCGGGAAGTAATTATAGAGTTGTTAGGCTTGCAGATGTTGTGAGAATCATCGTGATGTGCCCCCAAATAGGGGGTGGTGCATGGACAATTTTGATGATCATGAAGATAATCTGGGTTCCAAATACCTGCGAAGAAAATAGGAATTGGACTTTCCGGAAAGTTCAGTTGAGCGATAGAGTGGATATATGTATCTTTATGCTATTTATCCTATTTTCAATGTAATTGTAAATTGTAAATATGCATTATATGATAACAATACAAAGGCTAATTTTTTGTTAAGTGCTAAATATATACTGTATTTCTTTCTTATACTCAGGTTTCGTAAGAGAGATCAACCGTAAGTATTTCACCTCCCTATGCTCTTTTTAACGTAAATAAATATGCATGATAATTAAGGTAATTTAGAGAAGGCTACTTTGTTTGGATACGCGATATTGTAAGCACAAGGATTAAGAACGAAATTCTACTCAAAACATGTCAAAAAGGGAGATTTAAAGACTAACAGTTCTTGGGTTCTTTAATTTTATTTTATTGGGTATAATTCTTGGATGTTGTTTGTGTTATGTGTATGTTTAAGATTCAATCTAATATCAATTTTAGTAAATAATTATTTTAATTTTATTATCATATTTATTGTTTTATTAAATGGTAATTTGACAAGTTCATGATAAACATAACGATAATAGAAAAAGTTTTTTTTTTTAAATTTTAATTTAAATTATTTTTTATTGTTGAATTATTATGAATAAAACATTAATAATCTAGATAGATCAATATATATGTAATCATCTTTATTGAATAAAGATTAATAAATCTTATTTATTAAATTGTATATATGTACATGTGAATGTCATTCAATAGGAAGTTTTCAAAAAGAAATATAATAGTTTCCTTTGACTTAAGATTATCATGATAATTAACAAATTATTTTTTATATTTTAGTTTCAGACACCTAATGCATCATGACACTAATTGAATGAATATTAAATATGATTAAATACTTGTGAAATTAATGATTAATAAAAAAGAAATCTATCAACTCTAGATAATGAGTTTGAGCTCTATGACATATCTATGACATAACTAAGACTTTGACCTGGACAATTGAATGAAAAAAGAATATGTGTTAACTTACTAGAATACCTTAAGGAGTATTATTAGACGTCTATCTTGACTGGTAAATTAATTTAATATCGGTTTAGTATTGAACCTAAAGGATCACACAAATGAGTGTTCCAACCTTTGTAAAATAAAATAATTTATTTGATAATTAAATTAAAGAATTTAATTTAATCAAATAAATATTTTAGTGGAACATTATTATATTCTTTGCTAGTACTAAGAATATAATTAACATAAACAAAGAGTATTATTTTATATGCATGGAAATTCTCTATAAAATAAGAATAAGATTTTATTGTTACATATGAGGAGATCATGTGATTGTTTATCGTAATTAATCATGTGATTATTTAGATCTGAGATAGTTTTATTTTCAAATATAAAGATAAAAAGAAATGAAATTATTTTAAATAAAATTTATCCTTTTTAAAAATATTCAAACCCATATATTTTTAATATTATAAATAGAAGCATCTACCTCCTTAAAAGAGTGTACTAGACACAAATTAAAAAAATTTAAGTCTAATTTTAGACCTAAAAAATAGAAAGAGAATTTGCTCTTTAGATTTTTATTAATCAAATAGTTGATAATAGATATTTATCTTGATATAGATATATTTAGAATTTTCATATTATTGAAAAAAAAATTTACTTCAAGAACATGCTCATGCATCTAGATACATCAATCTATTTTTCTTTATTTATTATTTTTATATATTTTAAATAAAAAATAAATCCTGATTTTTTATCGCAAGTATTGAGAACAGTTTTATATAAGTGTCAATCTGTCATTTGTATTGCTTTAATTACGTGATTTTACTTTTCAAAATACTGGAGTTTTGCTATCGAATGCAAATTAAGGAATATTTAATATATTAAACATGATTCATTACTTAGAAGAAGAAAATAATATACATTTTCTTAAACATGATTATGCTTTTGTGTGTGTTACAGTAAACTGGATCACCCTATAGACGTGTTAGGAAAATAATGGTTATTCTTTTGACACTAAGCCAAAATTCACCAATTCATTTGCGAATAGTTAGTTCAATTGGAGAACATGATGAAAATAAATTTTCTACTGTGGAATTTGTCAAGGAACAAAGTGTACCAATTTTGACTCAGGACGAATACCAAGTCTGTTAATGTTATTACACACCATTCTCATTGTTTGTATCCCCCATTACTAAATCCTCTACTTTTGTTAAAGCTAGAATATATACACCAACGTTGGCTTGAAGCGATAAATGGATGATATAGAAACAAGGCTTTTGATGCAAACCGTACTTGGATTGTTGTGGATCTACCTCCTAATAATGTGATGCATATAGGTAACAATTAAGTGGGTCTATAGAATTAAATGGAAACGCAATGTTTCTACAAAGTGTTACAAAGCCTGGTTAGTTGCAAAGGGCTACAAGCAAACTGAAGGAATATATTTTGAGGACGAAAAATGAATAAAATTGTTAGAGGTAAAATTCAAATTATATTAACTTTATAAGAATAAAAAATACATTTTAACATAATTATTTAAAAGTTTTAAATTTAGAATAGAAGGAAAAATATACGAAAAAATTATCTTTATATATAAATAGATAAATGATAAAAGTCTTAAGGTTGCATCGTTTATAATTAGTTATTGGTGTAAAAATCATTAAAATAATAATATATCAACATAGAGTGGGTCAACGTGGGCTATCTTGGAAACGGTATTAAAAAAATAACACGAAAAATAGAGTGGGCCAAGCATTATTTTTTTTGAAGATATTAAATAACATGAGCCAAGGTGAGAAAAGAATGAATCACGATTCTAAGATATGATATATTATTTTTGGCACCTTTAACACACAAAAAATAGAGTGGGCCAACGTGGGCTATCTTGGAAACGGCATTAAAAATTGTCTGCAGCCATTCTGAGGCAATGCAAGAAATGCAATTAACGAACAAAACATGTTTGTCAGGTCTAAGGGCGAGACTGAATTTTGATATGTACATGTTAGTGAGTGTCATTATCACAACATAAACAAATAAGGCCATTTCAAATTCCAATTGATTATATGATACGGATTTAAATTTGCTTAGGATTCAGAATCCAGATAGAAGGGGACTTATTATTAAAAGAATGACAGATGAATTATGCTATAAGAGAAGTCGTCGTTTGGCTTTTGTCAGGTTTAGGGCATCCCCTTCCTATATGGCCTCAATCACGGATAGGTGTTTATTAGTTTTGTTTTGTTGTTCAATTATTAATTATTATATTTCTGTATAGTATGACCTAACTCACAAGTCAAGTTTTTAAATCCTTGTTTTATGTTGTAGGATTGTTCTTTCATATTTTTTCTGGCTTTGGGATATTCCTTTTTACTTTACAGAACGAAATTATTCATATTATAAACTTTATTTTCTAAATAATTACTAATTGCTTATAGTTTATTAAGCATGCGTTTTTTTTTAATGTTTTTTTTATTTTTTATTTTTTAGCTCTTTGACGTGCTTCAATAAAAGTTATGTAGCTGTGCAATGTTTAACCACTTGAAAGTTCAGTTACTGATGGTTATAGATATTATGTGTGCGTGTCATCAGTTAATTAGAACTAAGGCAAAAGTATTAATTGGAGCATTTTTTATAATGTGATTGAATAAAATGCTACTAGGTTCTTTCTAGAATCACTTTAACAACTCTCAAGCCCCTCATCCTACGCAACACACATACTCTTCTCTAATCAGTTACTTTAATGTTGATATATTATTAGTGAAAAGATTTATTCACACCATTAATTGAGGCTGTGAAAATAAAGGAAGGAAAGAGGATTTTAGAGGAATATTCTAAGAAATTAATTAAATTAGTATAATTATTGAAGAAGTTGGATCAGTTAATGGGACCGAAGTTTGAAACTGTTGACAAACTCATAATAGCTAACCAGTTTCACAAATATGTCAACCAATTCTAACAAATCATGACCATTACTTACCAGACAATATCCATAGTGATAAAAAATTCATCTAAAAATCATTACAACTGTAATCAACTACACATATGTCAGCCAAGATATATATGAGCTACTATATGACAATGACTGCTTTGACCTTTTGAGCAAACAAGTAAAAAATGGTAGCGGTTGGTCCATAGACTAAATATTTTGTGTTGGATGCCATATATGAGCGATGATGTAAAGCTGAATCATATCTTTGTTTCATCTATTCTTTGTTTTTCACACTAGCTGAAAGCTAATAGGCAGAATAAGTGAAAGTCATCAGCAATGGGAGGTTTCCATTCTGTGAGGATCGATGTAATGATCAAAATAAAATAAAAAAGTTATAATGTTAACATAATAATCAAAAAAAGAAAAAAAAAGTTGAGTTTAAATTTTTGTCGGAAACAAAATTAATACACCAACAGTTAATATTTATTGATAAAAAATATCAAAACCAAAAACTTTTCGTAATTTTGGGAAGTGTGTATAAAAATCAGTCATTGTTGGTTGAGTATATTATTAAAGTATCATTTTAGTTGACTCAGGTTCTTAAATTAACTTTTGAACTTGAGTATTAAAAACTTGATAAACTTCAAAACAATATATAACTGTAAAAGATGATAAAACCCGCACTAATACTTTTCTAGTATGGTGTCTTAATGATTTTTTTTTTAAAAAAAATTTCTATACTTAAAACGAGAATTGTTGTAAGCAAACATTAAGTAACGCAGAAATCAACGACTTTCGTAATAATGATGGAAACCAACTCTTAGAAGCTCCATGTGTTATCATCATCCATCAATGAGTCTTAAAATTTGAAGCACACATCACTGTTTATATCATCTATTATTTTCTCGGGGAAGGGGGAGAGAGAATAAAATACATGGGGGATATACCTTGTTTGTAGAGCATATAATCAAACGGAATTTCTCGAATTTACCGCAAATGCAAAACTAGCTAGCAATGACCGATTGAGCAAAGATACACAAATCAAGTATGGAGTATAAACTAATTAATCTGATTTTGGCAGCATTTACTATATAAATGCATTTCAATCTTGCAAAGCAAACAACCATTATTAGACGAATCTTCTTAAACTTTCAGCATTCCAGCAGATAATATACATAGCTACATGATCAGATGTGGTTGTTACTTGTTATTAGAAATATAAAATACTGAAACTTGTATTTGTTTTCGTGGTTAAAAACCATATCGTACGTCCAAATTAAAAGATAACTAATTGTGTACTTCGACTAATCTGATAAAATACATGATGAGATTAAAAATTAATGCATGCTTAGATACAGTCTCAAAGGGTAGTTTGAACTGATCAACATATGCACAATACCATTGCACTTTTACTACATGTACATTTTTTTTGTTTTAAACACTAGGATCAAGGTGTCGCATACTCTAAATCACAAGATATTTTGTTAAATTGTAGACGTTATAGGTAAAATCCGCTAATGATGTTTTTACTGTTGAATGGAAAGCTGCATCGATGTTAGATATTATATTAGTGATAATGAGGAACTCATCCCTAACAAGGTATTAGTGATAAGATAAGACTTAAGAATGATGATAGGTAGGTTAAGTTCTGTACAAAAAACCAATTATTTTCTCAGTGACCCCGAGTTTCAACTTTCAAGTTACAACTTACAACACAGCTCGAGACCACTCGTTTAGTATATATATAATGGTCTAACACAGCTTTTCATCCAAAGAAGACTACTCGCCAATAATATAGAATTAAGAAATGTATACAAGCTGCTTAATTACGTAAAAGTTACTTAACAATATAAAAGTTACTTATTGATTGCCAGAAATATAATGCTAAACAGAAATGAACTTCGTAGCATGTGCCCTTTGACCAAAAAAACCATCTTGCATTCAAGAGTCGCATATACCTATACCTACCATGTTATCAAGGGATGACTGCAGACTATATGGCACCGCCCCTATAGTGCCCCTTCCAACGATTACCTAGAATTTAATTTGATCTTCTGAAGGTAGATGAATAAATAAATAAACGTGTGAAAATAAAACAGTAAGTACATGCCAGTACGTAATAATGTGAACTAGTTTGTATACATGAATTTAGGTCCAATGCTGCAAAAGACCTAGTTAGACTTGGAACATAAAAGGATATATTTAAATGACTCTCAAGATTAACTAAATAATACACAGACAAATCAGATAATTAAACTGCACGGCCACTAAGGGATCAGCATATGTGAAAGTCTCAGAGAGCAGACATGTCGCTAGTTATATATAAATCAAGCTGATTTTATTATCTATATGGGAATCAAATACAAGCTTAATTCTCTTTTGCTAGCTTCAATTTGGATACACATAATTCCAACCTCCACCAATTGATAACAAATACTAGTAATGTACACATGCTATTGTGCCCCCGGGTAGCTTAACTCTTGAAAAACACATTCTCGTGGCATCTCTTGACGCACACCCTCGTAATTCGAAGCAACAAGAGGAGGATAAATCAGAGAACTGGTTTCACCCCAATCAGTACTTTGTCCACAACTTGAAGAAGCACAAGCACCACCCATTATCTTATCGGTAATCATTTCCTCCCCATAGAAGAACTCCAACGACCCACCTAATAACCTTTGAGAATAATCATTAGCAGAAACCATTTCCCCAACTGTAGTGGTAGTGAAACTGCTTTGTCCTTGCACCAACTCAGCACGGTACTCATTGCTCTGACCAAACTGTACTTGGTTGTTGCCAATAGAGTTCATGCACCCTGCAGAAGAAACAAAATGGACTTGCTCCTCTTGAAGAAGTTGTGTTGATGAGAGAGAACCATGTGGGAACTGAAGATTCAACCCGTCAAGGATGCGTTGATAATCATCGGAGAATCTCCCTCCAAGCTTGATTAGAAGCTTTCTAATAGAGTCTTGGTCGTTGAAACTTGGACTTTGGTTTGTGTAGGGTGAAAGTGGCAACACTGCAGGAATCTGTGGCCAACATGGATGTAATTGTTGAGCACTGTTTTCCTGAAGCAAGAGTGAGGAATTGTTCTCGTGCTCAACGACACCGTTTCCTTTGTTTCGTGCCTGTAGTTCCTTACGGCGCTTCCCTAGAAGCTTCTTCTTCAGCCTCGTGTTCCAATAGTTCTTTATGTCATTATCAGTTCTTCCTGGCAATTGTGCTGCAATGACCGACCACCTGCGTCACAAAAGGGTTCATTGCTCAAGCAAATATCAAACTCAGTTAAACTAAACCTGTTAATTACTTAAGTTCAGTTTATTTTGGAAATATAATATTGTTAATAAATTTTTAAAGAATATGTCTTTTTTTCTTTCGCACATGTATTTTTTTCTGAGACAAGACAATTATCGTCAAGAGTTTCCACCCCTTCTTAAAGTGTGTTGTGTGGTGATCTAACCCTGGACTCTTTTTGCAAATTCTGACATGCCTATGTTATCAACTGAATCGCACTCGTTAAGTTAGATTATATTGTAAGACCTACCTGCTTCCAATGCAAACGTAGAGGCTGCATATGATGTTGTCTTCTTCTTCAGAGAAACCACCGTGTTTGATATTAGGGCGGAGGTAGTTTAGCCACCTGAGACGGCAACTCTTGCCACATCGTTTGAGGCCTGATTTAGAAATGAAGATACATGAGAAGAAAAGTTAATTTGTTTGCTGAACAAGTTAATTGGTGGTGAAAAATAAATAGGGTTATTTGAGTAGTAGTGTGTAATATGTATGTGTATTATACCAATCTTTTGTGGCAAAGCAATCCAGTTCCCTCCGGTTCCGTGCTGGTCGATGTAGGATTTGAGTTTGGCATCTTCATCTGGCGACCAAGGGCCTTTCTTCACGTTTGATTTGTCACAGCAAGGTGCCCTCCCCATGTTGTTGTTGTTGCTTTCAGCTAGCTTAGATTGATTATTTGAGATAACCCTTGTCTATTTACGGCAGAAATAATTGAGAGAGAGAGTGTTATTTAATTATAAAACTAGGAGCGGATAAACATGATTCCAATTGAACATCCCATCGTACAAATTTTTTATATAAGGGTGTGGCAGAAAACAAAGGTGATTATATAGAAAATTCCAGCTATTTAGTATTGCTAGGGTAGGAGAATAAGGGTCGTTCTTCTTGTCTTTCTTAAACCGGAATCAAATTTTCTTGCACCTTTTTTGAGTCCACTCCACTCCACTCTGACCCCTTGATGTCCAAGGATATACGAGCATACGACATGCCTATAAATCTTTCTTTTGGTCACTATTTCCTGTTTCTATAGAAAATTAATTGCTATATGCATCGTACATTTTCTTCTTTTTTTTTTTTTTTGTGTAAACACATTGCACTCCTTAAACTTTTTAGCATCAATTATTGGAACATTATCTTAACATGAGATGCTGCTGACTTTTTTTATTTGGCCAGGGATCATAGGATGTAGAGATATTGATTTTATAAATTGCTTATGGAGTAAATTGTTCTACCATTTGATTCAAACAATTGTATTTGTTTTAACATTCACTCAAAAATACAAATAAACATTATTCTAGTATGGTTAGATAAACCAAAGTTCACTTTTGGCATTAAAAACGGAGGAGATCGAGTTTACTGTTCATCATATTGATTTCCCTCAACTTAATTTAGATTATTCCGATACCCAATATAGCGTTCGGATACTGGAAGTCATAAGAAATAAAAAAGATTTAACAAGTTAGAAAGTATGATTAGTTTTCTTTTATAACTCTTGCCTATATAGCCAATTAGCCATGATAAATTTTGTATCATTTTTGTTAACCACTATCCTCAATAAATCAATAGGTAAAAAAATTAAAATGTAATAAAAATGCATTGTAACATTATATTTTACATTAATAGTTATTTTTTATTCAATATTCAATTATTTGATTTTTTTTGTCCATAATTAAAATTTTTCTCACGTATTACGTTTCTGTAACGTTCTTTGAGTTGCTTTGTTGTATCACTTGAATAACGGGAAACTATAATTAAAAAAATGAAAATAAATAGAAAGATTTTTCTTTTGAGGGGGGGATTTATTAGGGGAATGAAATACAAGGAAAATACGGGTAAAAAACACTTTTTTCCCTTAACTATTATCTTATTAATTAATTAACTTTCCATCCTCCTATATCAAATTAAGTTTAATTAATACACCTTAACTTAACATAATTTATTGTAAAATTATTTTCCATCCATTTTAATAGTGAAGTTTAATTAACTAACCTTAATTTAACACAATTTATTGTAAATTTTCTTTTTCATTCATTTTAGCAGTTAATTTTAACAGGGTTACACGCACATGATATGCACATAATTTTTTGACAAAAAGATGTTAAAAGACGAAAACGCACTTATAGTATATTTGGAAAAGGGACTATGAGCTCTTTAAGCATAGGAAGCAAGCAATGCTAGAAGATATATAGATGTTGTTCTTGTAAGCTTCAAAGAGTACGTACGGTTTGACCCTGATTAATCTCCGACTAGTTTACAAGTGTAAGGGATTGAAAATGGTGACGAGTTTATGTAGATCTTTTTCATTCTTCCTTTTTTTGTTTTTTTGTTTTGTTTTTATGCCTTAATTGCAGGGAACATTTGGTAAAAGTTTCTTTTTTCTTTTAAACATATTTTTATAATAAAAAGTTATGCGCACAACATGTATATTAAATGGAAAGGTAAAAATTATAATAAGTTGAGTTAAATTAAAGTATACAATGCTTACTTTGAGACATGATAATGAAAATTAAAAGTAATTACAACGTACCTTTTAATTAATTTTTTTAAAATTTCATTAATTTGTTTCAAAAGTCCAATATTTTTGAAGCAATAGAGGAGGAACTTAGAATATAAGCGAACTTTATTCCATTGGTTTTTTTTTTCTCTTTCCATCGCCCCCCTCTTGTACGGGATAAAGACTTTCAAAAATTGTTGTGAAGGGAACTGCTGACACCCCAGCCTTCATGGGGAGGCCCTTCAAAAAAACCAAAGCCTCTTAATTCCTCTTTTCATAGCAGCCTTTTGAAAATAGAAAAGAAAAAAAAATACTATATACTTCAAAGGTTCATCTTTCTAATAGAATAAAAAATGAGAGACAAAATTGACGAACAAGGTATTACATAAGCCCATAACAACAAAACATTATAAGAGATGTATAATGTAACTCTCAAAAGGAGAAAAAGAATTTGCATGGTCGACTAAGAATTTGATAGAGAAGGAGAAAAGCCAGACTTGAGACAGAAAGAGAACTTGTTGGATGGTAATTTTGTAGGGCCAGTAACTCACTAACCAAACTTCACCCAAATGAGAAATTTAAAACTACGATGTTGAAAATTATCGTAAACTATAAAATCCATCTCTTTGCGTTTGCAATTCATGTATTTTAAAATTGGAAGGTTATAGAGTTTCTAGAAGCAAGAAATACAGGACACTAGAGGCATTGAAATTATATGGAAAATTTGTACGATTTTCTTGCTTTTGGTTGGTGAACAAATAAATGACCAACAAAGCAACAAGATAACCCGAGGCAGTAGGTTGACCCACGAGCATGCTTCCACTCTTCCCCCCTGTATACCGCCCCCAGTTGTGATTTTTAAAGTCCTAATTAACCATGACACTAATACACATAATTAAAAAGAAAAATAGGAAGGGTAGAAATAAAAAAAAGAAATACAAAAGAAATCTGTTTATTTGAATAAACGAAAAAAAGAATACAAAAAAATTATTTAAAAAATTAGTATTAATTATAAAATAATTTCTTACTCTATTAATAAAAAATATACTGAATTAAGAAATTAAGTATAACTTCAAAATTGGATTTCATTATATTTTTATTATAAAATTATTTTTATAATTTTTATATTATAAAAATAAATTATTTTTCAGTTCCTTAAATCAGGGAGTCTAAGTTTGAATCCCAACTAAAAATTTGCATTTTCCCCCTCAAATTTGAATTTTTTTTCTGTTTAGTCACTCTCCTCAAATAAAAATTTATATTTTTTCTTTCCTTCAAATTCTAGGAGAGAAAATAAAAAGAGCATTTTTTTAGAATTTAAGAAACTAAAAAAAATTTATTTAGGGAACTAAAATAAATAGATCTCCTAATTTAAGAGATTAAAAACATAATTAAATCTTACTCTTTTTATATATTTCACAAAAGGATAAAAATATCCCTATCACACATTTCTTCTCATCCGTACAATATTTCATGTCATTGGATGAGTAAAATTTAGAAAATTTTCCTTTTGGACACCCATGGATATAGACACCCATATATAGGGAGATAAAAAAAAAATACAAATTATTAATATAATTGATTATGTGATGTGATAAGAAGATAAAGATAAAAAAAAATGTCAATAGAATATATGTACTAATTAAATGTCCAAAAATCAAAACTCTAAAATATATCGAGTGCCATTTTATTCCTTTTCTCCCATTTTGATTTTAACTTTATGCTCTTATTTTACATTTATTTTTGTGTCTTTTGTTATTTTTTCTATCAAATACCTTATTTTATTTTTTTATATTAGGAAAAAAAGACACTTTGTATCTTTTTATTTTTTAAAAATAAAATAAAATAATATAGGAAGAGAGAGAATGGAAGTTATATATAAAATGAGAGTGTATTGTATACTATAAAGACAAACATGATTGACAAATAATCTTTTTCTTTAAACATATAGTAAATGATTTGATTATAAGTTTGTGCATATCAAAAAATATTAACTCCTTAAATAAATTTCAATGTCATGAGAAATAAGTCATTGACTTTAATTTGTTTGAGATATATCCTAGATTCTATAAAAAAAAAAAAATACTATAAACTATAGAGTAGTGGAGTTGTTGATGCACTTTAAAACAAAATAGATGAATAGTTTAAAGAATAACTGAAAGATTAAATTATCTAATAAAATATGTACATCAAATATGGGTGTTTCCTTTAATTATTATTAATGTAAACATGTTACCTTTTAACATTGGGTATACTGATCAATTAGCACACATTGTTATAATTTAAATTTTACTTTTCAATATGTAGTTATATTAAATGCTCGGATAGAAAACTCAGTCATCCCATATGGAATAACTTTTCATGGAAATTACTAGTGATCTCTGAAATATACATATCTTTTAGGGTGAAAAAAACATTTTTGTAGCCAAAATGGGAAATTATAATTTATACCCTATTTGGTAGTAAGGGAATAGGACCAAGATGGTAAAATAAAGAGAATGAAAGTAATATTGATTGTTTGGTGGAATGAAAATAAAATATATATTTCATCTTATTTTTGATATATTTTCATTCATCTCTCCATTTTTTTATATATATTTTCAATCAAATACTTTTAATTTCTAATTTACTTTTTATCTATTTTCATACAATTTTTTAACCACTTTATTTGTCTCCTGTGTGGCAAATAAACCCAAACTTTTCTACTGTCCAGTGGGTAGGGAAGCTAGTGTCACGCCAGGTACTCATTTTTTGGTTCTGTATATCCTCATTCCTCAGTGTTCAGGTTGGTTTGGTTTGGCCACATGTTAGTGCTTTACAGATTTGAATGAGCATGAGCGCAGCCATGTAATAGCTGCATTTGCCGGGTTTTTTTTTTCCAATTAGGATCTTTGTCTTATTAGTGACATCTCAAAATATTCTGGTATGTAACAAGCTTTGATTAAAAGCAGATTAATTTCTAGTTAGAAATTTAATCACACTTAAATATTTTTCCTCAAAAATATATTCTACAAGGATCCAGGATCAAGAATCCAAATTCTTCCTCATAAATTTAATCTATACTATCAATTCAACTATACCCATTAAAAAGTTAGTACGTATTTACAAGCTGGGCACGACGCAACAAAATCTGTTATTACACTCGCATTTCACATAAACTATTTTGTATAAGTCTAGCTATGTTTGGTCTGTTTAATCGTTTATGAAGACACAAAGGGCTGGTTGCTATGTTGACACTTGACAGCGCCAAAAAAGATTGTCATCACTATTTTCTGAAGTTTGAATTAAACAACACGTACCCCCTTAACAGATATCAAGCTAATTCATGCTTTTTTTTTCATATTTTTATATTTTTTATATGCATTAAAAATATTTTTTTATAATTAGAGATTAATTTATTTTTTATGCATAGACTTTACTAAAATAAGTTTTTATCAAATGTGACGGACTTTAATTATTAGTAAATGTCCTGTGTTTTTAACCCATAGTAATTAAGTAAGGAATTCCACTAGGACTTATAATATTTAAGTCCGAAGAGTTACCACAATAAGTCATGGCTGACACTTTTTCTTCTCCTAACGTTTGATTGTTTATGTCCAAATGAAACTTTAACGTACACAACGAATTACATAGAGAGTGAACGAAGCTATTATGGTGTCAATTAAAATAATTCATCAGACGAAGAATATCGTTGAGTAGTACTTGACTACTTGTTTTTATTGACCAATCATCATTTAAAACATAAAACAAAGATGGGGTAAAAAAAGATGCGATAGAAAAAACGATGAGATTGAGGGGAAAAAACATAAGCTTGTAGGACTTGCCCAAGGAATCCGATGGTTTAGGGGAAAATAGAAGAAAACTCTAACATATAATGGTAAATAAATAATTGAAGTGTAATGACAGAGGTCTGTGCTGACGATTTGGATTTTGGCTGGGCCATATAATCCTCGAATTTCCATGCTTGATTTGACCTGCAAGTTTGAAAAATCAGTCATTTCTTGACAATCTCATTCCTTAGTAGTCACTAGTCAGTAGTACAGCTGAAGCCAACTTTCTCTGGTTCCTTAGTAATCTTTTGAAGACTTAAGACTAAATAGTTAATTTAGTATTGAATTTATATTTTACTGTAATTTTAATCTTTAAAACTAAGGAAAAAACTTCAATAAATCTATGAAATATTTTTTTTTTTTAGAGAGAGAAAATCTATGAAATCTTCTAGAATTTCACTTCTAGTATTCCTAAAACACATATGGTTGCTTTCTGGTTAAAAGTAACGAGGACAATCATGCATATAAGTTAGTTAATTAAGAACGGAATTATGCTTAAATAAATAAATAATAATAAAAGGATTGATTGGGTCATATTCCATATTGAAGGAGAGAACCGAAGCTGGCTTAATTTAATTGTCATAAAGTGACTGCGGATTTGGAACCTCGTGGGAAACTTTTTGTGGGTGAAAATGAAGGGTTCAAGAGTCGGACAAGTTGACTTTTTCATAAAGTGACTAGTACGCTATCTATTCTACGTGACGGCTTCGAGTTACTTGGCTTTCTTTATGCATAACCATAGTGCATGCACTTGACCCAGCCAAGTTCTATATATTACTATGATTTATAGACAATGATGGATATCAAAATTCGGTGTAGGATCAAAATTCCAAATATCTCTTGGTTAGTTTTGTTTTTTTTTTTAATTATTTACACCTAGAATTAAGAATTAAATATGAGAAACATACATAATTAAAGTTCAAAAAAGAATATGATTGACATAATTAAAAGACTCACTATTTTCTAATTATATGAAGTTTTATTTGTAAAATTTGCAATTTATGTTTCCCGGCCGAGAGCGATCAATTTATTTTAAATTTCTCTTTTTAAAAAAATTGTGTCAAACATAATGTTACAAAAGATCTAAAAAGTAAAAATATCTTTATTAATTAAAAACATAAAATAATAGGTAAGCTAACTTTAAAAGCCTTTATTTTTCTTTTTTTATTCTAAATATTGAAATTCAAGAATATAATATCAATTAATTTTTTTCTTAAAAGTAAATTTTAAGTTAAAACATTATAAACGTATTGAATAGATCTATTTTATTATTTTTTACTTCAAAATAATTTTTGAAATTTAACAAAAACCAGTTCAAAACACTACACTTAAATATTGAACATGAGGAGTGTTGGAAATAAATTCTCTAACACACATTTTTTAATTGATTGAAATTTATTTAAAATTATAAAATCGGAGAAAAAAAATCATTGAATAAGATGCAAGACTACAAATTTTTATTATTTTAATAAATTTTAATTTATAAAACAAAATATGTTTAAAAGAATGTGTTTATATAACATTTCTCATTAAACATTATTACGCGGAGAAAAATCATGACAAAGTACCACCAAGCAAGCCGACTCAAGTGTTACAAGTTTGGCAGCTAGGAATCAAATTACATGTCTCATTTAAATACATTTCTTCTCTAATAAAAAATGAACACATTAGTGGGAAAAATTAGTTGATAATTAAAAGAGATAAATTGAGTAGTCAATTAAATTATTTTTCATTTAGCAAAAAAAAAAAAAAACAGAGAGATCAGGAAAAAGATAGAAGGTAATTCCGATGGAGGTTTCTTGCTAAAAAAATCCTATATTTGATCTCAATAGAAATAACTTCCATTTAGTAAGAGAGAAATACAGAAAAAAAAAATAAGAGCATGTCTGTGATTTTTTATTTATTTATCATTTAACCTTTTTATATGTATCTTTCTCATATTGAAATTTTTAATACTAGACAAAATACATACCCACTCACCCACAAAGCAAAAACATGCATTAATTAAATTGCTTATGAACCTACTGTATAGAAGTATATATCATGCCGAAGGTCGCAAAATAGATATATCGAAAAACAAGATAAACAAACTATAGTTTGGAGATATAAAGTTAATTCGATGATTGGAGAAGGATAAGGATGAAGGAAGAGGGGAGGAAAAAGAAATTATAAGTTTGAATATTTTCAATTAAACATTTCTAATAAAACTAATAGATTAATATTTGGGGGTAAAGAAAATAAAAACTATATAACTTACAAATGCCGTGTACAATTTGTGGCATTCACCCCGCGCAAGCAACAAAAATTAACGGCTAAAAAAACTTTATAATAGAGAGAAATGGAATTTAGAAAATACATTGAGGCATTAACAAAAATAGCTAGTTAGGGACCAGAGGAGATGAAATCAACTACAGATTGAGAACATGAATGGGAAACGGAAGGAGGGGTTGGAGTTGTCGCCGGGGTTGCTCACCGACCAAATGACGATATGATTGTGAAGTTGTCACTGTACTCGTGCATGCGATTATCAAGAGACAGGTGTGTGTGGAGGACAAGCAAATCAAGAGCGAAGCCCAAGAGATAAAATACCAGAAGATCATATGCGAGATGAATTTTCATATCGATCAGAAATGCTACTTTTCTACTTAATCAAGGGAAGAATGAATGTATCAGTGAGTAGAAGAAAAAAATTTAAAGGGGAAACTTATTCTGAAAAAATAAATTTCTTTTTTTTTTCAAATGTTGTGAAGCAAAAATCCCTTAATGGATTTCTAAGAAGGACATGTAGTATACGTTTTTTATTCATAAAAATAAAAGACGAATACGAAGAATATATAAAAATATATATCATATTTAACTAATTGAATTAGATTTTTTTAGTGACATATAATATATTGATACAATAAGATAAAGATATAAAAAAATGACATTTTAAGATTATATCACACAACATGATTATAATATAACAGAAAAATATTCTACAGTTAACATAAAATCAAACACTCGTGGTCTCCCAAGTTTCAAACTAACAAATTAGGTCTTTCAATTGTGTAATTATACAATTTTGATTCATTCATCAAAAGTGTAGGAGGTGATGATAGAACTAAATAAATTTATATAAACTCACAAGTAGGTAATTTTAATTTATACTACTAAATAAATTTATATTATATATATTAGTAGTTAGAATATTATTAATAATTGGTATATATTAATAAAACAATGTTTCGTATTACAAGTTGCAATTCGGTATACTTGCCAAGATTTACACATCACTTTAAAGTGATGACTATCATAAGTTTCATATATTAAAATTAAAGTTTAAATACTTTTTTCAACCTCATAAATATATCAATTTTTACTTTTAGTCTAAAATTATTTTACTTATGATGTGTGTAATGTTTAAATCTTTTGTTTTTTTTCCTATTACAAAACACTTATGTAACTCCTTAAGGGTTTCTACAAGATAATGTCACCTTACAAAAATATTTACATGATAATGTCACGAGATACACAATTGATTTTGTAACTGATACTAAGAGGAAAAGTAAAAAATAAAAAGTCTGGACATTATAATTAAACACCTTTTTTCACAAAGTTTTTTTTTAACCGAAATTAAAAAAAAAAAGTTTTTCACTTGATTGTACCAAAAGACACCATCTTTTCTCAATTTTACCATTTTCGGGACTCACTTATCTTCAACCGTGATGGTAGAATCATATTTATTAAAATGGAACCGGACACCTGAACTGATTTGATTAGGATCGATGTTTAGGACGGTCTACTTAAGATGTAGAACTAGAAATAAAAGTGATCTAATTTGATATGGTGAGGTTTAAAGAAATTTGATGACCAGCATTGGTTTGACGCAATCGACATTTTTTTTCCTTCAGTTTTTATAATATATTAAATTATTAATAACTAATTATTAAACGTCATATAATATGTTTTTATAATATTAATTTTTTTTATCTTGATAACTAATCATCTTCCCGTTCCCGTGTAACTGTGTAAGTGGCAGTGGAAAAGAGATTGAAGATGAGTATGATAAATTGAAGATGGGCATTGTAAATTTCAAGAAGCAAAGTACTAAAATGAAGACCAACTTGGCACTTGTTGAAGTTAATTTTGAATGGTTGAAGCAAAATGTAATTGCTTTCAAAATTGTAATTGTAACTGTTGCTGGCGTTATTATTATGGAAACTATATCTAAGTGACTAGGTTGGTTAAGGTAGTCGTAAGTTGAAGTGTAGATTGTCCTTATTAAGCATTTTATAACTAAGTTTAGTTGGTCCTTTAATTATAGTGGATTTTTTGTTCTGTCAGTGGTTATTTAGTCTAACGACTTGTCATGGTTTGTAATTTTGTTTACATGATATGTAATTAGAACTCAAACGTTATTGTACATCATGGTTCCTAAAAGAACCTGTATTATATGAAATTGGCAGTTTACATTTTTTGTCTTATGTTTTACTTCATTTTCGCATGAGAGAATATATATATATATATATATATATATATATATATATATATATATATATATATATATATATATATATATATATATATATGTATAAGGCAAAAGAGAGCTGACTATAACATAATAAGGAGTAAGACATGATAACATATTTTGCATATCATGAAATGTGATACTTCATTAATATAACAAGGCTCTTATAAATATAATAAGTTGTGCTTTTGAAACAAAAATGAAAGTAAAAATTATATAACAAAGAATATAGACCAATATATCATGTACCACACTATTTTTCAAAATGATATATTTACATAAGAAACCACTGCTACTAAACATTCTTAATCCACAGTCTGTATTACGGGCTTGGCTCTTCTCTTCCTCTTCTTTTTCTTTTTCTTTGCATTGTTGACTGTGTTGGCTAGTTGGTTGGAAGCAACAGTTGCATCTTGTACTTCAGAATGTGTTCCATGTTACATTTTAACATAAGCAAATCTTTAGCATGTGAATGGATTGATAAAACATCCATGTTCAGGATAAGCTATTTAAACAATATACTTGAGTGGTCAGCACAGATTGTTTAGATGCAAGTACATCATTTAGCACAGGTTCTGTATTTAAATTGTTGCCACTAGGTTGTGAAGTTGGTGGATCTTGGTTTTGTTGTCAATAAAAAGTTTCAACACATAAATATAAGTGAGATGAAATATAACTTCTGTTAAGACTAAGTAAGATTTTAGTTAATGCACTGAGATGTTTTTGAGAATTTTGTTATCTAGTAGGAGCCCTTTGGCATGTTCTATTGTTGAGACCAAATTGCTTGCAAGTAGAACATCTTACTGTGTTGGACCTTCTTGTTTGTTGGGGTCTCAAAGGTCCCTCAACATTACTTTTTCTTCTTGCTATTCTTGGACGACCTGGTTGTCTTTTCAAAGTTGGAGGACCAATATTAGGATAACCTCCCCTATCAGAATTAGCATCAACATCAGGCACAGGACGGATAACTTCACCATAAGCAACCAATAACTTGGAATTTGTAAGGGCTTCATCACAATAATTCACAACCAATAACTATGCATGCACATGCATGTTTGCATGACAATCCAGTGAGGTTCCATTGATTACATCCACACATGTTGTCCCTTAACTTAACCACAAAATTTGTATACACATCCATCACTTGAAACTCATCATTTCCAGCAAATGTCACAACCAAAGACCTCGTTGCCTGCAAAGTTTTATCCAAGTAGGTCTTCACTCTAGGTGGCATGAGATTTTGACAAGTGGTTACCCTTTCATATCTTTTTTGGAAAGTAACCATGAGCCTGCAAACTATAAATTGAAGCATGGACAATATTGTTTTCTTTCTATCGTCACCCAGCCAAGCCTTAAATACTTCACACACATTGTGACATGATCACTCCTACAAAGAGGGCGATATGTGTGCCTAGCCTACATTGTTTTTGATCTTTCTTCAGCTAATAACCAATCAGCAACCTCATTGTTGTTCTTTCTAAAAGCACAGTGTATGCCATGGCACATTCCCAAAATTGGGTAGTCAGCAAAAGAGATTTGAATCTACTCTTAAAGTCATTTAAGATCTGATTACAACAAAACCTGCTTGTTTAATCCCATTTACAACATAACCTTTGAAGTATAATTTTTTACAATACAGAACCACAATATAGCAGTATCAATATTTTTATCAGAATTTTCATGAAACAGAGACTGTACTAAAATTTCAGACCAAATTTCAGAGTGTACCAAAATTTACATCAATTTTAGAGTGTACAAGAATTTCAACCAGATTTCCGAGTGTACCAAATTACATGAAATATTTCAAATATGAGAAACAATTTCAGAATTTACATGAAACAATTTCAGTACCAAATTTCAAAATTTACATGAAACAATTTTAGTACCAGAATGCATGTTCACGACAACCAAGCATTAACTGATATATCAAAATTAACATGTCAAAAGCAGATTTAACTTGATACCACTATAACAAATCAAACTTGTGTTTTGCATATGGAAACATTTCTGCTATAGCTCGGTCTAAACCCTACAACACACAAGAATATCAGTAATTCTTATTAAACAAAATCCTTAAATTGGAAATAAAACTAGTCAAACTCAACATGTCCCGTACCTTTTGTTGATCTGACATGATAGTGACAAAATCATCCTTCCATTCAGGAACTAATTGTAAAACTTCCCTCAACAAAGTTAGAAAAAACTTCAAGGAATCCTTGTTTTCAATCTCAACCACTGTGAATGCAATAGGGAATATGCCCTTATTTCTGTCAAGCACAACAGATAATAATGTCCCTCCAAGTGGACCCTTCAAATGGCAACCATCAATGCCAAACCAGGGCCTGCACCCCCTTACAAATCCCTTTTTCATGGCATCCAGACAAACAAAAGTCCTCTTAAATTGGGAATCCATGCCCACCCTAGGTTCCAGTGCAAACTTTACAACACTCCCCTCATTTGTTTCTATGACTACACATGCCCAAGGAGGCAAAATATCATAAGATAAAGAGTGTACCCCTTTAGTGGTTTGGTGCACCCTTTGCTTGGCACAATACAATTGCATTTGATTAGTTGGTTCAACTCCATACCTGTCAAGCAAAGCTTGCTTCATTGTTGAATAACTAATATTTGGATCTGCCAAAATTCAGCTCTCAAGCTCTCTCGCAATCCATGTTGATGTTGCCTCAAAGATTTTTGTCGTTCAAATAGAAGTGTATTTAGCTCTATATGACTTGATTTGGTAGGTTATTTTATCTGCGGTTGGAGATGCATGGATACTCTGGGTGCATCCATTAGCATTACATTGACAAGTCACTCTTGATTGCTCAATTTTATGCCTATACAACTCAAATCCTTCTTGTATAGCAAAATCCTTCAAAATTTCCCTGAAATGAGATACGTTCAAGAACAATTGTCCTTTAACAAACTTGATTTTCCCATTTGCTTGCCTCTTAAAAGATTTTCCCATTAGCATTACATTGACAAGTCACTCTCTCAACATATATTTCATTCATATCATCATCCAAATGCACTTCCCTTATTACATCAACATTTTCCTCAAAGTCACTTAATTTATCACTCTCATTACCATCACTCCAATCAGCATCTTCTTCTATGTCATCATACTCATCTAAATATTTCACCTTTTGAAGGGGTTTTTTTTTTCCAGAAAAGAAGAGCCTATCAATTCTCTGAAAATCGTTCATCAAATCATACGAATTTTAATTTTAATATGTTATTCCAGTTATCACAAGGAACAAAAGTCCTTAAACAATTTTGAATTTCATGCATAAAATATAAGCAATTTTATTAGATAAAAGAAGCAAGAACATGAACGAAAAAACAATTAACTAACAACCATAAAATGTATCTAAGTTGGCTCTGATACCAATTGATGAAATATATAAAGGATAATAACACAGACACAAATTATAGCATGTAGATATAAGGCGATAATACTCAGATGGTTATGAACACTAACCTGAATTCGCATTCATCTCCATAATATCGTCGCTTCACACGATAAACCCCGAACAGGTACTTGAGAGTATTACTGCCCAATTTCTAAGGACTTGAGAGAGGATGTGAGTGTATGAATTTGTTAAATGGGATAACAAATTTATAATCTCCTAGCAGTGGGTAAGGACCTCTCAAATGCGTTAATTACTAATAATTGACCCTACCCATCACAGGGTCAATTTTATCTACAATTTCATATAAAATAATTATCGATTGATAATATTAAAATATAACATAATAATTATTGATTGATACTAATTCACAAATTATCTTAACACTACATAGAGTTCATCAGTAACACCAACATCATTAACTCCTTTTTAGTGCAGCAAACGGATTCCTAAAAACCGGTTCATAAGGGGGTAATCTACCCAACTATATAAACACTTATCATGTTCATGAATTATCCGACGTGGGACTATTCTTAATAAATTCATCGATATGAGTATTGGTCAGTATGGCCCCACAACAAAAATACTCCTCTGCACTTCGACAATGTTTGGCTTCGAACACCCTACGCACTTCGACAACATATACCCTGAGTTTCAACTCCGTTGCAATACCCCTGGTTTGACAGTTGCAGTAACCGCAAGAACCCCTTGCAACCAAAGAAATACGCTGTTTAACCCCAAACGTTCTCTAAACTGCAACCCTTTCTTCACAATTTCAGCGTCGCAATACTACTGGACCAACAATCAAACGAACCACACAGGAACCCCCTTATAGCAGCCAGAGAATCAATGCTTCTTAACCCATAACGTGGTTGTGTGATTTCCCTCTTCTTCACAGCCGTAAACCTAACTCCAATTCCAGACTCTGGGATGGCCTTTGAAATAAATAGTTGCAGTAATATGAAAAGCACACGAAGGAAAATTCCAAAATATTTAAATGGATTTAAAATTTTAGTGATTTATCAAGTCTGAAGTTATGTTTCGAAACAGAGGAGAAGTCCGTGTAATTGTTACAAACCTAGGGAGGTTTGTAAAATTTATTCTTTTTATCTTTTAAATCTAAAACTGATGTTTTTAATTTTGGTAATTTAAAAAGAAAATATGTGTGTCTCTATGCTAAATGTAATGTCATGCGCTTAAATTTGATGGTTTAAAGTGTTTGATGATAAAAAAATATAAGAGATTAAATTACACTGATGTAATTTTTAAAAAAATATTATATTATTTTATAATTTTTAATCATATAATATTTTTTAAAAAACTTATCGTTAGTCTTTTTCATAAATAATATATGTAAAATTTTATATTATTTCAACAATTATATATTATTTTAATAGAATTAAAATCAACTTAATATAAATATTTTAAAATATATTAAAATATTAATTATTTGATTATTTTTTTATTATTTAATTTTGACAATTTTTAAGACATACGATTTTAATAATATATAAATATAATTTAATAAATAAAAATTACATTTCATATACTGTAATTTTATCTCTTCTCAAAAACAAAATCAAAGTAAATTATTGCATAAACAACTTGTAGTTTGTTAGTAATGTATATAACAAAATTAATGATGTTGGAACAAAAAGACTAAAATAATATGTTTTCAAATTACACGGAGTATGATTTTCTAGTTTTTGCTTTATATAATGTGCATAACATTTTACATATATAACATGCATTTAGATAACGAACAACACAGTATTTCATTCACTTTAGGTATAGACAATCATTATAGTTTAAAATTTGTTTAATAACATTGGAATAAACAATTATAAACACGCGTTGTTAATCAACTTCAACAATCCATCCCTTCTTATCTTCAATAGTACCCGTTTGAATTCCTGAAATCGTATTGTTCAACTCTTGACAAATGGTTCCAGAACCTGTTATATATTCCATCCTGCAATTGCATATATAACATAATGTTTCATGAAATTTTGGAATCGTGTGACGCATTTATAAATTCAAATGTACATTATGAATAAAAACAAATTAAAGAAAATAATAAATACTTTTAGTATTAATAAAGTTCAAAATTCAAATTAGAATTAAATGGAAATATAACTTTAATTTGATACAATGCATCGAACAAATTAAAATAAAATAAAATTTAAGAAATAGTATTTGAAATGAATAAAAAATATATGATAAGTCCCTGTTTTTACTTTTTATTAGTTATGTATAAGCGTGGGTGTTACCATTATTTTACCTTTTATCCTGGTATGTGATACTCCCTACTGGAGCAACACCGACCGCAGTTCCTGTGCAGAAAACTTCATCAGCCTCAATTAATTCATCCACGTTAACAACACGCTCTTCTACCTGAACCAAATATTGGTCAATAATAAGTGAGTTTGAAAAAGAAAATGAGAAAAAGAATACACAAATTTCTAAGTTGGTAAAATCTATGTGTTTCTACTTTCTACTGTTTGTGTTTCGAATATCAGGCCAGAAAAAACTGCCTTATGATCAGTTTTCAACTTTTCTTTTTTTCTATTTTCTCTTCAACTAATACAAAAAAATTATCACTATTTCTATTTTCTCGCCTATATTTTCTTAGTCTCATCCAAATAGACAAATTTTCTTTTGCGGCTCATCCAAACAGACAATTAAAGAGAATTCTTTTTTAATGTGAGTAAATAAATAAAAAATTATAAATTTCAAATTAGTTTGAAGTATACCATGACTGCAATTCACCAAAATTTATAATAAAATAAAAGTTCCTACTTATTTTAAAATAAACTTGCCTTACAAGAATATTTTTCTTTTATCTATATAGCATTGCTTTTTCTTTGAAAATATTAAATAATCTTTTGTATTTTTTATTTTACTAGTTTAGACGACAAGATTAGCCTTGTACGTGTTTGCTGAAAACACCAACAAAAAGGGATTATTCAAGTTCGCACTGTATGTGAGAAAGGGTGGTCATGAACTTAAAAGGCTGATTGAGTATTAAGGTCCCGTCATCATGTGGTAGCCACATATATGTAACTAAGTAACACCTGATAGCCATGATCACGAGCAATTTCAATGACACTTTTTCGAGTAATTCCGGAAAGAATAGTTCCATTGGTAGCAGGTGTTGAGATGCATTTGCCCTGTGAAATTGGAAGCAAGTTAGATTGACCAGTTGATACACCTGATTAAAGGGGAAAAGATAAATAATTGGAAGAATACCTTGGCAATAAAAATGTTACAAGAAGAGACCTCCTCCAGATTTTTCTTTGTGGCTGAATCAAGGTATAGCACATCCGAAAATCCTCTTTTCTTGGCTTGAATTTGTGCCATCAAGACCTACACACGTCAAGACAATAAGTAAAATCGAGTACGTTAATCTGCATAGGATTTGAACCCCATCAAAGTCATCCCCGCTCCTTTTATTTTGTTATGTGTTTCATAATTAGATTAATTAAGGATAAAACTTATATCTAGTTTCATAGGTGTTTCTAGTGTTGTCTTTTTTAATTAAAATTTGAGTTTCATCTAGTAAATTTGTATTAACATTAAATGAAAATCTCACAGTGTTGGCCATTGTGGGTCATTTTATAAGTAAAATATCAACGTGAATCTCATTCAAAATAATTTACTAATACGAGTCTTTTGATCATTGATAGACCCATATTAATAATTTAACGGGTAGATTAAAGGAAATCATGACATGTAATATGTTCTTTGAATATGTTGGTTGAACATATAATTTTAACCGGTAAATGGTAAAAAAAAATAAAAATTGAGATACCGGTGCATAATTGGAAATGGTTTTAACGTTTCCAGTGCCGCGACTAGAAGCACGGTCAAAGTTCTCCTCCACGTACAAGTTGAGTGGAGCAGAGCCCTCCTGCATTGGAAATGTTGAAGTAATTGTTAGATATAGCTAACTAAGCTAACCAGAACGAGCACAAGAAAGAAATGACCTTGAAATAGTTACGAACAGGGGAAGCAAATATGAGGAATGTGTATTGAGGTGCAGGAGCCAAACCCAAAACTGGACCAGTTCCTAGGAGCAGAGGCCTAAGGTACAAGGATCCTTTGCCCGGTGGAGGAACCTGCATGCTTAGCGGTTACAATCATCAGTCCTACTACACATTTATTTTAGAATTGAAACTCGAGATGAATTAATATTAATTTATACCCAACGCTTATTAGCCAATACAGTTTGCTTCAAAGCATCAACAAAATTATCAATGGAAGGGGATGCCATGCACATTCTTTCGGCTCCAATCTTCATGCGAATGGCATTTTCTTCTGGACGGAAGAGTAGCAAGCCCCCATTTTCTTTTCTGTATGCTTTCGTGCCTTCGAATAATCCCTGTTTTCAGATTTCCATCATTGAAACATAAAAGAAAATAGTGTAAAAAGATTTAATATTATCTATCAGTTCATGCAAGAATTAATTGAGTTTGCGTTACATGAATCGTACGATAAGATACGTTTTTTCCTCTCTAAAATTCTAAAAGTTCGTTTTTAGACTCTAATTCTTAAATGTTAACTTTTCGTCTGTTTTGTTTAAATCATTTTTCATCCTTCTGTAAATTGTTATTTAAAATACTTTGACGAACAAAGGTAAAACATTTCAAATTTAGAGAAATAAAAAACAAATTAAAAGTTTTAGAAGAACTATAAGTGCGAGATTCCTAAGATAATCATGCATGGCTTAAGTTTGTTTTTTTTTTTTTTCATTTGTCAGAACGATTTGTTCCAAAAACTGAAGCTATCGTTCTTTTGGATTAATTTCTTGAAGTCTTTAACTGGTATACGTCCATATTCAACAACCATATATGATTTGACACCTTTAAAGTTGAAGTAATTATTTTCTTAATACCAAACCATACCTGACCATAGTTTAGGACCCCAGCTGATGGACTGAGTTCAATGTTCCCATAACGACTGAGCTGTCCTTGTCCAAAATTTTGGCCCTCACAACATTTAGTAATGTACATATAATCAGTGGTCATCAGTCCAAATCCAAGACTGTCCCAGTCCACATCAGCATACTCGTCATCACTGCTATTTAAAAAATAAAAACAGAATGAAGAGTAATTTAATACACATTAATCCCCCAAAAAAATATATTAACTTTTGTTTGAATAAATTTTGTATATATATTTGTAGGAGAAGAAAATAAAATAATTCAAGCTTCTCTCAAAAATTAAAATCATTGTATGTATTTAACTAACAGAAGCTCGGTTCATTTTGTATTCTTATTTTTTTTTTTCTTTTTTCTTGTATGAGTATATGTGAAGAAGTTATTCTAAACATAAACAAAAGCATAATCATTACTTATGTATTAATATTGTTAGTAGGTACTACTTTACTTTACCTGTGACTCCGAAGAGGGGAGGGCTGAGAAGCAAAGCAATTGTTCGTTCCGATCTGTTGCAATATAAATTTGTTTAGATCACAGTCTGAATTAATCTACCAATCAACTCCACGATAATAAGCAGACTCCTCAATCCCTTCCCTAATTGTTTTATTTTCTTATTTGGGTGGTGGTGAGTGGAAGTTCGGTAATTAATTGTTTTTTAAAAGAATATAGAACAATAATATTTTCTTTTTAACACGAGTGTGTATTTTATAAATAAAAAATAAAAAAAAATTATTTAATTAAAAGGGTTATAATAAATTTTAATAATTATAATTTATTGCGTGTGTGAACGCACACATATATAATTTTTAATAGTTAGATTTATAAGTGATGATTTGTCTAAGAGTGTCATGAGTTGGATTAATTTAAATTTAGGATAAATTTGGATGTAAAGCGACCATATTTAATTAAAATTGGATCTAGAATGACCAGTCTGATTGAGGAGCATTATTAAGTATAAAATATCAATATATATAGTCTAAAATATCTTTATTTAATGTAAGATGCATATAAATGTAACATATGATTTATTGAAGTGAATTTTAAATAAGATATAAGTGATTAAGAGTATTTCTTATTAATATCAAATCTAGTTGTTTTAAATAACGTACTATCGGCATAGTAATAAAGGTTAGGTATACATAAGGACTTAAGTTCCATCTTTATTATTGCTATTATACACACACAAAAATCTAATGTGGGTAAATTTTAAATAAATATAATTAATAAGACTTAAAATTTATAAGAACATCACTCGTTAAAGAAAAAAAACACTAAAACATTTTTAAAAAAATAGAATGGAAGAAGTAAGATAGAAGTAACAACAGAAACGTCTAATTAAAAAACACAAAACAATTAATAAAGCGAGAAAAGAAAAAACACTCGAAACGTCTTCCCAACAGATGAGGATAAGGGTGGTGGAAGCATCGTCATCCCCATGCCAAGTGAGGGAGCCTACCAGGATTAACAAGATTATCTGCATTCTGATTTGTCGATGATAATAAATTTCTCATTTGATTTTGTTCTATTGATTAGGTGCTCCACAGAAATAAAAAGGAATTCTTGAATTGAACGTATTCAAATACTTATTTCAGTTCAATAATAAAGAGATAATGACTTATTTTAAATTTCTTACACAAAATTTACCCACTACTTTGATGCCTAAGTTTGCCTTTTCCAAAAAAAACTTTTAAGATAACAATTATTATAAAAGTAAAAAAAAAAAAACTTAACATATCTAATAATTCATAACTAGACGATAATACAAAAAAATACAATATCAGTACATATATTATTCTCTTTAATAGTTAAATGACCAATGATAAAAGTTAACTACTAGTATTAGTCATAGGATCAGTAAAAATATTTATATTTTAATTTTGACCATTTAATCTAATTTAATAATAATTTATTTTTGGGACTAAATAGAGTTTTTATTTGATAAGGTTCAATCCAAATGTAAGATAAGGACAAATCTGTAAGTAGAGTTCAAAACGACAACAAGGTTCTGGTTCCACTTTAATTCAAGAAGCATGGGTATGCAGTCCTGTCTATCCTCCGGAATTCGTACACTTGTGCCCATATGCGCCTTACCAACCCATATTTATAAGACTTCTATCGTGTTTGGAAAAAAAACATCACATGCGTGTTTGGAAACACGTGGTATACTGACATAGTGACGTTATTAAGTGTATGCTTGAAAGAGTAGAAAAAAAAATTAATTTAAAATAAATTTGATTTTAATTATAATTAATTTTAAAATGATGTAATTATATTTAGATTATTTTTTATTAAAATTGATTTTAAAGTAAAATTTAATATATATATATATATATATATATATATCCAACGTTGAAATTACTCAAAATGTGTGTTTGGATAATTTTTAGCAAAATTAATTTTTAATGAAATTGATTTTAAAATAATATAATTTTATATTTAGATGTTTTATTATAAAATCAACTTACTAGTATAATTTACTATACAATTTTAGATCCACACAAGAGTTAAATTAAAATTGTTTCAACTTATGATGAAGCTTTAATTTATAATCAATTTTAAATTATTTTCTAAATTAAAATCAAACATATAAAAATATATTCAAAATAAGAACTTAAAATCAATTCTCTACTAACAAACTAAACACACATAAAGTTAATTAAGCTGATAATAAATTTTAGAGTTATAATCAAATATAAAATCTTATTTAACATAAAATCAAACATTATCAAAAAAAATTATTTAAAATCGATCAATTATGAATTTATAATCAATTTTATAACATAAAAACAAAGAGAGGCATGTCACTAAAATCACGTTCAGCAAGCACAAGTTACTTGGATTGACTCAACGTGATGCGGAATCAATCGTGTCTTCTTGCATTTATTTCACTACTCGACACAGAAGCTATTGAATGCTTCTTATATTTAAATTTAGAATGAGATTTTGAGTCACTATTATGGAATATGGACTGTAGTGGATTTGAGTTTGAATATAAGCCACCAAGGGACAGTGGTTTAAATCTAATGCATAAAAAAAAGTTGTATTGTTTTTATTTATTATTAATTTAGGTGATAATTTTGACTTTGATAATGTGTATTAAGCATATATTTTATGTTATCTTAAAATTAAATACCAATAAGTGTATTTTAAGAAATAAAAGTATAAAATAGTTATAAAAAATAATTATTTATTATATTAAAAATATATTTTTTATAATATATTAAAATATATTTAATGCTTACTTTTTAAATAATTAAAAACATTTATGAAGATCTGCATATTTATTAGTCAATGTCTTAAAATCACTTATTAGCATGGTTTTAAAACAATTCCTTGGTCAACATAATGAATAATGCTGGTTTTGAATCTTATAAATAAATTATTGTTATAATTATCTCAATAAATTATATTCTTAATAACTATTTTAATTATTATTTTGAAGCATTGTGAGCTGAAAATAATGCGAAATTATTTCAGTCGTTTTGACCTCTTCTTAAACTTAATTATTGTCATTAAAAATATGAAAGATAGAAATGAAATGAAAAAGATATACTGTATTATTCAATAAATAAAAATAAGAAATATAAATATAAAAATTTATCTCCACTAATGTAGATAAATGAAAGAAAATACAAAAAATATATATATTAAAAAAACTAAATTTTGCTCCGAAGTTTCTAAACTTTTATCCGGTATTCTTTTAGCATAAATTTATTATTTTTATTTTTATGCTATAACAAATAAAAAATTATTTAATTTTTAAAATTTTGAAAGAAAAATAAAAATAAAATACCGCCTACCGTTCTGGTATTTTGGGATTAAAAATGTTTTTTTGTGGGACCACCCATTATTAATTCACTCTTCGTATTTTCTTCAACACATCCAAATAAGAAGGAAAGTACTCTGTTTTTTTTTTTTTTTTCCACTTCTCTCTTCTTTAGTTTTGTTTTTCTTAGTTCAACACATCCAAGCAAACTATAAAAAAAGTTAAAATAAAAATCAATTTTATATTAATCATGGTTGGATACATTATTAGTTATTTACTTTAAATAATCCTGAATATTGAGAAGATAGTTTATATATATTGATAATGCAAAAAAGTTACATTATAATACAATCACAAATCATTATACAGGACAGTTTTTTTTTTTAAATTTTTAATTAACTAGAGTAATAGTACTAATTATTATTACAAGTTAATTTGTCATCGTTAAAAAACAAACGTGCCCATGCAACAGACAAGGAACAGCGGAAAACAGAGATAAGAATGTAACGTATTTCAATTTTCAGCCTTAAATGATAAATATGGATAAAAGAGAAAGCGTAAAAAAATAAGACATGGATCACCTTGGACGAAGCAGAATTAGAACCAGCCCGAAGAAGCAATTTCCTTAAACTGGGAAAGTACACAATTCTTTGAATCATTGTGCCCTATCCTTCTGGTAGGAGAAGCCCAACTTTAAAACGCAGTGGTGGTGGTGAGGTGTATGTGTCGGAAACAGGTATGAATGCGAGAGCATGCACACCAAATAATGGAGAGAAACTAAGAAAGTGATATGCACTATATATAGGAGTAAAGGGTAAAGCCAGCTCTACAATCTGAATAGCCATTTATACAACCTCGAGTGTTTTGCTCATTTTTTATTTTTTTTTGGAACATTGCATATGTAAAACATTATTTTCAATTTTATATTAAGGTTAGGGGCCACTTAAATACTTTTCCTAAAACAGGACTAACGTATTAATATCTTTTAACTATTAATAGTCCCTTATATATCAATGTAAACTATTCATATTAAGAAAGTGAATTGAATTTTGAGTGAATCCTTTTCTAATATAATTGAAGTAAGGATAAAGAAAAGTTTACCATCCAATTCGCTTGCAGGTTAGATACTAAGATGTAAAAGTAAAACGATGAATACTAGAAGGCCAGCACTGATAGAGGTGGCAGTACCTATCCAAAGTCGATCACTCGATCCATATCCTCTTTTAGCCGTTAGTGGAAGTTAATAATGCACAAATATAAATATCTGAATATAAACATCTTTTTATCAATTTTAATTTTTTATTGTCATTTTATATTATTATTTTAATTGAATATATGAAACAAAATTTATTACTACGGATTAAAACAAACACTTTACCCCAAAAAAAATACCTATCCTGCTCCGTCAAACTCTCTAACGATGTAGTGAGGTACTCAGCTACCAGCGTAAATGTTAGATCATAAGTTAACGGACAAAAAATATTAGACCTTAATTTATTTTACTATATCATTGAATATGATTGAATTAATAATTCATTAATATCAATTAATCTGGACCAAGTTTGATCTATGCGCAGGCCCAATTAAAATGAAGCAAAAAATATGAGAAGACAAGAAAAGAGAAACGCATGCTCAGCCCGACTTGTAGGTTCTAGCGGCGCAAGAAATGGGCTCTGATCCCAATCACGTGTTTCACAAAGAAAATAAGGCAAATAAATGGTTATACAAAAAATTAAAAAAAGAATAAGAAAATGAAATAAGCAGGGATGATGATGTTGTAGGGACTGGAGTTCAGTTTTTGTGTGGGCTTGATTGGATCGTGGCTCACTCAAGCGTCTCTGTTTTGTTTTGTTTTCTTTTTCTTTTTTCATTTTTATGTCTCTGTATTCGTGTGTGTGTGTGTGAGAGAGAGAGCAAATTTGAGATTGAAATTACAAGTACATGTATACACACAAGGATTAAAATAACGAGAGTTGTGTGTTCCAAGAATTCTTTACCATATTGTGGCTTTAATTTTCTGATATTTTTTCAGAGTCCCCAACCTTATTTAATTCAATGATATTTATTTATAGGCTCAAAAAGTGCCCAGGGTTAAATACGGTAAATTGGAGAAACGATTGGACAATTTTTCAGGATTTATTTTGGAAATTGAGTGAAGTTTGCAGGTAAATTAATGGGTGAAACTGAAAAAGTGTACGCTGCAGCAAGGAGTCGGTGAGAGCTGGCCTTTGTACCAGAAAAAAAACTGTTATTAATTTTTTTTGTTACAATAATAAAAATTAAACTTAATACCTTACGCAATTAAGCCTAGTTCATGGATCTGTTCTAAACACATGTGCAACTCGTTTTCTTTATAGTTTGGAAAACAAATTCTTCATCAAGGTGTCGTACGGTACGGAATTACGAATAGACTCCTCACTGAAAAAAGAATGTATATCAAGTTTTAAACGTTCTATTAATTTACAATGTTTTAAGCAAAATCTACAATTCAACTGTCCTTAAAATAATAAATATTGGAGATTCTGCACCTAATGTGGGTAGATAATTTACTTGAATGTGGAGGAAACTGCAGGCTTGTTTGGTAGTTTTGGTGTGGAAGTTGTGTTTGCAAACAAGTTGTAAACTTGTAATTCACTAGCGGCTCTTTGTATCACCAACCATGTGAAATTATTTAAGTTTAATCATTTAAATGTCTAGGATTTGAGTTTGAGACATGTAGTTATGTTAAATAGGTGAGAAAGAATTTTATTGTTTATATTAATATTATTCGATTTGAATAAAATTATTTCTCGTGAAAAATACTTATATTTTAGATAAAAATAACTAGTTACTCTTTATATTTTTTTTAGAAATTAAATAATAATTCTAATTTAATTTTATAAAATTTTAGTTACATCACCAATCAATGTGTGTTATAAGTTTAATTCAACTTTATAAAAATTATAAAATAAGAATTACCCTTTACTTATAGACTATTTTGACCATCCTCAATATAAAATCTCCAAAAATCTTTTTCCCAATCTTTTGTTCAATTTGTTGAATGAAAATGTGGTGGGACTCGTGGCCCTAGGCTATTGAGTGCGTGACTAGTGTGGGTGGTAGTGTATGGACAATTTTTTTGGAGACAATCGAACTTGAACTATGCAGTGGGATGTTTTTCATGAAGAAACAAAGTAGCATGATGCTCTGTATTCAACCTTGGAGTGCTTAGGTTGCTGAGATTCATTTGTTAGCGTATGGCCTGCGAGTTGGCGCGTAAAATTTTGGACAAGTGAACCCGACTCTGGGATGGTAAGCCCAATATAATCAGGCCTAATATATACTGAAAATTACCTAGACTAGAGGTACATAGAAGATAAAAATACTTGTATATGTTTCTTCATTGATTGGTTCCTTTCCAAAAAGATATACTCTTACATAAACCTAATTTGATGCCAATTAATGGATAATGCTCAATCATTTTTCAACATCTCATTATTTAAAATAAAAAAGTAATATAATTTATAATATGAATATCTAAGCTTATCCGATGGTGTCTTTTAACTACTTAAGTCATCAATGAATATTAGTAAGCTCATGATATTACAATAAAGCCAAGCTGTGATATAAACTCTTGAGTTGTTAAGGAATTTTTTCAAAAGAAAGTTACTTACCTTATTCTTAACCACTTGTGCCAACCTAGATTCACACATTACTGAATTATATGTATAAACACATGCTTTTTTCTATATTTAAACAAACATTCACTAGGTATTTTCAAAGTGATAATTTGAATTACAGCCAATGCAATCATTATTATAGTTGGTGACACATGCAAAAGTATTTGTGCAAATTTAATATAGTTATTTATAGTTATAATGAATAAAATATTTAAAATTGTCTTGAATAAGATTGCCTCTTAAAGAAGATATTTGTAAAGTTCAATTCATTCTATTTCAGAAAGTCCAATCCAAAATGGATTTTACATTCCCATTGAGTTTTCCAAAATGTAATGGGATGCAAGAAAAAAATTTAAAGGTGTAGAAAGCAATAGTCAACACGAGTAGTGTTTGCTTTTCTTAAAGATAGTACCAGCCTCCCTCATTAAAGAAAAAAATAGCTCCGGCCCAAAACGTAATCGTCTCCTAAACATTGAAGCTTATGTGTTATTTTAACTTATTTCATAAACTTATTTTCTTTTTTTAAAAAAATATTTAAAAATTTATTTAATTAATTGCATTTTCCAGTCTCTTTACTTTAAATTATTATATAATTCCGGTCTTCTAATTTTTTTAGCTACCTAAACCTTTTTTTAAAATAAATAAATTTGGTCTTCTCATTGATTTTTACTTATTTAAAACTTTCAAATTCTCATTTTCTAATCAAATTATTTTAATTGTTTTTAAATTGCCCTCTTTTACTTTAAAGTCACTATAGCCTTTCATATTTTCTTCATCTTATCATCCAATAAAGAAATGAATTGTCTCATGTTAAATTTTTAGATGATTTTATGGGGTGAAAATTTTGCATTTTTATCTCTTTTATAAATATTTATAAATTTCAATAAGGACTTGCTTATTTAAACTTTACAAGGAAATATATAAACTTTTTTTTTTTTCGTGAGATGGTGTAAAAATTTAAGTCCATTTTCATCTAATACTATTATCAGAAGGGACACCTTTGATCTCTTTTATATATTCTACATAATTTAGTGCAAATTTTACATCATAGGAACAGACATGGATTGAGAATTGTGTCTAGTATCATTTGCCAGTGATTAATGAACTTAAACACAACCTTAGTTGAAAGACAAACCTTTTCAACATACTTTTCTCTATTTCCCATGCCCACATATATATGACGCGTTTTGTGTATCCTTTTTACTCAATGAATGGGGTAGTGGATCCAAAGAGAAAGAACCAGATGCTATCTGATTAACGACAATAATGCGCAAAGGTTATACAGATGATTGCGTAGATTGCAATCAAAGCGAAGACCGTATTGTAAATGCAGACAAAAGTGATGGCTTTGTGGACATGGACTGTTAGTAAGGAGGAAAAGAAAAAGTGGAGATGTTGAAAAGCCTAACAACAAGCACAAACCCGATTTTCCACTGGTCGATGGAACATATCTGAAACCTTATCTAAAGCACTGTCTCTTCCTTCCGTCCAGATCATCACTTGTTTCTGATTCTACGTGTGTGATGCACATACAAGTTTTTAAATTTATGAGAATTAATTAATAATGCTTAGCTATATGTAATAAAGAAATTAGTGAAGACTCTTATATCACTCAATACTTTTTCTTTATTTTTCCTCTATCTGAATCTGGTATCTTTTCGTTGGAAATTAATAATTAATATCTTAAAATACTGAAATTTATTTAAAAAAATTGATCTTTAACAACAAATATTTTTTCTTAGACCAGAACATATGATATAGTATCTCTAACGTCCTATTTAAGAAGACAATCATGCCAAACCATATTAATTGGTTTTTCCTCCATCATTGCCAACTTCTTCGCTCCATAGTCATCATCAATTCATCGTCATAATCCTCCTTTAGAACCAAATACCCAATCATGCCAAATTATTGGTTGGTCCACCTACTCTATCCCTCGCACCCTGCCAACGTGGCACCGCAAATTCATTTTCATCTGTGGAACTAAAATCTAAATAAAAAGAATCAATGTGTACATGCTCCTTACTTTGTTCACCAACTTGCTAGCAAACTGCAAAGGAAATCAACATTAATTGGAGAACCAGCATCAATGCCATATATAGGACATCGATCCTTCAATTTGAAGTTATCTTATTTATTTTCTCTCTAATCTAGTTCAATCTTTTTGGTGTCTACTTTAGTACATTTCGAGTATCTTTTTTTTTTTTTTAATAATCCCAATTATTCCCAATCATACTTTGGTTTAATTAATGCTTTTAATTCTGTCGACTGTGCTTAAGTCAATACCTGTCTAATCGGGCAAGAGGTTTGTCGATATAGAGACTATATATACACTATATATTTTCATGATAGGAAATCCTTAGTTCACTTAATTAGTTACTATTCTTTATGTCTTAAAGTCTATGAAACCTATTTTATAAAATTTATTTCCACACAGAACAGTTAAAGGTGAAGAAAGTTCAAATAATTAAGGGTAACTCGTCATTCCAATTTCAATTTCTCAATCATGATCCATTGAACTAATTGATTCGTCGGTGATTCATATCAATCATGTCCTACCAAGTAGTATATTTTTTTAACCCGTATTATTTCGTTTCAACTATGTATGCATTGCTTTTCATTAAATTATCATAAATTCTCTTAAACTACATTATTATAAAGCATTAAATATACTATGTATTGACCTTTCTACACGGACATATTAACAAAAAAAAAATCATACATGAAACTAAGTAGAAAATCATATCCACAAGTCATTTTAAAGTAAGGTCTCGGTGACCTAAAAAAGCTAGAAAATCTTGCATAAACTGGGCTCAAATCTTAAAAGGGATCGATACTATTGTCTAAGAGATTTTTTTTGTGTAAAATAAAAGGAGAGTCATTTTCCATGCAACAAAGGTTGAGTGCAGTTTGGATAGACCATTGTTAAACGAACATCTATATAAATTGTGACAACATTGATTTGAAAAACACAGAAATCTGTAATACTACTGCCGAAGACAAAATTGAAGCAGATTTCCATATGTTCATATAATAGCTATAAATCATTTCTTTATGTTTATGAATTGTGTGTTTGTGTTCACTAGAAGTGAAGGATAGGATCATAAACACGAACATGATTGATGGCTTAATTTTGTGAATTTCTTTTATTTCGAATTTTCATTCACACCACCACTACGAAACGCAATATTCTTAACATCCTCTTCACGTCTCTTCTCTACAATATTTTATAGTTCTTTTAAAAAGAAACATTATATAGTTTTTCAATTTGTGACATTTAGATTTTACCATATAGTTAATTATTAGATGTGAAGTTCCTGAGGATCTCATAATTTCATATAATAATGGCTGTCTTTTTCTAACCCTAGAGAATTGAAAACAAATCACTGATGCTAGATTGCTAGTTGACTTTAATTTCACTCACAAGCAACTTGGCCTTGGTAGGAAATGCATATAAATAAATAAATTTGGTAAGAAATACATATAAATTATAGAACTTTATTCAAAGTAGTTAAATAAGTCCCCCCCCCCCCCCCCCAAAAAAAAAAAAAGAATTAATGATGATGATTCTGAACTGTTGGATGCAAAGATTAAGAGTGGGAAAACAAATGATAAACTAAGATGTGATCTGAAAGCTTGAGAAGCATGTTTCATAGTGGACGTTGCTTTCGTTTTTCACTTGTCATTCCTACTTGCTTCCTTGATGGATGGGTGCGTAGCTGCCTTTCACCTCTAACCACAACTCCGATATTTAATTAAAAAAATAAATAGAAATTTAAAAACCCAATTGAAAAAATAATAATTTAGAGATCTAATTAAAAATTGTCAAATAATTTATAGATCTAGGTTAATTTAACCAAATTTTTTTTCTGTGAATCCTCCTCATTAATAGTCCGATTAATATTTATGAGGCACAAAAATGATCAAAATAACTTATATTTTTTAATAAATTATGTTTTGATGAATATATGTTTAAGAGACTTAACTATTTATTATTTTTGTCAAACTATATTAATTAATAATATTTTTGTAAGCATATTAACAATATTAAATTTAACATTAATATTCGAGTATGTGCACAGCAAATTTCAATACATGGTGGCATAGATATAATTTTTTTTAATAAACACTTATTTTAGTTTCTAGAATTATAATTTAATTATTTAATAATTGATTTTATGAAAAAGATACTAAAATAAATATATAATATTTTTTATTATAGAAAATAAATAATATTTTATAAAATAAAGTATTAGTGAGACTTTATAAATTTAAAATTAAAGTAATAATTACTCCATGATTTTCTGTTATACACATTCGAATATGCACAATTTGTACTCTCGCATGTGCCGTGTGGACAAGGTTATAAGATTCTATACATCTTCTTTTAAAAAAAAATTATATATCCTATATTCTTATGCATGAAGCAAATTGATAAAATGTTTTAATCAAAAAAACACTTTTTGTGGTCAGCCAATTGAAGCGACCGTTCTACTGGTCAACCCACTATCGTCAAAGACAACGTTGTCCTGTCACACAGACAAACATTATAGAATGGCCAATGAGTGATTAGGGCATTCACAATGGTGGAACTTATTTTTTTCTTCTATTGGATACTACGTGTACATATTATTTATTTTATTATTGTCCAATACCAACACCTTTTAATCTTTAAATCTTTACAACTGTGCAACTTTCTTTTGATATTTCTAATGAGTCCTAAAAAAAACTCATTTCATTATATTTTATTAATAACCTATTTAATAGTCTATAATTATCTTATTTATAAATAATTAAAAATTCTAAATTAATAAACTTTTGAGACTATCATTACGTAAAATATTTTTTAACCTAATAATAAAATAAAAAAGGAAAAAAAAATTGACCTCAAATTTAACTACTGATTCACATGGAATGAATTTTGGTTTGAATCTATTGAATGAAAACAAACTAAAGTAGAAGTTGAAATTTTTTTAAGAATAAAAATTAGATAAATTTTAGAGGTTTTTGATTGTGTAAAAAAATTGAATTATATTCTATTTATATTATAAAAGAATATATCCGTCTCCCAATAGTATATTTGTTGCCAATACATCCGTTGGCAACAATATTTTTGCACTAATTAATATTAGTATAGTTGTTGAAATGAAATAACATTATAATAACTTCTGTTTTTTTTGCTTTTCTGTTTTAATTTTACGGGCAAAGAAACATTGTTTCACGAAGTCACTGTTGTCACCGAAGCACCCATTTAAATGTTGCAATATGAGAGGGTGTTATCCGAGCACATTGCTTCCTCTGACACATTGTTTCTAAAGCAACCCGTTGAGGATGGTCTTAGATAGGAGTAAGTTTAATAAAATTAATTTTGAATTATAAAATTTGTCAAAAAAAATTAAATCATAAAAGATAATTATATTTTTACCTCCAAATTAATTTCAACTACTTCTTTTACTTTCAAACATGTGCACAATGTAGGAAATGATTTTCTATGTAAACAATGAAGCCATAGGCAGGGACGAATTCAAAAGCCTGTCAAAGGAGTATTTTTTTTTTCTTTATAATTATTTAAATGTCTAACTTTTAATAAGTAATAATTTTTCAAGAAAATTATTTACTATTTTTACAAATAAAATTAAAATTAAATTTTATTTTAAATAATAATAACCTTAACCATTATCATAAAAATAACAACCAACAATTAATTTTACATGGTTTTATTTTGGTTATAAGCTTAATCATTACAATAACAATAAGAAACACAAATACATAACTAATTTTATACTAATTAATCTTAATCATTATGATAATAATAACATAGATAATTAATTTACACAATTTTACTCTAACTAACTTATATTTATGTATACGAAAAGTGTCAAGGGAGGAGCGAGGGCTCAGCCCTGCTTGTCCGTCCCTGGCCTTAGGTTTTTTTTTTTTTTTGTTATAACCCTAAACATTTAGTTACATCAAATTACTTTAAATAATTCTGCTAAAAAATCTAAAAGTAATTTTAGTAGAATTATTTCCTTTAATTACTCTTTTAATACATATTACATATATATAGTTAAAGTTTAATAATGTGTACGTCAAATTACAAATTCTTAATAGATAGATAAACAATTTTAGTTTTTATAAATTTTAATAATTTTATATTTAATAAATAAATTCTTTTTAATGTATAATATTTTAAAAATATATAAAAATGTAAACTATAAAATTATATAATTACAAATATCACATTTATTTAAAATTTGATATACATAATCATCGAGATTATATATAAAAAAATATTCAACAGTTGAAATTCGGAAAAAAAAAGTCAACAGTTAGATTATGAAGATTATATATATATATATATATATATATATATATATATATATATATATATATATATTTGAATTGCTACAAATTAATAGAAAAATTTAATATAAGAACGTGCATTTATTTTATTAATCTTTACTAAATACCTTAAGAAAAACAATTAAAAATCGATATCTATTAATTTTTATTAAAAATTACTAGAAACTAAATTGATAACATTAAATAATTTCTGTATAAAAATGTTATTTTTTAACCATCACTTTAAAAGTAATGGTTAACAACAAGACTGATAATTAATGTTGGTGAACCTTATAAAAAATGCTATAATGTCCTAAAGATATTAATTAAAAAATTAAAAATCATTATTAAATAGTTTAACTTAATGTATTTTTAAAATATTTTTAATAAAAATTTCTCTTTTTAGTTAATTCTTTATAATATCGGAGGCAGAAGTAAGACTTTGTATTTTTCTTTAATGCATTAACCATTTGGCTTAAATATAATTTTAATTTGTCTATTTTACTCAATAAATAATTTTTATTCCTTCATTTTACAATAAAGATATTTAATCTTTTTATTTTTAAAAATTCATAATTTTTATTTATTTTTCAATTTTATTTATGTTTTATTTATTTTATTTTAGTGCAATTAAATCATAAATTTAACATATTCATTTAAGATATTATTAAGAAACAATTTATTATTTAAAATATAAGAAATAATTTATTAATTAAAATATAAGAAATAAAAAATTTAAATGTAAACAAAATTAAAAATTTGATCAAATTTAAGAATTTTCTAAAATAAAATACCAAATTCAAATATTTTTTTTTAAAATAAAAAATTAAAATTATAAGTTTAATAATATTAAAAAATTATAATTATATTTAAACTTAATTATTTAATTTTTATTACTTAAAACATTCATCAATTTTATTAATAATTAATTTTTACAGAAAAATCTATCACCACCAATTGAACCATTGGAATTTCATTTCTGTCTTTGATAAACAATAAATGAGTCCCCACAAACCTATTAATCAATTATAAATTGTTCTCTCCGGACCCTCCCACAACTCTCTCCATTCTTTCATCTTCTACCTCACATCCTAGCTCTTTGCTCGTTATTACATACAGTATATACTATATTCAGAAGATTGCTAGCTACATACTGCATCAATTCAACGTTGTTCTTGTTCACCATAGCTTCTGTCCCCAGAAATATCATGGGCTTTGATATCTCTAAACCAGGGCTTCGACTTGGTCTTGGTCTCCATGATGATCACTCATCAGAAAATTGCATGATGAAGACCAATGAACAAAGGCAAAGGCAAAGACAAAGACAAAGCCAGAAGAAAAAGGAAGCAGATCCATGTAACAAGGCTTACCCATCACTTAAGTTAGGACCACCCGATGATGAGGCAAACAATAATAATCAACAAATTACAAATATTGAATCCGATGAATATTATTATTTCCACCCACATGCCTCTTCTAGATCTCCAAGTGCAGTGTCTTCATTTTCCAACTCATCTATCATCATCAAGAGAGAGAGAGAACAACTTGAGTTAGAGGTAGAGAAGATTTCGCTATCAAGAGATTTTGTCGAGGTTGACGAAAATGGTAACCCCAAGAAGAAACTTAGGCTCACCAAAGAACAATCTGCAGTCTTAGAAGATAGCTTCAAAGAGCATTATACTATCAGTCCGGTATGTTACATTTCTAAACTAATCAATAAATAACTCTAAATCCACCTCCAACATCTTTTTACTATTTTTTCCAACAACAAAGATTTGAATTATTTTTATGATTTTAAGATATTATAAATAATTTATTTAAGAATTAATAGGAATATAAGATATTTATGGCATCCACATAAATTTAAGGGTAGTGATACTGTTGTTGTTGTTGTTGGGAGTAGTAGAACAAGTTTTCGTTTAATGAAGTCCTCTCTCTCCCGATCTCTTTCCCTTGCACATCTCTATAAACTTATTCAACTATTAATCTAGATAATAATTGTACCAAAATTCTTAGATTTTTCTGGCTATCATATATAGCAGCTCTCTTATAATTATTTTTAATTATTACTAATGGATACTAATATGATTTTGAGTCTTAATTTCGATGATCTTGATGTTTTAAAATGATTATTGGTTTTTTGATCTGGAGTCTGAGGCTCTTTTAACATCCTTTCATTTACTTTGAGATTTGCTTCAGAAACAGAAGCAAGAATTGGCAAAGAAACTGAATCTTCGGACTAGACAAGTGGAGGTGTGGTTTCAGAACAGAAGAGCGAGGTTAACTAGTTTCTCAGATATTTGGACTACTTACATATGCTTTTATATATATATATTACAAATCTACGCATGATGCTCCCGTTCACAGTAGAGAAATGCTCACAATACACACATTCTTATACATTTTTTAAAACACACTTCTTATTATGGATTGACATTTATTAGAAATTATAAATTTATCTAAATCTCACATCATTTAAAAATTTCCAGTAAATTTTAATTAACCCAAGACAAAGAATATTGTGGTGTACTATAACAATGGTGTTGACAGTATATATGATATTATATATTATTGTTCTTGTATTAATGTAATTATATTAAGCATATACGTTTACATTACATATGTGTAGGACAAAACTGAAACAAACCGAAGTGGAGCGTGAGTTACTGAAAAAGTGCTGTGAAACTCTAACTGAGGAGAACAAGATGCTGGAAAAAGAGTTGCAAGAGCTCAAATCGACGAAAACATCGATGGGACCCTTTTATATGCAGCTTCCAGTGGAAAGCCTTAGAATATGCCCTTCGTGTGAGAGAATAAGCGGTGGCAACAATGGCTCCTCTCCCACAACGGCTTTGCTTGAAGCCCCAAAGGCCCATAAAGATCAGCCCTTCTATAAAAATAACTACACATTCACCCAATCATCCGCAGCTTTTGCTAGCTAGCTAGGGAGGCTAATGCAACTTCATATTTTACGGCAATCATTTTTATTATTCTGTTAACTTCTGTTTTAAAGATATCAATTAAGCATTTAATAAATATAACTTTTTTTTTTATTAAAAATCACGATCAGAATACATTTTAAATTAGAGTTTAATCACTATATACTAACAATATAAAATAATTTTACAGTATGATCCAATCATAAATCACCATTTAAATTATTTTAATATAATTATTTTAAAAATAAATAAATTTATCATATAATTATACATGTTAAATTATGAATAAATTATTATATAAAAAAATTACACTATCAATATATACTGCAATTCTTTTTCTCTTAAAATTATGATAAAAGTGTATTGATAACACTTTTGTGTAAATTGTTTTCTAATTTTAATTATTTTCTTAATGAGTATCTTATGTATACTTGTAGAAAAAAATTCACTAATATTTCACTTTACCAATCATGTATAAAGCATAATCCTTTATTAATTTAGATGGCATCTATCTTTGAATTATCAGAAAAGATATGTTTTTAGTACAAAACGAAATTCGTATTAACTTCTGATTGATTATTTATTCTTGTCTCCTACCCTGAACCTAAAATCCCTCCTCCCTTCATTTGCTACTGCTTTCATTTTATTAGTTATGATTTGCTTTGTGTAAATTCAAACCTGAATCATTTGTACTATAGCACTTCTCAAGTGCATGTGATTTACCTACAAGAAACTTTATCAACTTACCTGAATCCCATTGGTTATGAATTAATTACAGAGTAAGATTATCCATTGACCTTTAAATGGCCAGAACGATTTACTCACTGTATGTACCATGTCCCACTCGTCAAAAGTTGTACATAAACTTTTCTCTAATGTCAATTAAAGTTGGTACAAGTGATTAACAATTAAATAAAAAAATTTATTTTTTTATGTGTTTGTGTAGGTTCGAACTTTCTTATAAATACTTTATTCCCTCAATCCACTGAAAGAAATTCTTTGAGGCTTAACTAAGTCTAATTGAATAGTTACAATTGAGTGTCTTTTTATTCTAACTATTACTTTTGTGAATAAAATAAATATGTTTGGATTGGTAATAGATAATAAAATGTATTAGAATATAATGAAATAATTATGACTGATTGGAATGAAATAATAACTCATTCCATTATTTGGATATTTTATAACAGAACAAAATAAAGATTTAATTTCACTGTTTTAAAAAAGATAAAATAAAAGGAGTTATAAATTTTAATTATCATATTATTCTTATTTTAAACATATTATCCTTAAGAGATTGATAGTTAGGATAACTTTTGTATAGATAAATTAAATAGCCTTTTTACAATTTAAAAGTTTTATTCCATCAAGTGCACCTCAAATTTGGGGAGAAGAGAATTGAGGTTAAACAATGGAATGAAATTGATCAAAATCCATTTTCTTCAAGTATGTTCCATTTCTATTTTTAGAAACCAAATAAGGAACAACTTCTCCTTCTGCTCCATATATCCCTTTCCACTCCATCCTTTATTGCCACCAATTCAAAGCCAAAATATCCTTAAGAAACAAGTCATACAAATTTAACTAGTAATTATAACTTCATATTTGCTACTAGTTCAACAATTGAATCGTATATTATATTTAAAAAATAAAATTATTACTTTTTAAAAGAAAATACAATTATTATATTATATTATTTATTTATTTATTTCTACAAATGCTACATTTTTGCATTTTAAAAATTATTTTATAAAATAATCTTTTGAAAACTAATAAGAATAAGGAATATTAAATTTATAATTTAGAAATGACAAATCCAGAATTTTTTTAACAGTAAGAAATAATTTCTAATATTTTCACAACAGTAAAATATCACAAGATATTATAAAATATATAATATCATTGATAAAAGAAATCTAAATATTTAAGTTTCTACAAATTGTAATTATTATCCTTTACGTTTTTTCATACTTTAAAAATATTCTATGACTTTTTTTTATTATCAATACTATAAAAAATATTTTTCTTTATGTATGTAAGCAAACAATCATTCAATCATTTATCTTCCATACAAATCTGTATTCTATTATTCATTGCAGAGAAACATGTCTCCACTATAGTAGTATATGTTTCAACTATTATAGTTGTCACCGGCAAAATCAAAGCTAACTTTAAGTATATCATTTAATACAAAATATGCTTTTTAGTTTTCCTCAACATTTGAGAAAGATCAACAATCCCTTTTAACTTTAAAAACTGATCATGAAATTAAACATCTTTGATAAAAGTTGACTTTCAAGTCCTATAAGTTTCATACAAAAAAATTCTATTTTTCCTACATTGTATCCTATAGTCAATAAGAAAATTCTTCTAATCTCTATTTATACTAATTTCTAGCAATTTTAATTATCTACTATCAATTGCATCTTATCTTATATATATATAAAATAAATCTAATATCTTATCTTATATATAGATACAAAACAAATCTAATATCTTATCTTATTTTATTTATCTTATATATAAATATAAGATAAACTAATATTTTTTTTTAAAAAAATAGGAGATAAAACAAAAGTTATATTTTGTCTTGTCTAAACTATACATATGTGTTTTCTTTTTTGTCAATTTTTTTATAATAAATATTATTATTCTTTTTTGGGATGTTATATGAAATAGTATGCTTTATATAGTGTGATATGTATTTTTGTGTGTTAATGTAACAATAATGAGAACTGAACTAAATGATTTTAGCTTGAACATGTAGTTTTTGTATTAAATGACTTATGTTTGTTTGAGTTTTAGGTTAAAAAAAGTCGAATGGACAATGTATAATTTTTTAAGAGGACAATTTTTTTATACACATTAACAAATAAAAAAAATTTGAGGCCCCCCATAGCAGGTAACCTACATCCGCCCATGTGTGTGTCTTAAAATGTTATAATAGAAGCTTTTTATTTAATAATGTATTTTGAAAAATCCATGTGTAAAGACATTTAATTTTTAAAAATCCTAAATATTTTTTAATATACACTTGAATTTTTCTGTTTTAAAATATATTTAGAAACTATTTTTTCCAAAAATTAGTAAAGGTAAGGATATATTTAATGTACTTATATATACATTTCTTTGGGTATTTAGTTTTTTAATAATTCCTTTTTATTTAATAATATTTTTAACATATATAGATTCATATATTTAATATATATATATATATATATATATATATATATATATATATATATATATATACACACACACATGAATGTTAATTAAATATTATATTTAATAAACCAATATTATTATTATATAATGAAAAATCTAACTAGTTACATATTTGCATAAATGTTACATTTTTTGTTTTAAAATATATCTTATAAAGTAATTTTTTAAACAATAATAAATTTTTAATTTATATTTTACTATATATATAATTAATATACAGGTATTAAATCATATAATGTTAATTTTTATATAATAATATATTTTGAATATACATGTGTTCATAAGAAAATTCATGTTTAAGGTTAAACTACTTTCAAAGTCCCTAAATTATTTATCAATTTTTAATCATGTTCCTAAATAAATAAAAAATTAATTAAGTCCTTGAAGTTATATTTGTTTTCTAATTGAGTCATTTTGTTTAATTTTCATTACAAAAAATTAACTAGATACACCTAATTAATCCTTGAATCCACTATTGTCATCTTTGTAGATTTGTACTGAGTTTTCTCACTCTTGCTCATCCTAAACCTGATATTTTTAACCAGATTCTTTAACCAGTATTTTCACTTCCGAAACTCTACTCAACCCAACATTTTTTACAAACCTCTACAACCTTATTGCAAACTCCCACAATTGACTCAAGATGTTAATTTTTTTATAACGATTGTTAAACAAAAAAGACCTAGCTAATTAAAAAACAAATACAAGTTGAAAGATTCAATTGCAAAAAGAAATCAAAGACTTAATTAACAATTTTCTTATTAATTCTAACAAGATTGCATCTCATGTAAGATACTTGTGGTGTCGTAGAAAATAAACTTAACTATTATATTATAATGCACTTAAATTCTCTATTTTAAATTTCAAACTAATTTTTTTATACAATAATAAAAATGAGAAAATCTTTAATGTACATATATACATTTCTTTGGGCGTTTAATTTTTATTTAATAATTTCTTTTTAACATGTATAGATTCATATGAAACCGTTATACATTTAATAATAATTTAATATATTCATTAAATTTAGTAAATATAATATTTAATAACTATAAAATTAATTTTATATTATATTTAATAAATACAACGACTATTATAATATAAAAACATTTATTTACTTATTTATTTGAATAAATGCTGCACTTTTTAAAATATGAAAAGTCATATGTTTAACAAACATCTCAACTATATCATCGAATGTATAGATCAACGAGTATCACATTGTTCTAATTTAATTAGTGATATTTAGTTTGAGTCCTACATATAATTTCTAAGACATCTTATTTAGTGGTATCAAATTTGAGTCCTAAGCATAATCTCCAAGGCATTATGTTATTTTATAATTAGTGTGGTATATCAATTTAGGAGAAATGGTAACGATATTTTCTCTAATACTCTTTTTATAATGGGCTTAATAATCATCAATTTTGATAAATCTCATATTTAAATTAGGATATAAAATGATTAATAATAAGCGAGACTCATCAAAATTGTTGATGTTTAACATATTTCGGTCAATCACAGAAAAAATGTTAAAAAGAAAGTATTAGATATTATATGGCTAACATTTCTCAACAATTTTGACATACTAAGAAACATGCAATAATGGTCACTCTATTTCTAGTATAAATAAGAGATCATCACAACTCTTGATCATGAATAGGTACCGTTTTTCCTCTTTCACCGTCCGTGTCTTTCTCTGTATCTTTCCTCTACCACCAACATAGTCATTGTGTGCTGCCTTTGTGATATGTGACTTGTCTTTAGTTCAGTTCTAAATGTACGCAACTCATATGCTTCTTATGAATATCTTTGGTTAATATGCCACGGCTATTATCATCACAACTATTTAGAGAAATTTGCTGATCATAATCCATGAATAGTGAAACTTCTCTAAATGTTAGTCAAATACCATGGACTACGGTTCTCAAATTTCTCTTAACGATTGGTGTTATAATATCTAGGGTATATCCATCAAAGATATATGTTATTTGTCTGCTACATGGTGATTGTCCAATTTGCCTTCAAATTTTGCATACTAGTCTCTGTTTGACTAGCTTAAAGTACTCACAAGAAAGCAGGTCAGTTCAAGTACATTTAGAACTAGAACTAGAGAGAAAACACACCACAGGCGAATATACCGTGACTCTATGGGTGATAGAAGAAGATGGAGAGTTGTAATTATTCACATCTCCTATTTATACAAGAGATTCATAGAGTGGCCATGTTCTGATGCTTGTTTGCTGGTAAGCATAAATTGTTATACCACACTAACTATAAAATATTCAATGTCTTGGGAGATTATCTTACTACTTTCACTTTTTTTGTATGATCGAAACTTGTTGATATTATCATGTCATTGAAAAAAAAAACTATAACCATAAAAATTATAAAAGCATCGCCATGGAAATTATCATGGCAACCAATTTTGTACCTGCAGCAACTTAATTTGGGTTCATAATATATATTAAGGACATAATGGCACGTGTTTCTTTACATAACCAAATTTGTCCTGTTCATATCTTTTTTGGTTTAATTCTAGTGGTACTTTTTTTTATATGTCTCTATATAGATTTATCGACCCTTTTAATTTCAAGTGACCATTAAATTTAAAGGACTTAGATATTTGGAAACAGAGCTTTTTGTATTACCTCAATGGCATCTATTTACTGACCCCAAGCTTGTTCCTTTACTTTGTATGACAGAGGCATCAAAAAATTGATCTTAAATTTTTCTGCATTAGGAAGTGTCCACAATGTGATCCTATTTTCCGCATTAGAATTAGATGTATCTGAACATTTTCCACAAAACGCATTGACATTTTTGTTGAACTAACATGAAACTTGGCCTATTCTTTTCTGTTCAATAATTATCTCTTTAAATGTCCAACCCAACCTAAAGTAGTTACCAAGCAGTTACTCGGGTGCTAACATACACAAAAAGAATCCTTGGACTGGGATTATTCTTTCCTAGTAATTTTGAAGTTCAATTGAAGGGGTATAGTGACCGTGATTGGGCAGTGATCCTGAAAACTCATCACAAATTTCTCAATTTACCTTGTTTCCTCTTTGATGTCTTTGAAGTCAAAAAAGCAATTGACAATTTCTTGTGGCTCCTGTGAAGCCTACATATAGAGTCATGCAATTGCAACCTGTGAATTGCAATGGCTTACCCATCTCCTCACTAACTTGTGCATACCTTTCAGTATTCCTACTTCACTGTATTGTGACAATTAGTCATCAGCTCGTCACATATTAACAAAACAGAGTTTCATGAGAAAACAAAAAACACATTAAAATTGATTGACATAATGAGAGAAAAGGTAACTCAGGTCTAATCAAATGACTACCAGTTTCCGATAGTAATGTTCCAAGATGGAGCCACTAAACTTGCACTACCCTGCTTGAGGGGACTATTAGAGAAATAAATATTTGGGTGTTCTAATAGCTAGTTAGCTATTGTGGGCAAGTTAGTTGTCTAATGTATAAAAGTAGGACTTATTGTATCTTTTTGGTTTTAGACCAATGAATTTCTCTCAATTTGAAAATATCACGAGATTCATTTTCTCCGTTCATGGTTCTTGATTTCAATTCAAGGTTCTTGAATCTTTTACTTCATTGTTTTTAACCCTTTTCAATTTTCATTTTTGTTTGGCGACATTAATACATTCATTTCACTATAAAATTGTGTACAAAAAATGCATGCAACCAAGGTGTTAACATGGCTTCTAATTTATGAATATTATAAAATTGCATAGCTATGGTACGTTTATATATCTTTTTTATTCCCTCTTTTTCAACTTTCTTTATCATTAATGACATAGATTCTCTTACATGAGTTATGTAAACATGATCCATACAACAATATTTCCTAGAAATGAATGAGGATCACGAAGAAGCAGGACTTGCAAATGTTGAATCACCGTAGGATTCAAGAAGAATTTATTAACGTGTTCCTTGTATTCAATTAAATATGGTGCAAAAACTGTCACAAATTTTCTCTTCAATGAACTGCAAGCAAACAAAATTATGCACTAAACTCTAGTCAATGTACGATTGAAGAAAATCACAGGCGATCATGGTTATCAAAATCACAATTTAATTCGTAAAATTTGTATGAGTTTATGATTCCACAGTGCCTCCACAAATTAATCGTGAGTAGATTCACAAATCGAGTAGAATCGATAATAAACTCGATAGAATAGAATTAAATTCGGAGTTAAGTTATGAACTTCAATTTTCTATGTTATTTATAGGTTCATACAAAGAGGAGTTAGCGCTTGCATCAAAAGAAGATGAATGACTTAATTTATATAATGTACAACTTGAAGCTGAAAAGTAGACAAATAAAAAAAAATTATTGCTCCATTTTTCATTTGAAGATACAGAATCTAATAATGAATGGATAACAAAAGAGGGAGATGTTATTTTTGATGAAGACAATGTCCAAGTTGAGCAACCTCTAGGTGAAAGTGGTAGTGGAAGCAATAGTGACTTGGTTGGAGGAAGTTTAAGTGATCCAACTTTAGATGCATTTAATATTGACAATTTGATTTTAAATGATAATGTTGAAGATCACTTCTCAAACAAGGAAGAGTTTGAAGATGATGGAGATGAAGATGATGGAGATGAAGATGATATTGAAGTTGATTTAATTAGAGGATTGATAGACATTTGAACTATTTTTATGTTTTTTAAATGTTTTTATTTTAAGTATTTATGTTTTGTATTGTATGAATTTATGTTTGATTGGGTGTAGACTATGTTAGTTTATTGAATTATTTTTAAAGTTTGTTATGTTGATTTATTTTAGGATTGAAATATTTAGTTATGATTTTATATATATGAATATTAATATATTTTTTATATTGAGTAAACTGTTACGAATTTATGAATCGATTCTATGAATCGATTTTACAAGATCTCTACGAGAGAGCGAAGAATTATGACGTGATGAAAACCTGATCAAGATATTGAACAACGTGACATGTCATGAGTTACGGTTGCTACCAGATACTATTTACATACTTAAAACAATTGTAACCGTCATTAATAATTAATAAAAAAAAGGACCACCTTTCGCAACCTTCCCAAGTACTATAACATCTCACAAGCAAAATGGCAATGGCGTTCAACAAGTAAGTCAGACCAGGCAAATGATAAAGAGACAAATAGAATATCATCTCACACGTATTAGTTCATAAAATCAAATTAAGCCGGATGTGGTTCGAATTAAAGGGACTCTAGAAAAATAAAAAACACAATTGATCTAAAATTTAAATTTAAATTAACAAACTAAGTTTCAGAACAAAAGGGGCACATGAAAATTTATGTTAAAACATAGAATTCGATCAATGACAAAGATAACTAGGACATAGACTTCTTCAATGATTCATGTGATAAATGAACTCCTAACTAGTTCAAACAATATCTTATGACTTAAGACAGATTTCTGCTTGAGCAATTAATATCCAATTCCTAAGTATACAAATCATCTTGAACTTACACACAGATTAATTCCTCAATTTATCATTAAAACAAAATATGAATAACAAATTTACATCAAGCATTATTTCCCAAAAAAATCATATCGATCAAGCATTGAAAACGGATATACAATTAAGTTGAAGATCAAAAGAAAACCTAAACTAGTATTAAGAAAGTCATTACATACTATGCAATAGTGCTTATCAAACCCTATATACTAGTTATGAGTTTTGACTTGAATGTATAATTGTTGTTTTTAGAAAGGTATGAAGAGTAAAGATAAAAGGAACTTATGGAATATTTTGTAACTGCAGAAGGCTTTTTTTATTGATCTCAAAAGCATATTGCCTTTTACAAAGAGATACTAATATATATATATATATATATATATATATATATATATAAACTACTACGGGATAGTTGTCTAGAAGATAAACTAAAAAAAATATAATAATGGTCCTAAAAAATAGCAACAACTTATAAAATTTGTTTCAAACCGTCAACAATAATATTGGGCGGTTATGGCCATAAACGGTAATGGTCATTAGCCATGTAGTGGCCATCCATATAGAGAGTTGCATTCTGCGCATGCAAGCCATCCATAACCATAAATTGCATGTCTTCCGATGGTTTCCAGTGCCGTTTCCTTTGATTTATGAACCAGTTATTTATTTGCTTCTGATCCAAACCAGTTGCTTCAGCCAGCGCCACCTTCTCTGATTCCTAAGGTTAATCGCGGAACAATTTATTCAGAAGATCTAGAGAGAGAAATTGATGAGTTCTGAAGGATGAGTTATTCGTTAAAGCTATTAGATTAAGAGAAAATATATAAAAGGTGAAGATAAGAATAACTCGATAACATATATATATATATATATATATATATATATATATATATATATATATGAAGCTAAAAATTAGAAATTTACATACCGAAGGATATGGCCATTTGTAATGTAATTCCCACCAGCTAAGTAGCTTTTGCCTAGCATCTTTAGGCAGTTTTCCTTTTTTCTTTTTCTTAGAAAGTTCTTTCTTAAGGCTACCTAAGTAGCCACTGTACTTCTTGAGCAAGTGGCTTTTGAGTTCACGGTCTTCCGCTTGGGGATCAATCTCGATCAATTCTGTTTCTCGACCACTGTTGTCTTTATCCTCTTCCGATGATGAACCAATGTTTTCCCACTTATCATCTGCTCAACAACACATGTCTAGGTAAGGTAAGCAAGCATCTGAATACCTGATCATTAAACTGGCTGGGGGATGTACATCCAGCTAAATTGAAAATGAAATAAGTAATTAACTATACTATCTAGAAAAGTATATCGATGCTAAATGCTATAATTTTTTAAATATTTTGAGCGCATCCTGCAACACACAATTTGTGTTTAGGCAGGTTCATTAATAAAATTTTGTTTTTTCTTATAAAAAATATATATATTGAAAAATATCTCATTCCACTTATTCTAACTATCTGACAAACTCTGTGCCTATGTCCTCTCATCTCTTTAGAATTCTGATTGTTATTATTAACAACTAGTATAAATGATGCTTAACTCCAGGATCAAATTCGAAGTAGGAAAGTTCGATGGAACTGGAGATTTTGGATTGTGATGGCATAGGTGAGTTAAGGATATGTTGTATAGCAAGGTCTTTTGAAGGCCTTACACGACTTAGAACTTGATAAGATGGAGGCTTTGGATTGAGAGATGAGTTGCAAGAGAGGATTGTGGCAACCATATGCTTGTGTTTGGCAGACGAGATCCTCTGTCACGTGATGGATGGAGTTGACATCTCTAGAATGCCTATGAAAGAAATTAGAGCTAACGAAATATCTGAAACAGAAACTGCATGGAGCTCAAGTAGCAGCTAGGAGGATTCGGATCTCCAACAACATAATCAACACATCTGATGCATTTTATAATGGATATTATTTTTACTCAAATTGTCTACAATATTTCTTTATAATTTTTTTGAGTTAAATGGTCGTGCACTTATAGGTAAAATACTTTTATACTGCTGTCTAATTATAAATAACCATTAATATAAATAATTACCATAAAAATTAATAAAATTATCATATATGATATATTCTAATTAGATGATGATATAAAATTTTTTACATTGTTAATGTATAATTTTTTTCTCTTTTTTTATCTCTATTTCATCACACATTTTATGATGCATTTATATCTTTTCTTCTTATTTCTCTCCTCATGGTGAGATATCTTGGGAGAGTATGTTGTTATAACAACGCTTCCAATAAAAAAATATACTAGTTCTTGAATTCGATAAATGATTCTATCACTTGATTTCTCTGTATTCAAGTACTATAGTTAAGAACTATTTGATATTCTCGCCCTGCTAAAACTTTTCCTGGTTTTGTAAGGGTAGATGCAAATAACGGGGTACCATTATATTCATACGACCTGTAAATTCGTCGAACCGAGCTACTAAAAAATACCAAGCACTGGAAAGTGGGTTTTTTTCTTTTATAAAGGAAAGTGGTATTTTAGGAGCACACATCTACACCCACAGTTGAACATTAAAATAGAAACCGAGTAAGATTTGGCTGTAAATTTAAATTAAAGCTCTTGTCAGATTAAGCATATATACATTAGATACAAAGTCGTCAATCACAGTGAAATTAGCGTGGGAGAGTCTTACAGAAATTCTAGGTCTCATATCCATTATAAGGTTAATCAGCTATATATCTATTTGAAGATATATATGAGATATCAGTATTGAGTATTGACCAAAGTAGCGAGGCTTTCAGAAGAATCAGAACCCACAGTGCTGCTTACGCAGTCTATTAACTATAACTACTAAGTATAAAAAACAGGAGATCTTGCAAATAAGTTTCTTTAATGAATTAAATAAATAAATAAAAAATGGTCGCGAATATACTTTTAGACTTTTAGTGTAATCGCTAATTAATTTTTATTATAATTTCTAATAAAAATGATTTATTTATTTTATAACTATTACTCTTGTAACACTTGTTTTCAGAAACCTGGAAACTATTTGCAAATATTCAGATGCCCTGTCCTAACTAAAGCATTCGTTCCAAAAGGAGTAATTACGGGACCTGATGGGCAGAAATATACACAGAAATTTAAATGAGACGGTCAGTCCAACTGGGACTCATGTGTTCAACATTTATTGAGAATCTACAACACCTACAGTATTCTTGGTGATGCAGGTGATTGGAACAGCATCCAATGCGTTCATTCCAAGTAGACTAGTAGTAGTAGTAGTTACTACTTTGGACTCCAAAAGAAGAAAACAAATGTGACTTCCTCATGTGATTAAATAGTATTTTTGGTTGAGTAATGATTAATATATATCTATTTATTTTAAATATTTAATCAATTTTTTTTTGTCTTTTTTCTTATTATATCATAAATTTTATTATATTTATCATTTTTTTCTTTTTTAATTCTTTTTCTGAGTGTAAGATGTTCAGCAAACATTTTTCTTAGTTGTAAAATGCCCCGAACTGAACTGACCTCTGCAATGATGGGAATGTATGCGAAAGAATATTATCCCACAAAACCCATTGAATCCACGAAAAGCTAGCACAGCTCATAATAGGTTTAATTATCAAAATATGGAATGCGTTAAAGAAAAATAATCTATGACGACACCTAACAGTAAATTAACATTTAAAGAGAAAAGAAGAAATATATATATATATATATATATTACTAAATATGATAATAGTAAGATAAAAAATAAATAAGTGTATGAGTACTGTATACATATCATCACCAATATAATAATTAACTAGGAAATCCTAAAAGAATCATTTTTCAGTTCTTAGTAGTTTACAAAAGGAAGAGGGTGAGGAGAGACGCGAACGTGTGTGGTTTTACAGATAAAAACCAGTATTTCCAGTGAGGAGAGACGCGAACGTGTGTAATGGTTATAAATAAAAGTTGAATTAAAATTACTTATTATATAAAAAGCAGTTTAACACATACTTCTTAAATATATAGTTAAAAATACTTAATACTTTTTAAATAATATCTTTTAACACACTATTAGTTATTAACAAGATTCATAGAAAGTAGCTTTGTCAAATCTCAGAAACCCTTTTTTAACAAAAGACAAAGAAAAAGATTAAAGTAATAAACATAGTATAGGTGAGGTGATTAGGGTTGAATGCTTAATGAACGTCTTTTACTCTCCTGTCTCTTCTGGGTCCCTCACCAAGAGATATGAAGCTAGAACTTTCAGTCAAAATTTCCTGACTCCGAATGCAAAAATACCCAACCCAGTTTACGAAGGTCAAGAATCACACACACATATATATAGCTGATTATTGTATATTTTATAATTATTTAGTTTAAATAATGAAAATTTGTGTTGCAGAAATTGAAGGATATAGGCAACGAAAGTACAGTGGAACAGTGTCCTCCACTACTCCCACAAATAGAAAGATAAAATACCAGAGAAGATCCGCACGGTTCCATTGCAAAGCGTGTTCAGCTGAGATTCTATCCTCTGCATGAAATCCTTAGCCTCTTCTATAGGCCTCGTTAATTCCTCTCGATACTTCACTAGCATGTCATAGTAAGCTTCCTGTTTTCGACACACCATATTTCAAAGTTTAAAACTATTCACAATTAGCAAAATAAAACCCAAAAAATGGGGAAGTGGAGGAAATTAATAATAAGAATTAAAAAAGAAGAAGAAGAAGAAGAAAAACCACAAACAAATCACAAACCCACCATGAATTGATCAAGTTCTGGGTCCTTGCAAGTTTCCATTGACCTAACCAAAGATCGCTGCCGTGCCTCAAAATTCTCTCTAACCGCAGCAAAACGCGCCACCACTTCTGGCGGAGCTCCTACCTACAAAGAAGCCAGTCATATAATTAAAGAGGAAATTAAGAATATCCACACAAAAAAACTATTTAATTTATATGTGTATATACGGGGCATATATACATATATTCATAATCAAATATTTTTTATGCAAGCTAATGAGAAAATAATCAATTAATCATTGCGGACCTTTTGGCAATCCATGTAAACTTGTAAAAGATTTGAGTAGTGAGGATGGTCAATGATTTTGGCTTTTATGGCTTCAAGTTCGTTAGAGCTCTGGCTCCCTCCTTGCTGAGGATGCAGCATGTGGTGAAGATTTGATCTCATTAGAGGATAGTGAAGATGGGAATTGTTGGACTCGGTTTTCACACTAGGGTGTGGTGCTTGATCCGGTTGAAAACAGTGATCCGATCTACCCGTTTGACGATGAAAGGTGTTAAATGGAATTAGTTGGTGGTGGCGGTTTCCTACGCTTGAACCACCAGCCAAAGAATACAACAAATTTGCCCTTGGACTTGTGTTTTGGCTCAGGTGATTATTGGTGTATTCCTCCATTTATTCAATTAAAAAAAAACATTAAGAACTTAATTAATCAGCTATATGACCCAGCTGAACTAGAACTTCAACCAATAGGTACAACTATGTACAACTTCTCAATATCAAGAAGAAGCGATGGCCACAAACCCTACTTAATTGATGAGGTGTACAGCTTAAAACCCTAAAAGAGTAAGAGATTGGTGATGAAAAAATCTTATGATATGGACCACACCATCAACTGCGTAAGTCAGATTCAATTTATGTTGAAATCTAAGGTATCCAAGTGGAAAGGGTATACGGTTTTTGGGAGGATTTTAATGGAAAAGTAAGTGTGATGATTTGCACCACCAAATTTTGGGCAAAGACAGGGTAGAGAGAGAGAAAATCTTACAAGATTAGTTGTATAGGAGGTGAGAGAGAGAGAGAGAGGAGTGGTGCAATTAAATCCGGCAATGGCACTGTGTCTAGGACGCAGTTGACAAAAGCCTCTTTCATTTTGAAAATAAATAAATATTTTAACACTTATATATGCAAACTATTAGCCTAGAAGATACAGTAAGCCCATAACATTCGGGCATGGGTTTCTTGCTTTGATTCTATTTCTTACCCTCAATGTTGTTGTTTTTTAAGAAAAAAAAAATTACTGAGCAATTATTGCACATTCAAATATAAGTATATAACTCTTGTTTGTATATATGATGTTATGTTATATGTTATAATGTTTTATCTGTCATGTCTCTTGACTCTTGTACGTGAAGAACAGAAGAAACCATTTGTGTTCAACGCCTGATAATTATCATAATAGACGAAAAAAATTATGTGAAGATTTTTTTTACACTTTATTATAAGGAAATGAGCTGGAAAGTAAAAGGATGGATAATATTTAAACAATTTAAGAAATAAATTTGATTTAAATTTCTTGAACTAATTACAAATAACCTAGTATATGACTACTTATAGATATATAAGACACTTTTTGTTACGATAAACATACTTTGAATGACGTAAAAAAATACTTTGAAATAATATAACTTGAAAACTATAAAGTATTAAACGTAAGAGAAATGTGTAAGAAAAGTACTACAAACCTAAAAAATACATAAATCGAGTTTAAATAAATATTTATTCCTAAGTACCAGCAAAAAAAAAATATTTTTTTCACTTTAGAAAAAAAAAACTATTATTAAGTAAATACTACTATTAATACTTCATTTTTCAACGTCAAAAGGGATCAGACCATCTTACTCTTGATCCTAGCCCTCGTGAGTTAGAGCCATAAATTACACAGATCAATCCATATACTGGTTCCATAAAGAAAACATGGAATTTAGCTTACACCAAGGAATTTCAACATTAACCTTACAAATAAGCTCTTATTTAACTATAACGCAACTTATTAAAAATGGTTAATTAAATTTGTGAATTAATATTATATATATAATATTAAAAATATAAAATGTAGTGATTATTATAATATTAAAGATCTTAATTTATTTCTTAAAAATAAAATATTATAAAAAGTACAAAAAATAAGAATTTAATTTATATGCATTATTAATGTAAAACTTTATATATATTCAATAGAAATTCATCATATCGTAATATTATATTAATAGATAGAATTATGTGATAAAATAAGCAAGTTTTATTAGAAATTTGTTTTAAAAAAATTCTTTGACATTATATAAGTTAAATTTCAAAAAGAATTTATACTTCACTAAAAATATTAAATGATATAAAAAGATTATATTATTTTTTATAAGCATGTGTTGCTTCTAAAACACCATTGACAAACACTTGCAATAATTGTTATTGTTAAACTTTTTTAAAAATTGAAATTATTCAAATTTTATTTGATATTAACTATGCTAAAGGATAGATTGAATTTATATTTTTATATATTAATATTAAAATGTTAGAAATGGTTAATTATAAAACTTTGACCAATAATTCATAGCTGATAACAAAATAGGATGAGATTTGATAAAATTATATTAAATTAAATACTGAATCTAAATTTTATTTAAAAGTTTATATTGGTCACATGTAATAATAATGTTATAAAGCGACGCTCATATAAAAACAGAAAAAAGTGAATGTCAATAATGACAGATAATTAAAAGTGTTACACCAGTCATGCAAATTTAGCGGGAACTAAAAATAAAAAGTATAATTTAAAGAAACTAAAACTTAACAAAAAAAAATTACATGTACTAAAAGAAAAATGTGATATTTGTATAAATAAAAAAGATATTTAGATTTTAAGTTAGAATATTGATGTAAAATAAATACTTAAATATGAAATAGATTTATCTAAAAGTTTAAGATTAAATAAGAATTTAAGGATAAAAATAAACTAGACTTTGATAGACTTAATCAGTAGAGACTAATTCGTAATTATAAACTTCGAGTTTGTCTTTACTTGTTACAAGCTAATTGGGTTTGACTTATTTCAAGACGTAACTTAACCTAATAATAGTAAGTCTAGTGACTTCTTGATTGCATTGGTCTCGAAAAGCCCTCGGTACCGGGCTAAGGATGGAAGCAATTCCACCTTGATGGCACCATAATTTTTTTATTTGTAAATTTTTATCATAGTTAACTTAAGGTGTCATATTGTACTTCATTACATCACACTTGGATACCAAAGATTATCGTTCACACTCATACCACAACAAAACGACAGTACGCAATCATAAAACCATATTATTGAGTCATGATGTTGGTGACAAGGACAAGTCTCCTTTGATTTTTTTATTTTTTTTTAGGATTTTGTGCCTTTTTCATGAGGAGTTATGTGTAGTTTAATTGTGTGGTCAAATACTTGGCATTAATTCTAGAAGCCAACAGGGGCGAAGAGTTTCTTAATCAACAAGTTCAAAAGGAATGGATCAAGTTTGGAGGTGAAAACAATGTGAAAAATGGAAGAGAAAAAAAATAATTTTATACTTAAAATATGTAAGGTCTCTTGTAAGAATAAGTATACCACGTCCAGTAATAATAGTAGATTTAAAAGTTCGAATATCGAAGATCAATTGTATTTTTAGTTAGTCAAATTTATTACATTAATAGTTGAGGTGATTAAAAAAAGATTTAAATAATTTATGATTTTGATTTTTAGAAGAAAACAAATAAATTAATGTAAAGAGAGATTTGAGTGATAATAAAAGTGACTAGGGATTACTACCCATTAGTACCATTTTTTTCCAATCTTAATGCTAATGGAATTCTTTCTTTAGTTAATTATTAATTCCCAAAATCAACTAAAGTCTATGATCAAAGTCAGAAGATGTTCTTTGCCTTAAATCAATACCTGAATGATTATAAATTTATCAATTTAAGTTCAAAGATAAAATCTACTCTATGGATGATTAATTAAATATTAACTAATCTATTGAAGATTACTTAAACATTCTCTACCTAGATATACCAATTACATGTAGATTATCACTATTATGCAATAAATTAAGTATTAGAATGACCAGTTTCAAACAAATAGTAAGAACAAGGAAAAGAAATAATTAACATAAAACAATGAGAAATTTCATTAAAAATAAGAAGAGGAGTACATTTTGACTGTTACATCATAACCTTCGAACTAAGGGGACCAACTGCTCATGATCAAAGTAAAACTAGCAATCCTATATGAGATAAACATAGACATACCAATAGGTAGGAACGATGATCACAATTTGTTCTAACGATTGATGTGGCTCACATCTCACAGCTCTCAAAAGCCTTCAAAGTTTCCTCAAATTCATAAAAAGATAAAAGAAAACAAAAGATTGTTTTTACAAAGTGTAGAGACCTGTATATAACTTTCTAAAAATATCAGTCCAAAAAGTCAAACTACGGTCGTGGTAAAATCCACCACAGTTGTGATCGGAAGTGATGTTGAAACTCTGGGGCGTTGTGAATTGACTATGATCCTCATGGTTGACCATAATCCTCATGAGTTAATCGCGATCGTGATTAAGTTACCATGACCATTATCTGATTATTAATGTTGTTTTGAGGAATTATTATCATTGTATCATGATTTTCTATTTATCATGACCATGATAAATGTACCATGATCATAATCAAGTGTAGAGTCATTAAATTTTCATAAAATCGTATAATTTTTAACTTTTTTTCACTCAATTGATTGACTATACTTCTGTAATATAAAATTAATGTTCAAACATAAGTTTTATAAAAAAAAAAATGTATGCAAAATGATACAAAAGTTTACACAAAATATCGCTCAGAAAGTAATTTATTAATTGTAAATAAGGATGGAAACTTAATTTGATTTTGATAAGGCTTTACTTAAATATGTTTGTTATGTTAAAAAAAATTGAAGACCTGACATGAAAATATGTTAATAAGTCGGTCAAGGATTTAACTTTCAAATAAGTTATATTACGCCTTAAAAATTGACCGATAACAAGTAAATAAATAAAGTTCAAACTTTCTAATCACAAATTATATATGTGAGGCTCTAGCCTATCAAATCCTACATTTTTTGTAGTCCTAAATGTTTATTCCATATTAAAGTTTTTAATTAGGCTTGATTCATATTTAAACATTTATTTTATCTTAATTTTTAATCTAAGATTTAGATATTTTTTCATCCTTATAAATGTGACTTACTTGTTGATAGATATTAATTGTTGATGAAATTAATAAGTAACATAAAAATTCAAAAACATTTCGAACATGAGCATGAACATGTGCACATATTTAGATTAAAGTTAAAAGAATTAATTTAAAACACTTTCACTCTCAAAATAAAAAATAAATCTCATTTTATATGTTAGAACACGTATTTTTACGTTGAAATTAGAAAATACATGGTGAAGTAAAAATTCACCAAACATAGATCACATTGTGTATTAAAGTAAAAATTTATTTTTGCTTTATGATTTCCTTGGTGAAGCAGCACAGGACCGATGATGGAAAGTAAAATGAAGGTGCAAGGTATGCAGAATGGTGAAAACGGGTGGACATGTGTGGGTGTCATAGTTTGTGAATACCAGCAACGTGGCATTGAAAATGAATATATATATATATATATATATATATATATATATATATATATATATATATATATATATATATATATATCTGATATTATTTATCAATTTTATAAATAACTAATTTCTGTTGAAATATTTAACTAATATTTTTAATAATATTTTTTTAATTATATTTTTTATTCACAAAATTTATATTCAAAATCCTACTTAAAAGAATCAAATATAATATTACTTGTATCCCCGTACCCTTTAAGGTGGATTTATCCCTGTGTTTAATATAGAAAAAAGGTGTAAGAAAAGAAAGATATATGTGTATAAAATAACATAAATGCTATTTGTAAAGATAAAAAAATAACTAGTCTTTTAATTATAAAAGTTTTTTTTTCTTCTCATTTAGAATGGTTGAAAACATAGATACATCTTACAATTTTTTTTCTTCCTTCCCTTCTCAAGTAATACCAAACAATAAAAGGAATTAAACTTTGGTTATTTCCATTCCTCTAATTAAGCACTTTCATACCTTCCAAAGTGTAATAGTTCAACCTTCCAATAAAAACATCAATTATAGGTGGGTAAACAGGTTAGCTTGATTCATTTTGGTGCACGTTTAAATAGATCACACGATCCACTTACTAGATGAACCATATTTTTGTTTAGTCCATGCCCAACTCATTTATGATTTAACTCGCGAGCTAGTGAACTAGTATGTAGGACCAATATATAATAAAAAATATAAAAAATTGAAAAATTATAAAATGAAAAAAACAGAAAAATATAAGAAAATATACATAAATTAATGAAATATTAAAAGTTAAAATAAGAACATATCTATAACACTCAAACTTAAAACAAATTGCAGTAAAAAAGCATAAAATAAATCATAAAAAGTATTATTTATAACTTTTTATATCAAGAAATTATAAATATTCAAATACTAATTTATATATGCTGCACTCATTCTATATCTGCCAAATCTTCATTCAATTAATGTTTGGCATATTTCTTCATTCTTCTCTTTTTTTTTAAAAAGAATACCAAAAGGACTTCCAAAAAGTAAAACAGAAAAAGAAAAAAAATAATAAATAAAATAAAATAATATAATTATAAATATTATAGAAACTGGATCTAATGTCTATGATTTAAGTCTTATAGATTAATCACGGGGTGAATGATTGCGGAAAGTTTTCGTCCATTATTCTTATTCATACACTTCATTTGTTCAGTTGGCTACAGCCAAGCTGCATTATTGGGGCTTTAGCTTTACCTTTTGTCAATCACATCACCTTCTAATCATATTATGTGAATGAGCTGTTACGGACTTACGGTCATGTCATTCAGAATTACACATGCAAAAAATAATAATAATAATAATAAATAAAAGACTCCGACAGAGAATACCCGTTAAAATCAATTACGCTAACAATTTACATTAGAATAACAAAACATAGACCCGGTGTGATAAGTGACTAATAATTTAGACTTTTAAGTATATGTATTTAATTCCTAACTATCTGCATAAAATAATATTTGCAAGGAAAAGTCTCGCGATACTTTACTTTCTTAAAAATTAATCTTATGATTTTCTATTGTAAAAATATCTGGTTTTCAAAAAAAATAAAAAATAAAACATAGGACATTATTTCGATGGAACAGTAATATAAATGGTCCATGATGGACCATGTGATTTAATCCATAATATAGATTGTTTCGATAATTTTATTATTTTATACTTTTTAATCATGGATGTTTTATAAGTGGTAATGACGTTTATACCTTTAATGAAACTAAAACTTATAAAGTCCTATTGGGTTCATTTGGTCAGAATTTTTAGTTAATAACTTTTTTATAAACTAGTTAATAACTTAATAATACTTAAAATTTTAATGTTTAATTATTATCAATTTAATATCAAGATTTTAATAAAATTGTAATTAATTAGTCATACGTAACCCTAAACTTAAATCTCCAATATGAATCTTGCACATCCTCGTCGCGACAAGATGTGTACCTCGCACACGACTCCGAGCCAAGTCCCCCCACCACAAAGAGGATAGCGATGCGATCATCAGTGTCCAATCTCGCATCATAGTAACAAACAAAGTCCCGATTTTTAGCCTTCCAAACAGAACCCAAGTTTCTGGATACACTTCTTCGCACGAAAAAAGGACCTGAGAAAAAAACCTAAACATGGATCTGTTCTTTTTCTTCACCCCGCTTTGGTTTTGTGTTTGCCTCTTCCCCTTCCTCTGTGGTGAGAAAATTGCACATTTGAAGAAAAAAAATATAATAAAAAAACAGAGGGTAAAGCAAAAGTATCAATCTAGTTGTTTTGGGAGCAATGGATGTGGTGGTTGGGTTTCTCGGTATGACGATCCAGAAGACGGTGGCGGTACCGCCGATGACGGCAGCGACAACGACGGTCGTTGGTGCGGTTCTGATAAGAATCGTCGTGTGAAGTTGGTTTTGAATCCGACAACAATCCCACAGAAGATGGTGATAAAGAATTGTATGAAGATCTAAAGTCATTTGCATAAGTAAAGTTTTAAGTTTATGATAGTTACCAACCACCGTGGTGTGGTGGTTAGTAGCATTCCTAAACTTTACGTTTCATTGTACATCTAGGGTTTTAACTTAACAACTTTTGATGACTGCAAGTCTGCAATGACTAGAAATACATGTAGATAGATATATGTTGTAATTATATATAGGCAGCATATGTGGTACGTTAACTGTAGTTATATATTATAGTAAATTAATAATGTTGCCTCAATTTGTATGCGTAGATATCATGTTGTGGACGAAATTAATGACTTTAATTTAAAGAAATTAATGAAAGGTAATGTTAGCGTCCAAAAAGAAAATATTAATAATCTATAATTAAGAGAAAAAACACAAATTGAAAATTGTAAAGAGTGAGGGATGAGTGGGAGTAGAGTAACAATTTGTTGCGCGTGAAGAATTAAACAACTTTATTAAGAAACATACGTGGTAAAGAAACATCCGCAAAGAAAATGTAACGTGACGCTTTTATATCACAGAAACTAGTTTTTATAATGCATGGTCATTGGTTATATATTATCTTCTTTTGGTTTTGAGATTCCCTTTGAATGTTAGTGGCATAAGCTAACTTTGCACTTTTTAACCGAAGTTCCAAAAAATTAACTGAATAGTAAATTCAAGAGTGACAACAACTACTTTAAGAACAAAATCAGTAAATCTTATTTTTATTTCTTTTCCATAATGCAAGCAATCATAACATTACATAACAACTTTGTGTGCAGCAAACCGCACAAAGAATTAAGAAAATGTTCAAAACCACGAATGCATGACAACACAATCAATAAATGCGAATTCAGGGACGCTTATAAATCGATTGATACCACCAGTGATGAGTCACCCTTGTCAACAACGAAGGTCTTGGTAACTTTCTTTGCTAAGGTCACAACTTCAACGTTGTATGTTCCACTGAAGCCTCTGAAGCTGAATTGCCCTTGCTCATCAACATAACCATGGCTATGAGACAACCACTCTTGTTTGAGAGCAAGGTATCTTTTCCCAGCTTCGTTGAGTTCCCCTTCTGCATTCACTAAGTGCGAATTTTCCCTGCTCATAAACAACTCCCAAAATCCCCATAGCATAACACCATCTATAGCAGGGTGTGCCAAAGCTTCCCGCAGCATAACTTCAAGATCATCAGCTCTCACATATTCATTAGTGGAAGACACATCAAGCTCAGTGAACCATATTGGTATGCCAAGAGTTCCCATTTTATCAAGGGCAGAACAAACAATAGGCCCCACAGGACTATCTATGTGACCTTGAATTCCTATTCCTCCAACTGGGGCACCTTGCTCTTGCAAATCAAGAACATGTTGAATGTACTTTTCTGGTGATGATCTAGTGTCACATCCATCTTCAACATGATAATCATTCACAAAAAGGGTAGCAGATGGATCTAATTGGTGTGCAATCTTGAACATGTTTGCCCTTATATCCTTACCTAGTCTATCTTGATAAAACGTACCATGCAACATTTCATTGTTAACATCATAGTGCTTGAACTTGCCTATGTAGCGAGTTAATAAGCCATTTAAGCGGTTTTGGACAGCTGTCATCAAATCATTTTTATTCAGTGATTTGATCCATTGCTGAACGGTGCCGTCCACATCCCAGAAGATGCAATGACCCCGGGTGTCTATCTTGTTCTTCTGACATAAGTCTAACATTTCATCGGCATCCTTGTAATTCAGATTCCCTTGTTGTGGCTCAGTCCAATACCACTTCAACTCATTCCCGAAAACAGCCCAGTTAAAATGTTTCACAAAGAAGTCAACAAAATCTTCGTTGTCAATGTTGCTTCTACTAATGCACGATCCAATGGGGAAATCGTTTTGTACTTGTTTGACTCTCACCAAGGTTCCAAGATTTCCAATTGAGTCCAGCCCAGAGAATTTCAGGATGATTTCCCGCTTACGGATCTGCATAGGAGCAAGTGAGAAATACTTGAAATGAGAGACGGGGAAAAATTACAAAGAATGTAAATAATCACACTCACTTATCCTATAAATGCAGAATGAATATATAATTAAAAAAAAATAGGCATTATTGTCTGAACAAAGTATAATAGTAAGCTTCCTGTAACATTTTTTTACGCAGTGTATATAATTTTATTGTTATAATAAAAGGGGAATGAATTGTGTCAGTTGGCAAATCATACAGGGCATAGGAAATGGAAAGGAGATAAACATGTTTTCTGGTTTCATTTTTATGGACAAGACAACATGTTACATATTTAAACAATATTCTGGTCCCATGCCAATCTATTAATCATTTTCTAAACATGTTATGAGTCTTGTGACTACCCTAGGAAGATAAAAGTCAAGAAATTTTTTTAGGATTAAAATCAACTATAGTCATATATTCAGGGATTAGAAACATTTAAGTTTAATATTAGATGTATAACATGACTAGATTTTACCTTGTCTGTCTGTCTCCTTAAATATTTAAACCTTGCATGTCTATCAACAGCAAAAATCTGAAGTCCAGCAACCATCAAGTCTAAACCAGAAGCAGGACCTTGAATATAAACCATAACCTTAGATGGTTGCTTTTCAATTCTAAAAGACCCACCAATTTCATGCCACCTGTCATCAGCAACCTCAACTTGTCCTCCATTGACCCACTGGTTATCAACACTGAGGGCAACATTCACATTCTGAGGCCCTGTTGATCTAGAACCAATTCGGACCCAAGCAGATACTTGATAAGTTAAAAAAAGTTTCAATTTCTCAGTGATCATCTGAGCAGGACCCATCCATGTTTGTGTACGATTGGTTACAAGGATGTGGCGTCCACTTAAGGATTCATGAGGCCCAAGAGAGTCTCTTGCCATTGGTGGAATTATACGCGGTGAACCAGTTCCAACGCTCAAAGTACAATTACCCAGAGGAAACCATCCATTGGTGCCATTGGCCAGATTACTGTTTTCAATTATATTAACACCAAAAGCAGCACCCTGCAAAAAAAGAATCAATGTTTAGGCCCTTGAAAGTTGTAACATACATCATAATTGGCCATATAATACAACAAAAACTATATAAATATGTGCAGAAAATATGCTAACTTCTTTTATTTGAAGTTTAAACGACGAGTGAATACAAAGAAATTCCAGGAATTGCTAATTTTATACTATGTTAAAGTAATTTACAGACAATAATTAGAAAGTCCAACCTCACAATCCGGGGGTGTTGAAGGTGGTGTTTTATCTGCATGTTTTATAACCAAAGTATTGACAAGAATGTCAGCGCCTGGAGGAGGGCCTTCTAAGTAAACTACAACTTTTGATGGGGAACCATTTAGAAGGAACTTTCCCTGCATTTGAACCCAATCTTTATCTGTTGCCTGTACACTTTAAAACACAAGATTTTAATCAGCAATTGTAGAAGAAGCATTCTGATATCAATTATTCATGATTTTGAACTACTGCACCAAGTACCAAGAAAATAACCACTACAATCATATCATATAGAGTTTTTAATGAAAAGCAGTAATAAGGAAATGAGATAGGCTCATTGACACTAACTTGGCAATGCCTATATACTGCTCCCGAAAATCTGGTGCTTGAACATACAAAGTAGCCCTTACATCAGAAGTTGTAATATTGTTCCCAAATATCCGAACTACAGCAGTAACCTCGTAGGCAAGCTTGCGCTGCACTCTTCCGGTGATCTCCTGCTGAATACCGTTCCAGCTTTGCGTACGTTCTGTTGCAGATGCAAAGACTTTACCAGTCTTTGGAAGAATTTTCCCTTCTCCCATAGAATCATGTAATGCAATCTTGCAGCCTCTTCCAGACCAATTATTCAGGCCATCATCAAACTGGGGGTTTATTATGATGCTTTCTTCTTCAGTGGAAACGCATCCCTTGTTTGTTGTCTTTTGAAATTAAAGGCAAATGCATCACAATTCACAAGTTAGTGTGTAAATAATATAAAGATTTCACGAAACAAAAAAATATATGAAAAAATAACGTTACATACTATATTTATACTTACAAGAACAATAGTAGGTAATTTAGTTCTAAATAAACTGTTTGTAATTTTATATGATCCATTTATTTCCAATGTTATTATTTTCTATATATGGTTCCCTATTCACACACCTTAATGGGTTAATGCGGAACTCTTGTTAACAAACTAAATACGGTAAAGCAACACAAGCACATAAAAACTTGCTGAATAGTGAGTAGTAAAAGTGCATGCCTCAGAGTGGTTTCCTGCATTGATCTTCTGCAAGTTTTCCATAGCTTCTCCAAACTTCTAAGCCAATACAACAATCAATCAGGAGACCTTCAATTAGGAAGAAAAAAGAAAATTAACTCATCGTCAAACAAATATGACTCACTAAGAGAACACTCTTGATGAAGACAATTTTCTTACAGTGGGAGTGAAGGTTGGATGGAGACTCTGCTTGTGAAGCCAAAGGACCACAACCTCTTCAATATATATATATATATATATACTGAATCAGCAAATTTGCGAGTGAAGACTACGAAAAAGTGTGGGGCCAACCAGCCTAACTCATGAACGAGAACCCCATTGTAGGAAATGGGAATGTCGTTAGCTTTTCGTCTCAAATGAACTTCATAACTGGTTATTACTAAATACCCTTTTAAGTAATTAAGTAATCCCAATAAAAGGGAGAAAGAAAGAGTTTCCTTTCTGTTTTTGCTTTTAATTATGCTTCCCTGTTGCTTTGTCTTGCAGATAAGCAATGCTTGAATTGGAATGGAAGCCTAAGGCTCGCACGTTGAGGAAAAACGCTTTGGTTCCTTAATTTAACGTAACCTCTGATTCATTCGCACGAGACTTCAAGGTTTTGCCAGAGTTAGGTGGACATAGATGTTCGACCCATTTACAGTATTATATTGGCGAACTTAATTCACGTTCAATTTTCTGATATTAACATATAATCGAGTGTTGTAAATATTTTGCAACCGAAATAATGTCCGCCACTTTTAGCCAAAATAAATAAAATATTGAAAATCGGTATCATTAGGATATTGTTTAAGAAATTAAAAGAAAAAATAATAATTATTGTATAAATTACACAAGAATTTAAGAAAAATTGCGGACAACACAATTTTTCTTCTATAATAAAAATATTTGTACTTTAAGTTCTTTTACTAATATCCTTCTGACACTAATTAACATTTACTAAATAATAAATGCCTATTAAGACAGTAAAGTTGTTTTAGCTCAATAAATAATTTTAAATATATGACTAACTTAATATTTAGAAAGATATTTTTGACACTAGTTCTATCTAATTTAAACATAATTATTCTTTATAGAATATACCTGGGTTTCGTACATGAAAATAAATTGCCTTCAGCTAGGCTTTGTAAAATTATGATGTAACGGAACTCCTTAAGCATATCATATTATCATTCTGTTTTGCAAAAGCCAACTTGCAACCGAAAAAATGTCATGGTGCAAGGTAGCCATATTATCCAATTTAGATAAAAGAAAAATGAACCGTTGAAGTTAAGTGTTGTCTGTTTGTGTATGATGATCTAATGTATAATGTGGCAATAGATTCCTTGTCAGTTAGGTAAACCAAATATAGCCTTGTGCTTGTGCACACATTGAGGGTTCCTCCTTCTTGAAACTTGCAGTTATTAACAAGGATTCGATTATTCGCGAATGATGAGTGGGTTGACTTAACTAAAATTCATTTTCATTTTTCATTCAAGAATATACTTATTAGAGTGTGGAAGATAGTGAAATAGAAAGAAATCAAGGCTCCCATCATTAAGGGAAGGAACTGTTAACTCATTGATAACTGCACCAAATTTATTATAAGTAGTAAAGTATTCGGAAGTCCAAATGTCGAATTCACAAGGACTTTATTTATACTTAGATTAATACAAACCCAATTTACAAGCAAGAGATAATAAATTTAAAATAAAAGATAAAGAAAGATAGTAGATAAGATAAAGATTTGAAGATAAAAAAGATAAAAGATTTAAATTAAAAAATGATAAAGATAAAAAAGATAAGATAAGAAAATTAAAAGATAATAAAAAATAAAAGATGAAGATGAAGATAAAAAAATATAAATTCAGAATGTGATAATGTTGAGACCTAGTTTGCCTTATTTGTCTAAGATTTATTATTTTAGATTTTTCTCTTATCGATTTGGTGAATTTTTTCCTACCCACATTTGTTAGAATATTTGTTCCTTATGTCTCACGATGACAAGCCTATCTTACCTATCTATCTCTCAAATGTTTTTGAAAAGACTCAATAGATAAAATACATGAAGTTCTAATTCTAGATGTAATGCAATCACTCTATGTCTAGCAATAATTTTATTAAGATACCCCTTCCTTTTAGTTCTATTAGAAATTATTCCCCATCAAGCGACTAAGTCCTAAAACAAATGCATGCAAAACTTTCTTTGTTTTTCTATTAAGGATTAGCCTCTGTCGAGCATCTAACCCTTAAAGATGATGCAAAAATGAATGATACGTGAAATTAAAACAAGAAAGGATAATAGGAAGAAAAAAACACATGTTTGCATTGATAAATATGAAATGTACAATACATCTTTTGGGTTTTTAGGTCTGCCAGATCCTAACTAAGGGTTTAGTTTCTCATAGCCACAAGGGACCTTACACTTGAAAAGGGGTATAGAAATTGATGGAGGAGAAAGGATGGAAAAAGAACATAAAAAAAAAAGGATTTCCCCTATTAGAGATGTTCAGGTTTAGGATGTATTCATTAGAGAGCTATGAGTCTCTGGGGTGATGTCTTTTCTCCTTGGCTTGACTATTGTTGGAGTGGGCTTGAGCCTGATGTTAAAAATCTTTCTTATTCATATCTTTTATATTTTTTGAATCTTTTCCGCTTTTAATCCCTCTTTTTCATATCTGCAAGCTATAAATAAAAAATATTAATTCCTAACATTTAAACCAAAAATAACTGTCAAATAAATATTTTTAAAGATATTTTTAATATATTTTTATTATAAAAAATAATTTATATTTAACCGTTATCAGAACCAATAAACCAATATTTTATCCTTCCAATTCTAATCAAGGAAGGAAATAATTGATAATGAAATGGAAGATTCAATGTAAATAACGAACACACCTTCACTCCACTACATATCAAACAAGGAAATGCATATTAAATGAGTCTAATTTAATTGATTGAATAAAATATTCGAGTGTTGTAAATATTATATTACCATCTTTTATTCATACCGATAAAAAAAAAACAAGTAATTGCATGTGTAAATTTTGAAATTTAACAAAGGTTTTCTCAAACTGGTAATGGAGTGAATAAAAAAATAAAAATGGTCGTCAAAGACATCACCTAAGGGAGAAAGAAGAACACGGCATACCATGGTTTCAGCAGATTGTGGTTAAACAGGGTAGACGCCACACAAATTGTGTGTATCCCTTTCGTGGACAGTGGACATTGAAACACAAGCATTGTTCTTTCCCTTTTTGTCTTTTTTTAGCAGAGAAATATTTTTCTTTCTATCGACTCTGTTCTGACTTTGTTAGGTGCTGGGTTTGCTGTTGCTGGTTTCGAGGGTCCAACACCTCCAGAAGAAGAAGAGAAGAAGAGCTAAGGGAAGGAACTTGCTATTTTTCATTCATGCCTTTGTATATTGTATTACACTTATTTATACTAATTCAATTAACAAAATTGCTACCCCTTTGGAATATTCCATATCAAGTTTGTTAGCATTGTCTCCCACGTGCATGAATTACTCTAACAGAATTCCCATAGTGCCTATCCCATCCTCAAGGTATGCTGGTTGTTGCCTTACGTATCATTCCACGGCCCTTGGAAATTCACCTTGCCCTCAAGGTGATACGCTCAACCATCACTACCAAGGTAATACCAGGGTCCCAGGGTCTGTGGCGGCAAAACTCACTCTGCTCAACACCTGCCCGTAGTGCCAAGACAGTCGGTCTGCACTTGCATGAGACCATGATAGACCCAAAGAATTCAGGTCCCAGCTCAAACAACGCGATGGCTCGATGTTCTTCCTGCTTGGCGTGAGGAGCCGACAAGATTGTGGGTCGCGGCGAGGTTATGGGCTGGAGCTGTATGAGTGCCAAAGGTGGCGGCGGAGGTGTCGTGGCTGGTGGAGGTGGCGGCGGAAGCGTCGTGGCTGGCGGAGGTGGCGGCGGAGGCGTCGTGGCAGGCGAAGGTGGTACGATCGTGAATGCGGTGAGCGTTGGAGACAGAGTTGGCTTGAGTGGCGGAGGCAACGACGGAGGGGGCGATGGAGTTAACGGCTGTGGCGTCGGAAATGGCAGAGGTGGCAGTGGAGTCCGTGGCAGAGGTCCGGGTCGTCGAGGCAGTCGAAGGAGAAGGGCATCTAGTTGGGCGTCGAGGCGGCGTGTAACGGCATCAAGTTTGGCCAAGGCCGCCTCAAGGCGGTCCTCGGTGGCTGACGACGAGTAGTGTGGGTGGTGGTAGGCAGCCATGGAAGCTTCATATGGTGAGTGGCAGCCATGGAAGGTGGTCATGGGAGTTCCGTACGACGAGTGGTAGCCATGGACGACAGACATGGAAGCTTCGTATGGTGGTTGTTGAAATGAAGGAGGGGTTATCTCGGGATCAAACAAGCTCAGCAACCGTTGGCGGGTACTCTCAAAATCAATCCCAAGGGATTGAGCTGGATGTGCAAAGGGAGGAGGGGTGTGCAACAACGAAGGTGTGTGGAAATGGGTATGACAGCCATGGAAGGCGGCCATAGGCTCTCAATGAAAACACCAAATGTTAGGTGCTGGGTTTGCTGTTGCTGGTTTCGAGGGTCCAACACCTCCATAAGAAAAAGAGAAGAAGAACTAAGGGAAGGAACTTGCTGTTTTTCATTCATGCCTTTGTATATTGTATTACACTTGTTTATACTAATTCAATTAACAGAATTGCTACCCCTTTGGAATATTCCAGATCAAGTTTGTTAGCATTGTCTCCCACGTGCATGAATTACTCTAACAGAATTCCTATAGTGCCTATCCCACCCTCAAGGTATGCTGGTTGTTGCCTTACGTATCAGACTTTTTGGATTAGAACAGTTAAATCAGTTAATGGGAGGGATATGGACTAATAAGCCCAAGCCAGTAGTAATGCGGATCAAGATTTAAAATTGGGCATTGCTATTGGCATTTCTCGATGCTATTTAAACCCCCAATCAAAGTGAAAAGACAAAAGTATCTTTTTGGTGTTTAGTTAAAAGTACCTTGACTAAAACTTCATTATGCTTTTCTTAAAAATTTAATACAACGAAAACTTGTTTCAATTGTGTATTTTGAATTCACATTTCTTACTAATATATTGGAAACTTTTTTTTGCTGAAATACAAATATAAATAGGTTATCGGCTAAGATCAATGTTGCCTAAAAGACTAAAACAGTATAAATATTTGTTTTTCGTATTAACAAAGTCTGGTATAGTCAGGTAAATAATTAGTTTTCTTAAACAGGCTGTTAGATAGAAGTTTAATTTCTTTTATCATGTGTATAAAAAAAATTGGGAGACAAAATCACTTCCCCAAAAATATTAGTATTTCAGATTTACTTGGGCTGATTTTTTTTTTAAAAAAATATTTAGGCCAAACTTGGGTTGCTTTTAACCAAAAGAAAAATATGTTTCAACTCTTTGTAAGTAGCAGAGCTTAACGGATTAGATTTTTATAAAGTGACATGATACAATTTATAAATAATCATGTTTTTTAAGTATGAATTTAGAGATTCAATTTTCATATCTGTATTTAAAAGAGTCTCATCGAGAATTCAAGATGTTAACTTCCTAAGTAACTCTCAGTACTTTAAGATGCTAATTCTATGACCCAACAAATTCATGAATTCACCCAATCAAAATATTTGATTATACTTCAAATAAAATTATTTTTTATAAAACATACACATTAGGAATTTAAAAAGTCTTCTTTATTTGCGTTTTCCTTATTAATATAATAAAATGTAACTAAAATACTCTAAAAATATGATTTTTTTTTTCATTATTATCTAATTATAGATTTTATGTAATAAAAATTCTTAATTTTGTAATAATTATTTTTAAAATGACATGTTATGTAATTATTTTAATTAGTTGATTGAGAATCAAAAATCTTTAAACTGACAATATATCAAAATCAAACTTGAAATAATAATATATTTATTATTAATAATAAATATATGTACTATATATTATCTCAATTTATTTAATTTAATTTATTTTTATAATACTCGTGTTGCAGTACATGAAAAATGCAGACACTCAATCTCCACTTAACTGCGTACCGTTGGTCGATGAGAATCATTCTGGAACACTTAAGAAAGTCAATCACCAATTAAGTATTGAAATGTTGTTCCACTTGGCCAAGGTACTAATTATAACATCTTTCATTTCTTCAACCGATACTTACCAAACAAAATGTCAAAATCGATAAATACTCTTCTACATGCATCCAAAAGGTTAAGTGTTTATCATCGATCAACTCATGCTTTTTTTATTTATTAATTTAAAATTCAAATTAATCAAAGGTTAAAATACTAGATGTATCCACGCATCTTAACCTTTTAGGTGCGTTGTAGAATTCACCAGATACTTACTAATTCCTACCACTTTTAGTTAATTAGACGAAAATAACAATTATTAAAATAAAATATTTTTAATTAGAGAATGACACTGAAAGTATCTAAAGTTTATTATTTTTAAATTGTCTTATACTTAATGAATTTTTTTTAATGTTGGAAAAAATGTTCAATCATCATTGTTTGATTCAAGAACTAATTGATTGCAAGAATATAAGAAACTTAACTAGGTTTTAGCTATTGATTACATGTTTGGAAACAATTATATTGTGAGAAAATAATTGTCTAGTTTGCAAAAAACGTTAGAAAAAAAAAAAACTGGCAAAAATAAACAATTATTTTTTCAAAATAAGCTAAACCAAATACACACTATTCCCGGTATTCCCCAAAGGTGCATTACTCAAACGCAATGTTAAAATGTTACTTCATCACATGAATAGTAATATAGAATAAATGATTCGTTCAACGAGAGAATAGTCTTGCACCAGTGTAGAATCTCTCATGGTGTTAGAGATCTTAATTTAAAATATAGAAAGTCATACCCATTTGATTATTATTAATTTAGAAGAATAGCCGTACATGTCCCTTAAAGCCAGCGTTGGGACAACTCTGTTGAATAAATAACCATTAAAAAACCGTCCATTATTGAGTTTACATTAGCTTATGCTTCCTACAAGGAACCACAAAAGCAACTTTCATTTATTAATTTGCAAATGATCGCTATATATTGGGTCCTCAAATTCGCGAGTGTTAGGCTTAACTATTCCATCTTTTGAATAGAATAAATTAGAGAAGAAAAAGTCTTCAATTCGGTGGAATGGGTATCTGCATATCCTCTGAATCTTCAGCGATTCATGGATCCCCTGAAGAAGCTCGTGATGAAAAAATGTATTAGTGTTTGAAGCAACAACCAAGGTTCTAAGTGGACTTTGCTCTGCTTACACTAAGCAAGGTAGCAAAGGACTTAACCAAGTTATAATGAACTACCTTTAACTAAATTGTATAACTACTATACTATTATACTATGAAGCATTTAAATTAAAAATTATTGAATTAACTTAATTCTCTTCCCCTGACTCTTCCCTTAAGTTGCTCCTTTACAAGGGTTATGGAACGGAAAACGCGGCATTTTGTGGCGTATTTGATGGGCATGGAAAGAATGGTCACGTAGTAAGCAAAATAGTAAACAGCCGTTTGTCATCATCACTCATACGGAGCCAAAAGAAAGTGCATGCAAATATTGACACGGTTCGAAAGGGTGATAAAATAAACCATGTCATCAGCTCCAAACAAGAATTCTCACGAATGGGAAAGAGGCTATTCTTGATGCTTTCAGAGTGATGAACAAGGAGATCAAGCTACAAGAGAATCTAGACTGTTCTTGCAGTGGAACTACTGCTGTATTTGCGCTGAAGGAAGAACCACGCATCCAGCGAGTGTGGTTACCCAATGAGACCAGATATTTATTGTATTTGCAAGTGATGGGGTAATCAAGTGTTATTTGCTTGATTGATTAATTAAGATAGTTTTGTTTTGCATTTTGGTTTTAGGTGTGGGATGTACTAAGCAACAAGGAGGTTTGCTCAATTGTGTGGGGGCAGAAACTGAGAAAGAAGCAGCATGGAAACACAAGTATCCTTCTTCTAAGGTTGATGACTGCACTGTGGTTTGCCTCTTCCTCCACAAGAAACCACAGTTTCTTGGTAACTAACAAAGTTGCCATGTTGCTTGGGATGCTAGATGACAGATACAAGTTATAGAAACTAGAAAGTTGATAAGAGGATGTATTGCAGCTGTTTTTCTAGTAGTTTCTCTCTTTTACTTTATAAATATCCATGTATCTCTCCTATCATCATGTCTATCTCTCGTATCATATCATCTTTTATTCCATTTAATACACAATGAGTTACTTCTACACGACTTCTCTCTTATTTAGATTTATAGCCACACCGAGTTCATTTGTCATATATATCTTCTCTTAGAATTTTGATGCGTCATGTAATAGGATGATAATTGATGAGGCTTCTTTATATTATTGTATTTTTTTAATGATATTATTGTATTGTAATATCATTTGAAGAATTACTTTTTTAGAATGAATTTATAGAGAATTTTAAAGATAAATATAAAATAAGTGACGTAATAGAGAAAAATTAATATATATATATATATATATATATTATAAAAATTTACTAAACAAATAATATAACTCATCACTAATATAAAAAATTATATCTTCTCATCACGTACATAAAAAATTATGTGGTCATATATAATCGAATAAATAACAATTGTATGGAAAATATAAAACTTAGACTTCCCAAAAGGCCTTTTTAAGTTTTCAACTCTTACATAACGTTCAGTTAACAATAGATATCCACTTGGCATAAGTCCAGCGCTTAATATTAACACTAAATAAATTTTTGGTAATGATATCCAATTGATTTCGGGTAACTTTAAAACAAAAATCTCAACAAAATTATTTCTTCGAACAGAAGGAAACACTCACTAACCAAAATCGTTGACCAATTGGAATCAGAACACATCCTGCAGTAAATATCCTTTTTCTTTCTTTCCATTTTTTGGTTCTTATTTTTATTTTTTCCCTCGTAACTATATTAGAAAGAAGTGAGGCAAAGTAAATAAAGACCTCTATTTTTTAAGATAAATGTCAAATTTCCTTCGGGAACAAAAAATCAAAATGGAACCACTGCTCCATCCGTGAACTCGTTTAACACAGCGAAAAAAGAAAAACTAGAGGGACGGAGAGCAAAATGGAACAGAAGAAACGAGAATGTAGTATAGCCCTAGTCCCAGAGGGGAATGAGGGAGATGTATCGGTGGATCTCCATCTAAAAGGGAAGAAAATCTTGCCAAGTGGCCACTGTGACTGTACTACCAGATTCAGGTTGTATCATTGACTGGATTCTCTCCAAGCAGATCATCATCATATGATACGGGTATCCTTAACCTATCATGAACAGACATAGGCTTTTCTTCAGAAGTTGCCGGCTGATGTTGATTTTGCATCTGGGATGCAAGAATATCGCTGTCCGAAACATTGCCCAGATCCCTGCCAGAAAATGAAAAGGGTACTCCTTGAGAAGAATCCTCTTTCTTTGACGCGGGTCGTTGCATCACAGTAGGCTGCCTGAATTGTTTCTGCATTATGATAATCATGATGCACAGTGGCAAAAAACAAAAAGTTATTACAAAACAATGAACATAACATTGTCACTGCATAAACGGGAACATAACATTTTTTCCTCTTTAAAAGAGTGTATCGTCACAAAAAAAAAAAATTGAAGGTTAAATCACACCTCAAACTCCTTTGCTTTTTTCATTATCTCTTTGAAGACCTTTGGTTCCCTGACTTTTAAGATGCTCCACAATATTCCACCCCCAGTCCGGAATCGTCTACCATCAGCAGTTTTCTGGCCTCCACAAGCCTGTATTGCATCCACCTGCAACTTCCATACATCATTAAATGAATCAACTTGACCAGATTAAAAAATAACAAATAATTAGAACAAAATGGGTCCTTTCAGTCTGAAATTGAAATAAACAGGTCTCATTAATACACAATATGCAGATAGTGGATATGATCCACTGTGATTCCATACAAAGCACAAGGCACATATAACAAAATATAAGGCTTAATTGTACTTTTGATCCTTTTAGCATAGTCAATGCATGATTTCGGTGCCTTGGTAATTTTTTACTTAAGTTTAGTGCCATAGTATATTTCATCGTTACATCAAGTCCTTCCATCTGTTTTGCACAGCCTAAAAGCCAAAAAGTCTTCATTTCTCAAAAACAATGGTGGTTTAGGGTGAATTTAAGATATGAAATAATTTGAAAGGTTCATAAGCCATAAATTTATTGAAACTTTGATATTTGTGTAGAAAATGAGGATTTGGAGGGAACTGGATAGATACCCATCAGTAGTTAGTTGGGTGTCTGTTAGTGAGGGAATTAGTTAGTTGGGTTAGTTGGGCAGGCTGAGATAGTATAAAAAAAGAAAAGAAAAGAAACAAGACATTGCATATTGCCTATAAACAAAGAGGAGAGATTGAGATTTGAGAAAGGATTAGACTCCTAGAGAGAGTGAAGAGTCCTGATCTCTTGAATATTCAAGAAAATCATTCATTTTGTATCTTCTAACCCTAGTTTAAGGCTGCTACCACATTGGCACAGCAACTGGGATTTCAGGTTTATTATAAAATTATAAAAATCCATTCTTTCCTTTAGATTCTGAACCAGTTCTATCATAAACTGATGAAAGAACTTAACTATAGCAATTAAAAATTCAAGGGATTAATTTCATTAGGTGACCAAAATTAGCCATAGTAGAGGAACAAAAGGTGTAAGTAAACCAAAATACAACACCAAAGTCTTTACATCAAATAGAAAAGGAAGAAATAGAGAGTAACAGATAAAATAATCGGTTATAATATAACAAAATTACAATGAAGAAGTCCCCAGTCCCATTACTTGATAATGCTATGCTAGTGCAAAAATCCTAGCAGAGTAAATCCACAAATTTCAGGAAGCAGATGCCCAAAAGTCAAAGTCTGTTTCAACAAAAAAACTAGATACACAGTTAAATGCAGCTTCTGGCGTGATTAGCCCACTTTTAGGTTTTTGGGTAAAACCCATTTAAACTCAATGCTTCCTGCCCAGTCATATAAAAAATTCCTTATAATGCCTAGCATGTATAATCTAAAATCTTAGTTGTACCATCAATAGCTCCTTATCTGTTTGCCATTCAGCCATACAATTTAATTATGAAAAAATTGAATGTTAAAAAACAGAGATCATGTCAAAGTGAAATAATAATCACAATAATAAGCAGTAAATTTAAAGAGATTCAATTTTGGCTTTGAAATTGTTGGTTGCTACATTGAAGTGAACAAAAATTACTAATGCCCTGTTTGTTTGTGCTTTTCCTTTAAAGGAAAAATGTTTTATTGATTAATTTAAAGCACTTCTTTAGTTATTTTGCTGACATTTTTTCGAGAAGTCAAATGGCTTCTGGAAAGAAAATTATAAGAAATTGTACAACAGAATCAATTTTTTTTAGCTTAAACAATTTTGAGAAACATTAGATTCCCCTTCACCAGCACAACATTGCACATGCTTAGTAAATTCTTTATGGGGCCGAAAAGAGAAAATATTCTCCACACATGCACAACTGACAATATGAAGCAACAAATATTGACATCAACCTTCACAATTAGTAAATAATGAAGTGGTTTGGCCAGGAACATCGAAGCTCAAGCAGAGGGTTGGAAGGAGCAAACAAGCATCTTGAAGAAAAATCTGCAAGGTTAGGGACAAAATTGCACACATCAGAGAATATGGATAGCTGTATGGTGCTTGAAAGAGTGGATAACCAGCTCAAGGGTCACCCAAATCTTGTAGAACCTTAGCCCTACAACAAGTGAGCAAATTATGTCTCTTCCCAACCATAACCACATTTCTGTTGAAGAAATGAAAATAATTCGCAAAAGTAAAAATTTATTTCAAAGAACCGCAAAGCACGTTCCAATGGGAAATCAACAGAGAAGGCCATTAAGCCAGTGACTGATGCCAAGATTGGGAGTATTCAGAAAGTAGCCATAGGACCATGTAAACCCAACAACATTTGTAAGAATTAAGATTAGAACCAAGGTGGTGGAAACCATAATATGAGGAGTTCAAGTAGTTAATATAACAAAGACAAAACGGGAAATAAAATATATCATCACAACCGTGCAGCCGTACCTCAAGTAATCCCATCAAACTAACACCACCATAGAAAATCAATCTTAGCAACAAAAAGCTTAAATATAGTTGGCAAAAATAATTCAGACTCATGAAAACAGTGTACACCGTACAGACGACAGAAACAAGTAGTAGGTACTAAGACAAGAAACAAGGGTAAGAAATTTATTGAAGAGAGACAGTAAATTCCAGTACGGGAATATGCAATCAGAAGTAAATCATTGGGTTGGTAGATCCTCTGGGTAGACAGTAATTATCATACCAGTTATTAAACACTATTATCAAATATCAATATTATTCAAGTCATATGATGCACCGTTGAATATAAGGTTGACTTAGTGGATAAGGAAGAAGGAAAGGAGGGAGATGTTGTGGGTTCGAATCTCCCCACGAACAAAAACAAACTAACAACTAACATTTGCTGATAAAAAAATATGATGCATTATTGTTAGGTGGTTCTTAAATTATTTTTTAACTTCCAATTAGCCATGGTATTTCATAGAAAATCTAACAGAGAAACTAACAAACACAGTAAGTTGGCTTATTAAACCAAAATTGAGTACATACGACATAACAGGGTTTCAATACCTCATTGACGAGATCGCTTAATGCAGAGACACCAAGGCAACCCACAGCAGTGTATACCATGTATGACTTTTTCTCTTTGAGCCGTCGACACGTATCTAACACAAATCTGAAAAACAGACAGTTTGTTAGAAATTTAATCACAGGGACAGAAAAGCTGCTAATTTTTTTTTTAAAGGGACAAACAGAAAAACAACCTTATATGCATATTAATTCATACAGGGTTGAGGATTGTGAATGCTGCATTATATGACTATAAAAAAGAAGAAACAAATGCATAACTCTTGAATGCTTAATTATGACTTTTATATTGTTAATGATGAATGTCATTAATTTTGAGTATTTTTTATCATTTTTGAGAATTTACACGTATGTAGTATAAATTATATAAACTATAAAAATAAATTCAAAATAGTGGCTATCTCGCTATAGTGATTATGGGGTCGGCTGCTACATGCCACTATTCAAGATTTAAAACAGAGACAATTATAAAAATAATAAACAATTATGAACCTAACCATCCTATACAATAAATGTAATGAATCTCATAAACTCTATTATGTACAAGTACATTGTCAGGTCTAATCTAAACTGCAGTTTCCAAATTTTGGGGATTGGTATTGGTATTTGGTACTCCTCAGTAAGCAACAGGTGGAGCTCCACCTCTTCCCAAACCATGCCTTTCCCTAGGTCCCACTGTCACTTATGCTTCCATTTTCATAACACACGCATGATACAGCATGGAAACAAAATGAAACAAAAACGTCGGACAAGGTGTGAGAAAAACAAAGAAAAACTGAAAAAAATGCAAGGCTGAAGGGATTGGAACTGCATGTTCCAATTGTTGCTGAGCAAGATATTTGGAGCTCATGCAAAGAACTTTGAGCAGAAATTGGATATGAGGTGAATTGAAACAGTGTCTTCTTGGTGGTTTCAATGTCATTTATTTGGATGACATTTGTGAATAAGGGATTCCAATCTCTAGTAATAACTTCCAAGACATTTTATTACTCCTTAAAAGTTAGGGGTTAAACATACATGAACTAAAGTTTAAGTGGGTAAATCATATTTTAGCCAACATGAAAATTCCTTTCAAAACTAAAATTGGGCAGAATGTTAAACCTGTTTATGTCCATGGCATTAGATCCTGAACCCTTCCTCTTCTTCTTATTCTTCTTCTTATTAGCTCTACGTTTTTGGTTCTTACTGAGAGGTTCTTGATTTGCTTCATTGATATCTCCGGCACTGCTTTGTCCCAAAACATTTTGGGAATCAGGCTCCACCAACTCTCCTTCTTCAACATCAACCATGTCAACATCATCATCTAAGTTGTCCTCCTCGTATATGGCATCCAGAATGTTATCCCCGTCCTCCATAACAAACAGCTAAACTGCATTCAGAAACACAATCAAAGCACATAAAAAACACAACTCTAATCTCAACTACAATAGGAACAAGCCAAAACAATAAAAATGACGAAAGAGAAGAGAGATGAAACTGAGATTGTATATTGTCTTAAGTATTGGAGTGAAAAATAATGGACGAAAGTTCGCGTCCAATCTTCATCAAACAGAGAAAAACAATATTCATCCAAACCCTAACGCTGTATACATTTATTTCAAATAGAACAATTTAGAAAACTAATTAAATTTAAACAAAAGGCAAGCACGATTGCACGAGGGTATACACAAAACAATGGAGAAATGAAATTGAAAGGATTGGAGGGTTGCTTTGGAAGTGCAGTGCAAGGGTTGAGTGAAAAATCAAACCCGAAAGAAAGATGGGCACTTCTTCAATGTGAGCAAGCGGAGTTGTAGACAACTGCGGCAAGTCGAGTCCTACTCCTACTCTCGAAATTCAGATTTCAGAAGAAACAGAAAGGTCTCCGTTGAGAGTGCGGTGAAATTTGGTGTTAATGTTAGACTTAAATATACTTAGTTTTAATTTTTGTAATATAATTTTTTTCGTTTTTGAAAAAATAAATTATTTTTGTCTTTCTCTTCATATCTCATTCTAGACATCATCATTCGTTTAATGACATCATAATGTAACATTAGCATGAGTGATGAGTGAATATCACATCACTATTAAAGATAAAAATCAAAACAAATATAAAAGCATCACAATGGTAATTTCTTCCCAAAACTCTTAAACAACTTTATATGAATCATATGTATCACACCATCTTTTAAGATCTTTATAAACTTTTTATTCTAACAATAATGTTATTAAAAAGTTCAATTGGATCTCATGTTATCCCACATGTTTCAAATTACATATTTATATATTTTTGCTTTAAAATAATAATTCATTTATATTTTTACTTTGAAATAATAAATATACCAAAAATATATATTCTTGAAGCATAATTTATTTGTCCGAAAATTAATAAATTAAGAAAAAAGAAATACATTACATTAATTTTGGGTTCACAATAAATTAAAAATTAAAAAAAATACATAACAATAAATTTTAATTTGCATTTTCTTCTTGCCTGAAATATACCCAAATGTGTTCACCAAATCTGCTTGAAATTGCTGGTAAATTTTCTTTCAATGTCGAAATGATAACCATTAGTTACTGGATTGACTAACATGTCATTGTCTAAATGATCATAAGAATGTTCAAAATTACAATCATATGTGTTTCGTTCATCCTCAACAATCATATTATGCAAATATGATGCATGTGTATATTATATCTTTCATTGTATTCATTTGCCAAGCATGTGCTAGACTACGTATAATTGTGAATCGAGATTAAAACACTGCAAAAGCCTGTTCGACATCCTTCCTAGTTGATTCTTGTCACTAGACAAATATTTATCTCTTATCTCCTAGTGACATTGGGGTCATCTTCACAAATATAGCCCACTAAAGTTATATTCCATATGCTAGATAATATCTCATATTATATTGAGTTTCATTCACTCTATATTGCACCATTAGAGCTTCTCCTTGCATATTGTAATTAAACAAATGGGATTGGTTTACAAAGTTAATGTCATTATTTGCACCTGCAACACCAAAATATGCATGTCAAATCCTTAAGTCTTATAATGCAACTACTTTGAGTATAATTGTGGGTTTTCTATCATCACCTCGAGTATATTGACCTTTCCAAGTTAAAGGACAATTTTTTTTCATTCTCAATGTATACAATCAATTGAATCTAACATACTTAGGAAATCACATGCCTCCCCTATTTGTAGTAGGTATAGAATGTCGTTGTTGTTAGGTCTTCTTAGATACTTTGCCACAAATATCTCTTTCACGCCTTTTAGGCTTTTACAAGATTCTCTAAGAATTTTAGTATTATAGTTTCACCAATTTGAACATAATCATCTACAATGTTAGCAAGAGATCTGTATATCAATACTTGAATAGCAACAATGCATTTCTGCAATGGTGAAAAACCTATTCTCCCAATTGCATCGAACATTGTTTGGAAGTATTCATCATGATTGCCTAGCGTATCTACAATTCGAAGGAACAATTGCCTTTGCATTCGAAACATTCAACGAAATTGAATGTCTATGTATACTGGACTTTCAGCAAACTAGCCAACAAACAATCGTTGATGTCCTTTTTCACAACCTCAATCAATCACCATTCTTCTATTCCTTTGTCTACTAGAGTTGCTAGCTTCTTGTTATGCCTCTTAATTATTTTCATCATGTATTCTTCTTTCCTGTTATCCATCATTTCTTCTTTCATGAGTTGTCATTCTAGCAAGTTGTAGTGCTTTGAATTATTAGGATCCATTAGATGTTTAACACTATTTGGTAAGAAGAGAATAACACAAAATGAATAGGATGGAAATTTCATTCTATGTTTGGAGTATATGTAACACACTATTTAATAGCTAGTTCGACTAATGACTATTTTGATTAATGGCTAGTTTGAATAACGGCTAAAATATAAACTACAAATTAGTACAAGACAACAAATGCTAAAATATAAAACTACAAAACTACATTATATTTTTCTCTAATCATGTTACATAACATTTCATGAAATTTGAGTTGTCTCGCTATCATCCCCGATGTGTCCATGAATAAGATCTTCATCTCCTCCAACTTATTTTGTTCATTTCAAGCCTTGACCAACTTGTCCATCTTACTAATTTTTTCCTTATGTTGTTGTTGTAATGTAATGAATTCAACATCCTTAGAAGAACTTTTCGTAGATTTTGGTTTGTTCTTCCTTTTGCTGCCTTTTTCCAATTGAGTGGACTAACGGTGTTGTTGAGTCATGTTCAAAACTTGTTGGCGTGTCAGGGTTGTATCTTTTCGAGAAACCTTCATTAAGAAGTTCTTTGTATTGAGGTTGATCTTTCAAAATACGCCATGCATGCTCATAATTAAATGTGCCATTAGTGTATTGCTAATAAATAACATATGTTTTAGTCATGACGTTCTCATTTGAGCTTCCACTTTTCCTCCTCTGCACGACGTGCGTGTAACACCAACCAACTTGTCAACAACATTATGAATTATAGTCCATCCACCTTTTAGTTGTGTGAGCTCTCTTTGTAATAGTTGTTTGCTCCTCATGATTTTTGTTGTAATATTTGACAACTCTTAACCAAAAACCTCCACATCTACAATTGGATCATTTGAGACGTCAAGCCATGCTCCAATAAGAAGAATATCCTTTCTCAAGGACCATTTGACTTGTTTTTTCTTGTTGCTACCCCCTTCTTCATCAAGTGTGATATTTTCTATCCCAATTTGACTAGAAAATGGTGAAAATTGAGTAGACATGGACTCATTTGGTGATTCGAGGTTTTCATTGGTGGGTTCAACATAATTAGTATCCATCGTAGGCCTATAATATGGTGGCAGAAATATCGAAACAAATGGAGAATTTTTGAAAATTTTCAATGGAAGGAGATGAATAATTTTGTGGTGGTAGAAACATAGGATAACATGGAACATTTTCAGAATTTTAACTAGAAGAGATTGGGAATATTGCATGTAATTCAAGAAAGCATTATATTGATTTTGATCCATCTCAAAAATAATATAAAATAGATAACAAGAATAACAAGAAATTGCACAAATGCAGGAATAAAAAAAAAAAGGATATGAGATTGGCAAATTTTTAGGAACTTCGGGTCAAGATAAAGATTGGTTGTGGAAGTTATGAAAAAGGGAACCACAAATTTATAGGTTTCGCTCTAGCTTCAAAATTCACTTTTGCTTCAATTAAATGCAACGGTACATTCAAAACTTACTAGTCCATTAACAGATGTAGGAAATATTTAAATTTGAGCTACAATAGAATAACAAATGGTAAAATTCTCTTGTCATCTATCATTTCACTCTTTTCTTTCTCTCAAAATTTCAAAAACATATTTACTTTTTTTTTTCTTTCATTTTCACACACAATACACTCTCCCACTCTCCAAAACACTCTTCTTCCATCCACATACAAAAAAAAAAATCTTCCTCTTCCTCTCAATCTAAAAAACATACATTCCCACTTCTTTATTTTTGTTCTAAAAAATCTGAGTTCACGAACCATCGTGAACACTGCACACCACCACACAAACATTGTGCAACCAGATCGACATTACCACGGACACAATCGTAACTTTCTTGTCCTGCACAACCTAAATCGGCGTAGCCAAGGACACCATCGCGCCACCATACACCTACACGGCTCAAATCTACTCCACCACAAACACCATCGGGCAACTAGAAGCCTCCACCTATATATGAAATTTCTCTCTTTTTAATCCTCTTTATGTTGTTGTAATGGTCATGATTTTGGGTTTGCAGTTGGAATTTTTTATTGTTTTGGGATTGATTTTTAATTTTTGAATTCATTATTGATTTTGGGTCTGAGTTTGGATTGATCCTTTAATTTTCAGATTTGGTTTTGTTTAATTTGTTGTTCGTCCATGATTTCTTCTGTTCTTGTCGGTTCATTTGGGTTTTTCCTCCAAATTGTTTACAATTAGTTTTCCTCTTCTTCTTTGTTACTTTTTACAACTGAAATAAATTTATTTTTTATTCCTACGATCCCATTTGTGGTGACGAACTGTTCATCCAACGTGTCGAACTCCTTTAACACTACAATGGTCGAAGGCGACAAGAGTGAGTTTGTCCGTGTTCACTCTTGTCCGTGTTACTAACTATGGCAAACCCACTGCTCTAATTTACGGTGACTAAAATAAAAAAATGACATTTTGTGGGGACAAAAAATATTTAAGTTTTTAATTACACATTAAAATAAAATAAATACATTAATATTAATTTATTCATATCTCAATTGTTGCATCCCTTTTACCTTCAAACTCTTTTTCCTTATCCTGCTTTTTTCTCTTGTCTTCCTTCAAGCTGCACCTTTCACTACCTTTCTCACACCTTCACCCCCTTCAACCAATTGTAGTGGGGTGTAGTTATATTATTGGTGAAGATAATGACAATAATGGTTGTGATAGATGCGACAATAGCAGTGGTAGTGATAAAAATTATGGTGATAGAAGCAACAATAGTAAAATGACGATGGTCACAATGACAATGTAGTAATGGTGGCAACAACAATAAAGATAATGATAATTAATTTTTCACAGTAAGAATTTACAAAAACTTGATGGTGCTAAGTGTGCGAATTTTAATATTTAAGCCTTAATTTCAATTTTTAATTTGAGATATATATATATATATTTTTTGTCCCTAAAAATATGTCAATTTTTTGTTTTAGGCACGATAAATTATGTTTTCTTAGTCCTTGTAAATTAATGATGATGTGAAACTCTAACATGATAAGATGATGTCATCATTTTGTTTGTCATACTATCATTTTTGTAATAAAGATTGATGATAGTGACAAAAAATAAAACAAATATCACTTGTAAGGACTAAAGATATCACTTAAAAACCATTGTAAGAATGAAAAATAAAAAGAATACTAAATTACAAAGATAAAAAGTATATTTAAACTTTATTTTTATATATACAAAAATTATTAATGGGTACAATTTTTTTTGTTAAAATGTGAAAAAAATTATATTTTATACTTTATATTTTCATTTTTCCTTTATAAGATTCTTAAAACACGATTAAGTGTGTGTTTGAATTAGCATATGTGATCAATATTTTATCAATTTTTTATGTCAAGATATATCAAAATTAACTAAAAATTATTTTTATGATCCACGTTTGAGTTATATAAAGCAACATCATTAATTAATTTTATAGGCATAATTTTTGTATATTAAGCTTTTTTACTTAATTTAACGTGTTTTTTATAAAAAAAAACTTGAAAACCACATTGAATGTGGGATTACTTTTACAAATTTAATATAATTTTGTCAAAATTTAGTACTTTATAATAATGAATTAATAATATATATTTATGCATATGGATTAGTTTATTTTTTTAATTTTTTTTTATTAAAATTTTCTATAAACTTTTTAATAAAACTCTTTACAAATAAGTCAACGTTATGAATGAATATAATGTGCTTGAGAATAGAGAGCCCTCTTGAGAAAAGGTTAAGATAAGGGAATTGAGACTAAATTTTCATTACCAATACAAGACTGTATAACAATAAAATAACGCATTGCACCGACATATATAATGCTAGCAATGACAAATGCTAACGAACTATTATGGAACTTACAAAGTTATTATATACATAAAAAAAAAAATCTTTGGGTCTAATATCTAAATGAGAATATATAGGAATCTTGAGTTAGGCTTGGGCATAACAATACTTCTCCCATCCAAGACAACACTGCCCTCAAGGTTGTTAAAGGTTTGTAATGTATCCGTAACTACAAAGGGTATTCAAACTTGATTAAGCATGTTGGATGATCAAATAAAGGACCCGTTTTAGTTGGGTTGGGGGGTGGATCGTGACTAGAAGAAGATGAGTTTTGGGTGACAAAGAGTCAGAAGTTGGTTCCACAAAACATTGAATGTGGAGACACTAGTGATGAGACCAATGAGGCTCTATCCTAGGGCGAATGAGGCGAATAAAGATCTTGTAGTTTTTCTTCATGCAACCATGCCAACCCCGCAGCCCAGGACAAGGAGGGTTGTAGAGCGAGCACCTTTCGTTTCATCATTTTTACCCAAAATTCAGGATGACAACCCAACGATTCGATCAACAAAAGATTCAACAGGGATTATACGATTGATTTAATAGTAAAACGAGAAAAGAAGAAGATAAATCGCCAGTTTAAATTTTTCTCATTAACAATAACTTACAACAGATGAAGTTTGAGTGAGTTTCAACAAACTTAAAAATTATGTATGAAGGAATATTATGCAATTAAAAACTTGAAAATTGAATCAAACTATACATTGAAAAGAATATAAAAGTTAGCTGATGTAAGAATGAACATTATATGATTAAAAACTTGAAAATTTCACCATCAGAATTGATTAGTATAATACTATAGTACGTAGCAAGTGAAACAATCCAACATATATTCAATAAAAAAGTTTAAACAAAGTCAAACAAATTGAAACTTGAAAGCAAAGTTAGATTTAAGAAAAAGCGGAAAATGTTTACCCCAACCAAATATTTTATCCCATGATTTGTTTTTTAACAATAAGAGTTAGGGAGATGATACTAATAGGCTTTTTAATACAGTTTTATTTATTAAAAAAATTGTAGATTTTACTTTTCATGTGATGAATTTCATCTATAACTTTTAGTAAACTTTAATCAATGAGAAAATATATTATTTTAATAAAAGAGCGAGCGATGGGCCCTACAATAGAAAGAGAAGTCCGCAATCCGCATTCCGGTTGAGTAAGTTATAACCGAAAGCGAGGGAAGCTTCCCACAACACGCAACTGGGTGTTTTGTCCTTCCTTGAATTAAATAAATACTATGAAATTGTAGTTTAAGGAAGGAGATACTCTCACTCGTTCATTCCAACCTACCCTTATTCTTCTTCTTCAATTCCACACCCATCATGGACCGTTTTCCGATCCTCTTTCTCCTCGCCACCCTCATCACCCTCGCCTCCGGTGCCCGCCACGATATTCTCCGGTTACCCTCCGAAGCATCCACTTTTTTCAAAGCACCCGGTGGCGATCAAAACGATGAGGGCACGAGGTGGGCCGTTTTAATTGCCGGTTCCAATGGCTACTGGAATTACAGGCACCAGGTCACTTTCCTAATTTCCCCACTCTTAACTCTTCAATTCTTTCCTCAATTTCTCTGTCTTTTAGGTAGGACATGAAATTGAATCATTCCATCATAGTTATCGATCATTATTTTTTAATTTTGGTCATGAGCTCAGTTATATATTTTTTGTTTTGATTTGTCTTGTTGATTTCTAATTAGTTCATTACTGCACTCTTATAGATTACTTTTAGACACTGTATTCTAATGGTAAACTTGTGAGTTGTGACTTTTGACCCTTGGTTTTGAGTTTGATATTTTAGAGGAAGTCCTTCTACTTACATCATCCGGAATAGAACTCTACGAACTATGAATCATGGTATAAAAGCCTGGAACAATTGATCATTTAATTAAGTTTGTTGACTTTTATAATAAATCTTAAAAAGTCATTCTAACGGTGATTTCTTATTTCCTCAGTGAAAAAAGTACACATGATTTCTGAGTAGTTGATGGTGCAAAATAATTTACATAACAGTGGATAGAAATTAAACTCTTATTTGTATTGCTTTGTTAATTTTGAAGATGACTGATGAGCCTTTGTCATTTCATCAGTCTGATGTTTGCCATGCGTATCAACTACTGAGGAAAGGTGGTCTCAAAGAAGAAAATATTGTTGTATTTATGTATGATGACATTGCTTTCAACGAAGAGAACCCGCGACCTGGAGTCATTATTAACAGTCCACATGGAAATGATGTTTACAAGGGAGTCCCTAAGGTCTGTTGTCTTACTTTTAGGTATCCCATATCCTGTTTTCAATTATAGCTTTAAAGACTACTAATATGGACCTTGTTGTGGCAGGATTACATTGGTGAAGATGTAACTGTTGGCAACTTTTTTGCTGCTATACTTGGAAATAAGTCAGCTCTTACTGGTGGCAGTGGGAAGGTTGTGGATAGTGGTCCCAATGATCATATATTTATATATTACTCTGATCATGGCGGTCCGGGAGTGCTAGGTTGGTAGTTCTGAGTCCTTTCACCAAAACTTTGTTATGAAAATCAAGGAATGCGTATGTTTTACATGCATTTCAGCATGGTGTGAGCCTTCTTGTGTTAGAAATTATTAATGGCTAATGTGTGTTTCCTGTATTTTTTTGGTGGGTTGATTATGCGTGTTTTTGCTTGATTTTGAATGGAATGAAGTTATTGGAAATTTTAGCATAACCTATAACATTGTTTCCTCAAATTGGAACTTCTGTATACTTCCCAAGCTAAAACTTTCTATGGTTGTCAAGCTAAGCTCAATAAACTGAATATGTTGGTTAAGAACTTAAGATGATGGTTTAAAAATAATATATTTCAATTTTTTTTTGGTAACACATATTTCAAATTTCATACCAGTTTTATGGATTTTTTTATCCCTAAGATTGTCCCAAGTGCTTGATTTGGATTTTTATTTAAAGAGGGAACTTAGTATTTTATTATGCAGCATACTGAAACATTGTACCATATTTGTAGGTTGATTTCATAGTATGTTGTCTTATGGCCTTGACATTTACTCATCAAATACTTATACTATGAAAAGTCTGCTTTCTTTTTTTATTTGTTTATTTCTTCTTCCTTATGTGGGTAACATGAAGGGTAAACAATGAAACAAAGGAAAGCAACCCCCCCCCCCCCCCCCCCCAATAAAAAGAACAGAGAAGGAAAAGAAAAAAAGGAGTGAGTGGAAGAGTGAAGTAGAGTATATAGTCTTCATTGTCGGTGTCCTTATTATCCATTTTGTCTCAATCATTTTAGTGTTTATTCACACCTAATATCTGCCCTTTTCTATTTCTTATCCGGTATTTTTTCCTTGGGGGTGGGTTAACTGGGGATGAATTTCAGGGATGCCTACTAATCCATACATGTATGCATCTGATCTGATTGAAGTCTTGAAGAAGAAACATGCTTCTGGAAGTTATAAAAGCCTAGTAAGTCTCTAGTAATTATGATTTGCTTACTGTTTGTATCAATCTTCATTCTAGCTATTTACTTACTAACTCTTAGTATTTATGATTTATGCAATGATGGTGTAGGTATTTTATCTAGAGGCATGTGAATCTGGGAGTATCTTTGAAGGTCTTCTTCCTGAAGGTCTGAATATCTATGCAACAACAGCTTCAAATGCAGAAGAAAGCAGTTGGGGAACATATTGTCCTGGGGAGTATCCTAGTCCTCCCTCTGAATATGAAACCTGCCTGGGTGACCTGTACAGTGTTGCTTGGATGGAAGACAGGTATGACTATTTGAGCATAACAAAGAAGCATTACCTTGTATTAGTCATTACTCAAAATCTTAAATGATTATAAAAGTATATTGGGGCCATAAATAAGATATATTGGATGCAATTCTTTTGCCTAGGGAATTTCCATGACCTTGTTGAAGGCCTGTGACTGCTGTGACATGAACATGTTACTATGAAACTGTATTTCCCTATTATTTTGTACTTTACCAAACCCTTTTTTATATAAAAAAAACTTTTGCTTCATGCCCTTGATAACTTCTTTCTTGTTAGAAGATTATTTTTTCTAATGAGTAATGCTCTAAGGTCTTTTATGGACTGATCTTTTTCCCACTACACTCTTGAACAGTGACATACACAATTTGCAAACAGAAACTTTACATCAACAATACGAATTGGTAAGATCCCATTTCTAACTTAGTTCGTTTATGCAATGATTGCAATCAACTAATATAAACTGAATGCTATTTGATACCTTGGTTTCTTAAATACATGGGAAAAAATTGTCTGTTTTGATATAGTTTGTGGTCTAAAATTTGATGGGTCCAAGAATGTAGAAGATATGTTTCAGTTGTGTGACAGATATCTTCTTACTCCTATGCTCACAGGTCAAACAAAGGACTATGAATGGAAATTCAATTTATGGTTCCCACGTGATGCAGTATGGTGACATAGGGCTTAGCGAGAACAATCTCGTCTTATATTTGGGTACAAATCCTGCTAATGATAATTTTACTTTTGTGCATAAAAACTCATTGGTGCCACCTTCAAAAGCAGTCAACCAACGTGATGCAGATCTCATCCATTTTTGGGATAAGGTAACATATGTTTGAAACATAATTTTTTTATTATTTATTTTATGAAATAATTGCTTAATCATATCCTCATCACGATTTTGCTCCTGCAATTTAAATTTGGAGGGGTATATTCATAGTTAGAAGATAATCAATAGAATGGTGATTCCCATTGATTCCATTCCACATCCATTTCATGTACCAAACAATTAAGGGTCATCCCATTTTTGAAGCTGCCAAGCTTTAGACTGGGAATGACTATTCCATTTTAGCCCATTCCTTGTATAAAATGTGCCACTAGAGTAGATATATTGATTTTCATTATCCGTATATTTAGCTATTGGGATGCAGCAGAACTTTAACTAGCTAGATAAGAAATCTTGGAACAGATAATGATAAAACTAATTGGATAAATATGGAAAACTTGTGTGAATCCCATGCAGATATAACATGAGTAAGTGAAGAGAGGGGGGGGGGGGGGGGGGTTGTCTCTTCGATGCTTATTTTCTACTGTAAGCCTTTATTTTTGCTAATTATATTCTATCTTCTTGATTTCCTCTTCACTTCTTTGCCAGTTTCGCAAAGCTCCTGTGGGTTCTTCTAGGAAAGCTGCAGCTGAGAAACAAATTCTTGAAGCAATGTCTCACAGAATGCATATAGATGACAGCATGAAACGTATTGGAAAGCTCTTATTTGGCATTGAAAAGGGTCCAGAACTGCTTAGCAGTGTTAGACCTGCTGGGCAACCACTTGTTGATGATTGGGACTGCCTTAAAACATTGGTACCGTTTTCCTTGATTCACTTTGTTGAGTTTGTTAGTACAAGTCCCTTTCTATTTCTAACATGCACCTTTAATTTATAGCCATTGATTTGGCAAAAAAAGGCATCCACGATAGGTAGGCCACCTACAAGCTACAATAAGTCAATAACAAGTAAAAAATCTAGCAGCATGGATGCTTCAATTTAAGAATTGTGCTTGGAAGAATCCGTATGATTGAATCATTGCTTTTCTGTTTGTTATTAATTGTCCAGTATTATGAGATGTCAGCAGGGCCTCCAACAGTTTCTTCTTCCGATAAATGATGTTGGATTTGAACTATAAAGTATATAAATTAGCATTTGTTTCTTGATTGCACTAAAGCTCTTGATTTCTGACAGAGTTGTGTCTTAATCTATTGTTAATGCAGGTTAGGACTTTTGAGACACATTGTGGATCCCTGTCTCAGTATGGGATGAAACATATGAGGTCCTTTGCAAACTTCTGCAACGCTGGAATACGGAAAGAGCAAATGGCTGAGGCCTCAGCACAAGCATGTGTCAATATCCCTGCTAGTTCCTGGAGTTCTATGCACAGGGGTTTCAGTGCATAATTCCTAGAATGCGCTCCATTGAAGACCGAGTATAGTCGTTGTAACATTATTCGTTACGAGTGTTATGGACTGTACTCTCTGCTCATGATTTCTTATACCAACCCTGTAAATACAAATGGGACGCTGGGGAAACCTCTTTACATTGTAATTTCCTGCAAAATAGATGCTGTAACAAAGACATTTTACTTTTACTTGGGGAGAGGCAGTGGAACCATAAGGACCCTTGGAACTTCTAATTAATACGACAGGGCACAATACCGTGTTTGTAAGCCAACGCTTTGTTTCAATTTAATGGTAACCCCGTTGTGTAGATATTTCATTTTTAATAGAATTTATATTTGGTAAAAATATTTTTTAAAATCTATAATGATAACATAAAATAACACGCAGCTATAACTGTAAAATTCTATTAACAGCCCTTAGCCGCTAAGGACTAATTTCCGATTTTGAAAAGTATAAAAACATAGCCAAAAAAAAATAAATAAAATAAACTATAAAAGTATTAGAAATGAATAAAATTATAAAAACGTAAGGAGTAATTTGCTCAATATATTTTAGTGTATTTAATTTAAGAAATCTCATGTTTAAATTTTTATTTTAATTAGATGAAAAATGGATTTATGAATTAATGGGAACCCAAATTAAAGTGACGTATACATATCGATGGCCAGGATTTGGTCAATCCGTAGTTACTAGATTCAAGTAATCAGACTTAGCTACTTGCCAATGCCAGGTAACCGATGTTTTAGTTTGGTTTAGTACAAAAAGAGCAGGTTAACTAACCCTGGTTATTTCAGGGCGCGGGAATGCGATGAACTCAAGTGAGAGAGAAAGACTTTACAAGGGAGATAATTAGTTTTTTTTTTTTTAAGTATGTTATCCAGGAATTTGATTCTATATTAAAAGATTTATTAAACGATAGCAGTTTTATTTTTGCCTTTAATCATAAACTTTATTTGTAATATATGACTGTCCTTGATTCAATTTTTTTTTACACGCGACCAGAATTTAAATACGATTCTCCCATTAAATAGAATATAATAAAACCTTTTGAATCCATTTGAGTATATATATATATATATATATATATATATATATATATATATATATATATATATATATATGATGGCAAACTCAAAATGATTGAAATTCAAATAATAATTGGAACGTGAGGAGGAGTGTACAGATTCCGTTAACGTCGTGAGAAAGAGTAAACGGCGTGAGGGCATGGATGAGGGGATTGTAAGGGGAAACCGTGAATGGTTAGAGGGAGGAAAGAGGAAAGCCGTGAGATTGTTGATCTACGGTCATCAACTCCGAGAGAGTGTATATAAAACAGGCCCTTCAATGGAAACTCACCATTTCGTTCTTCCTCTTCGACCCTTTCTTCTCTTCTTTTGTTCTTTCCATCATCTCCCACAACTTTCTGGTTGCCCTGGAATTTCCAACTCTAATTCACATAACCCGAAGTTGAATGTTAAGGATCTGACACTTTTTTGAGATAGAATGAGGTTTGCTATTTAGACAGCCCCAATATCTCTTTCTTCTTCTTCTTTTGGTTCTCCTTTTGGCCACGTAGAATAATGAAACTTGTTTCTGTCTAGATTGACTCGAGTCCTTCTCTTCTTATTTTTTTTTTTGGATTCATTTTTGTTCACAGATGCATGTCCTAAGAGTATTTGCCAGACTTTGTCGGAATTCCATTGTAAATTTTCAAGTGAAATCTGTTCTGGAAATTTCCTTTGTTCATTGAGATTTTTAGAGGTGCATAAGATTTTTCAAGTTTTGAAGGTTGGTAAATAAGAGCCAAGAACTTTTGGTTTTGTTCCGTTCCTCTATGTTTGGCGTCTGTGCTAAGTTATTCCTGTTTTTTTTTTTCTTTTGTTTTTGGGCTTCTGCAGATATATTTCTCTTGAGAAAAAAAGACGGATTTTGAAACTCTGAACTTTGTGCAAGTCGTACGTTACAGGGACGATCGCTACTTGGCCATCGTCTCAGATAGAAGCTCTGAAGTGTCATTATTAGTTGAGTTTTCGGCATAGATTTACATTTTCCATAGCTTTGGAACTGAAATCTGGACAATTTTCCTAAACGGTTGAACCAGAGTTTCAGCAGGAGCAGATTTAGGTGAGAGAAACTAACGTATTTCATCAAAATAATTGACTTGATTCGCTGCAGCAGTTAATTCAGTTTTGATGTTCATTTCCTCCGTCTTTGTTTGTTCTCTAAATTCTCTCCCTTTCCTCATTTCCTGCAGGAAATAGAAAAATTGGCTCCTTTCCCCCTTAGTTTCAGAAGGAATTGATTGCTCGACGACTGTTAATTTTGTAAGGTAACATTCAGTTTTTCTGGATCTCTTCTTAATCTCAATCGCTCACAAGACAATATGAGTGTCGCTTTGAAAAGATGAGCCTTCCGAGACCAGTTGAATTGAATCAATCGATGCCTCGTTTTCACATTGTCTTAGCTATCCTTTCAAAAACATTGAACCTCTTTTTCCATGTATAAATTGAATCTCAAGATAATATAGTATACTGTATATCTTAGCCAGAAAATTTTCATGATCTCCGGTTCTCCCTCTCGTAACTGTCATCATCCATTTTTGTCTTGACCCAGATATAGAAGATGCTCACAGTGCACAATTCCCTTTCTTTTTCTTTTTTAATTTTCGGAATCCATGGACCGTCCGATGCACACATCCTGTAACCGTAGAGCCAATTTCAATTTGAGTTTGTTGGATAAAAATGTATCAATATATTTAATTCTTAATTTCAATTATTGTTGTTCTACCTAAGAGTTAACAATTACTCCAGTAAATTTATCTTTTCGATGATGATGATGATGGTGGTGGTGGCAGGCACGGGTTCAAGAGATGGAGAAAGAGTCATTTATTCGAAGCAATAACAATACGAACATAATGTCTAGTGTTAGAGAGAAAAACGGAGGGGATGGGTCGTTGTTGTTGAGGGCGAGTTCCGATAGCGCTAGGCAAGCAACGACGTCGAATTTGGTGTTGCAGTGGGGGAATCGGAAGCGGCTGAGGTGCATGAAGGTGCAGGTTAAGGACGATTCTTCCGGTCCGGTTCAGAGGACAACGGTTCGGGTGGATCGCCGGGTCGTTAGAACCGACAAGTATTCTTTAAATAAGGCCACGTTCGGTGTCAATTATAATAATAATCATCATCAGAGTAACGGGTATCCGAATCTCCGTGAACGTCCATCTTCGCCGCAACCACGAATTCTCAGGTAACGCTATTACTACCATTCACTTTTTTACTTTGTCTTTGTCTTGCTTTATAGATAAATGAAATGTGATTTAATGTTTGTTTTTTATTCCTTCTGATTGAGAGAGAATGAGACTGAGATGGGTTGAGATCTGAGATGAGGTTGAGGGCAATTTGGCTAGATTCCGGATTTTATATCCAAAAAAGAGGGGAAAATTAAGATTTTTGTGTTACCTTTCATAAAGTTTAAAATCGTTACTTAAATTAAATCTTAATCCATCTTTCTTTTTCTTTTCTTTTCTTTTCTTTTTTCTAGTTGAGTTTGCATACTTATCTTGAGAGCAAGGTTCGTGTTGGTGGTGCACTGCCTCGTGGGCCAGTGTTTTATTTTGTTTTTAATCTGTAAGGAGGAATTTTGAACTCATTTCCTCCTCTCTTTTTCTACTTTCACGATTAAGCCTCTCTTCCCAAGCCAATCTTATATTTCCACAAGTGTTTTGTTTTGTTTTATTTTGTTAAATAAATCAAATAAATAAATCAGAGTTAGGATTGCGGTCGTGGACTTGTCGTGTGCATGTATGTATTGTTGATGTATTTTCAGCAAAAGAAAAGATAGTGTTTTCTTCTTTGCTCTTATCAGCGATGATAAAAAATTCGCTGTTGTGATTAATTCCAAGCAAGCAGCACATGGGGTTTGTGTCAAATATCTGATAAAGAGTTGAAAGTACTTGGGGGCAGTGGAAATTTGGCAGTGCTCTTTAGTTTGGTTAGTGCCCATGTCTGCCACGAAATTTCCTTCGGGGCCATCTATATGCGATGGAGGCAACTTGTAAGTGACACATGTCAGGCAAAGAATCTTAAGCCTCAAATGTTATTATATAATATATAAAATAAAATTTGGGTGACTAGTCAAATGATTTTTGTTAAACTCATGGGCTGAATACATGAGGCTTATATTCTGTCCACTCTCCAATTGATCAGGTTCCTTGCGGATGTCTCATCCAAATTAAAGAATGAATAGGAACTCACGGTAAGTGCGTGAGATCCCCTTCTTTATTTCCTCAAAATTTATTTGGAGATATTATCATGACTAAGAATAAGAATATCACATTACTCTAATGTCTGCCTCACAAATAGGTAATAGGGTATTAAATTTGGGTTCTGAGTTTGGATTAATCTTATAATATTTAGGCACAAAAAATAAACAGAAATATAGTTGGGCGATGATTCTAGCTTAACTGTTGGTTCGGGGACATTAACTTGTAAGTTCTCAAAAGCCCAAAGGGGAATCCTTTAGACATTGCTTTAGCAGTGGGTATCTAGTTACTTTTCTTTTCTTTTAAATAAAAAACTAGATCACTTGTGTTGCTTTACATTCTAACTTAGAATCATTGGTAGCAACGGGCAAGTCTAATAATCTAAATCAAGTTAATAATCCAAACCTTGCTGCTTTGCTTCTGACGTCTAACAAGGAATTTGACATTTCTTGGGAGGTTTAAGGTTGGTCTTCTTGATTCTTAGCCGTTGACATTTTCTTTGCTAGATCTAATTTTTGTATATTTTCTGTCTTTACCATCTGTTAAATAAACCCAGAAGATGCGAGGATAATTATTTTCACTCTTTCAAATCTTCTTTGTCTGGTATTTTATTTATTGTGAAATTTAATTTAATTTCATGCTTTAATGAGTGTTATTCATGTGATTGCATTTATATGAAGATCAACAAATCCTTCAAATTTAAGAAAGAAAAAAAAGTAATTAAGGACAAGCATAGCATATTCAGTATCCTTCACCGCCCTATAGTTAGAAGAGAGGCATTTGCAGCTTCTGGAGGATGCGGTCATGCGAAGCAGAACTAGAACCTCATTATTCACATCAATTACTACTAGGACGGTTTCCTTGGAAACATGGAATGGACGGTTTCCTTCCACGTGTTCACGAAAAGTCCTTTTCCATTATAGCCGTCCGATTGGAGGGGCCACGTAGCACTCTTCATCTTCGTTACTCTAAATCCAACGGCCCCAAACACGCCGTGGAACCAGCTGTGCCCGTTATAGGGGAATCACACACACTTTCTCTCTTAGGTCCCTCAAATATCCAATTCTCATTCTCATAGGAAAATAAATTAAACTACCCTCCTTGAAAACAAAATACTTATACAAATACAAAGTCTGGGAAGGAGCCAAAAACCAACCCTTATTCTACGCAAAAAAAAAAAAAAAAAAAAAACTCAGTCTAGATTCCTGCTTCTCCCACCCACCCACCCTTGGATCTAGATCAACCCTCCCAAGGTTAATTCCGTAAACTCACCACTCCCTAGTTACTTTTTCATATATAATTATTATTTTTTAACTCTAAAATATAACCTCTCTGAATGCTTCTTTCTTTGCCCTATTTATTATTCCGTGTTATGTGATGTGATTCATGTTCCTACGATTAAGAATGATAATTACTTACTACATGTGACTTGTGTTTTGAAATTAGGAACTCAGAAAGTTCAAGTGCCATGAGAGGAGGACAAAGCAACGGGGGTGTTAGGGGAATTGCCTCCCCGGACAGGGGTGCGCACGATAAGAGAGGGGCCCATAACAACCTCCTTAATGACAATAACAAGTCCGCAGCCTCGTCGGATACTGCGCACGATAGCAAGAAGGGAGGGTCGCCGTCCGGCAGCGGAGACGCGGCTGCTCCGCCGGTCTGGCCACCCAAGTTCGTGATTGCCTTGACCAACAAGGAGAAGGAAGAAGATTTTCTCGCCATTAAGGGCTCAAAGCTGCCTCAGAGACCCAAGAAGAGAGCTAAATTCATTCAACGAACCCTCAATGTAAGCCCCTTTTCTGCTTTTTCATTTTTCCCAACTTTAATTATTATTCATTACATGAAACATTAATCTTAGCAGCTCGTATAAATTGATGCTCTAGTATGATTTATAGTTTTATACAATGACAACAATAAAAATTAATCTTAATAACCGATCCAAATTTAGAATTTGGATGAAGTGCTTTGGTAGAGTCTTTAAGACCTTAGCATATAATAATAATAGAGTGGGTGTGAATTGTGAAACCAACTAAAGAAAAGCATATTTTAATTTTAGTATGCGATTTGTGGTGATATTCTTTACTACGGTGGGTGAGTGCCCCTTTTTCCTTTGGTGTTTTACTTTTCCCTTTTGCTGGAAAAGCCATACATGGTTGGCAGCTGTGGAGTGACTTACACGCGTCAAGGGGAGCTTGGCTCACACCGAATAGTGACTGACCAAAATTATTATGTAGTCTGACACCACACCACCACCACCCGTATGTAGTTTTCTCGTAACACATTTTAATTTTTTAATTTATGAAAATAATTAATAACAACTAACTACCTTCCTTTGAAAGTTAAAAGTTAATAATAGCAACTGCCATTATCGAAACCAAAATTATAAAAAAATTAACAACAATCTTCTTTGCTAACAAGCTACAATAAAATAATAAAAATTAGGGTAGGGAAACTGAATAGTATATTTCAATTGATGTCTCACACCTACCCGGACTTGTATAATAATTTTTGTGCTGTACTTCTTTTTTCTTTTTTTTTAATTTCCGTTGCTCTTTTTGTGTCGTACGTGTCTTTTAATTTTTGCTTTATCCTAAACCAGGTAGTGAAAATCCGTATGCTTAATGAAGAACAAAAACTGTGTTCTTATTCAAACATTTTAATAAAAAAATATTATGCTATTATTAAATTATTATTAGGATCATGACAGAGGTTGATTTTTTATTGACATTCGGCCACTTGATGTCTATCTAATCAACACCACATTTGCTGGGCTCTGGTGGATTTGGTCATCACGAACAAAAACAAAAAAAGATGAATTAAGTGAAAGACACAAAGAAACAGCACACGATGTGCGTGAAAACACGTGTCAAGGGGTTTGGAATTGGATGCATATGTTAGAAAGTAGGAGCGAACATACTGGATTGCATCCTCAGTGATGCCTGTTGTAGTGGATGGCCCTGATGATGGAATAGTCTTTACTCTTTACAGAGACTTATCAACAAAAGACTACAAATTATTACTAACCGACAAATTGAGTCTCATTACCAGAGAAGAAACTCGTGTTTTGGTAGTGTTACTCTAATCTAGAGAAAAATACAGTATTACTCATGGTAAAGAAATAGTAGTTGTAAAAATTAAATTTATAACGCGTAATAATAAATTTTAAATGAGATTTAAATCATTCTTATTTCATTTTTATTGCTGTTTTAGAATATTTTTTATCTGAAACTATTTTTATTTCTGGGTTTTTGAATGATAAAAGGGTCTGGCTCATCACATTTTAAACTGTTTTTCCTGCTTTTAATTAAGTAAAGATGAAGCACACTTATCTATTATTTTAACTGCTGGCTTTCTTTTTAGTAAATTTTTCTTTTGGCATTTTCATGAAGGAAAAAGATTGGTTCACCACTTTTCTGTGTAGATATCCACCCATAAAAAGATATGAATAATTAATATAATTGATGATATGCTTAATAAGAAACAAAAATAAAGGGAGATGAGAAGTATACATTAGGTGGGAATACTATTTAGGTGGTGAGAGAATCATTACTCTTTTATAAATACTCAACCTCCCCCGTTTTCAAACCCTACTTGCTTGTAGTTTGTTGACAACTTTTCAACTACCATTTGTTTATTTGTGTTCCTTTTTTTTTTGTCTTATTTTGATGTTATGTATTGAAATTCTAGACAAATGCATGATTTGTGTTCCGAATATGCTTTGATTTGCTTTACAGCTTGTTAGTCCTGGCGCATGGTTGTGCGATCTTACCTTGGAACGATACGAGGTTAGGGAGAAGAAGATATCCAAAAAGGTAAATTGAAAGGGAGGAAAAGAAAAAGAATATCTGTTTCTACAATCTGTCTTTTTTATTACATGAAGAAATGAGAAGATATTATTTTTGTGGCACGTAAATAAATAAATATATTTTGTTTTGTTTTGATGCAGCAGAGACCAAGAGGTTTGAAAGCAATGGGAAACATGGACTCAGACTCTGAATAGAGACAGAAGTGAATGAGTAGAAGAGAGGGCTAAACTTTATGTTTGCTAAGGATGTGTAGGAAATGCACGGATGTTGTAAAGCACGGCATGGCATCTCAGCTGGGTGCCAACAAATCCAAATCCAAATATAAAATATTTTAGCTTTGCCACTGCTTAATCTCTTAGCCTTCATCATTTATTTTTTCCTGGCTGGAAAACTGCTTCGGAATTACGAATGACTAGGTGCCAATTTTACCGTCAAGGAGAGGCATTTTCACAGAAATAATGTCATTTTAAATAGAATTTCTCACAAATCTTTTAACAAGATGTTCTGTTTTTTAAATCATATTCATTTTATCACGCAATTTTACTTCCCCCCTCGTTTTTTATAATAATTTTAAGTAAAAAACAATATTTACTCTTTTGGCAATGGTTACGTCAGACACGAAAGCTTAGAAAAATTGACAGCTCAAGAGTGTAATATTCGTCAAATAAACATGGGTTGAAAAACAAAATTCACCTAATTTAATGGTGACTTGATGGGTTACCGTAAAAAAAAAAAAGAATTATGAATTATAAAACTAAAAATTTATTTTCATTTTCATAAAACTAATAAGAATTGAATTAAATTTTTTTATAAAATTAATAATAAGGACCATCACACAAGAGTGTGTTTCGTTTGTATTTTCATTCCTTGTTTTTATTTTATCCCATATGAGATTTTTGGTTTCAACGTAAAATAATGAAAACGAGATTTGATCGTTTTTAGTTTTTGGTTTGTTTGGGAAAATATTTTTACTGAAAATAAATACAAAAATCCAACCAAACATATTTTCATCACTGTTTAAAAATAGAGATAAAAAATAACCAAACTAAATACCCCTAATAAATTGATAACTCCAATCCATCTAAAAAATTAGGTTAAATGGGTTGGCCTAGGGAGCCAAACCCATTTTTCTACCCATACTTACTGGTTAAAATAATACTTACTGGTTAAAATAAAAGGTAATTATTATGTGTTGATGTTAATTTAGAATTTTTCTTAGATGACTATTGTTTCAACTAAACTATACTCCAGGAAAGAATGTTCCTGCAGATACTATTATTGGAAATATTATTTCCATCAACACGTTTTATAACTACTTAACATTCCATTCCTTGACATATTTTAAATTTTGTTTTAATTTAAAAAATAAAATAGAATAAAGTGAAAGTGGGAAGTTATCGTCCATTTACATGGAAATATAGTATTCCCATCCTTTTACGTCGGAGTAGAGAGGAGAAATAAGGTGGAATATATATTCATGTAATAAACATGAGAATGACACATTCTCGAGAATAAAGTTATATGACTTGAAACAAATAAACTAGTGTTAAAAATATTATTTTGAGATTGATAAATTTCAATTTTCTAAAAGGTCATAATATCTGAAGTCTGAAATTGATGTTTTTCAAACAATAATGGATTCCAGAAGGGATCAGTTTGAGTTTAAAGCAGGCTGATTTAGAGACAAACGTTCGAAAATTTTAAGTTACAAGATAGATACTAGTAGTGATCAAGTGTGTCTCTTTAGCTAGTCGATCCTGATTATTTAGACATATGTTTGTATTATATTTTTGAATCGTTAGAATAACATATCTATAAATAAGGCCCCTTATAAGCTATTTTCATGATTAAAACACACTACACAAATACTTTGTAATATCTAACATGGCTCGTAGATACAATGACTACTGGCTCAAAAAGTTAAACTGTATGTCTCATGTTTCCAACAAAATTAAAATACACGCCTGTATAGTTTTGCCAATTTTCTTCTACCTCTTCTGCTCGTCAGCCTCCTCTGTCAGTTTTTTGCATTCCAAGTCATTTAGATTCCTACAATTATATATTCTTCTGTCTTTGAATTTTCAATTTACATTTTGAGTATTTTATTTTATTTTCATAATTATTCTTTTTATTTTAAAAAATATTATTAAAAATTTATTCAAAGATTAAAAATAAATAATAATTTTTATTTAATTAAATTATATTTTTTTTAAAAAAAGAAATACATCACAAAAAACGAAATAATTTCTACTGGCAAGCCATTACTTTCAAAAGTTACATAACTCTACTAAAAAGGAATTAAACATAATCATCAATTTCTCATTACTGGCTGACCAAAATATAATTTGTTCATCTGAGTTTTTTTTTTTTTGAAAGGTAATCACTTATGTCCTATCCCACTAACCCATAGAGACTATTATCGTAAATAAGCGGGGTCCATTGCAGGTAGATCATCTTCTAAATATATATTAACTTTGATAATTCATTTATTAACTTGATCAGTGTCAAAGTGACTTTGTAGGTACCAGTCAAATAAGCTCAACATACCGAGGAGGAGATCAAATTACTGGTTGAGATTAGGTTGGAGAACACCTCGAAAGCCGGTAAGAACATTCATCTTATAATATAAAATTTAAAAATTATTATCCTAATTCATTTAACCGTTTCGATGCTTAATTGTGAACTATAGTGGGAAACAGAAAGAGGAACATTGGTTTGAGCGGTTAAGATTGTTTGGAATTATTCTTTTGGGGCCCACCTTCTCAACATAATTACAATCTCCAAAGAGAGTCCAGATGCTTCTAATTACGCCGCAATGATCGGAGACCTTTGTAAATTGTAAAGGAATTCATTGTTAAGATGGATGTCCTGTATGCCTTTAAATAAACCTTGGAACAATGTTCATCTTCAATGTTTAATCGTGGATTGTATTACCATTTCATAACCAAAAATTCAAACTTTTAATAATGTCATTCACTAACGCTGCAACGTGTCTCTGTTTGGCTCTTAACGCATTCTTTAATTTAATTGATGTATGTATGAGCACAAGTCAAGCAAGAATAACAGCGTTCGTTGACCCTTAATGAACAAGCTTCCGTTCTCAGCAGATATAAATTATACCCAAAAGAAAAAGGCACAATCGCATATTAGAAAGCATAATAAAAAAGCGACCACAAACTCATGTATTCTATTCTGTTCAAGAAAACGTCAACTACAAGTAAACTTCAATTTGAATAGACTTTATTTTATAAACTTAGTTTGTAAAAACAATTTTCTCTTTTCTCTCCCCTCTTTTTCTTTTATTTCAACTTTTTTTTTCGAAACAAAATTAAGACAAGACTTAATTTATAATCAGACCCAATTAAAAATCAGTACTAGACCTTTCAAATTTTATTTTATGAACATATCTCAGTGCTCCCAATTTGAAACCCAAACATGCCCGTAATTGTGTCTCTGTGAATGCAGTGTAACGTCTCCACAACAAAACCAACAATACTTATAGAATGCTCTGTGGCTATAAAAAAAATATACTCTTCTTCAATTCGAAATCATCGTTATTTTTGTGATGCTATAGAAATTTACAAAGTTATCATTCTGCCATTACATACACTATTAGTATTTATTATTTATTCATTATAAATTTAAGTGTCCACTAGGAACAACTAACCACACAGCAAGAATTCAAAGCAAAACTGAAAAATAATATATGATTGAAATTGAAAACAAAAACAAGAAAAAGAACCCAAAATAGAATATCAAATAAAATTCATTATGTACCAAACCCAATGTTAACAAATGATAATAGCCATGAGATAGCAAAATTACATAAGATCCTGAAACGAACACATGAAATCTCTGCACATCAATACAGGGGAAACTATACTCTACTACTAGTCAAGCCTCGATCTCTGATAAATCCACACAAAAAAATAGAAAAGAAAGTGAAAATCCAGAGGGCGGAGCGCAGCATGTTCAGATCCTGAGAGAAGAACCGAAGACGAGAGCAACAGCGGCGGTGAGAAAACCGACGGCGAAGGACGGAGAGATGACGGAGGCGGGAGAGGTGGGGCTAGGTGCCGGCGCATCGGCGGCGTGAGCGGCGGAGACGACGGCGAGAAGGAGCGCCATTGCTGTCATGATTACGACTTGAGAGGAAGCCATTGCTAGTCGCTGATTTAGGGTTTTGTTTGGAGCAGTGTAGTGAGGAAAGATAATGCGAATGAAGTTAGGAAGAAGGTGAAGGACTGCTTATATAGGAAATGAAAAGAGGAGGTAAGGGTAGTTTGGGAATGGCGATTAGGCATTATAGTTTGAGTGGGTGTTGTTGTCAAAATCAAAATTAGGCTTAGGCAACTGCAACTGCAACTGCAACTGTTTTTTCTATTCTACACTAAATTTTTTAATTCTCTGTGTTTATTTTTTTATAAATCAGATTGTTGTTGTAAATCTTAAAAAATAGTAAGAAAATTTATGCAATTTTGCGAAATTTAAGAGATGATTTATGATTGGTGTAATATATTTTCTTAAAAAAATTATTAAAAATTGACTTTGTAGGATTGTCAGGAGAGGGTATCTAGGGGCCAGGAGGACGTGGCTTCTAAGAGGGGAATCTCTTTGCAGCATGCGCCAGGTACAAAGAACAATATTTCCTGTACCTAACAAATAATTTCTCATTTCTTAAATATTTCTTTACTTTTATTTAGTTGTCATTTTAAAATTTTAAGGAAATATTAATTTTTTTAGAGTGCTCTTATGTATTAACATTTGAATTTGTAATACACTAATCAGTATTATTTACTATTTTATTAAATTTTTATAAAAGAAGAATACTTATCATAAAAAAAGTAGTATAATAAACTATTTTCTAAATGTGTATATTACTTTAAACAATACAAAATGAAATGAAAAAGAAACTAACATTTTGTATAACATTTTATTTTAAAAAATTTAAAAATATACATAAAAGATAATTAAATAATTTATTTATAAAAATAAAAAATCATTTATTTAAACAAAAAAAATAGATTATATACAAAATTTATACTGATTCCAAAATTTAAAATTTAAATTTAAATTTTTTAAAAAATGTGTTCTTTTATTTCTTTTAACACCATTTTTTATTTTTTACTTTTATTATAAAAATATTTAGTTTTTAAAGTTATAAAAAAACAATTAAATATTTTTTATGTTATTTTGTATTTATTAGTTAATATTATTATCTGATTTTAATTCAATCAACTGATTTATTAAATTTTAATTTTTCAAATCCTAATTTTTAAGTTATAAATTTTCAATTATCTTATAAATTAGTTTTTCCAAATACACCCAATGATAATATATATTTGTAGAAATTTAATTCATTAATTATTAAGATAAAAATGAGCTAAGTTTTACTTGACTTGACTTAGTTTTTAAATCGAAGTCTTGAGCTCGTTTTGATTAACTTGTACTATTTGTTTTTTTTTAAGGTTTGACTTTTTTAAAAGTATAATCTTTTTAAAAACTTATTTAAAAGTTAAAAATATAGCAAACATTTATTAAAGGTTGGTTTGGTAGGAAGATATACAATAGATGACAAATAAGATGGATGGAAATAAAAAAGTTGAGTTGAAATAAGTAAAAAAATAGAGGAAAAATAAATATATTTTGCTTAGAAAAATGAAAAATAAATAAGAAGAAGTAAGTAGGTGGGTAAAATTAATAAGTAAAAAAAAAAGGATGTGAACCCGTAACTTTAAATTTATTTTTCTTTTCATTTTCTTACAATCAAATACTTTATATATATATATATGATTGCTAATTAGTTAATCAAATACTTTTATATTAATATTTTGTCTCATTATAATTATAATTTTACGTTATTTTACACATATAAAAAAATATTAAATAAATAAAAGAGTAACAATTTTATAAAATTAACCATATCATCGTTAATTTATTTTTTATTTTTTAACACATATCATTAATATTATAAGAAATATACGTCAAAAAATAATTAATATTACATTAAAAAATTAAAATGATAATTATTTTAAAATAATTTTTCTCTTCTTACAAAATTGTTATTGGATGGAGGAAGTATTTTGTTTTCTTTAAATGTATTTTAACCGTACTTTATTAATGACTAATAGATACATTAAATACTTAATTATTAAATCATGTGTTCATATTATAAAAATATAATTATATAGTTGGTATTATAGTCAAACTTGATTACGCAATAATAAATAATGGTAATAGATAAATAGAATTGACCGCGAAAAATTATAATAGTACAAATGGACTAACTTTATATTGAATACTTTTTGTCAAGAAAAACTTTATATTGAATACATTAATAAATAACACTCATTAATTTTCATACGTCACATGCAAGCAAATGTAACTTGTGTGTATATATGTATCTTGTGGGTGCGATTTATATTAGCCGAGAAATTGAGAGAAGATATCAAAGTGGAATGGGGAAAATTAAGGGGTGTTTGATTTCATTGTTTTTTGTTTTCTTTTTCATTGAAGATAGATAAATGTTGATAAAAATGCGTTTGGTTGAATTTTTGAAAATATTTTAGTAAAAATATTTTCTCAAACGAACTAAAAATTGGAAATAATAAAATCTCATTTTTAGTATTTTCAGTTTAAATCAGGAACCTCATTTTGAATTATATGAAAACGTGATGACAAAAAATGTAATTTTAAACAAATCTAAAAATACATTTTTTTTTTAAATACTCATTATTTTTATTTCTTGAAAACAGGAAATAAAGAGTAAAACTAAACATATTTTTAAAATTCTAATTTTCAGAAAATAAAAACAATTTTTAAAAAATAAAAATATAAACTAAACACAACCTAATGTTAAGGTTGCAATCTTGTTGCTTTGCGTCTTGCTTGCCTTGTGTATCAGATTGCAGTTAACTGTTGAAGCAAGAGCATCATCACCTTTAGAAAGAGAAATCGAAGCCAAATTGAAGCAACCCAACAAGCCTGCCGTGAAAACCACTAAGGTTTGCAATTAATCTTTTGGATTACAGTTGTCATTCTAGATTTTACCTTACTAAATCCTCTCAAAATATTTACTAGTATTTTATTTAATGTAAGATAAAAAAAAATTAATAGTCACAAGGAGAAAGTGCTAATTTTAAAAATAAATTTTCAAGTGAAAAGAATAACCAATAACGAATATTAAATTTTTTTTTTAACATTATACTTACGCATATGAAGGTTTTGATAAAAAAAAAGTTTATTTTAAAATCTTAATTTATTATATAAAAGTTAAACAAAACAAATTTTTATAATGATAAATAAAAAATATTTAATTAATCATTTGATCGATATACTTGTGTTAATTTTTAGTTTTAGTTCTTATACCTAAAAATTCTGTTTTAATTCAATTAAGCACAGAAGATGCTTCTGAGTCAGTGATATATACATGGCAAAAAAGTGGAAGCTGCCCAAAAGGAACCATCCCTATTCGCAGAATTCTAAAGGAGGACTTACTCAGAGCTGCTTCTCTTGACCGCTTTGGGCAGAAACCCCCTTCTTCTCTTCAGAAAATCAATTAATACATGTCATGTGAAGACACATATATGATCTTTGATTTCGCAAGCTAACTTAATGCAGCATAAATCATAAATGTATATAAAATATACAATTTATACTGGTAGTAGATACAATTCAATTAATGCTATATATGGTGATGTGATCATCATGCAGTCACATTGGGATACAATTATATGTATATATGTTACTGTTGAAGAAATTACCCTTCAACTCTTTCACGTCATCCTTCTCAATTCTCATTACACATTAATCATTACTCTTCTCAAACCTTGATGACACGACCGTCACATCCAAACATATCTCCGGCGAAGTCATAGCCATCATTGTCACCATCTCTAGTGAAGGGGAATAGTCTGCACCCTAGTGGAGCCACCGGGTTTTTTGCCTACTGGACTGTAAGTATTCATTTTATTTTGTTCGTTGATCTTCTTAACTTAACTTAGTTCATTTAACCTCAAATATTGCCAAGGAGAAAATCAGACATTGGTTTTGGTTACTTAATTAATTTCGTGGTATATATGTGGTGCAGACGGATTCATACAGGTCAACAGGTTGCTTTGATCTTATTTGTCCAGGATTTGTGCAAACAGGCCAAGTAGCCCTTGGGGTACCACAGGACCTATATAATCCATTATGGGCCCACAGTATGATCTTAACGTTGGACTGTTCCTGGTAATTAATGTTCTCAAGTATATTTATATTTAGGCAAATCTGTGTCTAGTGTCATATCTCGAATTAGGACACTGTTTGAAAAATTATGCTGCTCATATTTTTTTTATAATTTTTATAATAAATATATTTTCATTTTAGTTCCTTCACTAATATATTAAGGACACTGGTTAATAATATCCTTATATTTATATTATGTGCCACTATTGAATTATCTTAAACATTGATGATAAAACATTAACATGTGAATTTATGTTGGGGTGTGATATGGGAATCAGACTCAGGAAATTGGTATCTTAAAATTAAGAACAACGTCGCTGAAATATTGGGTTCTTTAACGCACAGTGCCATATTGGTGGAATGGGGAGGACAAGTGTGAAGCAGGAATATAAAGAAGCATGAAACCCCTCACAAGGGAACAGCAATGGGAAGAGGTCGGTTTCAGAACGCATGCTTCATGCGCAATGTGAGGGGGTTAAGGATTATTCGCAACAGCTGAAGTATCCTGATCAAGGATATGCTATGGCTGAAGAGCCCTACTGTTACACCTCTTTTGCAATTTAGTGCCACACAACTAATTTTGAACGCATTATTATTAATTGTAGAACTTTTAGAAGATGAAATAATTAAACATCCCTGTTGTTAATGTTGGAGTTTTGTCTAGAGTTTGTCTTTACCATCAAAATCTCAAAATTAACAGTATGAATTTAAAACTAGTTGTTGGTTATGTTAAAAGTCACGTAAAAAGAAAATAATCCCTAAAAATTTGTTTACAATATCAACAAAAGTTTAATAAAAAAAACGAAGCTCATTATATGACAGCTGTGGGATTTGAACCCAAACTCTTTCGGACCAGAGCGTAAATCTGGGGCCTTAGACTACTCGGCCAAACTGTCGCTGTTTAATAGTTGCTTACACTATATTAAATTATTAATGTAATATTTGTCTTTAACAGAATGTGAAATTTATTCGATGTTTCTGTGCTTTGGAATAGAATTGAGCATGGGTTAGGTTAAATCAAGTTTATTTAGATTCAAACTGATCAATTTTGTTTGGATTGACTCAAAATTTATTTATTTATTTTATTTTATTTGATCATATTCGAATTGGATGGAGTCATTAGACATTAGGTCTATAAATAAAATAAAATAGTAAAATGAAACAAAAAAACATAGCAAATTGAAAAAAAATAATAGAAGAGAGCTGGTGAAACATGAAAGTCTCAACAATTAAGATAATATAATTACATAAATAAAAAAATATAGTTACACAATTTATAACAAAAAGTGTATCCTTAAAAAAATGTTTACACAATTTACGTGTTCCTAAATTTGATACCAAACCGATATCATTAGATTTGTAATTTTAAAATTCGAAACGATTAAAATTTTCTCCTTCAGTCCAGTTCAAATCATCAAGTCGTGTACTCCTGTGTAGAATCTAGATGTGATTTAACGATATGTTGTAATTACATATTCAAGAAACTAAAGCTAATAATTGGAATGGTGTGCACGCTTACCATGGGAAGAAAATGTTAAAAGATGTTACACTAAATATTTATCACATCCAAATCGAGTGGAGTAATATTTCCACTGGCAGATCGATGACATGAAACAATCAATTAGAATAACAGCTAATGTGTATGACAATCACTAGTCTTCTAGGCAAGCAATATAAAACCTCCTCCCATGCACAGAGGAAGCAGAGCACCTACTCTTTCGGGTAAAGCAATTACTACTGTGTAAAACGAACACTTATGTATGGAAACAACATGATACCATAAAATAATGTTACATTTTGACCAGTTTTGATATGCCAGATATATCTACATACCAATGTGCTGTATGTAACAAGGTCAAAAACCAAAACAAAAATTATAAAATACAACAGCTCGTTACATGACATACTCCAAGAAAGTACAGGAACTAGACAAACTACTTGAACCATCACTACACTGAGTCATTCTGTTTTCTCCCTTCTTGAATTGATTGGAAAATTCTAGCTGCTGATGCAGTTGCAGATCTTCGGTTATGAGGCACGACTTTGATCACTCGCGTATGCTGTCCAGTTTCAAGAGACTGAGGAACAGACTCTGGTTCTGCTGGAACCATAGGGAAAAGAGGAAGAACATCTCTTCCTTCTGCAACTTGCCCAGTGCTTAATCCCTGTGCCATTTCACTAGGACTACTGGCTGAAGTCTCCTGCAACTCAAAATCCTTAGATGTCTGATGTTTCAGGACATGCGATATTGCTCCATTTCTCTGAACTGGTAAATTACAAGAGCTTTTGTTGTTTGTGTTATGATTGGCTTTCCCTCCTCCGGGTAAATGACCATTATGCCCGTGAGAACCTAGTGCAGAGAATTGGTTCCCCTGTTCAACAACTGACTCTGACATTGATGAATTCATAACTGGCATGCCATATGGAGGGAGGTAACCATGACTGCCAGGATGAGTGTCTGGTGGAACCCCAACTCCTTGATGAGAAGTTGGGATTCCATAACCAGGATTCATGAAAGAACCACCCAACAGAGCAGGCACAAAAGGCCCGCATCCTCCTCCACAACCAGTTCCTGTGAATCCAGGCCCCGGATATGGCTTGTAGACAAGTCCTTCAGAAGGAGTCATAACAGGAATTAGCCACGGGTGCCCAGGTGGTGACTGATTGAAACACCAGGGACCCATCCCACTGTCAGCAGCCACATTTGTCTGGTGCTGATTTCCAGGGAAAGGGGTGCATTTTGAAAGGTGGCTACCGTCTTTCACAGATGAAAGAGATGTTTTGCCAACCGCATTCTCTGCAGAACATTCCATTTTATGATTTAGCTTTTCAGAATCATCTTTGCGCTTAAGGTTTTGTTGCCGAGGTTTTACAACATATTCAAGTGCAAGTTTTTTGGGAGTAGATCCCTTTGGAGGAGACTTTCCCAGAAAAGCGCCATCTTCAAGCAAAATATCTGGTGATCCAGCAATTAGCTGTTGGACCTGCTTAAATAAAAAGGAATTAATCAGTATGAACAGACTCCAAGAGTGTGTGTGCAAGAAAAGCTAATAAGCTTCCCATTTTGGACTAACACGAGATGCTGAACAGTGCCAGAGATAATTTACCTTTATCAGTCTATGCAACTCAAACACTTGGACAGCAAACACTCTCTGTTGACTGTAGAGAGGAACAGGAGTTGGATCAAGAAAATTGCACAATACTCGTCCTATTAGGACTTGAGAAATATACAGTTGAAATAAAAGGGAAATATTAAGCGTTTGGAGCTATCTATAATCATGTTGGAACATGGAAGCACCGATATATAAACCACTAACTACCAAAATCAGAGGCTCCGATCACATCACAAAACCGGTTAGCAGTTAAGCGGAATATCTTCCGTTCTACAATTTATATCATATCATCATACAAATCTTAACATGGTTTTTTCAGGAGGACTCGACATATTAACAAGACATAAATATGATAACTAAAACTGTTTCACAAAGATATCGTGCCTATGTTACATCATAAAAATCCTTCTCACATGGTTTAAGACAATAAAAACTTGTATTTAAGGCTCATTAAAATTAAAGCCGAAAAAACATTATATAATTCAAAAGAAATATTTGCCAATTTCCTTGTCCCTGTCCAGGATAAAGACTAGATAACAAGGAGATTGGGGCATACAATTGTGGGAACATTAGCATTCAGTAGTCACAATAGATCAACTACTCTGGACAAATTTGTAAAACTTCAAACTTATTTTCTGGGGTTGGGGATAAGCACATATACATCAAAATCATAAAAAAAAACATGTATATGATATGAAATCAGTCAGAGGTATAGAGGCAGGACACCTTAATTAACAACAGTGTATCATAAAAAATATCCCAACCCAAAATCGAAAATAGAAAACCAAGACACTAGATAAGTTGGAGAAAGGGGGGGGGGGGGGGGCAGAAATCCCCTTGTCATCATAATTTCAATTGAGGACTCATCATAACTCTCCAAGTGTCCCCTACCACCATACATCCAGGATCATCCTCCATTACTTGGTCCCCTTCAGTGTAGTTTAAGGAAAAGTGCCCAGTGGTGACATGGAGAACCAAGCAAGAGGAAACCAAGACAGGAATATATCCAACATCCAGTTGCTAGAAGACAGTGAATCATGAGATGATATGCTGTCACAAGGGTCCCCTCCAACATAGTATAACATTAAGACTGCTCACTGCCCTGTTGTAACCAGTACCCACCATTAAAACACTGTTAAGGACTTTGAACGTATACAGCAACAACAATAGCCATATCCCACTAAGGACTTTGAATGTACAAAAAGAAAAATTAGAAGGGACCCCAGGACAATCAAATTTCCTTTCTTCAAAGCCACATATACAGCAACTTAATTGAAATGAAAACATACAGCCCACTTGCCTAGTGTATAACTAATGATGCATAAAGGATACCTTACATTTGTAGCAAAGGCAGAAAACAAAAATCATTAAGTAACAGTTTCCAAAAATTCCAAGGGAATTTTTTTACATATTTTAGCTAATCAACCATGAAGAAAAAAATAAGAAAGGTATGAAGAAATTTCACCATTCCACCAAAATCAAGATGATAAAATCAGTGGACATATCAAGCTTCCACCAAAAATAGGGCTTTTGGGTTTTGTATTCTAAATCTTTATGGTTGTTTATGGAAAGCAAGTTAAGGATATTAATATTCACAAAATCAACATTTAAGAACTTGTCAGGTCCAAGCAATTAAAATAATTCACTATTTATATGACAGAAAAATATTTCACAAGGAAAATACTTCTTTAAGACCACCATAGGAACCGCCAATGCTATTGGCAAGCAACATGACTTACTTGGCAATTGCTCTTCTTGCTTTCCAGAAATGTTTTTGACCTATTATTCCAACAACATCATCTGGAGAAATTCTCACTGTCGACAAATTTTCTACCATGGAGATCTTGGAAGCATTGTCACTTTCATTTAAGTTTCCCATCTGTATCGGACTGCCCATCCTGGTATCATGATGTTCAGTGTCATTGATTGCATCAGCTGGACTAGTTTGGTTTGCTGTAGGGGCATTTCCCTTGTCTGTCTCCCTTGCAGATTCAACAAGACAACCATTATCTCCAATGTCATTGGATCGGGACTCCACTCCACACTCCAGCTGTAAGCAAGTCTCACCTTGTTGTAATCTGTTAAACTTTGATACATGACAATCTTGAAACTCCCGATTCGGAGTCACCTTGGCTTGCCTTAGTAAGGTGTGGATATTTTCTCTAGTCGATATGCTTCTGACAGACATTGATGCCTGCTCCTTACTTGTACTTACTTGTGGAAGCACATCAATCTCACTTCTGACATCTTTTCTCATATTGACAACTGAGGAGCCAAACTGCTTTGGATCTCTTTCACAATCACTTTGCCCTGATATGGAACCACCAAAATACCTAGAGCCTGTAGGAGTGAGTTTTTTCCCATTGAAACTCTCAACACTCTTATCATTACATTGACCAGTCCTGGAGTGAAAGTATACAGGAACCCTAAAGTCGTCTTCATCTACCTTCTTTCTCTGTTCAAGAGAAGCACTCAAATTTGTCCCTTCTGATTGGCGTGAGTTACATTTTTCAGCTCGATGAATAGGTCTTTGTGGTGGCAAATGAACAGGGTAGACACAATTTCTCTCAGGGACAGTCCCCTGCAAAAATGTTAATCCAATTCCAAGCATTCAGAAAGAAACACAACCATTGCGCGCACACACAAAACCAGAATAACACCAACTATTAGTCAGAACATACAAAGGAATAGAATCAGTGAATCACAAATTGGCAAATTAAACTTCTCTTATGCTAAAAAATACTAAACAAAAATCATAACAACAATAATTAGGACTATAAGCAAAAGTCACAGTAACAGAATGCAAAAATTACCAGACTTGAGGATGCAGGGGGAACTGTATTACTTGAAATATTTGGGTTGAGTGGCAGAACACCTGAATTGAACCTTTGAGAAGGAATACTAAACTGCTCGTAGAGGGCCATCTTATTCCTAGGTGGTGCTCTTGGGCCTCCCTTCTCTGTATCATTGACATGTAGTCTAGGGAACATTGGCCCCATCACCTTCTCATCATCCTTCCCTCTCTTCATCCTTACACTTCCTAATCCTAATCCTAATAATAATAAAAAAAAAAAACTTCCCTTTATTTCTTGTCTTTTTATGTTAAATTGCAATACATGATTCTCTTATCCACAAATCCAAATCAATCTCACTCACACAATAGCAATTACAATTTACAATCAAATTAAACAAGCAAGTGATTGTGATGGACGTACAGAACTGAACTCGTGAGTATCGAATCTACTCACTTCTGGATATGATATCAAATCTCAACTATTTTCAATTGGGTACCCGGAGAACCTATGCACGGGCTCGATCTTGCTGCCAGATGCAATAATTCAAAAATATCAGAATTCAAATCAAGAGAAAGGGAAAAAGATAATGAAAATAAAATTGCTTAAGACTACCGAAGAGAGCTTGCGGTAGTGAGTGACGAGTTACGGAAGGGGAAGCCGGTCAGAGCACAAGTACTTGGTGTGGACAAAAAAAATGGCGGAAATTAGCAGAGAACCCGAGAATTTCGGAACAAAAGAGGATGATGTTGGGAGGGGACCAAGGAGAGGGAACAAATTCGAGGAGAGAAAAAAGCGCACACACGTACGAGAATTGGATTAGATGCAGCGTTGTTGTGTTTAGGGATTCCTCATAGATGAGAGAAGAAGAGGGAGGAAAAAGAATAAGAATGGATCATAAGGAAAAGAAAGAGAAAAGTGCGAACTATGTGGGGCCCTTTGGATAGAACTAGAACCCTTTTCTTGCACTAAATTTTTTAACTGGATTTTCTTGTCCAAGTCTACTCTTTCCGGATAAAATGCATTACATTTATGGGTACTTACATGGCACTTACTTTATAATATAAAAACATAACACTTTTCTTTTCTTTTTTCTCATACTCACCAAAGATCGTCCTACTCACCACCTGATTTATTCCCTTTAAGCGGCAATCTGACACCTAATCAAATACTAATTCCTTTTCTTAATATTTTCCGCTCATGGTTTCTGTTTATTCTTTTTAATTGGGGACAGAAAACAGCGCGCCCAAAATATCTTATGCGCATAGATATTTTGTACAATGTTTGATATTCGCATTTAAGTATATTTGAAATTTTGTATTTATGAAAAAGTTTGTCGAAAATAATTTTATTATAATGTTTCTAGTTTCTTTTTCTTTGTAATTAAGTAATTAATATATTAAAGTCAAGACCAAAAGATTTGAGTATTATTTGAGTTTGATTTTTAATAGAAATAATTATTAATTAGACTTAATTATTGTTTGATTGAAATTTGAATTAATCAGAATTTTTTTCTGATAAAAGAAAGAGTTAAAAAAATAATGATAAAAATTCTCTTTTTATGGTTGAAATTAGAAGAAGGAACGAATATCGTAGCTTTGTGTACCAAAAAATTCTCAGTTAGTGGAATGTGATAGTGAACAATGCTGAATTATTGGTCTGTAATTGGACAAACCGAAAGTTAATGTAATCTTAATAATAAAAGGATCCTTATTTACATTAATGTCATGACAATAATTAATATATTTAATGTTTAATTAGATATATATTTTTATTATATTTTATAAAATCTATAATTATGGTAGAATAATTATTTATTTAGTTTAAACTGGATTGAGTAATTAGTACTGCAATTTATAATTACTAACACGGTATAAGTACATTGAACTTTTTTGTAAGAAAATCACGGGAACATTTGTAAATCCAGGTGTTGGGTTATGATTGTTGCAGGTCATTCTGGGTTGTTCCCTTTTGGGTCCATGGGGGACTGTGAAAAGCACCAAATAAAGCAGATTCCATGAAATTCGCAATCGTCAACTGGCACTGGGATCATGTTATCTGTTCTGTACGAACAGAAATACAGTGGCTGTGGTGGCTAATACGCACTGAAATAATTAAACTTTTTCATGCACTGTTTACTAGTGATTATTATAGTCACTTCTAAATTATAATCCTGCCCGAGTGAAAATAAATTGTGTTCGCCATTTTGTAAGTATTTTAAATCATGCTATATTTGTGTAATTAATTATGCTGATTGAATTGCAAGAAAAAAAAAATAATATATATATATATATATATATTAAATTTTCATAATAAAATTATTTAATGACTTTATAGTTTATACAACGTCAAAACAATTTAGGGATGTAAAACATAAAAAAATATTATGTGTCTTAAATATTTTTTTTGTCTCTTAAATTGACATCACACCTGATATTAATTTATTTTGTTATTCTATCACTCTTTTAAAAAAAAAAGAAAAAAGAATAGCTATGTATTAAAGTTTGTGTTTTAAATCCTATGTAATGAGTGTGAGCCTTCGGATGAACTTTGTTTTTAATATTTTTTTTGTGCATTTTAAATTCTTGATAAGAAGAACCTAAAATGTTGTGATTAAAAAAATTAATGCTGCAATAAGATTAAAATTATTTCATAAAAAGTTGAAATCATAAAAAATATCGTTTGGTTTAAGAAAAAAAAATGTGTTTCTAAATATAACAATGTGACTTTATTTTAATTTGTTCTTTGTTTTAAAATTTTATATAAGAAATAATAAGAATAAAATTAAATTATAAAATAAAAATTTGCATTTCATTATTAAAAGAATTTAAAAGTAAAACATAAACTATCATTTTTATTTTAAAAAATGACAGCGCTAATCATTTTTTTAATAGAAAAAAAAATTAAAAAAAAACATTTTTTTAAACGAAACGATCCTAACCGATAATATAAATGAATATTTAAATATTCAGAACCATATTTCTGCGATAAATCTCAATTGTAGTTCTCAAACTTCGTATACTTGTTTGTGTGTACGTTTTAAAGATAAGAAAACTTAGTTTACGCGCATTATTGTTCGACATATTTTTCCACTGCCAATAATTGTCTTGCCTGAGATGAAAAATATTAATAAATTAATTTTATTAACAACACTTCTTATAAAAAAATTGACATATGGATAAGCACAAGTAAGTTGTCAATGACAACCGGTTGAGAATGACAGTATTGTTAATAAATATTTTTTTATTCGCGAGACAACTACATTTTTATATACTTATATTCGTATGATATAATGTGTTGTAATTAAGGAAGGATGATGTATGACCAACAAGACAACGTTGGCTTAATTAATTGTCATGGATAAATACCGAATTTTAAGTGCATGCTTTGTTTTTTAAGTCAAAGCTCTTGTTTATTTAAGGAAACTTAAGTGCATACTTATGTTAAGGTTATGTTAGTTTTTTTTTATCAGTAGGTTATGTTAGTTCAATTTAGTTTATGATCACCCTTTACGGAGGAAGTTGTTTTTCTCCCATGTAAGGATGTATTAATCTTTCAACTATTTATTGAGATTTTTAGTATTAAAAAAATATATTACGGGCATGTTTGGATATTACAAAAAAATGCACATATTATTAGATTTCCTCGTCTAATTTACCATTTGTTTAGATATAATGAAAATTTTCATTGTTTCGATGGGTTGATAAAAGAGGAATATGGAATTTGTAATAGTGAAATATATCAAAATCATTTCCTTTCTCAATAGGCAATAAATATGGTGTAAATGGTTGTGGTGTTTTTTTTTTCTTATTTATTGAGATTTTTAGTAATAAAAAACTATATCAAGTGTGTGTCTGAATATTGTTAAAAAGCATGCATATTATCATGTTTTCACGGCTAATTTATACAAATTAATGTTGGACCCGTGCACATGCACGGTTAAAAAAATAAAAAAGAAAGAAAATGACTGACTGAGATAGAGAGTAAATGTAAAAAAAAAAAATGAAAAAATATTATAAATTTTATGTCCAACCAACACGTAACAGTTAATTGGACAGATTCTGCAAAAGTTAATATTATTGATTTTAAGTTGACACGTGTCAATCTTATATTATGCATAATGAAATAGACACGATAAGTGTCAATTAGTTAAATAATACTTCATTCGTCTTGTAACAATCATTGTGTAACAAAAAAAAGAGTATCCCAATATTACTTATCATGTATGTTCTTTTTATTTTCTATTATTTTTATCTTTATCTTTCTTCGCTTCATAAACCCCAAAATGGAGTGAACTTCCAACTCTTTTCAATGCTACCTCCTAAATTTTTTAGAATAACTTGACTTATCTTGTATTTTGTTTATTTTATTTTTCACTCGATGATTTTTTGTTTTGCATGATAAAAACACATAGTTTAAGGTACAAAAAATTCAAAGACAATTTTTTACTTGTCAAATTTCATTCTGACAATCAATATATATTTTGATAAAACTAACTTATAAGTTAGTTAATATAATTTAAAATATTTCACAAATTTAGCTGATAAATTAGTTGATAAATGTTAATAACTTAAAAATATATATTTAATTATATATGTATGTATATATGTGTTTTAACATTTTAATTTGTTTCTAATAACGTGTCATCACAAAAACTAGGGCAATATTGTTTTTTTTTTTCTAATTTGTATCATAAAAAATGGTAAAAAAAAATAATGATTGCACTTATATTGTTTAAAATCAAATTTTTAATAAACTTGTATTGTTTACAATCAAATGATTGTAAATAAATAAGTGAGAATAAATTTGAGAAAATAAATAAAATGAGTAACTTTTGAGTTATCTTATTTCCATAAGTAGCTTAGAATTTATGAAAACAAGTTATAAATTATTAAAATAAGTTTGTATATCACGTAACACGATAAATTCACTTACCTTTTTTTAGTTATTTTTATAAAATTATTTTATATATATCATTAGTTAATACTTTTTTTTGAATTATAAGAATTTATAAATTAAAAAAATTATAAATATTTTTAATTTTATTTTATATCATTATATATATATATATATATATATATATATATATATATAAAGTTTACATATATAAAGTTTACATATTTTTATTTAAGCTTTACTAATTTATATTTAAGTTTCATAAATTAATATATAAATTATTTACATAAATTATTTAGTAAATTTATTTTAATATACAGATTACTTTTACTCTAACTATATAAATCAATATAATTGTAATTAATATGTAAATTATAAAAATTACTTAAATTTATTTCAATATGTAAATTATTTTCTCTTCAATTATATAGATTAAAAAAATTTAATGTTTAATTTTTAGGAAAATTATAAGTTAACATTTTATTTTAACAATAAAAAATTATTTAGTAAATAATATTTTTAATACCAGTTATGTAAATCAAGAAAATTACATAAATTAATATTTAAACTATTTATATAAATTATTTAATGTAATTTATAAAAATTATATACATTTATTTTATAAAAATAATACAAAATTTTATTTTGATTATAAAAATTAATAATTTTTTTAAGTTTAAAATTATTTAAATATTATTTTAAATTTATATAATTTGTATAAATTACATAAAATAAAATTTTAAGTAATCTATATTATTTTATGTGTTTTTTAATTATAATAAAATAATTAAAAAAAATTGGAAATTTATATTAAAATAATATTTTATAATAAAGTAAATACATGTAAAATTAAATATTAAATATTAAATATATTTAAATATTAAATATTATATTTTAAATTTTGAATTTTAATAATTCTAAAAAAATTAATTGTTCCTTATTAATGATACAAGTAAAATAATGTTTATAAAATCAACTAAACAAAACAAGTGTATTAGGAATTTGTTATTTTGTGTTTAAATAAAATATTACAAATTCAATTTCTCTTAAGATTATTTTTATTTTTCCTTTTATTTAACTTTTTTCTACTACATAAATGACAAATGGACAAAAATGATTTATTCTAAAAGATAGAAATACTAAATGTCTTGATTTAAAAATATGAAAATTTAACGGATTTAAAATCATAGGAGACCATATTTAGTCTATATTTTATAAAGAAAAAGAGTTATACTACCACAATCTATCATGAATGGTAAGTTAATTAACTTTTAAAATAATTATTTTAAATTAATTAAAATGATATTTTATGATTAAATAACAGTGTAAAATTATTTCAGATTATCATTATAAGTAGATATTAAACTTTATTTAAATCAATGTTGATATTCATTATTTTTAATGTTTTTTATGGAGATTATTTTTAATATGTTAGGTTTAATAGAAACGACAATTTACTTTAAAGAACATTTAGTTAGGTTTTGAACATATCCATTTAGTATTTTTATTTTTATTTTTTAGATAATAGACGCCAGAACATCGTCATAGCATTACTAGTTACTACAATGACACACCATTAAAGCCTTGCCAGCCTTTTTTACTTGAAACACCAAAATTACCCGTTGTTAATTACCAATTCATAAAATTGTAAATTTTTACATTGATTTCTTTTTTTTTTTAGATATAGCTGGGAAAAGTGATTGGTTTTCAAGGAATGACATTACACTGAGATGTTGGGGATTTTTCTGTTCATGTCTGGTCTGGGTTATGCTTTAGCTTTGTCTCCTGCAATTAAATTGGGCCTTATAGGTTATCTGCATTTGTGTAACTGTGTAAGCTGTAGTCCAATTCTCTTGGGCTAAGTGGGAAGCTGGGAGCATAACTACAACTTTTTCCAAATTCTTACTTTTAGCTGTATTTAACCTTTGTTTGGTATGAACTTTTTTTTAGAAAAAAAAACCTTTGTTTAGTGTGGATGAAATCGGGCAGAAAGATGGAAAACAGAAAATAATTAATTACTGGTTTAACCTTGAAATTTGGAAGTGTGCTTTTTATAATTACTGAAAGTTAAAATGATATTTTTTACTGAATTTTGATAAATTATTATTTTTAATTCTTCGCATAATAAATTCATACTTTATGATAATTTTTAACTATTATAAATTAATTTTTATTTTTAGCTACTAGAGTTAATATTTTAAAATTGTCACAAAATGTTAAAATTATTTAAAAGTGACAATTTATTGCGTGATGTGCTAAAAAGATAATTTGTCAAAATCGAAGATTAAAAAAATACACTCTTTATGTTTAAAGACTAAAATAGTAATTGACCAAACAGAAAATATTCATTGTAGTTAGTTTTCTAGGAACCACGTATAAAAGAAAGGAAAGAAATATTTCATGTGGAATCTGTTTACCGTAGTTGATTGCTCAATTTGGATGGAAAAACTATAATCACAAAAATATCCTTATTTGTTTTTTATTTACGTTATTTATGTCAATTAACACACATACTTGTTTTGTTTTTATTTTTAACTAAATAATATAAAAATCATTTCACTTTTCATTGATTGTTTTATTCCTTTATTTCATTATCTTCTCTAATATCCTTAAGTAAACGAAGTCAAATTCTAGAACGTAGCCCATCAACATCGTATATATGAATAAGTTTGGATCACATACATATGAAATGAATGAATGGATTGCAGAAGGGGTCCATGCCCTTTGTCTCCGGCACGCCGAAGCCACCGCTCCAAAGACGGAAAAGTACTGTCAAAACAACAAATGGAGAAAAGTACTGTCAGTATTGTAAATCCACAACTCACAACTCGTTTCTTCAAATTGCTTCAATATCCCACGGATCACGGTTACAGGAATATGGTCTTTTAGATTTTTTTTATTTTATACACAGAATAAATAAAACTCATCATTACATCAATTAGCCTTCACTGCTTAAGATTATTTATCAAATATTTCATGTATGATTTTTTAGATTAAGTATACATATATTCAATCAAAACTTAAATAAAAAAATCAGTTAAATTATTCTCTCAGCACATATGAATAAATTTTATTATTTTCTTATTTTAAAATGTACACTCCATTATCTAAAAAATAATATGGGTTTGATATTAATCTTTTCACTATGAACAAAAAATCTCTTAATAATAATGAATAATTATTAATGTGTTTTTAATAATATTTTGTCTATTTTTTACAACTTTGAATGTCACTAATAGTTACCTTGATACATTTAGTTATTCATTTTAATGTTTTAGAAAGTGGATTGAATTTTATATGATAAAATATATTATGTATTAATAGTTTAAAGTAATTTTATGTTGTTATTAAATTATGTATGATAAATTTATTTATTTATTTAATAATTATTTTAAAAGTTATATTAATAATAATTTTTGATTGATCCATCGACAATTCTACAGTATAAAAGTTTTTATATTAACAATATATAATCATTAAACTTATTTTAAATAGTATCTTTGTTTTCAGCTTTAATTTTTTCAAAAAATCGTTTTTTTTCTTTTGGTATAAAATTATGACACCAGATTCAAATCTAGAAGTTCCATTACTAAGCCGGTCTTTAGTGAGTAAAAAAAGTTTTATTTTATAAAAAATGGTAAACACTGAACACAATTTCAATCTCAAATCTGTAAGTCTGGAAACAATAATAAAAGAAAAGGGAAGTTTTATTTCACGAATCTAGTTTTAATTCCATCCATCCCTTTACTAATTTAATGGCTCCGGATTGAATTAAACGATCAATTACAATTGTCAATTGTTAATGAAAATATTTTTATTAATATAATTTATATCAGGATACATCAATGCCTTATGTTAATAATTTATATTTTGATAGAATATTTGTACGGTTGTACCAATAAACGAACCCGCATGAGACGCCATGGAAGGACAGAAAAGACTACAAGGACATGAATTATATGGTAAAAGTGGGAAAATGAAGGAAAAAACGTGAAGGGTTCAGAAAAGAACACAAGGACATGAATTATATGGCTTGAAAGACACAGCTTGAAGTCCTCATTTGCAAGTCATGTCTTATGACCTTCTATATTAAATAAATTAATATTTTTCCTTTAATCAATTATTTAATTGAAAGAAATTTTAATATTTTTAATCATGTTTTATTTAATACTTAAATTTATTTAATCAATATTAATTTTTTTATAAATCGTATTAAAAAATAATAATACAATAAAAAAATTATTAAATATTTTTTAAAACTTCAAAAAAGATATATTAAGTGTGAATCAAATCCAAATTCTTTTTCCCGAACTTATGTGTTCCTATCTAAATTTAACTAATTGAGTAGCATGTTGGTTTTTTATTGTGTAATATAACATTGTCATATTGTTTATCCGACTTATTAATTGAATAGTAAATTTCAGCCACCAAACTATCCTAAATATGGATCTTGCTTGGTGAAGAAACCTTCCTGTGTGTATTGTGATTGTTGATGGATAATCTCGATGGCATAATGGTATTGTTCCACGCAGCACTCCATCTCCCAACTCGAGTAACCTTTCCTAAAAAATTCAGAAAACGTTGTCGATTTTCGATGGAATCGAGAAATTAACCACTGTCCATTTTGTCTCGTTTTTCATTTATAAACTTGCTTACCAATAGGAATTAACGTTAATTTGTCGCCTACTTGTCCCCTCTCTTAGCCTAGTTATTCATTACTTCTTACTTAAAATTTAAACAACCACATTGCAAATGGTGCATCCTTGACCACATCTTGTCTCTTCCAACTCTTAGATTTCCACATGAGTGGATATTATCAAACATTATTTTATTTTTGTTCCTCGAATACAATACAATAAAGAAACACCAAGTGGCACCAAGTGGATAGACTATAAGATTCGTCTCTGGGATAAGCTCCGCCTTGTCAGCATCGCCATCCACGTCCCGTATCTAATCTAGCTTCAGATAAATCCTAGTGCATTTATTAATATATAAGCAATTGGTGTTAGTGATAAGTCATGAGGCTTCCATAATATTCTATTATTATTTCTTTATTATCTCTGATATAATTATTTGAACAACCATACTTTGACACATTTTGCACGGCTAACTCCAAACGAGTAAGCTCAACTCTCAAATTAGTAGTGATGAGTTTGAATGAGTATATAGTTTGTGATTTTATATAATAAACTACTTACGTTTTTCTTAATAAAAAATCAAATTCTTGAATCTAGCCAACTAATTAATGTATTTTATAAATTTTCTCCTAATTTAAAGTTTTTATTAATGACATGAAGATATTGATAAAATAATATTATTTTATTAAGCAGTTTAGTTTTAATGAATTATCAATGTAAATGTATTCATGCTATCGATTAATAACAGTTTTGGTGATGACTTTTAAAATAATTATATAAATTTCAATAACTTTTAATATATAACAATTAAGGATTTATTGATAGTATATTTTTCTCTACTAAATTAAAAAATAATTTAATAAAAATTATTTCAACAAAAATTAGTTTCTATTTTTTTTTTGTTGAAAAGCTTGTTTGAGTGTTTGACAAATAATTTTTTTTAATAATTTTTAGCATTTTCTAAAATGTTACTTGAAGTAACATTTTTTAAAAATGATAATTTTTAATTTTTTTATATATTTTTTCTTTTTATCCTCAATATATTTATCAAATTTTTTAATTATCTTTTTAAAATAAATCATAATTTTATTATTTTTCTGTCATTTTATATTTTTTAACTACTTCAATAACTAATTTTACAGAACACATATAATTTAATAAGTTATCTTTTTAATTTTTAGTTACTCGCTTTCAGTTAATTTTGTCAAATATAACCAAAATGTAATTATACCTTTTAAAAATTAATGTTATATAGTTACTTTAAAGTAAATGTTGACAAAGACATATACTTTAGTAACTAATAATGATATAACTCCACTTGTTTATCTCATGTTATATATATATATATATATATATATATATATTTATTTATTTATCATATTACTCATTAAATATTCTATTTTTTTATTTTTCATTAGGTTTATTTTCCTAGGGAGTATATAACAATTTTTTTTTTCAAAATTAGAGAGGTGTTAGAAATATATTTTTTATTATTGATTAAAATTTATTAAAAAACATAAAATTTTGAATAAGTTCTCTAAATAAGAAATGAAATTGACACAATCTTATTATATGCAATCATGAAATATATTTAAGAGTATATATTTTATTGGTAAAAATGAAAGACAATGTTATAAATTTTATAAAAATTAACACATCTTATTTAATAAACTGAGATAAAACACTTAACAGTTAAAATAGTATATTAAAGAGTGAAGTATTATCATTTTTGTTGATATTCACTAAGAAGCTTCATAAATTTCAATCATTAAATTGAGTGCTCATCTAAAATGTTTGTTTTCAGTACTTATTAGACCCCAAGTTACATCAAGCAAACATTAACCTAGATAACAAAGTGGTTTCGTTGGGCAAATTGTTTACCTTCAGATAAAGAAATAATTAAATGTCACCATCATTGCCTCATGTTGCTTACTTTCTGTAAACAAAAAGAAGCCATTACAAAACTTCGTCCGCACCTGTAACACACAGATTTCAGACACTGCAATCGTGAATCTACAGTAGATAAACAATGTCTTCTTTCTACTTCATACAAATAGAGTGCTAAAAAGATGGTGTCAAAATCCTAAATAGTGAATGATCTGAAAAGCCCAAAATCAGAGAAAATGAATATGAGCATTAAAAAAAAAGAGTCTAGGAGAATGCCAAAACGTGTGTACTTGACGGAACTAAGCTTCACAACGATTTATCATACAAAAATGTAGGCAGGAGGGTAAGAAATTAAGCAGAAAATGAGATAATCGAGCAATTGCATTTGGAACAATTTTGCTTCCAAGTCTCGAATAAAAAACACTTACGTCACATCGTTGTTCAGCGAAAAAAAAATAATAAGAAAAACATGATTCTTGAATGAAGTCCAAAATTAACAATTGATACAATCAAATGCTACCCAATTTTGGGCAGCCAGGAACTAAGGTAAAAAACAAAACACAGAGAGCAAAACGGTCTCTACCTTCTCAACTATGTACATATAGTTTTATTTTATTGAATTGCATTATATATTGTACAGAGACAAACAGACAGACCCAAATGAAAGGCCACGGAATCCATTCATTTCACGAGTTCCGATACTCATCCAATGGAATTCTCCCTACTAAGCTTCGCATATATCCTCGCTCTAATGTCTCTCCCCGATTCCACCCTCTCCATCGCAGGCTCCTCCTCGCACCCATTCACACTCATAAACCCGCCACGTGGCGACCCGAACACGCAACGGGTCAGACCCGAATACGACCCTTCCTCATCCAGTTTAACTATTCCGCGGACGAAGCTGTACGGCGAAGAATCGGAGAACGAAGAGTTAATGAGCACCGAAGTGGGAGAGGAAACAAACGACGACGACGATGAATCCGTCACGACGCGGAGTTGGTCGCTGGTGTGGGCGAAGAAGCACACTCTGCGGCGGCAATTTGTTCCGTCTTTGCAGAGCTGGGTCCGGTAGCGAGAAGGGTGGAGCCAGCATTCGAAGACGCCGTGCGCGAACTGACACGTGTCGCCCCTCTTGCAGTTCCCCTTCCGGTAATCGGGGCAGGAGGTGCCTGAGTAGTGGTACTTGCGGGGGTCACGGCGGCGAGCCTTCTCGGCGGGGTGGGCGTAGGGACACTCGGTCCAGTCGTGGGACCTGACACGTGGACAGTTCCGCACCTTGAACTGGAACATTCGGAAATGGTCGGAGGAGAATAATGAGCACGTGTCAGCATTGGAAGAGATCGACGGGGAGAGTGCTCCTCCTCCGTCCGCGTCCCAGGTAGGGATTTGAACGTTTGGGATCATCGTTTAGTGGTTCAGTTTGTTTCGGTCATTAACAATAAATATATAAAGTGGTGCCTGGTGCCATGGAAGGGGGCTTGCGGTTTGTTTAACCAAGGTTGAGTCAACATTAAGTAACAACAAAATATCTTTAGTCTCATCCGGTTACTATAATTAGCGGATAATTTTATTTCTTAAATATATAATTATAAATTTAGTTTAATCCTTCATTTGATTGGATTATTCTTTCAATATATTAAGGGATTAGTCTTTAACTTTTAATTAAATATATTAACTAAAACCATATATATCTATAGTTCCCATGATGACGTGTCCACTGTCCACATGGTTTGTTTTTGTCTAGCTTGCATTATAAGGGTTCGTGTTTAGCTTTAGTTTCTTTGTTTTTAGCGGTAACAACATTATATGTCTCAGTTGAATAAAACGACAAATGTTTCAATTTTGTTAAAACTCCGTTAAGTGATTGATTGATACTCCGTTACGGGATTGATAGTTACTATATCTATGCACGTGTATTTGTGTATGAGGAATTTGCAAAGGAATATAAGGCTTGTTTGGATTTTTGTTAAGAGGGGAATGCTGATTTTTTTTTAAATAGAATGATTCGTTGAACAGTTACATCAAGTTGCTGCTAATGTTATACATGTATTATGGTGGATTATTTGCAACATAGTATATTCTGTGGGTGGTTCAATACGTGTAGGCTGTGTAAACTGGTATAGAGGGAGCGGACTGGCCTGTTAGTCTGCTGCCTTCATTGCTGTAATTTTCTGCACTTCTTGTGCCTTTAATGTAATCAATGTTATTGCTGTTGAAAAGAAATTGTGAGTCAAATTTAATATATAAAATTTATTATTATCATTAATTGTTATAAAAAGATAATAACTTTTTTTTTTATAATTTTCATATGTAATAACTAAAATTTAGTTAAATAAAGGGTTATAATATATTTTTAATTGATAGCTTAATGTCAAATTTATAGGTGTTAATTATAAATGAGATAAAATTTATAGATCAATTAATGTTTTTTTTATTGTGTACCAATTTTTTTATTGATCGAAAAGGTAAAATTTAGGAGAGTTAAATACTCTTTTCATTTTTATTAATTAGTTGTCGTTTATGGTATTTTAGTAGGGTGACTGCTTTGATAAATAAATAACAAAGGAAAACATATTTATCCTAAATTAGATGCGGATACACATTGGAGATTGGCTAGGAAGAAGTCAGTAGTTACAAAGTTAAAATGATCTTTAATTAATTTTTATGCAACAAGAGACAAGACCTGAGCATTGTTGAAGAAACATTTTAGACTCATAAATGGACATACAAAGACAAGGCATAAAACTCCTCTGTTTAGGTGGCTGGGGCTATGACCAGGATAAATGGAGTTGGTGGTGAAGGATGCTTGAGGAAGGTGGAGTTGTTCCAGATTTAGTTTTCGACTTAGATGATGCATGGAACTGGCTAGTGACGTGGATGGTGGTAGGTTACTTTCAGGTCATGATTTTTTGTTTCTAAATGATACTCACACTCCCTTCCAGTTTTTTTTTTTTAAACTCAGCTCCCTTGCTTCCTCCACCGGTTATCATAATACTGAACCAAATCAAACATTACAGTCAAGGTACTATGAATATGAAACCTGAAATCCTATGAATGTCATAAATTTATTTTAAATAATAAATTTATTTAGAATAATATTTTTTTGGGTAAGAGTTATAAAATAAAATACAAAAAAAAAACCTAATATCAATTTTTCACTGACTCCGTTTATATTGAGACTTGAGAAAGATGGTTCCCGTTTGCTCCCGGTGGAGGCTCCGAGGCTGTGTATATACTCGACATTACTTTAGCTTGTTTTGTTGTTTCTTTCCCTTTCCCACAAGACTCAGGTCTCGTTCGCAAACGAGTCCCACACCGTCTAAACTTACCACAATATTAGCGTTTATAATTAGATGCACTGCATCACTTATTGTCCCTTCGGGGACATCCGATAAAATTGGAACGATACAGAGAAGATTAGCATGGCCCCTGCGCAAGGATGACACGCACAAATCGAGAAATGGTCCAAATTTTTTTCTCCGCTCTTTTTTGGTTTCCCTACTTTTTCCTATGAATCTGGTGACTAGGGTGCATTTCAAAGGAGTATGCACTCTCTCTCTCTCTCTCTTGAGAATTTTTATCACTGTTCGTACTTGCTTTTGAAGTGAGCACACTACGCACTGCACAATTGCACACCTTTTGGCAAAGTTTTCTTTACATTGCAGAGATAATTTTGTCTAAGTTTGTCTGCTCATTACAAGATTCAGATTTTCAGCATATAGACCTTTGAAAGAGTGAATAACTTGCTCTTTAATTTAAATAGGACAAACTGAACTAATTTGATAGGTGCTTTGGTTGGCTGCATATAAAGATCCTCAGAAAACATGTGTGGTTAAGTTGGTTGCAGTGGCTCCGTTATGAATGCTTCTAGTCTCTTATTTAAGCAATTTTTATTCGTACCTTATGAATACCTCTAGTCTCTTATATGCAATTGATTCTCATGATTTCTCTAAGCAAAACAACACTGTACTGATAAAGACCATATTAATTAGGATGTATTCCTAGCAATCTATGGCCACCAAACCACCTTCATTTTCTCCTTTCATTATTTATATTCCTTGCATTGCATCAATTGTTTAACTCCCGGGACGTAATTATTAAGGTGAAGCAAGCATCATAGGTAAGTTTATGTAGTTCGAGCACGGTGGGTAAGCTCATCTGCTATGATACATCCAAAAAGTTTGAGTAGTATTATTATGAATCGGATCATCTCAACGAGAAGAAAAGTTTGAGTATTGTATCATGTTAAAAGTCCACGTGACACTTTGGATTCAACTTTTATTTTCTGAAAATAATTTTTATTTTTGAATTTTTAAGGTTTAAAAACATGTATCTAAAAAAAATAATCTAAGGTGCCATTTCGTTTTTGCTTCTTTAGAAAAGAAAAGACTAAAGACATTCATTTGATGTTTTCAGTTCTGGACCTGTTCCAAATTTTAAATGAACTTATTTTCATTCTTATTTTCTGTTTTCTTTAAAAATAAAAACAAAAAACACTCAAAGAAAGTGTTATTCTATCTTTTCAGTTTATAAATTGTTTTCATGGAGAAATTACTGAATAAAACTAAATAAAAAAATATATATACTATAAAAATAATTTTATGTTAGACTGAATTAAATAAAGTATTAGTGGATATCCTTTGATAAATAATTTTAGAAAAAAATATATTCAAAGTATTAAATAATTAATTATCCATGAAATATGATTAGCCTGTATAAACAAATTCAAATAGGGAAATAACATATTTAATGACACATTTAAAATGATAAAATGTTAAAGGTTCTTTATAGGCAAATAAAATTTTATTAAAAACCAATTTCAAAGCACAAGTTGTGCCGAAATGACCCTACCAAAAGAGAATATAACAGTCTGCACTATGTCTTTTGCATTTTACCACTTCCACTTGCCACCTATTCGGGTAATCCAATATCGGTATGTGTGTTTAACATTAGAAACAAACTATTTACATAATTAAAAAATAACATAATTTATAAAAAAATATTATTAATTAAATTTATGAGAATGAATCGCATTCCAAATTTTTAAAACAAATTTTGAAAATATTCCACTTTTTGTTTCTAAAAATAGTTATAACTACATTTAATTGCAATTATAAACTATTAAGAAAATACACTTTGATTTAATATTTCCAAATTAAATAGATGAACATAAGAAAACTTTGAAGGCACCAAAATCATTCTTTACCTTATTTTAAATCATTTTCTATGCTCTCTAAAAAGTTGGAAAGAGGAAATTTTACCCTTCATTTTCACTCTTCCACCTAAATTTTTTAACTTTTTTTTTTTATTTATAAAATTCTCTTCCTTGCCCTCCCCTCCCTTCTAGGTACACCACACAATAACATCGAAAGTTCTTCTCCTGGAAAAAAAAAAGGCTTTAGGATCGCATGATAAACTCGTCGTTCCTCTATACACGATACATCGTCATACATGCATTTGGATGTAGACAAATGAAACAGAAATCTCAAGTATCTGATACTGTCTAGACCAGCTAGTGTAGTCACATATCCCTTGCTCACTTTAATTACCAGGCCTAAACGCTTGATAATTAATGGAAATGTTTTAAAGTACACTTCTCATATATTTGATTCAAAATAGTAAATGTTATCAACTTGAGAACAAGAGGGTTGTAGGAATCGAATCCAAACTCGGAAATTGTTATGCTAGTAACAATCATTCCCTTGTCAACCTAGGAATACTATGCTCCAACTTGAACTTGGCTGAATTATGATCATATTCCATTACCCTTAAGTGCAATCCACTTCCCAACTCCTGAAATTGAAGTGAAGGAAAAATCAGGTAGAAAATTTGATGTCAGCATATCAGGGGGACAGAGTCTGCCATATGCAAAACGTGTAAAAACTATTGATTAAAACACCAGTGAACTGACCAAGTGACAATCCATACAATTTTTCTACAATGTGAGACAATGTGAATATCTCACAGAAATTACCAGGACATGTTATACATTTATTTTTGTTTGGGCATAATAGCAGCAATAAGGTTTGAATAGAGACCTCAAACAAACTCTCTCGGCCCCTCCCCCACTAGACCGACCCCTAGTGGGTATAGGTTCAAGACATGTTAAACATTACTTATATAACATTAAATCCAAATCAATAGCCTTTGCATATATAAGAAGCCATCACATACATACACATGAAACCAAAAACTTAAATTACATGAGAGAAGTAACTAAGCAAATACATTGTATTATTGGCTGGATATGGGAGCACTATCTTCAGTAGCCATAGGCTCCACCTGAGGAGCCTTCTTTGCAATTGACTTTGGTATGTCAATATACTCTTGGATGCAACACTGCTGAGGATGCGACAATAGTATCAGCACATGACGGAATAGAACACGTGCCAACCCCTGTCCACTCTCCAAGATATAACCCTCATATTCACTAATGTTCAAGTGCCTCCACCAGTGTATCATAAACCTCCTGGGGGCAGTTATCAGGTCCAGGTTTATCATGAAGGTACATAACATCCAAAGTGAAGAGCTTCTGGTTCACAGGCCACTGATGCTGTGGTCGCTCTGATGATCTGCAGTAGAACAAAATCTACAATGGAGTAGCATGTAGCACATTGCATATTAGGATTCATAATCATAATACCATGCTAGTGTTATGTTACTCATAAATTTTAAATAGAATAAACCATCATTGTTGGTCCCCAATGATGCACAAATACAATATGTGTAAGATACGTGTAAGATTATTCTAAAATATATAAGAAACGATACATGCAAGATACATATAGAAATTCATAAAACATAACAAATATATAATTGCAATTTTGTAAATCCAAATTAAGAACATACTTCTTGGACATTAGTAATAAACATTGTACAACATTGCCATTATAAATCACTCACTATTGTTTACAATAGAATAGCGTCAGTCTCATTCCTTTTTGTTAAATTCATCAAGGGACAATTTTCTATATTGTAAATGCTTCAGTGTCTCATATGTTGTTGCATTGAATTTGTTGGAGGACAAGAATGAGGTAAAGTATCCAAAAGCTTAGATACGTGAAGCAAATTAAAGTGTCGGTATCGGTGCTTCCTAGAGTAACTGAAAGTGTCACTCTCTCTTTCTCTAACCGTCCTTAAACTAATGATAAGTATATAAGTAGTTCCTAAAGCATTAGAAATCATGCTACATAGTCCCTCAAGTATAGAAAGAAATTTCAAATTATCAGGGGATGCACCTGCATCCTCTCAGGTGAATGTAGGTCTGCCTATGCCTATAAACAAAGATTAAGATAGAAGGGTGTAAATTACTCTTATAAATCTAAAAGTCTTCCATACTCTAATCCAATCACAGGTTATTATATTTGATAATTCATAAAAAAAACTCAATACTTAAATATAAGACTAGTGATTAAACTAAAATAACTCTACAATCAGTTGACGAATACACTCCATGATAATTCAAAAGAATTTTAATTAGGTGTTTTATAATCGAAAATAAATAATTTAAAATTATATCTAACATAACATGGTTTTTAAAATCTCTCGCCCTAGTTCTCTACGACAACTCTTGCCTCCCCATAACTTTCATTCCTAATTAAGTAGTTCAAGCATTATATGCCTTGATAACTTCTCTCATTTTTCTTCTTATTCAATAAAATAATGCTAGAGATTTTTGTTATATCCTTCATCGGAAATTATTGCTGAGGAAGGGTTGTCTCATTTATGGCAATTTTTTAAAGCCTCCGAAGTTGTTTGATTGTCTCACAAGTTTTTATTTTATTTTTATTATTATTGTTATTATATATATATATGTTGTGGTCTTTTGTAGGTAGTTATATCAAAGGATGGTTTTGAGTTAATAGGAGCTTGACAACTTAAAATACAATATAATAGTATAGTTAAAGTTACCCCCTGATTTTTTTCACCAATATATTTCCTAAAATAAATATTCAAGCAAGATATTTTATAAAAGAAAGGAAATAGATTGATGTAATTTATTTTTCTTAAATTTTAAATTATATTTATCTATCCAAACACAACCTTAACAATTTCATGTTAGGTAATACTATTTAAGTCAATAGCTAATTATCAAATCAAAGAAAGAATTCAAGTGGCATTATTCTATTTAGCTCATAAGTGATGGAATTTGGGCCGCATCAAAAGATGGATACTTAAATATACTTTTTTTAGGGTGTTGCTAGGTGCACCCAACATTATTGTTGGTGCACCAGCACTTAAGGCGAAATGACAAAAATACCCTTGATCCGTAAGCCATTTAAGTTGATCCGTAAAAGGCTTACGAATCAACTTGATTCGTAAGCATTTTATGGATCAACTTGATCCGTAAGACTTTTACAGATGAAGTTGATCTGTAAGGCTTCTATGGATCAAGTTGATCCATTTTGTTCCGTAAAATGCTTACGGATCAAGTTGATCCATAAGTCTTTTATGAATCAACTTGATCCATAAGCCTTTTACAGAACAATACGGATCAACTTGATCCGTATCAACCTTACAGATCAACTTGATTCGTACGATTTTCGGATCATCCTCACACACACCCATCACAAATATGAAAAAAATATAGGAGCAGTTTTGATATTTTAAAAAAAATGTTGAGTACACCAACAATAATGCTGGGTGCACCTAACAACACATTTTTTTTTTACTGTATATTGAAATATACTTAAGCACCAACCTTAATTGCAAAATGAAAGTTTCAAATGAAGTTGACATTCGACTCCACTTAACGGCCGAGAAAAAGAACAACACTATACAGTAAATACAATTATATTATAAACATTTTTTTAAGACATTAAATTTATTTTAATAATTTAAATGAATTCTTACTTTTTATATTATAAGATATTAAATATTTTTATTTTATAGTGATTCTTCTTCTTTTTTTTACATTTTCAACTTACAAAACCTATTAATTTTTAATAATTTATTTACAAATAATTACAAATTAATATAAGAAATTAATAAGAAGATACGATGAATAAAAAATTATAAGAAGATATACATACATTATTAATATTTAATTTTAAGTAATAAATTTTTTTTATTGAAAATAATGTATTTATTATATTTTAAAGTAATATATATTTTATTATTTAATATAAAACTTTTTTTTTTCAATTTGAAAAGCAATAATAAATACTTTAAGAAAACCCATATAAAAATGAGTGTATCACTAAAAGACAAAAAAAGTGGGGAGTTTCTGTGAAAGGTGTCGTTGGAATTTGGAACACGTAGACGTTACTTTCATCAGAATTTAGATTTAGAAGGTGAGCTTGGACCGATTCTTTACTTGGTTTGGTTTGGTATTTGGTGTTGACTTTTTAACTTTAGTTCAACTTTGGCAACCAACTAACAATATAAATACTTACACCTCAGAACCCACCCCCTTCGTTCGGTTCAACTTTCTTTTCTTTGCCAACACTCCTTCGATTAGGGGTTTCGATCCCAAATTACAAATTGGTCGCCATGAACGCAACCTCATACTCTGCTCTTCCTTCTACGTTCCGCAGTCTCCATCATCGGAATTTCTCAGCGTAAGCTTGCTCTCGCATTTGCATTTCACTTTGATCGATTTAACATCAATTTCCTAAAACCTTCACCAAACCCTAGTTGTACTCTTCGCATCTTTCTATCTTTCGTTCCTTAATTCGACTTGTTATGATTATTTATTATTGAATTTCGCCGCTTTAGTCACTGTATGCTGGCTTTCATATAGGCGTGATAAAATAGATAGATTATTGTAATGAAAGGTGGTGCCTGAGGCCACTTTTCATGATACTGACTTTGAAATTGTTACTGCGGTTCCATGATCTGGTACTAGCCTGGATGGCTGCTAATGTAGTAGCATTGCATCTTCTGGGTTCATACGGCTACACACAACTTGTGTTTTGGCAGTTTTATCAATAAAGTTTTTTTTGGGCTTTTTTTTAAAAAAAAATACCTGAGTCAGCCATTCTCTTTCAAATTCAATAATGTCTTTTTTTTTTTTCTTTTTGTGAATGTCTACCTGCAGCAAACACTGGCTTCGGATTTATCACTTGTAAGTAGAGTTTGCTAACTAAAATGCTTTGTCACTCTTTATTTTCAGGTTTTGTTCTGATATCCAAAATCCTGGCTATGTTGATTGCCATTCAAATTGTAATAAGTCTACATCTCAAGCGTCTTTGTTTTTGTGTTCCGACTCCAACAGTAGAAGAAATGGTGTTTTTGGTAGACCACTTTGTGTGAACCCCTCTGGCAGGAGAAACCTAGTTGGTCCAGCTTTTTATTCTCTGGAGACTAGTGCTTATGACGTGGCTGCTTTAGAATCTCCTTCCCGTGTTGCAGAAGAAAAAGTTGGTGTGCTGCTTCTCAATCTAGGAGGACCAGAGACATTGAGTGACGTCCAACCTTTTCTGTTTAATCTTTTTGCAGATCCTGTATGTTAGTTTGTTTTTGTGCTTTTTCTACTGTTGATTTTTCTTTTTCCTGTCTATGTAAATTCCATTAGCATTAGTACATGTTCATATGATTTGTATGCTAATGTGTTTCTTGTATTGACATAGGATATCATTCGTCTTCCAAGGTTGTTTCGGTTTCTCCAGCGACCATTGGCAAAATTGATTTCTGTACTTCGGGCTCCTAAATCCAAGGAAGGGTATGCTGCTATTGGTGGTGGCTCTCCTTTACGAAAAATTACAGATGACCAGGTGGAGTTTAAATTTTTTGGTTTTCCCATTATCTGCTTTGTGGAGCTTTTATCTTTCTGCAACATGAATCTTTTTTGGCCTTTTCCTGATACAGTCAATAAAAATTCTCTGTATTGGTAATGTGCTGGAACTAATGAAGCTTTTATGGTTCGTTGTCCATGAGCAGGCACTTGCAATTAAAATGGCTTTGGAAGCAAAGGGCATCTCTTCAAATGTCTACGTTGGGATGCGATACTGGTACCCATTTACCGAAGAAGCAATTCAGCAAGTAAGTTCTCTTGCTTTTTGGTCTAACATTGTCTTTCTGCATTATTCCCATCATACATCCATTTCCTCCTTTCATAATTAAATCACACACAGGATAATTAATCATGAATTACATTATTTATTCTGAGCTCCACTGTATCACCTTAGGCTTGAGTCTAAAATCAAAAGCTTGTCTTGCGTGACAGATTAAGAGGGACAGAATAACAAGGCTTGTGGTACTACCCCTTTATCCCCAGTTTTCTATATCCACAACTGGATCAAGCATCCGTGTTCTTGAGCATATATTCAGGTACTGCTTATTGGCACTTTGTCAATGCTCTTTGGTGATTCAAGGATTATTCTTAATCAACTGATATCATCATTTAATTGTCAGGGAAGATGCCTACTTGTCTAAGCTCCCTGTTTCCATTATAAACTCTTGGTATCAACGAGAAGGTTATATTAAGTCAATGGCTAACTTAATTCAGAAAGAGCTCCAGAGTTTTTCTGAACCAAAAGAGGTGGGTTATTCTTGTGTTAAATGCTTTCAACATGATTCGTACGTAAATTGAAGGCTATGTGATGTATTTTACTGCAGTCTGAAGGTGTATCTTGTTTTTTCTATATGTTAGGTAATGATATTTTTCAGTGCCCACGGTGTACCTGTCAGTTACGTTGAGGAAGCTGGGGATCCATACCGAGACCAAATGGAGGAGTGCATCTTCTTGATCATGCAAGAGTTGAAAGCTAGAGGAATTAGTAATGAGCACACTCTTGCTTATCAGGTTTTTTTTAACCCTTTCAACTTGCTTTTCTTGCATCCTGAGTTAAATGGGGATTTCATATTTAATTGCTGGGTTGTACTCTATGGTGTACTTTTTATTTTTTTGATATCATACATTTTTGTTGGATGAATTTCCAGAGTCGAGTGGGTCCTGTACAGTGGCTGAAACCATATACTGATGAAGTTCTCGTTGAGCTTGGCCAAAAAGGTGTGAAGAGTCTTTTAGCTGTTCCAGTGAGGTACATTATTATTGATATTTTACGCATGTTGATTTTAATTCTAGACAGTAGCATATGGATTTTATAGTACGTTACTTGTTGCAAGTTGTGAATATCCCAGAGAGTAAAAGTAATCTTGTCTTCTTGTGTCCCAGTTTTGTGAGTGAGCATATTGAAACCCTTGAAGAAATTGACATGGAGTACAAGGAATTGGCTCTTGAATCTGGCATCAAGAATTGGGCACGTGTACCTGCCCTTGGTGTTACCCCTTCCTTCATTACAGATTTAGCAGATGCAGTAATAGAAGCTCTCCCATCAGCAACAGCAATATATGCACCGACCAGCACCTCTGAAGATGTTGATCATGACCCAGTTAGATATTTTATCAAGATGTTCTTTGGTTCAATCTTGGCATTCATCTTGTTCTTGTCACCCAAAATGATCACGGCATTCAGGAATCATGTCATTTAGAAGAATTAAATCCTGCTTGCTGAATTCAATCTGCAAGCATATAGATGAAGCCTATTGATAGCAACAAAGTATACTTTGATTTTTTGTCTTTGTTTTACTTATTTCAACCTCTACTGTATACAGCACAGAGCTATAAGGAAGCAATTTTTCGCACTTGATTATAATGAGAACTTGCACCTCGGCTTAAAGAGGATTCAAAGAATAATAATTGTAGACCAGGATCTATTCAGGAGCCAAGAGGCATTGTCTCCATCTCCGATATTAAACCCCGAACAAGTTATTGATTTTTGTATATTATTTATTTACACTTTCTCTACATTTTATATCTGCATAAACTGTTTAATTATTGAGCAATGTTTCTTTCTCACGCCAGAAGAATGGGGTGTGAAATGGATGAAAAGGAGAGAAAGGGGGAATAGGTGAAAAAAAAGTAAGAAATGTGATAACTCTTACATTTCTTTTTCATGTTTGGCCAGATTAATATCACTCCTTATGATTATGCAAAATGCAATTTTTTATCAGATATAATTCTAGCAAATTGTGGATAAATTTTATAAGTATTATTTTTCATGTTGAGAAATAAATTGAGGGGAAGAGAAAAATATGAAATTCTTGAAATTTATTTTTAGATGAAATTTAGAATTCTTGAATATTAATTAATTAAAATTTATTTTAAAATCTTAAATTAAAATTCCATTTAATAAAATGCCCAAACAACAAATTATAGTCTAGAAAAATTTTAAATTCCCTGAATTATTTTCCCTTCTTAAAATACTCTATCCAAACTCACTTTTGTGCTCTCTTTAAAGTAAAATAGAAAGAAATTCAGCAAAAAAAAAGTAAAATAGAAAGAAAAGGAAAGCTCTCTTTAAAGTAAAATAGAAAGAAATTCAGCAAAAAAAAAGTAAAATAGAAAGAAAAGGAAAGAGAGAAAAAAAAAAAGATGGATTAGTAATGAATAAAATAGTGAAAAGATTGTTACTTAGATGGATAGAAACAAGTGAAAAAAATACTTGTTTAGATGAACCAAAAAGTTAAAAGAAATTATATGAAAAAATTATATTTTATTTCATTACTTTTTCTTAACATAAAATAAAATTACAATTTTAAATTTTGTTGTGGAATCATTTTTTAATAAATTAAAATAAAAAATGAAGCCATTTTGTTATAAAGAGAAACCATTTTCTCTCCCCTATTTCATGCTAATTCAGGGGAAGACTTTTCAAGTGAGTTTCACGAAAATAATTTCCTTCCATTATATTTCACTTTTCATGAAATGGTAAAATTTATCGTTTTTTTAACTTATGCCTCTATTTTTCATTTTCTTCCACTCAATTTCGGTAGATTTCTAAGGAAACAGTAGGTTGAGTAGACTACTTTTCTCATATGAACATCCTCCAAAACACCCTCTGAATAAAGGCAAAACGCCATTCTAATTTCTCACCGTTATTTATCCTCCAACATACTTCTAAATTTATTGAAACAAATTAAAAACAACTTATGAACAAAGTGTTTCTCATAAATTAAAAAAATTATAAATACTCTTCCAAACACCATTATACCATAAAATTGACCATGAAACCAGATGAAATAAACTAAATCTAGCGTACCTCATTGCCCGAAGGCTCCTCACTATGCAAAGGTATGGGGGAGGAATACGGAATGCATCCTTACCCTTGCATATGTAAAAAGAGGTTGTTTCTGGATTCGATCCATGATCAACAGGTCACCAAGGCATAACTTTACCGCAGTGTCAGGGCAAAGATAATGAAAATTTTAAATTATTGTCATAAGTTCAAATAAGCTTCCCAAAGTTGCCTCCAAAATGTGTTTCTATTTAACAGTACCAAGATATTCAAAAAGTAAAAAAATTCAATACACCAATTCTTCCATCTAAATAGTGCAATGCTACATAGTTGTCACTAGTACAATAAACGGTGAAAGACAATAAAAATAGTCAATGAGAAGGGGAGGGGAAGGGTGGCAAAAATATCAACTCTTGGGTGATGCTTTAGCAACAGCACTATGGGGTGCCTGAGCATTACCATCACCATCACCAGTATATGCCAGAGTGTGTGTATAACCAGCACCAAAAGAACTGTTGCTGTAAGAAGGCGGTGCCTGACCATAACCAGGCTGGCCACCCTGAGGAGCACCATATGTTTGATGACCGTACCCTGGTTGCACTGCACCACCATAACCAGATGCTGGTGCTCTCTGAGAACCTGACTCTGGTTGAGCATACCCAGAAGGAGGGGGCTGCACAGGATATGCTGACTGATCATAGCCTCCTCCAGCACTAGGAAACTGTGACTCTCCATAAACAGGTGAATTGCCAGTCGGCTTTTGAGATTGAGGGGTTCCATAACCAGGCTGTGGTTGATTGCCATAAGCTGCTTGGGATGTAGGGGGAACCCCATAACCTGGCTGAGGAGTTCCTTGAAGTGAGTAATTGACAGTGTTTGAACTGGGCTGTTGATTGGTAGGATAACCTTGCTGCACAACAGTAGTCGGTTGGGCAGAAGGAGCTTGGGCTGAATCTCCCCGTGCTGCATAGTTTGCAGTGTGGCCCTCCTGCGCCGGGTTACTCCCACTGCCATAGCCAGTAGCTGGGCCATAGCCTTGCTGCTGATCAAATGTCGGTGGCTGCCCATACCCTGAGTGTGATTGCGCATTATATGCATCATAGCTGTCCTGTGCAGAACCCTGCTGTCCTGATTGGTTACAACCAGAGGAAGGTGGCTGACTGTAATTGTATGCAGAGCCATCGGCTGGAGGTGCAGTACCCCCAGGATTTTGTGGTTGCTGTGGCTGTTGACTATAGTAATCATAACCACCACCATGAGTAGACTGCTGGTGGGGGTGGTGCAGTAGACTGGTCCCAATTGGTGGAATATCCACCAGGTTGCTGGGCAGGATAGCCTGCATATGGTTGCTGAGGCATGTTATACTGGGGTGATGGACCAGAGTATGCTCCAGGTTGCACATAGCCATAACCAGCTTGCTGCATTGGAGCAGGGGGAGCCCAGTCAGAGGGTGGTCGAGATTCGTAACCTTGTTGAGGATAACCACCAGACATTGCAGGATTTATAACACGATTCTGTGGAGACAACCATTGAAACCAAAAATAAAGATTGAATTCAACCAAGGTTCCACATAGTACACGTATACAAAGCAACAGATGCACACACATACACGGGTTAAAGTTACACAAATAAAAATCAACATATAAAGAACACAAGATGAGGGTGAGCCCTGGTGCAGCGGTAAAGTTGTGCCTTGGTGACTTGTTGGTCATGGGTTCGAATCCGGAAACAGCCTCTTTGCATATGCAAGGGTAAGGCTGCGTACAATATCCCTCCCCCATACCTTCGCATAGCGAAGAGCCTCTGGGCAATGGGGTACGAAGTTTTTTTAAAGAACACAAGATAAAGGATATATCTCTTGCATTAACTGATTGCATACAAGATCAGAAAGGGATATAAATAACTACATACCGTACTGGTTCGTGATAAAACTGAGTTACTCCAGCTGAAGAACACCCTTTACCTAGTTGAATTGAATGGGTACAAAAGGAAGCATGGACCATAGAAGCAGACAAGCATACAATATTTATTGCCTTAAAAGGGCAATCCCTCATATAGTATCTCAAAATATGCAAGATCTTGTTCCAATTGCTACACAATATAATATATCATTCATAATCATATATTAATTCAACAAGAGACTCTGGCTGGACTACAGATATTTCAGTGTATAAGATGGAGAAACCCTAAATGCAAATATGTACACTATCGAGACAACTTCTCTGTCCTCCCATGTACATCCTCTTAACCTTTCCTTGACCCAATGTAACAGGTCAACCTCAGAGGATCATCAAATAAAAAAGCAAATAAAATTAAATATTATTTTAATGGAATGGGAATCTAAAATAAGGGTAAAGGGCCTGTAAACATATTTACTGCATGCAGCTCAAACTTCACAAAAGATTACAGTTAAATGACACAAGAATAAGAAAAAAGAAAAGAAAAACACATAAGAAATGTACAACCCATTACACACGTCAGAAACAACAGAATATAACAGAAACCTTGAACAACATAACTTGTTAGTTGAAACAACTACGATTTAAAAATGGATAAAATTAAAGTGCTTCACAATGGGCAAATTTCAGGCTGATATGTCAAATGGCAATGTAAGTCCAATATAAGACACAAGGATAAAATATTATTTCAAGTATATGAAGGTTTTTTTGAGGAGTGAACTGAAAAGCACAAATGGTATAGTTGAAAAGGATTTCAACACAATAATTCAATATTCAGTTTAATAATGACACTTCATAGAGTACAAAATATTGATAGGAGACTACTGCCCGTGATAATAAATATCAAAACTGAGATTTAGAACCATACCAGGGCATGCCGAGGGAACAACAACAAAGGAATTCACGTTGGTGTCACCAATGGTGCAATAGACTAACCCTACAATAGTCCCAATAATAGGATCAGTCATAGGATACACAATTAAGAAGCATATTCCATTGTCGAACAGGCTATAATCCCAATGAGTATCCACTTGGACCAAAAATTGCCATAATTACAGTAGCCTTCACGGCCCCAGGAACCTAAACCACAAAAATGATGAAAGACCCACCTCACCAAAGCACTGGGCTAACAGCAAAACTTTACCACTGTTAAAACAGTCTTTGCAAGAGCTTGGTATCTTGGTCAACAAAACTGAACAATGCAATTCTCAAATATTCCCACCAATATCCTCAGTTTGTGGATATATAAAAAGAGATAATGAGCAAGACATATTATCTACCTATATAGCAGACAACAGATACACACACAAACATAAAGACACAGTTAGCAAGTCAGAATTAGAAAGACCCTGAAAGTTTATGACCATCAACAGAAGCCTAGACTAAACCAAAAAATAATTGTGCATATTACTATTATATCAAGACAACTAATTGAACAAGACAACATGCAGTTGTCAACACCATAATATAATGTATCAAATAAATGATGATTACTGCAGTGGCCAGTCTCCCTAATCGTATTTCCACTTGGCGAGCAGATGCAATTGGAGATTACAAGCAGAAACACCATAACAGCAATTAGCAAATTAATGTATCTTCTACCTTTGTGCATTATTTTTATAGTAGTCTTGAAAGTTGAAACACCTAAACAAAATGAAACTATGCACTAATTTTCTTCTGAGAAGAATACAATAAGTAACATAGGTCCAATTAATCAAAGATGTATCGTATAAGTTAATTAATGATGGTCATGATATGATGCAATATCATTAATAATATCAAGGAATTAATAATCAATAAATTAGTAGTATTAAATATGAACAAAATAAAAATCATTTAAGCCACCTAAAGCAAAAACCATCACATAACTTACCAAAGTTATTTTTTCCCCTGCAAAGGAACAAAAGCAATTGTTGAAGAGAGTCCAAAAATCATGAAACATGTTAAAGAGATCCATCAGTTCTAGTTTTATATTTTAATATCGTAAGAAAAAATAACAAGACCCAACAGGCAATCACAAGCACACAGTATTCATCTAACAATCACATAAAGCATGGACATAAATTCACCTATTTTGATCAAACATCAAGATTATTAGATTTCTGCAGTATACAGAACACAAAACTCAGTAGAAAATCCACAATTTTAAACACTCAACTAGACTTGGCACAAGGCAGGTAAACATGCTAAGCTAAATGTAACAAAAAGAAAGCACCCTTAACATACCTCACCACTAATGACTTAATAAACTAACTGCTTTGCAGGCTCAATTTGCTCAGGAGTACCATCAATTTTTAATGTTCTTTCAGTAGATGTGTCACCCAGGGGAAGATGCAGAAGTATCACCTGAAAAAATATAAATATTAGTGAAAAGCAACACTAAATAGGAATTTCCAAGTCTTGAGAGTCTGCTGTTAAGTGTTACCACAGCCTATTTTGAAATTAGTAGTAATCACAAAGCCACAGTAAAAAAAAACCATAGCAACTAAATCAAAGCTAACTATGGTTTATCACCTACATCTAACACACAATGAAGACAACAATATAATATTTATCACTTAGAAGTGAAAACCTGAATCCGTGCTCCAGTAGAAGCTTGCATATTCTTTATCGTTTCTCCACCTTTACCAATTATAAGGCCAACCTGAAGATTCACAAAACAAACCATATGAACCACCAAACAGACCAGAGAAAAATTTATCCTCAATAAAGAACACACCAATAACATAAAACACTGTACAAAGCATAAGCTTATACACGTCTCCTTTTCACACCTTATTATTTGGGATTTTCATGACAAATTCATCCGACCCAGCTTGTCCGGTCAGTCTTCGAGTAACAATGCCAGAACCCCCAGATTCAGCCTGGTACAGAAACAATTCATCTTATATCATCTTACTATGACTAGCATCACATCAACATCTAAGATAATTTAACAAAATCCTAACCGTACTTAATTTATAAAAAAAAAAAAAAAAAAAACTCAATAAGGTGCGATACCTCAGCAAGAACTTCATTGATGAGTTTCTCAGCAGACAGGCAATCGCATCAGGAGTGCCCATAAGCTCAACCATCCTAGTGGAAGAATTAGGGTCCGCATCGATATCACGAGTAATTTGAATTTTGGCACCAGACTGCAACTGGAGATACTTAATGGTCTCTCCACCTTTACCAACAATCACACCAACCCTGCCATTAGCACGCTGCTTGGCGAGCTCGATGCCGGAGGGTTGGTCTTCGTACTTGCGCTTGAGGGGGGCGTAATCCTCCGCCATTGCCACAAACCCTAAACTCGCTACTCTGTCACGTTACTGTTCCCCTGGGGCAAGGGAGAAAGATTAGATATTTTGCTTTCCCTGTGCAAGTGCAACCCCAAACAAAATAAGGTCTTCAGTTCTTTTTCTTTACGTCATCCACAGAATTGAGATTCGACAATCGAGACTTTACTTTGTTTAATTTATTTTTCTATGACTGTTTGTATAAATAATTTAATTTAATCAAGTATTTGTTTAGTGATAAGCTTTTATTAAATGCATAAAAATAGAATTTTTTATATATAGTATGAAACATTTTTATTTATTTATTTAAGATTTAATGTTAATAGTTTATAAAATATATTTTAAAAATAAAGAATTGAATTTATATATATATATATATACATATATATTAATATAAAACATTGAAATTGATAAAAATATTCATATATAAAAATAATAATAACAATTTATCTCTTAATATCAATTATTTTCAGTATTTCTACATATTTATAAATCTTTATATTTTATTTATTATTTTTTATACAACATTTTTAAAGTAACTAAATTAAAATACATATTAGCATAATTCTAAAATTATTCGAAACTTTATTATATGTTACACGTGAATTTTAGCTTACTAATTTTTATTTATTGTATTTTTCTTGTATGCATGTAACATGGTAAGTTGACTTTTATTTATTACAAATTAAATTAAAAATTAAAATCATAAAAGTTATGTTGTTTATAAGATATTTTATAAATCAGATAAACTAAGTCGCGTTATTTTATATGAAACAAATAAAACAATGGGGTTGAATATTTTTATTTGAGAAAATAATTTAATGTTTACCAATAGTTCAGAATTAAACATTTTCATTTTATTTTGAATTTTCATAAAATATGTACAGGAATTATCTCAAATTAAATTGACCCCCACATTGCAAATAATCCTTCTTTGAAATTTCACTTCCCATGGCAATCAACACTTAATCACTTCCCTGGTTTGATACAAAATTTCGAAAGAAAAAAAAAATACAGAATAGTAAGGAGACAGAGTCCGTCCCTGCTCCCTCCCTTATTTTTGCTTCCCTTCCAAAGGAGTAGGCACTTAATAATAAATCCAAACATTAAACTGTGTAAACACATTCTTTGTATTAAATTCTTTTTGAATGGCGACTAGGCGAGACGAAAGGAGCTGCGGAAGGTGTAAGGTAGGGAAGAAACCTTCAGTTCAAAAATATCTATTGAAACGCCATTAATCAGGAATAGGCGATGAGACTGAAATTGGTCCAATGTAAGAACCGTAACTTACAAACCAAACATTAGTCATTCAGAAATTGTTTACTCTCAGGTACAGATAATAAACATTCAACCTCAAAGGGGCCTGAAACCCCGTAAAAGCATTCAGAAACTGTGACAAGGTATTGTATGGACACAATCTCCATCAAACATGGGTGCTTCTTAGCAAGGTAAACTACCATGTAGTTGCTTATTATAAAATAGCTTCGATGCCAAGAAAATAGATTGAATCGACCTCACTTTGTCCACCAATGGAGGAAGTCTTTGCGCCTATTGATCTTTTTCTGCAGCTGGAGGAGTCCATACAGCAAAGCCTCAGCAGTTGGAGGACAGCCTGGAATATATATGTCAACAGGAACAATCCTGTCACATCCCCGAACTACGGAGTAAGAGTAATGGTAGTATCCTCCTCCATTAGCACAACTTCCCATTGAGACAACCCATCTAGGCTCAGGCATTTGGTCATAAACCCTGCAAGAAATTTTCATCATCACATAGAAATTTGTAAATTTAATTAACTTAGTTTTGCCATGCCTAAAACAGAACATGACTAAAGTTCTAAGGCAATAACAATAACAAATTAATATAAAGAATAACAATAATATAGGAAACAAGGAATTTCACAGGGAAATTGTAAAGAGGAGATAAAAAAAGGGCATGAGAATTAATTACTAATGTTTCATGAACATCTATTGTAGAAAAAAATCCCAACAACCAAATAGATAAGGCATTACAATGGACGTAACTGCCAGCATTATGATATAAGTTCTTAAGATTGTAGAGAGCAATTTAGATCCCAAAAGGAAAAAAAAAAACTGACAATTTAAATTAAAAAAAAAAGTTGCAGAGTCTTACAAGTGGTATAGCAAGCTGGCTAATGGCCAAGAACAAAACTTATAAGGGGGCACTTGGAAGAACTTATGGAGAGTTTATTGTATTAACGCTTAATTAAGCAGTTTACCGAAACACATATAAAGATGAGGAACCAATAATCTGTGTTATAGAAGGGTATAAGAAGTGACATTCTCTTGTACTCCTTTTCTATAACAACTGATGCAAATTAAAACCTTATTTTATACTTTATAGTTACAGGACATAACTCAGAATGTTCCCACCTCTAACTCAATGCAAGACAATCACTATCCACATTAGAACCTCTTTTGGCATGCACTCAATCAAACTATTTTCTATAGCAGCATGCATACACAGAGAGACAACTCTATATTAGCTACCCAGCTATTACTTAGTTTTATTTCAGGAAGAAAGGCAAGGTAGCAGAGAATTAGAAGCACGTGGAGGCAATGAGATAAACAAATGTAAATGGGGAATCAGTCTGGGGGAGTAGATTGCAACAACCAGTGGTGGGCAGTGGACGTAGGAACCTGATTCTGTTAGTGATATGGAGTGAGAGAAGAGGACAGGAGAAGCAAGGTTCAGTTCAAGTGACGGAGTGAGGAACTGAGGATTGGGAAGATAGGAATCAAGCCTCTCAAAGAAACTACAGACTACAGTTAGTGTGTCATTTCCATTTTATATATCAATGTTCATTTTCAGTATTTAGCGATCCCTATCCGGTACTGTTATCAGCATTATCAGAATAATAATGAACTCTACGAGATTTCTTCATTAAAACAGTATCCTAGTTCCACTTTCCTACCAATACTAAACTCAAAGGTTACATCACCAAAACAAGAGTCAATTAAAACAAACAAAACACAATATCATATGCAAGATTAAATCTCCCTGGAGTGCAATTTAGTCACAGAAATCCTCAATTAACATACATTCATTCAACTCCTTCAACACCGACCATAAAATTTATCTTTAAAATTTCCTCAACATGTATACAACAGCCTCCAAATCGAATATTATGTATCCACACACAAACAAAGCAAATCAGTGCATCAAGTGAGTCATGTGATTTTGAATCTACGGTGGAAAGGAATAAAAATAGGGAAGTAAAAACCCTAGAAAAGGGATAGAGGGAATACTTGCGAAGAGCGGGAGCCATCTTGTTGGTGAGAGTGCCAGCGACGATCATGCAATCAGACTGGCGAGGGCTGGGCCTGAAAATGATGCCGAAGCGGTCGAGATCGTAGCGGGCGGCGCCGGTGTGCATCATTTCGACGGCGCAGCAGGCGAGGCCGAAGGTCATGGGCCAGATGGAGCCGCGCCGGGCCCAGTTCATCAGATCGTCAACCTTCGAGATCACGAACTCCGCCGCCTTCGACACGCCGGCGGGAGGGGAAGCGGACGGAGGCGGTGGAGGGGCATATGGGGCGGGCGTGGGTGTGGATGTTGATGCGTTCAGAGATGGGAGCGTTGTGTGGAGGGAAACAACTCTTTGAGGGGAAACCAGCTGAGGGAAGCGTGAAGAGGCTCGACTCAGAAGAGCCATAGTGATGCTATGCTATGAGCCAAGAAAGACACTCTCTCTCCCACCTACATGAGGTTTGTATAAAAACAGAAAAGACTCTGTGTGTTTTGTTCTACAGGCCCTGAATTTGACTTCTAAGCTTCACAGGCCCTGAAGGGGAACTTTCTTAAATAGATGTCTCGGTAGTAGAATTTACATCTACATTTTGGATAATAGAGTGCTAGAAGCAAATTTTGTAGGTGCGGGAAGCAAAAGTGGTAGTAGAAAGATCGAACAGAAATCCTTTTGAGTGGGGTAAAGGCCCAATGACATATATGATTTATATTCCTTCACTGTCTACGCAGTCACAGAGTGCTTTGTCCTCTTCACTCTTCACTCGCATATTTCATGGCTGATTCTAGTTTTCAACCACGAGCGGGAATAAAGGTACGGTGACTTTTCACTTTGTTTTTATTTTAGTATTTTGTACCATAGGAGATACTAGTAACAATTAAGCTACACTCCGTTGATTCTTCTTTATCATCTCCTAGTTCAAGTTCTTGATGAACATTACTCCGTCTATGGTTTATGCATGAAAAGAAAAAAAAAATGTCAAGATAGAAAGAAATAAAAGGAAACAAGATAAGGGAAGAAATTATAAATTTAATTAAGCTAAAATGAAAAGAAAAGAAAAGAAAATCTAAGAATTAATTAACAGTTGGCGTACAGTAGTTTCCAGGAAGTAGTAGTAGTAGTGTATATTTCATCGGGATTGGGTTTTAATAATAAATGCTCAGAACTCAAAACAAGTAATGGCTTATTGAAATTTGCAACCTGCATGCTGTGAGATCAGCACCATGCTGATTTTGAGCGATTCAACTTGGACTTGTCGTTATTAATGACTGCATCATTGAATCTGGATCTGGTGCATTCGTGGACCATGCTCCGGAGTATAACATTTTGAAAAACGAATGGTCCTGATTAAAATATGAATGATGCCATGCAACACAACACAGTACTGTCATTAGATCAACTGAGCTTTGCGATGGAAACTATTATTATTGATGACGGCTTGTGCCTCTCCTCAGACAAATAAATCACAAATGTGCCATTCTGCCAAGGAAATAGTGGTGCCATCCTAATGAGAAAAGAAGCTAGTGCAATGTATATAGTCAACGATCGAAATCAGTGAAACCTCATCTGATATCAGATTTTCACTTCATGCAAGCTAAAACCCGACGCTAAAAAACGATTCAGCAAATTTTATTTTCATAAGGATACATAAAATTAATGATATGAATTACGTTGTTATTTTCATATATTTTGATTACTATGTTATCTTTCTTATAAAATATTATATAGTAAGCATTTCTAGTATTGTATAAGCATTTATAAATAGGAATGTAGTGTGAAAATATAAATAAAAAATATTAAAAATATCATTCAAAATATATTTTAGTATATTTTAGTAACGAAACCTTAAACAGATCATTCAAAATTAAATTTTAAAACGTCAAAAATATATTTAATTAGTATACTATTTTTAAATATTAATTTATAAATTTTCAATATACTTGATGTTGATACAAAAATTGTATAATGATTGAATAAGTTGAAAATTTAATTCATTAATAAATTAAAAATAAAATATTAATTTGATTTAAAATAAAATACAAAAGATGTATATCATAAAATTAAAAATACGTGTCTACTTAAAAAGAGAGTACACCGTGCATACAAATATTATACTTTTTAATAATAAAAACTCAAATATGTTGCAAACGTGAATTATTATTAAATAAGGGCACTTTAATCACCTCATTTAAAAAAAAAACCATTTAGGAATTTTTCTATTTAAATTTGGATTTAAAAAAAACAATATAAAAATGTATTTTAAAAGAATTAATATTTTAAAAATAATTTATGTTCATAATTAATATTTTAAAAGTTAGTTTAAAATAGTTAATTTTGTTTGAATTAAAAATTAATTTTAAAATGTATTTAAAATACTTTTTAAAACTTAGAAATCTTACACCAAAAATAAATATATTTATCTTGAAAATTAAAATTTTTTTAAAGCTTAGAAATCTTACATCAAAATGGATTCCCAAGTCCCACCGCTAGAGAAAAAGGCCATCAAGTATCGATAATTATAGTTGATATACGGCAGAGCAATAACTTAATTTTTTTAATTTAGATTTCTAGTTAAATTTTAATTTACGTGGTAGCTAAGATATTACGTACCTATCACATCTTCCTTTCACGTTATAACCATTGTTCAGAAGATAGTCTCATAAACATTTTCATGTGAACCAGGACACTGAAAATGTAAAAGTTTCTCAACTAAGAGGGCAAATAAATTAAGAAGGCTTGAAAATGAAATTTAACTTGGGAAAAGTTTTATTTATTTATCTAGACAAGTTAAATTCTTAAGATTGATGGTAAGGTCAAATTGATTAAAGATCTCGTCCTATTACAAAGTATTTCCAAATCTTCAGTGAATAAAAAATTATTTTTTATTTTAAACATATGACCGTGCTAATTTTTGTAAAGCAAATGCCAGTATCATAAAGGATGTTGGTTAAAAAATTTAAAATATAAATATTTTTATTAAAAGATGAAAATTATATTGTCTGTGATATTAAGTTTTCCTATAATTTACCCTATAATTTTTTTTTAATTTCTTAATCAATATCGTATAAATACTGGTTAGCAGAACTTTTTTCTTAAAATAAGTTTCATATTTTTGTATAATAAATACTTCTTTTGATAAATGTAAGAGTATATTTTGAAGATTCAAAATCAAAGGGTACTACTTGGTGCATCTAGCAATTTTTCAAAATTCTAAAAATATCCCCTGCTAACTTCTTCACGCACCATTCATTTTGTTGCTTTCTTCTATGCAATCATTCATTCTCGTGAGAGGTGGTTCTTCGTTGTTGTGTCCATTTTGGTTGAGACGCATTGGTTGCGGTGGTTCATTGACAAGTGGTGGTGGTTGGTGTGGCTCTTAACGTTGGATGCAACATACGTTGATTTTCTTCTACAACTTCGATCTAGTTTTATACGGATTTGCAATTCGTATAAAACTTACAGATTGATAATCTTTAAGTTTTATATAACTTAAGGATTAACAATCCATATAATTGTTACGAATTGACAATCCGTATGTTTCTTACAGATTGACAATCTGTAACAACCATACAAATTGTCAATCTGTAAGGTTCTTACGGATTGGTAATTCGTATTATTGTTACGGATTGTCAATCCATAAGAAACATACGAATTATCAATCTCTAAGTTTCTTATGGATTATCATTAATCCGTAAGAATTTTTTATTTTATTTTTTAAAAAATTTGTTTTATTGTTTTTTAATGTAATTAGTTTTATTATTTAAAATATTTTTAAATACGTATAGTTTAATAATTTGTACCTTTTAGTTTATATAGTTTGAAAGTAGTATTTATTTTAAATAATTTAGAATTTTATTTTATTTTAGTCATTTATTTTAAAATTGTTTTTTTAGTCTTTATAATTTTATGAATTACAAAAATATTAGCAATACATTCGTAAGTAATTTATCGTAATATAATTTGTAATAAAAAAAGTTGATATTTATAACTAATTTATAGGTAATTATTTATATATATTTTTTTGTAACAAGGACTAAAATATAAGTCCCTAAAAGAGTTTATATTTTTTTGGTAACTAGTACTCGATGAGTATTTAAACATTTATAATGTTTTTGTAAGTATTATTAAGTTAACTACTTTATAGAAGTCAAAAAATAATTATATTGTGTCATATATTAGTTTATGTAAGTCTAAATTTTAATATATATGATTATAAATTTTGATGTATTATATTATTAAATGCAGTAAAAAAAATTAAAAAATTATGTGATGGTATGTATATGGTGTTGTTAGGAGTCATTTGTTTGTCATTGAATTTTTTTTAATGTTTTGTTAAGATGGACGAAGATTAATGGATGTATGATAATATAATATCTGAAGAAATTGATATGAATGAAGAAAATGAAGAGGAACCTGGTGTGAATGAAGAAAATGGAGAGGAACCTGGTATGCATCAACATGTTGATTATTCTGATGTCTTCAATACTTCTTAGGTATTAATATGTGTTTTTTTGTTAAAGTAAGTAAATGAATGTCTAAGCATGTATTATCCCTATTGTAGGTGTTTGGTACCTGTGATGATGTTTTGAATTTAGCTCAATCTGTTGCGTATGATATTGGTTTTGTGGCGGTGGTTATGAGGTCAGACACAAATACTATTATTAGAGGAAGGACCTCATTTGGTTTAATAGGTTGTGAAAGGAGTGAGAATATAGGGTCAGGAAGAAAGATTTAGTATGAACAGTTACTGGAAGTAGAAAATGTGGATGTCTCTTTAAGCTGCGAGTGAAACTAGTGGTGAGAGGTGAAGGATGGATGATGAAGTTAATATGTGAGAGTCATAATCATGCATTGGCTAAGTTATTAGTTGGACATCCATATGCTAATCGAACAACTAAGGATGAGAAGATTATTATTGCTTATATGACAAAGTCAATGGTCAAATAAAGAAATATTCTTCTAACATTGAAGAAGCACAATGCCAACAGATATACAACAATATAGCAAGTATATAATGTAAGATATGCATATTGTTCTTTCATAAGAGACAGTAATACTGAAATGCAATAACTAATGAAGCTTCTTGAACGTGATCAGTATATTCATTGTCATAGATTGAAGGATAAAGATGTTGTACGCGATATATTTTGGAGTCATTCTAATGTAGTGAAATTATCCAATGCCTGTAATTTGGTATTTCTCATAGATAGCACCTACAAAACAAACAGGTATATGATGTCTTTACTTGACATTGTTGGTGTAACACTAACATGGGTGACATTTTCAGCTGTTTTTTGCTTATTTGGAGGTAGAACGTGTAAACAATGTTGTTTGAGCTCTAGAGCGATTTCGAGGTATTTTTCTGAGATGTGATGCACTCCCTAAAGTCATTGTTACCGACAAAGATTTGACATTGACGAATGCAGTTAAAATTGTTTTCCTTGAGTCTACCCATTTGTTGTGTCGGTTTCACATTGCTATTAGGGTTGACTTATGGTAGGGTTTAAGGGTTTAGTAAGATTATGGTTAAGGGTTTATGGTTGGTTGTCTAGGGTTTATGGGTTAGTTATTTTATGGTTTAGGGTTTATGTCTTAAGGTTTTGGGTTTTGAGTTTATGGTCCATGGTTTATGGGTTTTGGTCTAGGGTTTAGGGTTTAGTTAGTTTATGGATTATGGTTTAAGGCGTAGGCTTTACTTATTTTAGGGTATAGTGGTTAGTTAGTTTATGGTTTAGGTTTTAGGGTGTAGGCTTTACTTATTTTAGGCTTCAGGGTTTAGTTAGTTTATGGTTTAGGTTTTAGGAGATTAGGGTTTATGCATGCTATTTAATGAATTATGGTTTAACATATTGTAGTTAGGTGAAGATACTACATAAATGCAAATTAAAACCTTAGTCATAACATACTTGTTTGTCAAATAATAGGAAATATTAAACATTGTGCAATCATATAACATACATATTTCCTATACAACTTAATGAATCCCAAGAATCTTCATGTGTCTAGTGTATGTCGCCTTCGTCTCGACCAAACATAAACATTTTTGTTGCTCAGTGACACCCTTGGGGATTCTCAGGCACTCCTAAGTCACGGTGTATGCTTCATTTCCAGCAGTAACCATCCCCATGTTGATTAAGTGTTCTAACCTTTCTGTTATCCGTTGGCAAGCCTCATACGACATTGACAACAAGGTAGAAAGTAATTCTGGAATGCATGACACAAAAAATGACTAAAAGTGAATTAATATTTTACTATAGTACTGCATGTTGAGGCATGTCTACATCAACAGGTGCAAGTGTAGGTGCAGGTAGTTTTGGCATAGTTGTTGCAGAGATGGGATACTAAGGAGGATCTGATTCAATAAATGTATCATCGTGTACCACAGGTGGATGTCTAGGAGGATCCTCAGGCTATGTTGGACTCATGCTGGAATCAGATATCATGTAGAATCACTCTATGTAGTCTACTGCACAATGTCCAAGAGCAACACAAATCTGACCTACCGATGCAAGGTATTCAGAGAACTGCATCTATCTATCATTAATCTCCTCTATAGATAAAGATGGGGGCAATAAGGTGTGGATCAATGGTTTGCACATAACTAAATTGTCGCCCAACTCTCTCTGGTCGGTGTATCACAATAGATGGACCCCATCTGATTTGTCTGAAAAATAAGGAGATCTTCTCAAATTCTCTGAATGAATAATGGTCACCATAAGGATTCCAACGCACAACATTGGACGTCAATTTATCCAACCACTTATGATACCCTGACACTGATAATGCCTTCCCAAACTTCCATTGGAAAGCATGTGGTTTCCTTTCATGATAATCCTCATCAGCAACACATGAAGCAACAATAGGGAAATGCTCGCAGATCCAACACTGCATATATTTAAAAAACAAAAAAAATACTAATCAATAGTAAATATAAACTATAAAACTAATCATTGAAGTTAAACGAAATTATAAATACCTGTAACAGTGTGATATATCCTACAAGTTGCATGGCGGATTTCTTTGACACATCATTCAAATTGTCATACATATGGACCAATGCAGCTGTTCCCCATGAATAGCTTCCAGATTGGTTGAGGTCATGAAATGCGTCCAAGAATACCACAAGCACGTGTGTGACACTCTTGTTAGCAAACAATGTGCAACCAAGTAGATGCAACATATATGCTTGAGCTGCTATGGTCCACTATCCTGCGTCACATTTGCTACGATAAATGTCTCGCAGCCAAGCTAGCCGAACATATGCCCCATGGCATTGAAATGTCTCATCTTTTGCTTCTTATGTATTGACTTCAAGCAACTCAATTAACAAGTCCACGACTTGGTCTGCATGAAGAGCATCAAAGGTATGGAAGACGTATGTAATAGGAAGATGAAGCAACGATGCCATATCATTGAGGGTGATAGTGACTTCTTCTACCGGAAGATGGAAACTACTAGTTTCCTTGTACCACCTCTCCGCAAAAGCAAATATAAGTCCCTTGTCACGAGTGTCTAAGGAACATGCAATTAGAAGACTTAATCCTGTGGCAGTCACTATGCCTTCAATCTATGGAGTAGACCTTCTAAATTTTTGTACCTTCCTTCTATGAGAGGACAACTTCAACTTAGGGCGTTCCTAAAAAAAATATTAATCACTTCAAGTTAAATGACAAATAGTTAGGAAAATATTATATAATTCAAGAAATAAGTACCTTTCCTGCCTAAACTGTGACTGCCACATGATGAATATATTCTGTCAAAATTGATGTATTGTGGGATCCCTTGGAAAACCCTGGGCATCCGCACGTGCATCATCAGTAACTACCTACTGAGGCTGCTCATGAACCTCGTCAATTGCAAGATCCATATGCTCAACATTCTCAGCAATAGGTGTAGTTATCCGTTGTCCACGCGCATATGTTGTCAACCTTCGACGCTGAGGGGCTTCATCTGCATCACCACTAACTTGTGTCCTTAAGGCTCTTCCAATAACTTTGTCTAAAGACTAATACAATCCTTTGGTTCTAACCATAATCTGCACATTTAAATAATAATAACAATTAATTTCATCGTTCAAATAATAGTTGGCTTTCATAGACTAACTAACAAATTGACTAATAAATAAATTTAATTTAAAATATTGAATAAATTACTATTGAATAATTCATAAATAAATAGTTAATTATTTTTTAATTAACTTTTTAAATACTTTTATATATTCATAAATCAATATTGAAATTCTTTTTAAAAATTTATAGCCTCCACATCACTAACTCTAGTAAACTTAAATATATGATCAAAATCTAAGTATAATTTTGTTTTTTATTTCTAATAAATGACTATTTTATTTTTTTAAAAAATTAGTATTTGAGTAATTTTAAATATTTATAAAAAAATGAAGAAATTTTAATTTTATATTTTCAAACACTATTTATATAAATATTTAATACTACTAGTGTAATAATATTTATATGACTATATCAATACAAAAAATTGTCATTTACAAATTTATATTTTCTTGTTAAACTAATTTGTACAATATTTACTTATTAAAAATTGGAATTAATGATATTTAACAAATTTATAAATAATTATTTTAAATATCAAATATAATTAAATTGCTTATATTTTAAAAATAAATAAATAACAATAACATTGTCGCAACCTACCTCACGACGGGACGACGAAAGAAAAAATAATGAAAGCATCGTTGGTCTCCTAAGGAGAAAATGAGTGAAAGTTGCCACCAACGTTTATTCAACGAAAACGTTAGAAAAATCAAAAAGAGGTCTGCGAATTTTGAAAACAAGGGTTCGGAAATTGTTTACGCATAGGGACGACAACCTTTAGTCGAGTGTGCACAATGTGACTTCAAAATTATGTATTTTCCCAAGAGCGGTGAATTGCTTTTATTACATTATTTCATTTTATTTTTATTTTTTCCGAGTCGACAAGGGTGTTGCCTTTGCTCCTATGTATCCTAAGGTGCGATGAGGAAATCAGACCTACGTAGTTCTTTAAGTTTGAATGTTTGTGTATTAAATTGATTTTATGTTTTTTGAAAAATTTATTTTATTTGCGAACATAGAGTCGTTAAGGCGTTGGACCTTGAAACTACATTTTAAATTTTGAAAAGCGGATGGAGTCGTTAAGGTGTTGGACCTTAAAACGATCTTAAGTGATATTTAATAAAGAGAAGTTTGGTTTTGAATTGATTTCCTTCTTCTTTTTTTTGTTTACTAGTTTCTAGTCTCACAAAAGAAAAGAAAATGATTTCACGACACTGGTGGTTGGCTAGAATTAAACCTTACAAATAAAATGAAATTACCAACGATAAAGGGGAGAAGGTGAATACGTATATAATATCAGAGAGGACCCATAAGGATACATGAATTACATTCAACTCTTAAGAAAAGAAAAGAAAAGGAAGAAGAACTAACCGATTGTTGCACAGGGCACAAGACTAGCAAGAAAAGCGATGTAGGGAATGATCCTCGGTTGCGATTCGGCAACGCCTCGGCTTCGCTTTTCTTTTTTTTCCTTCCTTTCCCTTCGTTTTTCTTCCTCTCTAAACTTTCTGAACCCTTTGCCCTTCCCCTTCATGGCTATTTATAGGAAAAAGCCATTTGGGGCAGGGGAAGCTCGCCAAGGTGAGTTGGTTACTTAAGGTTGAAGATATTTCATGGCCCAAGCGAGCCAGATGCTAGCCTAGGTGAGCTTAGGCCCAGAAAATTCCATAAAATGACTATTTTGCCAATTTCCTTGTGGTTTTCCTTCTTGGATTCGACAATCGATTTGAGCGATCCCTCGACCTTGCGTTGCAATTGGTGTTGAATGATAAAAGCATTCCCCAAATGAAATTAGGGTTTGATAAACATTTATACATTTATTTTTAAATAAAAAAATTCATAAATTATTTATTTATTGGATAAATTATTTATTAAAATCTAACTTCAAAAAACAAATATAATTAATTAAATAAATATATATTAAAAATATACAACAATATTTATTTATTAAAAAATATTATAACAAAAAAATATTAATTTAATTTTTAATTAATAATAATTTATTCAGTTATTATTTTATTAAATATTAAATTAAAAAAATATACGAATTGACAATCCGTATGAATTATACAAATTACTAATCTGTATGCATTGTACGGATTTTCAATTCTTATAATACAACAGCAAAGTTATACAGCGTAAACTTAAACCAAAATACAACAACAAAGAGCAAAGAGACTCATGGTGACGGCAACAATAACAACAGTGGCGGGGAGTGACAACAATGACCAATTGGAGGCACCAAAGGCGGGGTGTTGATGGCACGATGCGAAGAAGCAAAAACGAAAAAAAAGAAGAAGAGCACCAACAGAAGGCTAGGGTGAGTGAGAAGAGAAGAGGGAGCTTTTAAATTTTTAAGTGAAGGATATTTTTGACAATTCACTTAAATTGTTGGGTGCATGAAATAATTACCGCAACTAAAACAAGCTATTGGTAAAACAAAAAAAGAAAAAAAAAAGAGCGGGTCTATGGGAAGCGATTTTAATATGAAAGAATAAATGTAAAAAAAAAACAATGGGAAGCGATTTTAATATGAAAGAAATAGTGTTAGTGTTTTAAAAAAGGAGGGAGAAGGAGGAAAAAAAAATGGGAAGAAAAAAGAAAAGTGTCGGCTTGGGAACTATGGTTAAGCGAACCAAAGTGAGGGGTTAAGAAAGGCTGGTGTGAAACGGCTTGAATTGAATTGACACGGGGTTGAGCGTCGGTGACTCGTGCGAGACAAACACAGAAGAGAGAGAATTTGACACATACTGCTACTAATATAACAGCTATAAAAGCAAGAATCAAGCGAAAGAAAAAGGAATGTAGTGTGTGTGAGTGAGTAACAAATTCTAAACGCTATTGAGAGTAAAATGGCGGATTCAGTGTCGGTGGACATGGAAGCCATCTCTCCTCCACCCGAGGTACGTACGTACGTACGTAACTAACTAACTAACAACCATTTCATTACACGCTCGCTCGTCGTTTCCAGTTTCCCTTCTCGATTCATTTGACAACGTCTTCAACTATCTTTTTAACTGATTCTGTTTCTTCATCGCTTCGTTAAGCAAAAAACCATATTCTTCGTTTGCGTTTCATCACACAATGCTGTTGCGTTTGCTCCAATAGAATCTTTCTGAGTTCAGTCAATTAAGAATAGGATTATACGCTCACTTTAGTTTCTGTTTTAGCGGGGGACCTGACCTGGACACTCGCCATGTGAATTTCGGTTATATATTAATCATTCATTTCTAAATGCGTAAATGCTTTCTAGTTAAATAATTGGGATTTGTTTTTGAATTTTTCTCTTTTTATGTTACTTTTCTATGACTGGTAAGACTCTCGCAGATGCAGATTAATATAGTTTTTTAACCTCTTCGCATGCACAAATATTTGCACTTTTTGTTAACTTGTATTTTTGTTTTTTTTTCTTTCCCTCTGTGAATGAGAATAAGAAAGAACCAGAGGGTTTACAGGCTTCTGTTGCCCATGCTGAAATCATACATGTGGTTAAATAGAGAATGATTCTTTAGTTTGCCCCTTTTTCTTGTTGTGTAAACATGAAAGAGATGGCTTTTCGTATTCATATCTGATTTTCTTGTCTATTATGGCTAACGAGCTGCTGAAATATTTTTGCAGGAACATGTTGTTAGAACTCGTCATGGTTGTGTCTCAGTTGCTGTGTATGGGGACCAGGACAAGCCAGCGCTTATCACGTATCCTGATTTGGCTTTAAATTGTAAGCAAAATGGTTTTTACTTTTTCTATATGATTCTTCTAGCAATGAGTACTCTTAGGCCATGATTAACGTCATTTTAATACACTTTATTACATGCTAATAATTACTACTTCACAAACAATTATTAAATGATTTTGTGTTTTTAATATAATAAATTTTTTTCTTATAAAAAATAAAATAAATGTTTTATTTTGTATTATACTTTTTTGTTTTAGTTTCTTTACCATTTCAGTTCTAGTTAGCATTTTCCTTTATAATAATAATAATATTATTATTATTATTATCCCCCCAAAAGTCAATTTTTTTTTAAAAAAAAGAACAAAAATTGATGGGCATTTATAGATTTGTTTTAATCATAAGATGAAAACGCCGTCTCATTAGGTAGATTCAATGCTAGAATTTTGAAATAATGGTAGTTAGCTAGTTTTCTCTTAAAAGATTTTATGATGAGAATGCCAAAATATAGATAGAACGATGTTTTATGACTTTGTTAACACTGTTTGTTTTGTTTACAAACCAACAATCTGACCATTTGCTTTCCTGCATGTGGTTTCATCAGATGTCTCCTGCTTTCAGGGGTTATTATTTTGTCCAGAAGCCTGTTCATTGCTGCTCCACAATTTCTGCATATATCATATTAGTCCACCTGGGCATGAGGTCTCTAACTTTATGTCTTGAAACTGTAATATGCTGTTACTTGCTACTTATCTCTCCTCATTTGTAAATATTTTTGTTGTTGGATGTATCTAGTTCCTTATCATTTTGTACTTTTTCATGAGTTATTGCAGTTGGGAGCTGCTGCCATTGATCCAGATGATCCAATTCTTTCTGCTGATGACTTGGTTGATCAAATAGCTGAAGTTCTTAACTATTTTGGGTGGGCATGTTCTACCTTACTCGTCAATTTCTTTCCATTTAGGCTATGGTAGAAAGTTTTGGAGATAATGAAATGGGATCAAATGGAAACTGAAGTGATGGAATGAAATATGAAATGGAAAACAGTTCATTCCCTATGTTTGGAGATTTAACTACTAATGATGGAGAAAATGTGATAGTAAAAGGTTGAAAGTAAAATTTCAATAAAACCTTTATAAACTTAAACTTTTTTCAAGTAACCAAGTTTATGGAGTGAAATAGTGAATGACAAGTATTCAAAATAGAAGCTAAGCTGTACCCCGCACAATCTCTTCCTCTTCGGAAACTTTTGAACTCCTAAACAAGGGTCTTATTCCCTACTTCCATCCTTTTACTCTCCTAGTGTTAATTAGATCAATTTCCATTTGGCTTCAATTTGCTGTATTTGCTTATGTTATCTTTTAATTTACTATATTTGTGACTGAAAGTTCCTTCTGTTGTGCATTGAAAGTGATGGGTTTATAGCTTTTGCAACTGAGGCTAGAAGCTGATATTGCGTCTCCTTGATCTGGAAATGGCAATCTAATATCTTTCCCCTCTCTCTTTGCAGTCATAGTACAGTTATGTGTATGGGAGTAACTGCTGGGGCTTACATTCTTACCTTATTTGCTGTGAGTCTTTATATATGCTGCACTTTCTCTCTCCTTTCCATTCTTAAATAGCCTAGTTTCAAATAATGGGATCTCATATCTTTCTCTCTTGACAACAGATGAAGTATAGACATCGTGTTCTTGGTTTGATACTTGTTTCTCCTTTATGTAAAGCACCATCTTGGACTGAATGGTTGTACAACAAGGTTCTTTTTCTAAACCTGCAAGCCTGTCTCCTTATGAAAATACATACCACCTTTTGCTAAAGACTGATAATTGCAGGTCATGTCAAATTTACTCTACTTTTATGGCATGTGTGGGGTGGTAAAAGAAATATTGCTAAAGCGGTACTTCAGCAAGGTATGCCTCTTTCAAAAGAAAATTTCCCCCCTATTTCCTTCAGTGTGTGAAGATTGAGTCAGTCAATTTTATTGGTGGTGATAGGAAGTTCGAGGCAGTGATTATTTGCCAGAGTCAGATATAGTTCAAGCATGCCAAAGGGTTAGCCCAATTTATTTTTGTTTCCATGTGTGGACTGGGTTATAACTAACAGTGGGAATTTTGAAACTGAACTCTTGTTTGACTCTCTTTGAAATATTTCCTGACAGTCATTAGACGAGAGGCAGAGTTTGAATGTGTGGCGGTTCCTTGAAGCAATTAATGGGTAAGATAACACTTCAAAATTGTGGTTTTCTTCCAATTCAGATGTGATTACCTATAATATATATGTATGGGGTGGGGTGGGGTGTATAGGGTGGAGTTCTCTGCGGGATATCAATTATTGCCTGAAACCTCCATGCCATCTATGTAGCCAAAAAAAGATAATTGCTAGAGTTTCAATATCAGTCAGAATTTAATAATACATGCACTCGTTGCTTTTAATTTACCACTTTATATGCACAAATGCATGTGGTGATGCTGTAGGTTCCACGTACTGTGAACAACAATGTGCCCATGACTTTGTATTGGCATTTTGCAGGAGATATGACATAAGTGAAGGATTGAGAAAATTAGAGTGTCGTTCACTAATTTTTGTTGGAGATATGTCTTGCTTTCACGGTGAGGCTCTCCATATGACATCAAAGTTGGATAGACGACTCAGTGCTTTAGTCGAGGTGTGTAAGATAATTCAAGTTTATATTAATTTGTTATAAGAATTTTGTTGTGTATCAACAAAAAAAAAAAGAGCTAGATTTAATAGCTATTGTTTGCGGAGGTGCAGGTTCAAGCGTGTGGATCAATGGTAACAGAGGAGCAGCCTCATGCCATGTTAATACCGATGGAGTATTTTCTCATGGGATATGGCTTGTACAGACCATCTAAGCTGAGTGTCAGCCCAAGAAGTCCCCTGAGTCCCTCTTGCATTTCTCCTGAGCTTTACTCCCCAGAAAGTATGGGTTTGAAATTGAAACCAATAAAGACACGAATTTCCGAGGAGATATAGTACAGTAGTAGTAATGGTAGTAGGTGAATAAAGATTGCCGCTCTTTTTGATTTGATTGTTGAACAAGTTTATAGTTCTTTGTTTTGTCAAAAATCTGATGAGGGATGTCATAACCTTGTAGATAGAGGGAGACGAGAAAGAAATAAACAGAGGGAAAAAGGGGAAGAGTTTAGCTGAAAGCAGCTATAGTCATTCTTTCATTTGTAATCATAGACTTTAGTTAGCGAGCCTGAATGATTGGTAAAGCTTCGAAATTGTTATTTTTGGACAAATAAAATAATAAAGTTCTTGTTACAACTGTAAAGCTAACGCGGTGAGCATAATGCCGACACCATGCAATCTTACACATTGTTTTCATGTCGTCACTATCTTTCTACCTACTGATACTTTCATTAGTTTACTTTATTCGTCGTCCCGAGATTCCTGAAATGAAATAATGATGCAATTTTTGTTAACACGGTTATGGAAATTAATTGGTTAAAACATAAAAAGTTTTTATCATTTTTCTCCAATGACGAACTTGCTATAACTTGCAACTTGCAAGTATGCCCAAACCTCCAATTGATGACTTATAGCATCAACCCGTTAACTTTATCTGACTTGGATTATCTTGTTAGAGAGTATAACCCCTTTTATTTTGCTGTAACATTAGCTCACCTTTTAGCCTTGTTGGATTTATCTTCTTAAGTAGCTTAACCGCTATTATCGTTTTAGCAGCATTCCATAACCACTAACCAGTTAATACATGAATTTCCAAAGTGATTTAACCGGCACTTACAATTTATACCCTTACACTAATTTCTACGACCGCATCCAAATAAAAAGAAATCTTAAGCTAAAACGAACGAGTTATTATGGACATTCAAATAAATCCCGTGTTATTTTCTGAGATTCCATTTTTGTCATGGACATCCTCAGACTAATATACTCCAACCATGCAAAAGCATTATGCGCAGACTTTGGCTTCAGTTCTTTCTATTTTAACAAAGAAAAGGGTCCATGATATCGTTATGCGACTTTGTTCACCTATAGTTGACACTGATTAAACCTTTGATTGCTCATGCTTATCCTGTTTCCGTGGTTGCTCTGCATTCCTTCTTCATTTCGACAAGCCTTTCTTTTATTCATTTCAGCATACATCTCTTCGATCATAGGTTTCCACAGACGAACACGAGCATTTATAAACCAATTGGATACCTGAGTTTGAAGACACAACCAAACCAAGCATATCAGATTGTTCCTCTTTAAACCAAGTAACAAACAACAAGACTAGTAGGTAAAATACCTGGCTTCTCGTCAACCCACTTTTTACTGCAAGTAAATGCTTCTCTGCATCTTTAGGATACCTGAAAATCCATCATCAAATAATAAATAAATAATTTCTCTAAGTTCATTTCATGTATACTCTGATGATTAAAGTATAAACTGATGTTTCTATGGTTGAAACTCACGGATGCAGGAAATTCTGAAACATCCAAGCCCGTAGAACCCAGACTGATCTTTCTGGCAAGCCTCTTTGTGGCCTCCACAACTGATCTTTTCTATTCAACTGCTGGAGAGCCCATTGCTTCTGAAGGAATGAAGTTTCAGCAGACCATTCATTCTCTTCTGAGCACGAGTTGTTGAAATTTGATCCCATGGCAAGAATATAATTGCTGATCCTCTCTCGTAGGTCCTTGTAAAGGATAGAGATGGTTTGAAGAGCAAAATGTGCATGTATTTGCGGGTCCAGCTCTGTAGCAGCATGGAAAGCGGATACAACAGTATGTATCTCATCCAAACACTGGCTATATCGATTGTCCGCCTAAGTAAAAAAAAAAAGATATTACTAATTGTTGGAGTCCAAGTGCGAGTAACAAGTATCGCAATATGGAGATCATCCGTTTTTCAGATCAATATTATAAACCAATTTTAGCAATTAATTTTCCATCCATGCATTTGAATATGGAAATGTGCAACGCAAAGCTAACATGATTCTGTCCATGACCATAATTGATATGAACACAATAATGAAGTAATTTAAGATGTAGTAGCATCATACCAGTTGTAGAAGTGCCAGGAGTTGGGCTTTCTTTGATTCAGCAGCATGCCTTTGCAGTGGAGGCTCTGCATGAGCTTCATACGTAGAATTTGCATTGTTATCTATCAATATTCTTCTCTTGGGTGGGAAAGCTGAACTTGACTTGTTTCCACCTGATCTATTACCAGAAGCTGAATAATTTAACTGTTCTAGATTTTCAAATGAATATCTTGCAATTTGAGCAAGTATCTCTCGAATCCCAATGAGATATCTCGATTCCAGTACTTTTGGTGAAAACTGTACATATTTATCACCACCCAAGTTCATAGAAAGTTCCCTACTACTGCCGCAGAAGGCTTGCTCCAAGCCTGACATGGTTCCATTCATGCATGGGGTCACATTAGAGCAACTTACCTCTGAGCATTGTCCTGTGGTTGTCGATGTTGCGAGACTTAGAGAAAGTTCCTTACTAAAGCTAGAGGAATGGTTAGCATGATTGGCCATGTTTGCTAGATTTGATGATGTCCATTCATTTGGATCAAGATTTGCTAAAGAAGAATAAGGCTGACACCCAGTTCCATGAATCTCTGGAGCTTTAGGAAACTTGTTAGCATTCCAATTACCAGGAACTTCATTGTAACCACAGTCCTCAAAAGTTGCAGACAAAGGGTTTGAATTTGAAGTACCTTGCAAATTGTTGAAGAATGCCCCCAGTGCCCCTATTGAGCAGAGGGAGGGAGGCAAGGCTGATGATGAGTTCTCCAAATTTTCTTCAAAACCAATTCTAGCAGCTAGAATGGCAACAAGGGAAGAGGGAGTAATTGACATTCCTCCAACTAAATGCTCTTGAAACTCGGTGTTCTCCATAGGACTTGAGGCATCTCCCACAATAGTTTTTCCTTGTGATGTAACTAATGGACTAGAGTCCGCAATAATTGAAGGATTAATGAAGCAAGCATCACCATGGACATTATTTATAGGTTCACCTTGCTCTCCAGAAAGCATTGAAATTCCATTTATGATGTGGGATTGGTTGTTAAGGTCAAGTGAATAGCACTGAACGAGAGGATTTGAGGTGGAATGTTGGGAAATTTCATCTATTACTCTAGCATCTCGGCCAGAAATGCCCAGTGCAGCGGTGTACATATCACTCTCCATCAACATAAGCAGTAATTAGTAAATGTAACAAGAGGCTCTTGATTTTGCAGTGGTCTTCCAGAAAAACTTTACTTCAGGAACGGTATGATCCCACAGTAGTAGAAAATAGACCTACATAACAAGAAACATCCCCACCATAAACTAGAAAAGAAAATTGGAAGGAGAAAGGGAGCAAAAGGATCAATAATTATGCAGCATATGACTTAATTGAGCCTCCTTTCAAAATTCAAAATAGATGATAACAACAGACAAATGAATTAAAGTATCAACCAACCTTGACTAAATCTGCAAAAGAGTAGTCCATCACACGAGACTTTTCATGTCAAACCAGATATCTTCTTAATATTTAACAACTCCTTACCAAGATATCTTCTCCATTGTGAACCTACAGGAATGTAAAAGAACAACAAGGCTATTTGTTATAAGAAAAACCAACAAGGAAAAGAAGCCAAGGCATTCCAACCTTGCTTACACCATGCCAAATAAAAGAGCAACACCAAAGTTGTGTTGACTACTTTTGCATGAACAGAAACATCTTCTTCAAGCATCCCAACCCCAAAACACGAGTTTCATTTTCTTAGACCCCATCAAGATTCCCTCCTTTGTCAAATAATGTTATCTAGTCTTTGCACATTTAAGACAAGAAGTTGAAGAAGAAAACCATTAAAAGGGAGAAAGTGTTTGTTTAAAGTCCAAGTCAAAAAGGGAGTGGGGGATGCGCCAGTGTTGAAGTTGAATGGAAAATGAAAAAAAAAGCCAAAAATTAAGAGGGAAAGGTAAAAGAGTGAAAACAAACAAGAAAGGAGAGGGGAGGAGTGTTTGGTGCAATGGCACTCATTTGAGTTGCAGGCTTTACTGGGCCCATCTTCCCCCTCTCTCTCTCTGATCTGATCTCTTTTCTGTTTCCCTGCAATCATCATAATCAAAATATCTGGATTCTCTCTGTTCAAACTCCTGTTCATGGCAGGTACCCTCAGAAACATTTTCAGAGAAAGCCCTTTGCTTTTTAGCTATTTTTAAAACCAAGAAGGGGCTAATGTGACGAGAAAGGAGAGTAAATAAAGAAATAAGTTTGCAAGCTTTCCCTTCAGAATGTAACAACTAAACGCACAAGGCAAATGAAATGAGAGGAACAGAGAAAGAGAAACACTGTTATAGCCTTTATAGCAGTGTCCTTTCTTGGTGGTGACCAGACACAGAGAAGATTCATTCATTCATTCATTCAAGGCTGATGTAAGCAAACCACACTAATGACGACAATTTTTGGTAGCTACCTTCATCAATTTATTGTTGTTTGATGTTTTGTTATTACCAATACCGATAAGTGGATTACACTACGGAACCTGCTATCAACTCTTCATTGTTCGCTGCTATTGGTTGCATGCCACTTGCCACTGCCTACTTAAGATTTTCCATCTTTGCATGACCAAATCCATGACTTCACACAGAATTATAACTTTGCATATCGGGTAATCACCGTAACTACAGACCACAAACTCTATATTCGTCGTGCAAATGCAAACAGTGCCACTATAAAATTTGTGTTTGATTTTGTGGGACACACATAATTGAATGGTTTTACGTGAACTCCATTTAATAATAAAAAGTGTGGGTGCGCTGAAAGAGTGAGTCATCAACATAATACATAATTTTTTTTTTTTTAACCTATAGTTCATATTTCCAGTAGAGAAGTTGTCAAAAAAAGTTTATAGCTATCCAAACAAGCACTAGATTGAGTACTTCCAACCATCTATCGAAAGGGGGCACGCATGAAACACGTGACACCCACCTAGGTCACGCAAGCTACGTGACTGTAACTTATTTCTTACCTAAAACATTAATATATAAAGCAATATTAGATATGAAATAGTTTCATTTCTCATTATCTACTCTTCATTTCTCACAAACACTTGCTTGAGTATTGAATTGCTTGCAAATATTCCACCATCGTTGTCATGTTATTCTGGCAAGCTCAACCCTTAGATCTTGGATCTGGAACGTACTTATGTCATCGAAGCGGTTTTGAACAATATCCACCGAACAACTTTCAATTTCATTTTTTAGTGGAATGCTTTCAATTTCTTAGAGTAATTAAATGTAACGTATTGTTTTTAATTAAAGAAAAAAGTTTTATTAAGATAACGGATATTTTCTCACGACCAAACAAAGCATTAATGGCAACTTTAGAGTTTTTATTAAGGTGCAACTTTTATATTATACTAAAATTAAACAAAATCATAAATAAAGAGTATACATGGATACAAGTATCTTACTACTTGCTCCACTTTGTTAATGTAGTAAGATGTTAGAAAAACAAATCTATTTATTTTACCTACGAGTACTTATTAAGTTATATAGTAATGTAGTTGATAAGTTACTCAGGTAGCTTTTTTTTTTTCTTTCTGGTAGACTATGAGCTAATAATTTGATTAGCTATAAGTTAATTTGACTAAAATAAATTTCTTTGATGCACGAGCTTCATTTAGTACCTCGGACCTTGTTTTTACAAGTTACTTTATATAGTTTTTAACTCAAAGTCTACCAATTTTTTTATCCTTGTTAATTTCTTGAAATAATTTTTTATCTTTTTTTTTTTCAGTTTATAAACCCTATTACCTATTATTATCTAACTCTCAGCTATGTCACATTTTGTCTTTCACATCTTTAACTCTCGCCCGCAAAGTGACAATATGCATTGTCAATAGCACCTTAAGCCTCAGAGTCGACGAAGCATAAGACAATTCCAAAACCCTTACTTTAGCCCCCTAGAAAAATTTTATTTAGCACTATTTTACTTTTTTGGTGATATATATATATATATATATATATATATATATATATATATATATATATATATATATATATATAAGAGGACTAGAAGCATTTGGGTAACAAAACATGAGTTGAATCAGCTCTCAAAGCATTAACAGTACAACTATGGGCAAAATAAAAAACATGACAACAACTACTAAAACTGAGAACATGTTTGGCCATCTGTGACTTGATTTGTTTCTCTCAAGACATGATTTCCACTAATATTTATACAACTTTTATTATTAGCTTATTTAATGTAGTTGTTGCTAAGTTGTGCCTTTTCTTGGTAAATGGGGTCCAAACTATGCTTCAAGAAAAATCAATTTTATTTTTTGTAAGATCCCAATTTTAAATTATTCCGTTAAAATTTATTTGAGGCCTAAAACTATATTGGTTGACCATAGGGCACCATGATCGTTTTGTCGCCACTATTACACAATTCTTTTAAGCATAAAATGTCAAATCTTTATCATCGTTCTATAATATGGAATTTAAAAATTATTGTCCTAATTTTAAGATAGTAAATTATTAGAAGTATATTCAGATGTTGGAAGTGATAATATATATAAAATAAGTTAGGATTTTTTTTATTTTTACAATTTATAGTGAAGAAAGAATTATTTTTCTGTTACACATTTATTTTTATGTGAAAGAGAAAGACTGTGCACGTGTCATACAATTATTTATTTGTTCTTTGTTTCCTATTCACTATGTCATTGATTGGTAGGCGAGCAGTGCAGAATGCTCACATGGTTCATTAAGTAATGAATACAAGGTCATATATGGGCTCTGTCTAACCCTTTATATAAAAAAAGCCATCAACATGGCCACGGGGTGTCATAAATGACAAGGCCATATCTGCTATGTAGGCCTTGGCTTGTTGCCAATAGGTCCACCTATTATTATTAAGCTTTAATTTAATTTAGCTTAACAACTAATAAAAATTTTTTGCCTCAGGTCATGGGCATTATTTTTTCTTCTTGTTACAATCACATGTCCGACGCTATTTCAACCCAAGAAAATGGCCCATTTACAGGCCGAGCTCACTTGTCAATGTTAAGGGCTTTGTTGTTTTCACCTTCTTTTTTCTATTCTCACATGCTTTTTTTAATTAAAGTTCTTATTCTACCTCATTCCCTCACACCTCCTACCCCTGTCATTCACTTCTTCTTTCTCCTCTTTACCCCTGTATTCTCTTCTCTCCGCCACATACCCCTCACCTTCATATATACTTGTACTGCACCTCGTTGCTTATTTTTTGACATTTTTTTGTTTCTTTTACGTGTTATTATTATTTTAATTTGATTAAGATTTTGTTATTATTTTTTAGTCACCATATTATGAGTCTGAAATATTTATTAACTTTATCGATAATGATATTCATTAGAAAACTTGAGTGGCCCCATATTTGAACATTTGATTCTTCCACAATAATCAAACAGGACAAATTACTTAAATAACTTGAGCTGAATTTCATTTGGACCAATAGCATGTTAATAGTGATTGTTGTCATTTTGTAATAATAGAAATAACTAGTAGTTTTTAATGATTATTTCATGAGATGATGTTAAGTGTAAACAAAAGATTGATATATTTAATGTTTTTGAAAAATTATTTTGATAAGGTGTTTTTGTATTTCATACATTTTTACATAGTTATTGAGGAAAAACAAATTGATGAACTAAATGGAATTCATAATTAATGAATATATAGCCAAAATTCCTGTGAATCAAAGAATATTTAGAAAATCAAATCTTTTATAAAAATTAAAAAAAAACATTAATTTCATCAATGAAAATTATTTGTCCCTCGAACTTTTAATGGAAATTAATATTTTTTGACTTTTAAATAACTAATTCAGCGATGCAGATTTTACGCGGGTGAGGCTTCACAGTCACATGTTCCTCAAGGTTGGTCACAAGGGATCATCACAAGATTTTGTAACTTTTAATTTTTGCCGTTGAATTCAGGGTTAACATATGGACCGCACGAAAAGGTTTTAACCTCAACTACCTGTTACCTTTTTCTTCCAATCACCCTATTTTTTCTTCTTCTTAATATAAGGTAAATATTGTTCGGTGATTAAGGAAAATTAAAAGAGTACAAAATGCTTATTATATATAAAATATTTAATATTTAATATTTATATTTGTATTTAGTTTGAACATATAATAAAATATATGAAATGTTTCTTAATTTGCTTTTATTTAAAATGAATTCACATTAATATGTGTCAATAAATCTTTAAATATACTGTAATTATATTAACGTGAATTCATCTTAAATATAAGTGTAAGTCTATTCATTTTTTTAAAAAAATTAATTCATAAAATAAAAATTACAATGTATTTTAAATTAAATTAAAGACCTCTATATTGATTTTAAAATGATTTTAATTTGCTTCTTATTAGCATTCTACTTTCATGTTTTTGGCAGTGTCCATAATTAATTACACACTTATGATATGAGTTACACTTATTGGATAATTCTTGTTTCATACTTGAGTACACGAAAGCTCCCAACAATCTCGCAAGTTGCAATGCAAATTAATAGCCAATAATCCATCCCCAATAACATACGCAAATGTTAAATCATATTTCCAAGTGATGGCAATAAATTGTCTAATATCTCAACCCATGACGACTAATCAGTAATCACTAACATTCTTCTTCTTCATCGTCGTCTTAAGATTAAATACCTGACCTTTTCTTAAACGTAATCTATTTTCCTTTCTTTGTTTGTTATGTTCTGTTTTCCTCTCTAAACACCACTGGCCGCAATACCAAATTAATACAAGATTTGGAGGCTATACCATAACAATAATAAGTTAAAAAGTCGGAAGTGCACGTAATTCATAATTAGATGCTATTTCTATTAAAGAAGGGTGTAAGTGAGTAATTAACAATCATAAATCGGAAATGATTAACTAACCATTTGACTTACATTCAAAATCAATATTCTTGGAGCCTAGCCTAATTCAATGTACGAGGCATGCAAATTAAACTAACAATTAATTATTTTATCAAAATATACCCGACCGTAATTAAGTAATTAAAGGCAATAGAAGTAAGATTATTTAATAATGAAATGTTGGAGGTTGCAAGGAAAGTATGCATTTTTTATTTTTTTTGTTTAAACAACGTGTATTTTCCCTTGATAATAATTCTGTTCAAGCAAAATAAAATTATTATAGACAATATATTTTTTTCTTTCAAATATTAATCCACCTGCTTGATGATCAAATAAAGCATGCTGATGCAACACTAATCAACCAATTAATGTAATACTTATAGCAGTGATGGAGGAACAAATTAATATTAATTATGTGCTTATATAATTCAGTGCAGTGTGGTAGTAGCCATAGCGACCTCGCCGAGTTTCTGAAGGTTAAGTTTGACGACAGTGTCAACAAACATCTTAGTATCGACACCGGTGTTTCCTTCGGGTATGTCGACGACGTAAGATTCCAAAACAATGGTGTAAACCTTACCGTTGTCGGGGTTCTTGAACTCGTTGACGGAGGTGACGGAGCGGTAGTTGTGGAGGCGGTGTTCGCCGCCGACGACGCGGAAGCTGAGGAGGTGCTTGTCGTCGTCGAGGATCTCGAGGCGCTCGGTGCTGGTGGAGGCGGGGAGGCCCGACACGACGGTGACCTCGCGGATGCTGCCGACGCCGCCGTCGCCGGAGCGCATGTTGCAGCTCTTGACGAAGTGCTTGTACTTCTGAGGGTTCTCGAAGCTCCGGACGAGGGGCCACACCGTGTGTGCCGGCGCGTCGATGCGCTGCGCTATGATGGAGCTGCAGATTTCAGGGGAAGGTTCGAACTTGTGGTGCGTGTTGATGATGCTTTCGAGTTCCGAGAATTCCTCTGGGGTTAGACCCAGCACAGGATATGCTTCTGAAGCCATATATTATTATGATTTTAGTTGAGGGACGAGGCTAATGAAGGAGCTCAGGTTGGTGTTTGTCTTCATACATGAACATGAATACTGAACATCAAATCCAACAACACGCTTCCTCATTTCACTCTCATTTATCTTTCTTTCTGGCTACCATGCCATTACTCTTTTCTTTTAGACAGATATGCCCTCCACTTTTCTTTTTTTAAATGGTTTAATTAATATTTTTGTCTTTAGATTATTTAAAATTATTCAACTTAATCTTTAAAATTTTAAATGCTTCAATTAGATTTTTTTTTTTATAAATATTATCAAGTTTTTTCCATTAAATTGAAACTGACGTTGTTAATAAAAATCGTCAATATTTATAAGTGAAATCCGTCATAATTATTTAATCGAAAAGACCTTATTGAAGTATTCTCAAAAGTTAGAAGACTTGAATGGAATTTTTAGAAAATTAGCAATTAAATTAAGCTATTTTAAATAATTTAGAGATAAATAATTAATTAAGCATTTTTACAAAAATTTGAGCTTAAAAATTCTTAATATTTTGAATTCTTAAGTTAAAAATAATATTTTGAGAAAAAAGTGGTAAAATTAAACAAGTTTTCAAGTTAAACAAGACACACAAAGTTATAAAATGTAATAAGGAATTTGAGTGATATGTTAATATCACGGTTCAAACTCTCAACTCGCCTATTTTTCAACAAGGTCGGGTTAAGTGACTCAATCTGTTAGCCTGCATTGGTTAGTCTTGTTTAACATACCAACCCGGTGGGCTAACTGACGATAGGACATGACACAGATTTTTCATACATAAAAAATATATAAATACTAATAGGTATTTAGGTTTTGGATGATCATTTTGTATTTTTTTAAGTTTATAATTCAAAAAATCAAAATACATATTAGTTATTATTTTTATATCTTCAATTTCTCTAATATTTATAGGAAAATTTATATTAAGATCAAATTTAGAATAAACAATTAATATACTTATATTTTGTAATTAAATTTGTTTTTCTTAAAAAAAAATTAAATTTACTAATTTGGGTTAATTTTATTAAATAAGATACTATTTTTTTTTTATTTCCAGCGACTAGCAGCTCAGAAGCTGTGTTTGTCAATCTCAACCTGTTTTTGTCCCAGCTTCCTGCGCGGCGGACCAAAACAAATCGGGTGACCCACTTTATCATTCCTAATTTTTATAAGAAACTAATTAAAATGGTCTAATAGACTAATAGTGTTAAAATATTAATATTTTTTATATTATTATCTAACCATAAATTATTATATATATTAAAATTGTTAATTTTTATAATAATTATTTCAAAATTATATTTAGAATAATTTATAATTAAATAATTGACTAAAATCTTGCACACAGACAATGCATCAAATTATACTTTCTAGATGAAGAATAAACTAAAAAAATCATATTTTTATTATGTAAAATAATATATACGAGTCTAATTTTTCTCCCCAAAAGTTTGAGGTTATTTTGGCAGTTTTAAACGAATTAAAACAATAATTTTCAATAATAAAAGATTTAATTAAAATACAATTTAATTACATTTCATGCACTATATAATTACAAATAAAGTAGTTTAAAATATATTATGATAATGATCCAATTAGAGATAACATATTAATTATAAATTTATAATAAAATAATTAAATGATAAATTTATTTATTCACTCTTTTACTTATTGTTAGTTTAAAAATATATCATTTAATTACGTTTCATGCACTATTTAATTACAAATAAAATAATTTAAAAATATATTGTGAAAATATGCAATTAGAGACCTCATATTAATTACAAATTTATGATGAAATAATTAAATGATTAATTAATTTATTTAGTCTTTTATTTGTTATTGTTTTAAAAATATATGAAAGTCATTAAACATAATTTTCTTCTTTTTCAATTAAGCAGCTCGATCACCCTACTAATTAACAGTATAATTAAAAATTTAGGGCAGGAAATAATTAGTTAGTAATTAATTATGTGAATGCAAATTTGATTTTTGAAGATGAGACAGAGGTGGGAGAGGAGAAAAAGTGGTCGCAATCGTTGAAAAGGGAAAGGCTGAACTGGAGATACGCGGTTCATGTGAACTCTTTAACGAACTCTCACCCTCAACTGGACCCACCATTCCTTTCCTCCTGCAATTTTGTTTTTCATTGATTATGACCAACATAATAATGTGTATGTTTAATTTTGTTGCTGCAATACAATGTTTTGTTTTGTATTTGATTTGATATTACATGATAAAAAATGAGAAATCGTACATTGCTTATAGATTCCCTTGCTTATCAGTGAAATAAAGCGTTGCGTTGCGATATGACGATGTTTACTGTGGACTGTGGTGTGTGACTTTCTTCCATGCTTACCAGTTACCAAGTGTTGAATTGAACGAAACATAAATGGGCTGGGTTAGTTAGATATAAATGATATTTTTATGTATTTGACTATTTGGGATGGATGGGGTGAAAATAAGTGAGACAGGAAGAAAAGAAAAGAAAAAAAAAAGTAAAGGGAAAGTAATAATTATGATAGGCGATGTAATTAAAAAAGAAGAGAAACATAAAGAAAAAAAATGGAATGAAAGAGAAAATAGATGAATGAGTATAATTTTCCTAGAAGAAAAAAAAAATCTGTTTTATTCATATTAATAAAAATAAACCTTGCCTTTTCTTATACTTCTGTTGTTTGTAATAGCTCGACAAAAGAATAAAATGAAAATAATAAAGTAAAATATCATTTGAGTCCTGAAAGTGTTGTAACATTTTCACATTAATTCTTAAAAATAAGAAAATTTAAAAAATTCTTCAAAACATAATTTGTCAATTATTTTAGTTCAGAGTTAAAAAAATTATGTAACTTGAGTGATAATATTAAAATATGTAGAAGAACTTAAGTGATATTAAGTTGTTAAGTTTATGAGCTTATTTAACATCCTAGCCTTATTTAAAACTTTCTTAATTTTAGAAGCTAATTTGTAAGGCTTTATACTTTTAGTCCTGGTGTTTGAAAGATAATACATGGGTCCAATATCAGTCAATTTTTCTTTCAAAATCAAATGGAAAAGGAGAGAAAAAGTTGATTTTATATATAATAATAAAAAAATCCTTATTTATATTAAATTTAATTCTTTGTTTACATTATTTAAGTCTTTTCTATACATATTTTTTCTTTTCACTTTTACGCAATCAATTAGGAGAAAATAATTTTTTAGGTTTATTTAATAAATCTTTGATTCTTAAACTTTTTCATATTTTTACTTTTAAACAAGTTAAAGTTCTTGAACTTGGTTTTTGTTATCAGTTTTAATTTCTATTCTCAAGTAACAACGGTAATTATTAACATAAAAGTCACATTAACAATTTAATAACTTATCATTTCATAAAAATTCGATAAGAGAATGCATTTTTTTTAAAACTATATTTTTAATCCCATACCTATTTAGAGAGGTTAATCACGTTAAACTAGTTCACAATCAAATGCAGAGCATCAGTTTGTTCTGCCATTGGAATAATTAATTGAGGATACAACGTCGAAAGAATTATGTGCTAAAAAGTGAAATTGCTAAATACAGGACTATATATATATATATATACGACACATTGATACAAAGGAGGGGGGAAGTTTTTTAAAAAAAAAAGATAAAAAAGAAACCGAGTTGCCAAAACAAGTGGCTGTTAAAGAAAGATCAACGAGTAAGGAGGATTCTCTTCCTAGATGGGGACAACTGTTACTCACACAGATTAATTATAAGCATGTGATATAATCCCAGTCCTTGTGTTCCAGCTAGTTATTTTTCCGCACAGGTTAAGAAAACGAAGTTGGCGATGGTGGTTGATCATCGTATGAAAATGCTAACCAGTGTTTTAATAGAGAATAAAATATAGAAATTTTCTATTTTAAAAAACACAGTAGAATTTTTTTAAATGTAATAATTTTCCGTGATTTTTAATGCGATTCTAATAAAAAAAATTAGTTATTAATTTCTTAATTATTATACTCGGGAGATATACCACTTAACATGATTCTATATTTAAAAATAAATACATGGAAAATTAAAATAAATGTATTAATAGTAATTAAAAAGGAAAACGATGATTTTTTTAATGTACGGAGTTTGTGAATTACTGTTCTCAGCTGATGGGTGATGCAGTGCAGACATGAAATGAAGAATAATTCTCTTGATCCCCGAATGCCTAATGTGCCACTTGAAAAGATGGCTTTATTATGTATTAATTAAGGATAAGCTTTTTATAAGTTTGTCCAATTATAGTTGAAAGAGAGTAATTGGGTTTCTTTCTGTTTTTGTTTTCAACTGCAAAACCTTGGGTTGGAAAGGGTCCCAAAAGAAAAACTATGTTCTCTAATTCCACTTTTTTTTTTTTTTTAAACTCCAATGCGCACTTCAACAATAGCGCCACTAAAGACCGCACAATACAAAATGTACGATTTCTATGGCTTTCTTTGTCTCTTTGCTTTTATTCTGTTTTCTGAGTCTATATATATGCATGTATGTTTCGGTTGTTAATTAGGTATTGTGTGGGTGGGTTAGTAAGTAGTTTATGCGAGGGATATTCTTTGTCTCGTTGAGAATATGGGAATAGCAAGGAAATGTTCATATTGTGGTAACTTAGGCCACAATGCAAGGACTTGTAAAAGCACTCTCAGTCAAGGACAACTAAAGCTCTTCGGAGTGCAACTAGATGTTTCTTCTTTTTCTTCATCCTCAAATTCTTTTTCATCATCACCTTCATATTCTGCCATGAAAAGAAGTTTCAGCACGAATTACTTGTTGTCTTCATGGCCCTCTTCCTCTGTACCCTCCTCCTTTTCCTCGCCTTCCCTACTTGGTGCAAATGAAAATTTAGATGGTTACTTGCTCAATGCAAATAGCCTCATATCAACAATTCAAGACGCAAAAAAAGGTTATTTTTCTCACTTCATATTTTCTTATCTCTTATGGATTCCAATAAATTTTCGGGTCCCTTTGGTAGGTGAAATTATTAGGTACCAGACTATCATGTCTATGATTCTAACTATTTTTTATGTAACATATATTTAAATTTTTTTATTTAGGAAATAATGAATAATTCTATTATGTATGACATGAAGATTACTCAATATTATGATAATTTTGAATTACTTGATAATTTCTTCTATTTTACAAGCTCATCTGTTTTCACTCATTTCGTGAGAAAATCACTTTTATAAATTATTAATATGTTTATTTAAGCTTTTAATGAAGAAAAATAATAATGTTATCCTTACTTATTTTTTTTTTACAAAAAAAATCTACCATAAAATAAAAAGAAGAGACGAGTATAAGAAAAAATGAGTTATATATGGGATGGAGAGAAAGATAAAGAGAAAAAAAAATATTGTGAGACTTTTAAATAAAAGATAACATTACTGTTTAAAAATATAAATTGTTAGTTATTTTAAAATTCCATTCAGAGTAATGTTTAAAATCCTGAAATTATAGTTAAAATTTAAAATAAAAGTTTTCTTTTATAATTACAAACAAACAAAAAATATAACTTGCATGTTAAAATCGTTAAAAAAAACCACTTTAAGTTTTTTTAAAGTTAAACAATGATCGGGCCTAAGAGAGTCAGACTTTACATAAATAATTAAGTTGATCTCTAAATAGACACTTTCACTATAGGAATAGAAATTAAAGATTAATTTTAACTTTTCCCTAAAATGCAAAAGCTACAAAAGTTTCTAGTAACTTGGGAAATTTTGGAAGTTGCTTTTGATGAGCTTTCCACTTGTTTGTTTTTGAGTCATTAAGTTGTATTATTCATTCAGCCAAAAAAAAATGTGGTGTTATTTTTTTTCTGTCTGTGGTCAGGTGTCCCGTGGACAGAGGAGGAGCATCAGATATTTCTTATAGGGCTTGAGAAGCTGGGTAAGGGGAACTGGAGAGGCATATCTAGAAGTTTTGTGACAACAAGAACACCCACCCAAGTGGCTAGTCATGCACAAAAATATTATCTCCGTCAATCACAGAATAGCTTCAATAAAAGAAAGCACCGTCCCAGCCTGTTAGATAATGTGAGTAAATTAAAACATTTTTCCTTTTTTTAATCTTTTGGAATTGATTGAAATAGTATTAAAAATTTATAATAACTCATTTTATTCAAATGCGCTAGACCACCTTAATATTTCTCCTTTGTTTGATTTTCATTTAGATATTGAGTCCCATTTTGTCTTCGGTAGAACTTTAAATTATTGTTGCACAAACATTAGTTTTTACTATTTGGCTAGATAGTCGATCGGTTTTAACTCATTATGGATTGGATGGAATAAGCATTTTCTCTAATTAATCTTGAAAATTTTCGCAGAGGGAAATGAAAGTAAAACCTCATTTAATTTATTTTTGTTTACTAGTTTGACTTCAATGTGATACATAAACTGCTACAGCCACTTAAGTAGCAATTGGATTGGATTTTTCTTTGACATGCAGTGGCTTTCTCTTCGTCCTCATTCAGTGCTGAATTGGGCTACCACTTCAACTTCAACTAATTGCACTGTTCAGAGAGCGAACCCAGATTTAGACCTCAAACTTGCAACTCCCACGCCATTTGAGCTACCAGTAGCAGATACATAGAATGTGTGATATTTGACTTCTAGTCAGCATGCTTTACTTTTTGTGACTTCAAAATTATGTATATTTTCCTAGCCCTGAAGGTAGTGTTATCTTTCAAAAAAAGACAGGAATGAAGAATGTAGTATTATATATATTTATCTTTATTTTTTCACTTCATACGTACTTAAATATATCCGATTGAAGAGAATTTGTTACCCCAATTAATTTCTTTGTTCACGGGACAAAAGATTACTCTTTCCTTCGTAACTCGCGTTAAATCATGACTATTTTAATTTAAGAATTAATAAAATAGAGAATGGAAGATAACCAAAAAAAAAAAAAAAAACACAATGATAACGTTACGGCCGGGAAATGAATACACTAGTATGAAACTTTTCCACTTATACCACATAATAACTTTATAGAATTTACAAAATTAAACAACTTAAAAGTTGAATTGAAAGTTTTTATGAAATATTAAGTTTATACTATAAAAAATTTATTCAAATCAGAAACTAAATAATATTATATCATACTATTTTATTTTGACAAAGTGTTATTTCAAATATAAACAAATGTTTATTGTTGGGTGCATGTTAGTAGCCCCATATATATATCACACTCTGTTCCTGTGAGAAGGGAAAGAAAAAATAAATATTAATTATTAAATTTTATTATAAATGTAAACTCACGTGACTTATATGTTTTAATTTTAACTAATTATATTAAGATTTGTACACTTTTTTTTATATGAGAAGGAGAAATAAATATTTTCTATCAATTTTATTGTGAATGTGAACTCATGTGACTTACATGTTTTAATTTTAATTATTCATAATTCATTCTCAATGCACAAAGGCAGGAGGAGTCAAGCTATTCCAAAAAAAGAAGAAGATTAAATATGATTTTAGTCCTCCAAATATTCATATTTATTTTAGTCATCCAAAAATAAGTTTATTACATTTGATTCCTGAAATTTTCAATTTTTTTCTTTTAAGTCATTTATTTAATTCTGTTAGTATTTTCTGTTAAATCTAAGCTACCTCTACCTATTGTAGACAATGTCACTGAGACTCAAATTGATACAATCAAAACACCTGCTAAGATTTGTTCAACAATTAGGTTTCACTATCAACTGTGATAATATATGAGTTTAATTGTATGTACTTATTTTGAAAATAATAGAATTTTATTTGATTTTTTCTATTATTTCATGGCACACTAAATGCTAATGTTGTAAATGATAATACAAGTGTTGAAACAACTATTACGGTAAACTTTTAACTGAAAAAATAAGCAGAGTTAAATAAAAGACTTAAAAGAGAAATTTTGAAAATTTTGTGGACCAAATGCAATAAAATTATTTTTGGAGGATTAAAAATATTTAGAGGACCAAAATCATGTTTAAAGAAAAAAAAATAGAAGTGAGTGCAAACACAAACTTAAATTTCAAAAAGGATTTTGAGATTTTTTTTTAGTATTTACTTGTGAAAGTATTTTTCGTTCGAAAAGCTTGAAAAGGAAGGCTGAATTCTAATTTTCGCTTTAAAAGCCCACAGAATTGAGCTGATGTACTCGGTCGGGATATTGTCCATATTCCATCACCATTGAACAAACTATCTCTATCTCTATTTCTTCTTTTTTTTTTTTTTTAGGAGTTAGTAAGATTTGGGTACGCAATAGAGCAATCATTTCCATATCCATATTAAAAAAAAAAGGCTTGTGTTGGAATCTATACTTGTTCAAGTAACTACTTTTGTGTTCTTATTTAAATTCAATTGGCATTTATATACTTATATTTAGTAGGAAAAAATGAATTAGGTTATGTTAAACTTTATAAGATACTAATCTAATGTGTTTTTTTAAATTTATTATTTGAATTTAATCTATTTTGTAATATGTCTTTTTAAGATATAACTTTACCCTTTCAAAAGTTTGTTCTAACTTATTTAAAAGCCTATAATAAAAGTTTCTAAATAAGTAAATAAACCTATTTTTAATTAAATTAACAAATATTGAAAAGCTTGTTTTACTAGTTCGTCACACAAATCCAAGAGACTTTTTCTTTACCAAATTATATTAAAATTAACTAAAACGCGGCTAATGAATTCAAATTCATATATACTCACTTATTAAAGGTATGAAGATCAAAGTTGCTGCCCAAGACAAAATATGGGGATGGATTAATAATGCCTTAGCAAAGTTCTTCTCACAATCATCCCTACTCATCACTCTTCTTAAACCATATACATTAGAAAATAAAATTGAACAAAACATCGATTTAATTCTAAACAAGTTAGAACTTGATATTGAGAAAAATACGAATTTAACTTTTAACATTACACAAGAAAATTCGTTCTATAAAGTTAGTAGTTCTCAATACATCTAGAAATTATACAAAGTAGCTATTGCTAAATGATACACCATGCTAATTAGACGCATATGTGATATATTTAAACACCTTAAGCACAGTTTCTATTTTGAATGTGCCAGGCACAGGAAATGACACTGTCGGATTATTGAAGCCATAGTCCATAAGGCTCTTTACAACATCTTCAGGCTCTATCCCACTAGTATTCTACCAAAGAAATAGCTTATAATTAAGCTAAAAATGAGTGTATGTTTAGTTCTGTGTTGTAAAATTACTTTTGAGAAAAAAACCATTTTGTCAACAAATTAAGACTCTTAAAATATTTTTGTGGTAGAATTCATTTTAAGTTCTTGGATTATTTTTTTTAAGTTTTATAGTGTCACATAAAATGTAAGAATTTTTTTTTCTCTAGTAGTAGATATCATTTTGAGTTCTTAGTCGCTTTTGAGAATCTCACATAATAAATTTCACATAAGTATATTTTATGAATTAATTAGAAAGAAAGACATTAAAAAATCATTAATTTTTTAAAAAAGAACCGTTCTTGAGAGTTTTTCCATCCGCTAGTCATTGACCTCCATTATCATGAATAATCTTGCATATCTCATCAATACCTTCTTCGTAAACACCACGGGTAGAAGGATATGTTACCTATAATATAAATCAAAACCACCACAAATGAATATTTAAAAAAATGGCCAATTTGGAAACACCCCTCCCTTCCAAATTCCCAGGTTATCCAAATAGTGCAAGTAAAATTCCAATATAGGAAGCAAGTTGTACCATAAGTGCAGATAAGTTGTCCTGAGTGTTTTCCCCAACTCTTCAATATTGACACTGGCAGGATTTGTACCATGTGCTGAGACAGGTATAATGCAGACATTGTGATGGTGGTCTCCTCTTGCCTATAGTGTGTCCAATTGCCAAAAGAAGTAAGCAGCACAGAAATTCCAGAATATATATAAAAGGCGGGTAGGGGAAAGCATTTCACCTGCTTTAGATATGAAGGAATAGGTAAACACACAAAAAACACAAAATTAAGGTAACCTTTTATTGGTTGAATAGCAACATAAAAGGTTAAAATTAAATAACAACCGAAAAACTTCTTTATCTAAAGTAAATCAGACGAAACTATGAATAACGTGTGCACTTAAAAAATCAATAGAAGCCACACTACCCGAGTAACTAACATGCATTGTCCCCAAAAGGCAAACATGTACATAATAATGACTAAAATCACCATACCAAGTGATATGCGTGAATAATCATCAGTCCAACATATTCTCCAGATGCACCAGCATTAGGTTGCAAAGAGAAGAAGTCAAACCCAGTGATTGTACACAACATTTTACCCAAATTTTCGAACATTTCCTGATACCAGATTTGCTTGTTTCGACACCAAAAAATATCTATCCCATATTTTCCTGAATAAAAAGCACTTTTATTATATTTAATCTTGTACATACCTGATAACCTTGAGCCTGTTCAGTTGGTGCAAAAGGGTGAATGTTAGCAAAGCTAGGCCATGTCAAAGGCATCATTTCAGTTGCATTCAGCTTCGGAATCATACTGTGGCACAATGAAAGATCTTTTGACTGTAGCCCATGAATGTACCTGAGCAGCTCATGCTCAGTGTGGTACCTATTTAAGGGCAAATTGAATTCAGTAAGGTACCACAGTATAATCACGTGAATTCAACTTATGTGCAAAGGGATATACGTGTTGAAGATTGGGTGTGTCAGATAAGGAGTCTTCCTAATTAGTCCAGAGGAAGTGCAGTCTGAACTTCTGGTGCAAGAGATTCAGCTGTGAAGGAGACCTGCATACGAATTAATTAATGTTTTAGATGGCCTTTTAGTAATGAGTAATGACATAATTGACAATTGTGAACATGGTATATGTAAAAAATCTTACAGGTTTGCCTTCGGAAAAAAACATTGAAAAGATTATCAACATCCTCCCAGGTGGTTGTTTCATCGAACGCAATAGTGATCTAAAAAGCAACCAAGCTCCATATTCCAAAGACAAGAAAACATACTCAGCTGATATGATGCAACAAAAAGCAACACTCACAATGTTCACATCAACAACCTGCAAATTTATTTCACTCTTGCGAGCAGCATCAGCAATTGCATGGGCATTGGCAGTCTTAGTTTTCAGTGTGAAAGAATGGATGGTCCTGAACTTCCACGGTTCCAAGTTTCTTCAGTCCCTGGGCAAACACCCCAGCTAGACCATGAACCCGTTGGGCAATGTTTTCAAGTCCTTCAGGTTCATGCATCCTCATCTAATAATTAATGCATGACATCATATTATTGTTATAATTTTGTGGATATATTAAGAGGCATGGTGCTCACATTGCCTAGTTGAGCATTGTATTCATTGTTTGTATTTCAAATTGTTTCAAAGACTTAATTTCGAAGTGGCTAGTAAGAGATAACTTGCATTGTTGGGAGTTATAAGGTGGTATGGTGGTTGGAGGGACCGCACAACGATTGGAGCGATAAGGAGATTTTGGATTCAAATCTCCCACTAAAAAAAGAGACAAGGGCTTGCATGTGGGTCTCGGAGCACTATTATAGTAATAAATCCACCGATCGATTTGCTCCTTTTGCGATAATGGGATAAAAAAAAATTGTATTGTGATTTAAGTTTTATTAGATCCACAAAAATATGGAGCTATATATGGAATTATGCTTTACTGGTTTTGACATAAGTTCTTTGGGACGATCCAATTCTTCTATGATTACCTGACCTGGTCTTAAATTTTATCTTTTTCGTCTACGTTCTTCTAGTTAGAAAAAAGTTAAATTCAATAGTACGAACTACGAAGGTCTAAAATATAAATTCAAAGTGAAAGTCAGCAATCTCCACGCTTGAAGAGGATAGCAGGTTAATGACAAAGAGAGAGAGAAAAAAAAACGGATATGAATTGAAATATTGAACAAGGCAGCAATTACAAACTATATAGGGGAGGGACATCAGGCCCAAATAGCGAGGGAAGACATCAATCCAGCCCCAATGAAAAGCATGCAGTAAGACAGTATCTGCAGCCTAAAGTTACAACTCATCCTCTTGCTAAGAAAATCCGCAGCTATCAAATCTACCAAAGCCATATACACCAAAATCCCCGACGACGAGGAATCCAAGATACCTTGGGTGATGAGTGCACCTGGGCTGTAAGGGTTATACCCGGAAGAAATAGCCGTTCCAATCCCGACACCCAAGGGTGTAGTCAGTGCAAAAAACCAAGCCATTATAGTTGCTGACGAGGCTTTAAACTGCGCTTGGGAAATGCACCCTCCAAGCGCAAACCCTTCAAAAAACTGATGAAACGATAGCGCCGCAATTAAAGGCCTTATGTACAAGGACTTTGCGAAACTCCTAAAGACAACCCAGTTATAACCGAATGTGATACAATCCCAAGCTCCAACACCTGCACATACACCCGTTATGTTATCTCCACTACACTATGCACAATACTTTATTTATCATTCCCAAAATATGAAGCTGTAATAAATTTGTCAATAAAAGAAAAAAAATAAAATTAGTTCAAAAAAAATAATAAATTAGTCTATAACACAAATTTAGAGACTAAATTTAAAATTTTCAATTTTTAACCATTTCACTCATTCATGCATGTATTTGACTACTTATCATTAATTTAGTTAAATTAGTTACCTGAGAAACGACGACGTGTCGAACGTCAGTTTCTTCTCCTTCTTCGATGTGGGAGTGGGAGTGGGAGTGTTCCTTGACGTCGCCAGTGCCATGACATGCATTATTGCCATGAGGATGGTTATGTCTATGATGTGCAGCATGTGCATGCATCCCCACGATGTGCATTCCACCGCTTTCTTCTTCCCCAAACACCTTCCCATTCCCGCCGGGTTCGGATGACCCGACCCGTGCTTGTTCTTCGGAGGAGGCCTGCTTGCGCTCGTAGTATTGCGTTCCCACGAAATCGAGGAGGAGCGTGAAGAGCGCGGCCTACATGGCGAAGAACCCCGTGAAGGGAAACTTGGACCACGGGAACGAAGGCAGGCACGGGTGCTGGAGCGCCTCGGTGGCGTCGGAGAGCATGTGGACGAATCCGGTGGCGAGAATGACGCCTGCGGCGAAGGCCTTGGCCGCGACGAAGAGGTTGCCGTCGGTGCGGAGGTGTTTTCGGACGAGCGGGATGGCGATCCCGGCCATGCCGGCGAGGAGAATGGAGGCGATGGCGAAGAACTTGAGAAGCAATGCGGCCGATTCATCTCGGCATAGCTCCAACTCGGCGCCTCCGCAGCTTGAGTTGGTCATCGATTCCCGAAGGTTCTGGAAGAAGGACGAGGAATTTTCTAAAAGCAGCGTCTCAAGAGTTTAGAAAATAATCATCGTTGGAGCAAATAAAAGAAGAAGAATCGTCATGGAAAGTGCGTGGGGGGTATAAAGAGAGAAGAACAGAGTGTCTACATTCTTGCATCACCTCTCTATATATTAACAACATTAACCTCATGCCTTTCGTTTTTTTATTCTGCCTACACTTAATAATGCAAAGCCTACTTCACTTAAATATCATTATATTTTATTCTAATGTGTAAGAATGTTTTATTTTTTATTTGATTCTTCTCTTTCACTTTATTTTTTATCTTTTAAAAATTTTAATTTGGTCCTTTTCTCAGTTTAATTTTTTTAAAATTTTATTTAATCATTTATCTTATTTTTTATTCAACTTCATCTCTTATTTTTTTTAAAGTTTAATCATTCAGTCTATCTAAGATCGAAATTATTAATCGTTTTAAAATAATTTTTCTTTCGATTTTCTTTTCTTTTCCTCCACTTCATTTTTAATAAAAAAAAGTTCATTCCTAATAATTAATAATATCAATTTTAAATCGATCTAAAGAATAAATTTTAAAAAATAAAATAAATTCATAGATAACATAATTTTATATATCTTAATAAAAAAATATTTCTTTAACCAATATTTTAAGAAAAGTTAGTATAGTATTTGTCTTTCTTAAATTTAACTAGGACTTTCTTAATTTAACACAGGTTAGTTTGATACAAACCACTAAGTTCCGGACTTCCACTCCCCATGATATCATTATGACAATCCCACCTTCCTTGTTTGACTGTTTCTACTCTATTCAATTATAAATTCATCTAACTAAAGTTAGTATCATAATAATAAAGTAGTACCTCCTGTCCTATACGTACAAAACAAATGACCAATTTATCAAAATCAATAAAAATTATTAATTTAATTATTATTACTATAAATTTATAATTTATTTCAAAGTTATCTTTAAGATTAAATATTACACGCCAATGATAACACTCAAAATCCAATGGCACTGATGTAGATTTTATAGAACTAATGATTAACTTTTTGTATCAACATTATTTTTTAAAATGTCAATTTTCCCCCATAAAATTTGGCCTAAAACCATCCATAATCTTATTCAAAATTTTGATTTCCCACCAAATTTTTTTAAAAAAATGCTAACTGGTGTTTTAGTAAAGAATAAAGTATAGTATAATTTTTCTATATAAAAAATACAGTAGAGTTTTTTTTATTGAAAAATATAATAATTTCCCCTAATTTTCAATGTAGCTCTTTAATAAAAAAATATTTATTAATTTCTTAATTATTATCTCAAAATACTGTTTAACAAGACTCTATATTAAATCTTTTTTCCTTTTTAAGAACACTTTGTCATAAGTCAAACTTTGAGAGGTCAAATACCATAAATAAGCATGTGTAGTACTGGGACGGCAGAGATTAATGGTTCAATGTGAAAAAACTCTAAATGCATGCTTGGCTCCGTATCTTCTCTCTCCAATTTACACACTTGAAGTGAATTTTGAAAGCTACCAAGAATAGTTTTGGATGAAATTCTGAATCACATTGTTATAAGAAACACAAATTGTTATTATTAGAACAAAAAAGAGAAGAAATCTTATATGAAAAAAAAAATTAACCTCTCACAATGTTATCATCGCTTGGTCATTGAGTTTTAAATTATATTCAAACAAACAATACCAAAAAATTCTGCATCCTGCCCATATCATGTGCATTTGTTGTATGTGTCCAAGAATTTTACGATAAGGGATTGTCTACTTGTCTTCAACCCTCATTTGTACACCAAGTGATCAGCCCCTACAATATCCTTAGAAATAAAATAAAGTTACCTAATAATAGGCATTTTTCCCTTAAAGAAAAACTAATCACTAAAATTAAATGATTCGCTAAGATGAATTTGGGATAACTACCATTTTGGAGACATCAATATCCATTTCTAGTAGCAGGAGAAAGTCACATCCTCGATTTTAATTGAATAAAAAAGATTTAATTATATTTTTAACCGATCAAATTAGAAAGTATTTTTTTATCTTTCAAATAAAAATTTATAATTTTAGTTCGTCAAATTAGCACAATGTTTTTTTTAGTCCTCTCTACCTAATTTTTTACTGTATGAATGTACAATTTATAACAAATTTTCACCAAAAAAGGACTAAAAATATTTTGTAAATTTAAGAGGATTAAAAATATGTTTAAGCCAAGAAAAAGTTGCAATTTCAATATTCTTTGCTTGAGTGCTTGTAAACTCGAACACTTTGTAACATTACCATACACTAAAATACTTCAGAGAACAAAATAAAATTTTGATGGAATTTTGTTTTTGTATTCACAAAATAAAAGAGTTTACAAACATGATAGAATTGTTTGAAAAATGAAATATTTTTAATAACATGTCCAGTAAATAAATATTGTATTTAATGAATATATGGCAAAAATAAAATGAGAAAACTATTATTAAATGAGACTTTGATAATAAAATAAAAAATAAACATATTAGAAAAAAAATTCTCTTTTAGAATTTGTTAATAAAAGTTAAAAATAGTATGAATATAAAAATTAAAAATTGATTAATTTTTCTTTATTTTTGCTATATATAAAACAAGAAAAAAAAGTTTAGAATCTATTGAATTCCTATCTTCAAATAGTTCAAAGACCTAATTAAAAAATAAATACAAGTTTAGGAACTCAATTGAAAAAAAAAAGTTCAAGAACCTGAAGATTAATTTAACCTTAAAAAATAGTTATAAATACTAAAACAAACATTTAATATTTTGTTAGAATTAAAAACATTTAATATTTCTATCATCCGTAACAAATCCTAAAATCCAAAAGCAGGAGTATACCGCATTGGACACAAGTCACAACAGTTTATTTCTTTTTTGGATACCTTTCTTTGCTGTGTTTAGGTATGGTTATGTGGCTGAATGAAACTTACATCATCATCATTATGATATAATGAAGCAAAGGTCAAGCAGCAACGCCTGAATGATAGGAAGAGTTTATGTACAATTTAAAAAATGAAAATACTTGTCAATGGAAGAAAAGATTAGGCCGTTGCAGCAGCTTGTTCTTCAACAACCTGTGATGTTGGGAGAAGGGTGCAAACGAGGTTGCGATCACCGTACACATTATCAATACGTCCTGATACAACCCAGCAACATTTTACATTTATTAGTCTATTTAATTGTCAAACACAACTATTCAAGCCGAAAATGCACCAAGTGAGAATTAGAATGACTACTATTAATATGCCACACTTTAATGACATTTAGAATCAATTCCTATCCCCTCAGAGAAGGGAAAGTTTTGAGAATTAAATTAAAGTAAAAAGTTCCACACCAACTTTAGAGAATAGCCTTACAATAGTGGATAATGTGGTAGGTTAATTATGATTTATGAAAAGGATCATCATGTCATACCTGTGGAAGGCCAGAACTTAGAAACACGAAGCCAGGAAGCTGGGAAGGCAGCATATTCTCGAGAGTATGGTTTTGTCCATGCATCTCCCATGAGCACTGATGGTGGATGAGGGGCACACTGCATAACATTTTAGATAATCACTCAAACTAGATCGAAATTGTAAATAAAAATATGAATCCAGTGGTACAAGTATAACACCGCTCAATTATAAAGTAGTCATCTGTTTCTTATTATATCATGTTAATAGAGAAGAATACCAAAGAGACAAAACAACAAACTCATATAGTCTCACATACCTTTAGAACATTGTTGTTAATGTCGGCCTTTCCTTTCTCAATCTCAGCAATTTCTTGTCGAATGGAAATAAGAGCATCACAAAACCTGTCTAGCTCGGCCTGCAATGATGTTTAGTTGAATTAAAGAAAATTTTACATGATAGAAAGTACAAAGAAAAGAGGTCACTCGATTCCAGATTGTAATCATACCTTGCTTTCACTTTCAGTTGGCTCAATCATGAGTGTGCCAGGCACAGGAAATGACATTGTCGGACTATGGAAACCATAGTCCATAAGGCGCTTTGCAACATCTTCAGGCTCTATCCCAGCAGTATTCTACCATAGAGATAGCTTACAATTAAGCAGAATATGAATAATCCTGATTGGTTGAAAAAAAAACTGCAATGATCAGTTGGACCTACCTTAAAGCCTCTTAAGTCAATAATGAATTCATGAGCAACTGTTCCATTGACCCCACGGAAAAGAACAGGGTAATGATTCTGTAAAACTTAGAAGTATAAGTAAAGTTGCAAGGTAAAGAAACACAAGCAATCAATCTATGACGTTGCACAAACCTCCAATCGTTTTGCCATATAGTTTGCATTCAAAATGGCTGTTTTTGATGCTTCGGTGAGTCCTTTAGAACCCATCATGGCTATGTAAGAGTATGAGATAGGCAATATCAGTGCTGAGCCCCATGGTGCAGCAGAAATGGTACCAAGTGGTTGTGACTTGCCAGGGGCAGGAATGCCACAAGTGGGAACCTTCAAATATGGTAACAGATTATTAATTATAAAGGAAACAAAGATATTATTATACAAGAACATTATTGTTACTGCTAGGGATCTCAAGCATATGTGTGTGGCAGAGAGAAAACAATGTCATCCAGTTTCAAGGATATTACAGATAAATTTTTCAGTGAGAAAAATGTTATTTCTAATTAGTGTGCAACTAAAAAATGTATGCATGCCATATAGATAATATGACACATAACAAAAATTATTACCACTGGATGTGATGGTAAAAATGGTGCCAAGTGTTTCTTTACTCCAATAGGACCCATGCCAGGGCCACCTCCTCCATGAGGGATGCAAAATGTCTTATGGAGATTCAGATGGCAAACATCTGCTCCAATCCAACCTGGGCTTGTAAGTCCTACCTGTAAATATTAACCTCGTTTGAAAATTAGGCCCAAAATGATATACTGTAATACAGAACAGCAACAACAAAAGCACCAGTTTGTATGGTTCCTAGTTTTGCATGGCAATATGATTGAAGATTTACATAGGATATAAAGACGTGAATTCATGAGAAACAAACCTGTGCATTCATGTTAGCACCATCCATATATACTTGACCTCCATTATCATGAATAATCTTGCATATCTCATCAATACCTTCTTCATAAACACCATGGGTTGAAGGATATGTTACCTATAATTTAAATCAAAACCACCACAACAAATGAATATTTAAAAAAAAGAAAAAAATTAGCCAAGTTGGAAACACCCCTTTCCTCCAAATTCCCAGGTTATCCAAATAATGCTAGTAAAATTAGAATATAGGAAGCAACACAAGTTGTACCATGAGAGCAGCTAGGTTGTCCTTATGTGTTTCAGCAGCCTTCCTCAACTCATCAATATTGATGTTTCCCTTGGCATCAGTTCCAACAGATACAATTTTCATTGCACACATAGCAGCACTGGCAGGATTTGTACCATGTGCTGAGACAGGTATAATGCAGACATTGCGATGGTGGTCTCCTCTTGCCTATAGTTTGTCCAATTGCCCAAAGAAGTAAGCATCACAAAAATTTCAGAGTATATATTATCAAATGCAGTAATGTAGGGGAAAGCATTGCATGCAGAAAGAGTGAAACACACAAAACACAGAATTGAGATAGTCTGTTACTGGTTGAACAGCAAAGTAGAATTCATAATAATGACTGAAGTCACCATACCAAATGATATGCACGAATAACCATCAGTCCAGCATATTCTCCGGCAGCACCAGCATTAGGTTGCAAAGAGAAGGAATCAAACCCAGTGATTGTACACAGCAATTTACCCAAATTTTCGAACATTTCCTGATACCAGATTTGCTTGTTTAGACACCAAAAAATATTTATCCCACATTTCCCTGTATAAAAGGCACTTTTATTAAATTTAGCCATGTACATACCTGATAACCTTGAGCCTGTTCAATCGGTGCAAAAGGGTGAATGTTAGCAAAGCTAGGCCATGTCACAGGCATCATTTCAGTTGTAGCGTTCAGCTTCATTGTACAAGATCCTAGCGGGATCATACTGTGGCACAATGAAAGATCTTTTGATTGTAGCCTATGAATGTACCTGAGAAGCTCATGCTCAGTGTGGTACCTATTTAAGAGCAAATGGAATTCAGGTAAGCTTCCACAGTATAATCACGCAATTGAACTTATGGGCACAGGGATATACGTGTTAAAGATAGGGTGTGTCAGATAAGGACTCTTTCTAGTAAGTCCAGAAGGAAGTGCAGTCTGAACTTCTGGTGCAAGAGATGCAGCTGTGAAGGAGACCTGCATACGAATTAATTGATGTTTTAGATGACCTTGTGATAATGAGCAATGATATAATTGACAATATGGTACATGTAACAAGTCTTACAGGCTTGCCATTAGAAAAAACTTTGAAAAGATTATCAACATCCTCCAAGGTGGTTGTTTCATCAAAGGCAACAGTGATCTGAAAAGCAACCAAGCTCCATAATCCAAAGACATGAAAACAAATGCAACAAAAAACCAACACTCACAGTGTTCCCATCAACAACCCGCAAATTGATTTCATTCTTGCAAGCAGCATCAGCAATTGCATGGGCATTGGCAGTCCTAATTTTCACAGTGTCAAAGAATGGATGGTCCTGAACTTCCACGGTTCCAAGTTTCTTTAATCCCTGAGCAAACACCCCAGCAAGACCATGAACCCGTTGGGCAATGGTTTTAAGTCCTTCAGGTCCATGATATACAGCATACATAGCAGCCATGTTTGCAAGCAGTGCCTAATCAGAAACAACAATGATCAAACACAAAATCAACCAACTCAAACAAGACCAAAACATGGCTCCAGGAACACACTAACACAAGGACTAGTCTATTCCCAACAGACTATTCATACAAATATGAATTAAAAAAAAAATATTAGAAGTGAAAATTTAGAATTGAAAAATCTTGAGCAGTTTTTGGCACACCACAAGTCACCCCAATGATAAAATAAAACTAAGAGTTATTATAAACATAAACACACTTTCTCTTCTATGTTTCAACTCCATTTTCTTCCTATTAACTTTTTCCTTTCCTATCACATTACTTATTACATTTAACATTTTTTCTTTTGTGTTCTTTTTCCTTTTCATGTTTCTCTTTTTACCACCAAAATCCATCCCAAAATGGGATGGAAGTTGAGTAATGTCTAAAAACTAAAACACCCTTATAAATATCTCTTCTCACTTTCTCTTTTAAAATTTCTTTTTCCTTCCTTCCTTCCCTCCCATTACACCCAAAAAAGGGGTGTTGGTTTATATTTTTCCAAACTATAATTTGATTAGACCAAATCAGGATCAAAGAACAAAGTTGTTATGGTACCTGAGCAGTGCAAATGTTGCTAGTGGCCTTGTCCCTCCGGATATGCTGCTCCCTAGTTTGCATGGCCATTCTCAAAGCCGGCTTTCCAGAAGAATCAACACTGACCCCAATGATCCTCCCAGGCATCATCCTCTTATACTCTTGCGATGTGGCGAGGAATGCGGCGTGTGGACCCCCATACCCCATCGGAACCCCAAACCTCTGAGCAGAGCCAACAACAATATCCACCCCCATTTCCCCAGGAGGCTTCAGCACAGTCAGAGCCAACAAATCAGTCCCCATAACAACCTTCACTCCATGCGCATGAGCCTCCTCTACAAACTCTCCATAGTCCAAAATCTCACCCTCAGTCCCCGGGTACTGAACAAGAACCCCACAAACATCACCGGATTTATAGTCCACATCCTTAACATCCGCAGTAACAACCTTAATACCAAAACCAGACGCTCTGGTTATGCAAACATCAACAGTTTGAGGGTGACAGTTACTGGCAATGATAAAAGTCTTTCTTTTTCCCTTGTGGATGTTGTTACACATTGACATTGCTTCAGCGGCCGCAGTTCCTTCGTCGAGCAAGGAAGCGTTGGACATTGGAAGCGCGGTGAGATCTGAGATCATGGTTTGGAAATTCATGAGGGACTCGAGACGGCCCTGAGATATCTCGGCCTGGTAAGGAGTGTACTGAGTGTACCAGGCGGGGTTCTCCATGATGTTCCGCAGGATCACGGGCGGCACGTGCGTGTTGTAGTACCCCATCCCGATGTACGACTTGAAGCACTTGTTCTTCGACGCCAAGCTGTTCATGTGCGACGACATTTCCGACTCCGTTAGCCCCTCGTTGAAGACGCTGAACGACATGTCGTTCAGACGGATTGATTTCGGGACGGTGGCGTCGATGAGGGAGTCCAGGCTGTCGAAGCCGCATGTCTGGGCCATCTTGCTTTGTTCCTCCGAGGTGGCCGAGTTGTGGCGCCGTGGGAATGTGTCGCTCGGCTTGAGCGCATCCAGTGAAATGAATCGAGATGGGACATTATGTGAGAGTTTTCGGTTGTTTCCGATCGGGTTCTCTGGTTTGGGTAATGAAAAGGAATGGGAAATAGATGAAAGAGAACGCGAATGGGAATTAACCTTGGCCGAGGAAATTAGCCTCTTGAGAATCGCCTTGTTTGCTAGCCTCCGGGCACGTTCCATGAATGCGAATGTGGAAAAAGAAAAGAGTGGGGTGTGGAGGAGAGTGTAAATAAATAAGGTTGGAGAGATCTGGTGGTTGGTGAGTGCGGGCGCACCTACGAAGGAAAAGAACGTGATGTCACACTGTCACTGTCTTGAAAAAACCTATGTGCGCGCGTAGGTTGGAGCTGTATGGATCGAAATACGATTTCCTTTGCATTCAAAGGTAAAATTTGGAATAGGAAGTGTTGTGATGTGTGGTTTGGTGCGAGATTAGTAAGTTGACGGAGTTAGAAGAGGGATTTAATTTGATTAGTGAATGGTGGGTGAGAATGAGACAGGACGCAGAAGCAGGCTATAAGAACATTGGGAGATCTTGATTCTTGGTTCAGACAGTATTTATGTTTTCTTGGATGCGTTATGTATGGAGAATCCTGACCGTGACATTATTTTAAGTTTGAATTTTATGAATGAAAAAAATCTAATTAAAAAAAAAAAGAAATACATTAAAGGTGATCAATCGAGTTTTTCAATAGATATTAATCATCGGTGAAATCAAGAATACTCCATATCAATAATATGATAACAAAAAAAAATATCAAAATTAGTTATACAAGGATTCATTATTTTTTTTATTCATAAGAAGTCATTAAATTGAATTGTGAGGGTGTGCTGACTATGTGTGATAGAACTTGTGAGGAAGCTCATGGAAAGAAGGGAGGTTTTTATTTATTTATTTTTTTATCAATAAATATTGATTTGTTAATTTTATTAAAAATATTAGTGAGAGAACTTTTAATGTGCGACTTTTTCCTTCACCCTTAAATCTATCTTCCTAATCATTAAGTCAACTTTATATCTTCAAGGAGGGAGGGTAAGGAGGCGCATGGTAAAGAGTTATGAAGGATAAGTGGGGGGTGTTTCAAAGGAAGGAGAGGGGTAGGGATGTCTATTTATTGTTTTGGAGAGTTTAAATATCATATATTGGGGTGCCAATCGTAGGCCCTTCTTAAATGGGTATTTATGGGCCAACCTAATTTTATGCTACAGGCCGATCCGCATCTCTTTATTGGGCTGAACCAACCAGATCCCAACAACTAACACAAATTAGGACTTGCTCTGTCCTTCTGAAGCCCGTGCTTAATTAACAATTAACAATATTTAGAGTGCCTTGAAGTAAAATTAAAAAAAAAATTGCGTGCTTTTGTCTAACACGTAATATTAATTATCAAATACACTTTACATTTAAATTGTAATTAATTTTAGATATAATTATAGAATATATTTAATTTATGCTTTAAATCATATCTGGTTTCCCAATTTCTTTTTCAAGATCCGTCATTGATTTCATGAAAAAAAATAGGACAACATAATTGTCGATTTATTTATCTTTTAAAAATTGAAAACATTTCGATTCTCATGACTTTTTATTGTACTTTTAAGATATGCATACATTTCTTGTTTTGACAGATTTAAAATATGCATACATGAAAATATAAAAGAAATATAGAAAAAAGTTATATAATGTAAAATAGTTTGGTATTATAACTCAATCATAATTATAATATATAATAAATTTATTAATTTTTATAATAATTATTTTAAAAGTCATTTAATAATAATGATTGTATAAAATTGTTTTTTTAATTTCATTATACATAATCATTAAACTTAAAGAAATATGAGTGACGACAGAGAAATAAAAGTAAGAATGATTTCAATTATTTAATGTTTGAATAATGAAACCGCGCACATTATTATAAAGAGTTTAATTACGGTTTAATGATTTTTAAGTTAATTTTACAAAAGTTAAATAAGTTTATTATAAATGATTAGATAAGATTGGATGATAATATAAAATTTATAATTTTAAACTTTCATTACATATCCCTTTGTTTCTATTATTAAATGAGTGGAAAATCCATGGAAGAAACATTCCTTCTTAACAGTAAACAAAGCCGCAAGATAAATCCATGAGAAGCATCGCTGCCTGAGCTACTTCATCCATTATTGGAAACACTTGCTGCTTCAAAGCCGAACTATCCCTCAAACTCAAACCAAAATCGTTCAAATCAATCTTCACGTTCTCCTGCTGAGATGTTCCTTCAGCAGTACTAGTAGTTGCCAACTTGCACTTAAGCCTGAACCGTGCAAAATGGTTTGTACGAGACTTCTTTTCCTTGTGATGCACTCTGATCTTTGTAGAAGATGAATTCACGGAAGGAGCAAAACCATTTACAGCTTCTGCCATTGCCCTTCTTGCCTTCCTCTGTCGAATGCCGCAGGCATTGCAAAGTGACTGCACCACCAAGATGTTAAAAACTTCGTAACCCATTGCCCAGAGACTCTTCGCTATGCGCTTGTTATTTAATTTTAATTAGAACTAGCTATTTATTAATTAATTTGTAGAACTACATGCAAGTATCCAATGTAAAAAAAAATGACAAGCAACAAAATATAGCTAGCGTTAATTAGATAAAAGAAGGAAAGGGAAATTACCTTAGGACCATTAGGACCACTCCTCCAGAGTGGGGTACTGGTTGTGTTGCAATCCGCACAAACCCTTGTAATATTATTCAATGCTTTCTTTGTGGCCAGATCGCTGCTAGTGCTAGGTAGCCTCATCATTTTTCTCGTTAACCTCGCAGTTGAAGACATCCATTTTTCATAATCATGATCTCTTTTGTTCTCTTCGTCCTCTATTTTGTACAAGGAAACGTTATGGTGGCCACACTCGCTGCTTGAATCTGCCTTAACGGGCTTAGGTTGAAGTTTAACGGAGGATGAATTGCACACTTGGTTGTTGTTGTTTGATGGTCCAATATGAAATACAAGCTTCCCATCCTAATTAAAATGAATAGATGAAAGACTATAGTTAAACATTAGATGCACAATTCATACTAAAATGGGTCTTTTGTGTAAGTATATTTTGTGACATGAGCCGGTCATTAATTTTTCTAATGATACCAATTAAACAACAGATGCATGTAATTAACGTTAAGAAAATAACTTAATTTGACCTGCAATTTTTCATTTCAAAAGGAAAACCAGTAGCTTTAATTTGATGAATATTATTCTAGCTAGTTTATTCTCTTACTAAAGCCACTTAGCTAGCCACACACTCATCACTAGAGCAGTGCACTTATTTCTTTCTCAACATTTATTTATATAAGCCTCACGAAGATGAAGATATATAACAGAAAAATGGAAAGCATAGTTAAAAATGGTTAACCAAAATTAAAGGAATATTAAAATCTTGCCTGTTGATGACCATGTCTTAAATCTCTGATATCTTTGGTTTGGCTTTGATCGAGTATGTGAAAGAAGGTGCAACATGAGAGAGAAGTTGATTCGTGATTATTCGCAGAAATGAAGAGTTGACTTTGATCTTGTATCGTAGGGCATGGGGGGTTGGGGTTCAGTGAAACAGAAGTCATGAATGATAAAATTCAAATTAAGATTCTAAAAAAGGAAGGGGCTGACCACACGGTGGTAGGGTTCTTATAAAAGGAGGAAAGAGCTAAGCACAGAATAAGAGGTGTCTGCCAATGTCAAGCATTCACGTCAAGGCTTTTTATATATATATATTCTAAAACCTAAACAAGAAAAGAAAAATGTGCAACTAGGATTTTCTGCAGTGGGAAATTTAACTCATCACCCAGTTAATCAGCAGATCCTAACCATTGGATCAAGATCGGACGTAAAAATCAGACTTAAATTTTTTTTATATATATATCAAATGTAAACCAAGTATATATACCAACCGATAGCCATCTAATAATACTAGTTCACGACTGCGAGAATGCATATAAAGGCACTGAATCTGGTTTCAAAAATTATCAACGTACGCCCCCATTTTAAGAGTGTATGAGTGAATAGAAGAAAGAAAGAAAAAATTATCAATATAATAAATGAAAGTGATGAGAAATGAAATGTATTTTGGAACCAAATTTATTAAAAACAATGCAAAGTAACTTGTAACTTCTACAGCAATTAATCTTGTTGATATGAATTTTACATTGATGGGTTATGGTAAAAACATGCTGGAATACAGGAACAGGGAAAAAAAACAGTAAATGTACTACAGCGATAACTGAAAAAAACAATATTAATTATTGAGAAGAGACAAGAAAAAAGGAGGTGTAAAATGCAACTACGCGACCTGACAAAAATCCTATCTGCGTTTTTTCAGTCCTCTCACATATGGTTCAACCTCGATCAGCATATATTTAATAGGATTATATTATTCATTCGTTATTTTTTAAGATATTGTTTTCTATTTTTTATCACATTTAATTATCGTTATATTCGTATTTTCTACATGCTTTATGTTCTCTTCTTATGTTTCTGTTTATTGCGTAATGATTGTATAAATATATACATTGAGATGAATTAATTGAAAAGCAAGATAATATTAATATACCAACAAAATTAACTTCGAATTAGGACATCATGGAAATGACTAACGACGGTTTATAATATTTGTTTAGTAGTGAAAGAAGAATGGGAGGAGAGAGATGATGATATGGGTTTAATTTTTTTCACTAATAAAAATTAACAATTAACATTTGATAGAAAAAAAAACAATATGAAAATGCATGTGTTAAGTCACCAATGCCTCTATTGTTTAGTGATTTTATGGTGTGAACTTATTTTGAAAGTATGTATTTGGTAGTTTAATCTTGATTTATACGTACAGTTTAATTAAAATTAATGCATTGTCAATATTTTTTTTATACCTACCTATATAGATAAACATATATGATAAATTATTGATTTTTATAATAAGTTTTTTAATGTCATATTTAAAATAATTTTTAATTGATTAATCCTATAAAAGTATTTACACACAGTATATCAAAATGAAACTCATACGTATCCCAATATTATCTCGATGAGCTATTTGCCTCCTGTATTCAAACTCAAATGGATGGAAATGGAATAGTTGTTACTTGTTACCAACTTACCATTAATTATAATCGTGCCTCTGCCCTCTAGTAGTCACCTGTGTAGAATTTATGAATTTTGTTCCCTTTTGAAAAAATGTGATGAGGATTTTGCAGATCTGAATAGATTGATACAGATATGAATGCAATTAGCCGTAACTTCTTAGTGTTGCCAAAGAAAAAATCAAGTAGGCTGCAGTCTCGTGACAGAGACAACAGACTCTTAGTCCCCACACCCTTTTGCCATCAACCATGTATGTACACATTGTTTTTTTTTCCATCAGCTCCATTCCATCCGTTGTGAAAATTAATTAAGAACAATTAATAGCCAATTAGCCCATGATTAATTTCTTCCACGTCTTGGAGGTCTTAATTATTAGTCTTATTATCCTCAAAGGAATTTTAGGGAACAACAAAAGTTCATAGAAAACGGTCGTACAATCGATTAAAAAATCATTTTTAACTGATTTAAAAAGTTATTTGTCTGTACTAGTGGCGAATTTGATACCATGGTATAACGAGAATCAGAAAGCTATCTTTGTTTTTGGCGCCACTAATTAGGGGTTGAAAGTTGTTTAAATGTCGTTCACCTAATAAATCTACACAAATCTGTGCCTAATCTACAGATTATCAAGAAGCTGGAAGCTACGTATGAATCACTCCCGTGTCTTGAAGCCAAAACAAGATTAGATAACTGTTACTGATGGTGAGGCCTAGTTTTGTCTCAACGTAAGTGTGTCCTAATGCAAGTGGTACTGTTGAATTTTGGACCATGGTCGTATGAGTACGTATTCGGCTAAATGACACTGCAATCGGTGGCCGAATTCATCCTCCCTATTCTGCTGTTCTGAGTCTGACAGAGATCCAGCTATTTGTCTTTAAGCTACCACTGTTCCAAGCGGAAAACTTAACATTGGAGGGATTTTCTTATAGCCAGTGGCATTAAGCTACTATATATATAGACGTTCTGTTTATATTTTTGTATAGTTGATTTTGAAAGAATTTATGTTGAAAAAAACTTATCTAACCAATTTTGCCACCGTAAGTACATACTCTTGTATGATTTTGATTGCCTTTACCTTGAAAATTTTGACCTTGGCCTCTGTCATTTGATAGTTCCTTGCCCTTGTGACTGCTTCCATCTAATGTTTCTTCCTGTAAAGGTTGAATTCAGAAGCACCTCAGGCCCTCCAAGAATAGTACCATTCAATTGCCTCTCTTGTTGAAGAACAAGACAGAAAACATGGTTAATAGAAGGCAATGGCTCCATTAACAAGATTTTTGTCTTAACAATATGTTACATGAATCTCCAAGAGTTTTAAGGAAACACACAACATACTATACTCTGCATCCTTATGCTTCTTCACAAGTTTCAACATCACAATCAGGTCGCAAATTTAAAGTGTCTAATCATGCCACAGAATTTGTAATGCAATGGGATAGTTAGACATACTTTTTTCACATTGTTTAATTGAATGAATTTCTTGCAACAGATGAAAGTCTAAAGTTATGTTCCTTTGAAAATCTATCTCTAAGATTATCCAACAAATCGGTAACATTTTTTATATGTACAATACTGAGTAATTGGAGGAGCAAGGGTTCAAGAAATCTAATAAAGAACTATTACATTACATTTTTTTCATGCTTCAAATAATTCATCATTTTCATCAGGCATTGAAAGAGCACCAGTGATAAACTTAAAATTTATTGTTTGACTTAACTCACTGAAGTGCTCGCCTAATAGTTTTGCTCCAAGAGCGACAACTTTTACCATTCAATGGGGTTGTCTGCATTACCGCAGCAACAGAAACATTCCATGCTGTATTTGTAATTTTGGTTTATTGTGCAGGTGTTAGAGAGCTACAACTATGCTACTGTAAATTTGACAAAACCACCATTAAAGCTAAAGAAAAGATAAAAATTGTATATTGATATTCTTCATTGATAATAAAAGGATAGGAGAAATACAATTTTATAACCTAATTACTACTGTTTGATCCTACAAGTATCACCATCTTAACTTAGAGAATTAGAAATAAAAGCTATATAATATAATAGATAATATTCTAATATTTTAACTTCATCTAATGTAATCTTTCAAATATTTTATTTTAGGTCCAAAATAAAATGCTGTAAAAAAATGGTTGAAAGATTACATTAGACCATCATTACAAATATTATTTTTAGGAGGCACAGCACAACACCAGTTAGCTAGTGTCAAGAAAATTTTCTAAAAATTGCAAAGTGGTCTTTAATTAATTTGAGTGGTTATATTTCAAAATCCCAAATTTACAAACATCTCATTAATACTCCCTCTCAATTCATATATAAAAAAATAATTAATTTAACATTAATTAAAAAAATTAGTTGACATCATTTAATTTTATTAATCTCAAGTAAAAAATAAAATTATTTTTAAAATTTGTTTTATTGGAACTTATTATCATAAATAAAAAAGAGTTATTAAAAATAAAAATAAAATTAAATGAAGGATATTTTATGAATGATAACATTAAATATGATAAAATTAGTTAAATTTATTTATATTTAAACCTAACCAACAAAATCACTTTTTTGTTTAAATATAAATCTAGAGGGAGTACCTCTCATTTTTTTTAATCTCTTTTTCTATCATATTACACATCAATCTTATTAAGCATCCATCTCTTATTTCTTTCTCTCTCTTTTAATATGTAAATACCCACAAAGATGTTCAAGAATAATTTTTGCTTTTAGATTTATTCAATTTTATTACTTAGTTCTTGTATAAAAATAAGATTTTGTAGCTTAGTTCTAAAATCGATGCTCCTACTACTGACCTTGGAGTATCAATTCTAAAAAATATTAATCCTAGAAGATATTGGATTTAAGACTAAGCTACAGAATCATATTTTTATAGAAGTCGACACCGTTTAATTTAAAGAAATAAAAGAGGTGTAAGGGATAAAATAAAATAAAAAAAGAGATGAAAAAAGTATTTAAATTAAAATATAATAAAAAAAGTGTGAGACTCACACTGATTTTAAAAACTTTCTTCTCAAAACATTAAACAATAATTAAACCAAATACTAAGTTACAAAACTTAGTAAAAATTACTTTTAAATATCCGCTATTCAATCTATCTGTTATAATTTATTTATCTGATATAAATATGATGTGATTTATCAGTAGAGCATTTAAATACTGGTCCACCTTAGACGTCAGCATAAATTACAAGTGAAGGTGCGGTTGACATAGGATATTCTACGAAGATAAGCAAATTAAAAAAGAGATGTTATTAATACTTCTTGAACACTGTCAGCAAAGCGGTGAGACGCGTGTATCATTTCTTTATGTAGGATTATAAATGGTGAGACTAGCTGTACGTGTAGGCACATCGGATCAAATAAATTAACAAGCACAGCTCATAAATGGTTCATTTATGAAACTTGGTATTTTTTTGGTGGGATTGTGATTCCTCATTAATTACCCTCACCTACGCTGAGTCAAGTGAATGCCCATGGAAACACACAAATAGCTAGCCGAGCCAATGTTAACAAATGTTCTCTAACTGTTCAATTTTTTTTAAAATAAAATATGTTGTACTATTTTTCATCGATTAATTCCTTAATCATCATCCTACCTAAAGTCCATATGAAAAAACAAAATAAAATGCTCCCTAATTGCGTGTGTGCGCGCTTGCATGTTGGTAATGGTATTGCGTAACGAATCAACCTGGCCTTTTCATATCATAAAAGTTGCAAACATGATCGTCCAACATATTTCGATTATTTTCCATATCAATCCTTGTTCCATACAACTATGATGTTCAACCACATTTTCATTATAAATTGACTTTTAAGTCAAGCACATGCAGAATTTCTTTTCAGTAGTTGAGAACTAGACGGTTGAGTCTCGAGCCTCGATCGGAATTTCGTTCCCCAGAAACATCTCAGGAAAGGAGCGACATACACATAGTACTGTTTCGAAAACTGGATGAAACATGCATAGCCATGTCAACTTTACTTTTTAAGGAGGCTTCAGCATCATAGTAACATTAAGTAATTAACAACGACAATATGTAATTTTTCGAACTACAACTAGTCATATTAATATTTTGAAATTAGATGGACTAATTGTTGAGTTAGCTGCTTGATTGAGAAATAAAAAGATAAGATTAAAAAACTAAAAGGCGATTGTAATAGGAAGTCATTTATATGAAAGCGGTGTTGCAGAGGTAGACAAGGAAGGATTAACACACACACACACATATATATATATATATATATATATATATTATTGGAGCAGTACATGACACATTGTACTAGGATACCATTGATCTGATTTTTGTTGTTTGTTGTTAAAATCAAAAGCAGTCACAAGTGTCGAGGACCTGAGCCTGACCAGAACTAAGGACCCTAGCGAGCCACTCATCGTCGTCGAAATCCCCTTCATCTTGAGCAACAATGGAGTCATTTTGCACCTGCAGCACATTTGAGGATGAGGGTGGTTCTGACGGCGTTGGTGGGGATGCGATGATCTCTTTGTAAAGCTCTTGCATGAACTTTTCAACCGCTTCTTCTTCGAAAGAGAATTGGCCCACATCGTTCTCCGTCTCGGTCAGAATCTCGTCCAGCTTTCGGGTGAGAGCTTCGGTGGAGGAAGCATTCTCTTCCATCAAAGCCATTCTCTCTCACTCTGTGTTGGTAATTGTTACTACTACTAAATGATAAAGACCAACAGAGGCTGGCTATTGAAATTGAAGAGAGTGCGATGCCACGCTGGCAGTGGAACAGTGACGTGGCAGACTTTCATGCTGAGGTCTTCTTCCTCGTGTGACCAAAACCATCACTCTTCGCTGCTCCGTTTCGCACATGGGGATAATGTTTCCCTACCACGGCTGTCTATCACCCGCGCTGTCACCTAATCCCACCTCCCAACATGTCGTCCAATTTTGGTGATATGCGATTCCCATCTTTTACAATCAGATGCATAATTTGGAGATGTAACTAAACTTTTTAATTAGAAATTACTTTAAGAATTTTATTTTATTTCAATACATTAAGAGTGTGGTTCTCTTAAAAATTTATTTGATCTATAATAACATGATTGGGACTTCACTTTTAATAATAACAATCAATGTATAAGACTGTAATTTTATGTTTTTTTTTTTTACTGTGGCTACATCAAAAATTAAACTTATAACCTCATGTATCTATCAATATTTTACTAGGTTGATTCTAGTATATTATAAGATTTTTTTATTTGTAATGAAGACTGATAATGTATTCTATATTTACTTCAGTTTAATGCATGTAAAGGCAAGACAAGAGAATATTTTGTGTTTAAGCCGGAAGAGAATTAGAGAGGAAAAAAAAACATGTAATAGTATCAAACTTAGTCTTCTGTATGTGTTATAATGAAATATTTTATGCTAAATCATTATTTATACATTAGGTTAAAGGTAATCATTGTAAAACATACACAATATAGTGTTAATACTTTCTTTATGTGTGATCAACTCTCAAATCTATATTTTAGGTTATAAATCTTTCTGAGATTTTTTCATATGTTTTTCCTGAATAAAGTTTGGTGGCAACTTTCACTCTTCATTCTATTCATAATCCAATTTGCCATCTTGGCACGATCCTAATGTGGCACCCATCAAACCTAAGACTTGAGCTCTAAGGTTGCAACCCTATGGTTTTGAGTTGTGCATGTGATAAAATTGTTGCTACTGTGGAGATCACGACCTTATAGCAATAGAGTTTGAAATCCGAATCACACCTTGCTTCCAGGTTATAAAACATAATTAGTCATGGAAATCATCACCTAATTCAATTTGAAAATCATATTTTGGAATAGGGATACACTTCTTCTGGAATGATCATTCTAAAGGGAGGATAACATAAGAATTTTTAAACATTTGAGGTGCAGCAAAAAAAAGGGTGCAGGAAGTAATTGCCTACGAGGCAGAGTTACATTACACCTTCCCTAGTTTGGGCTCATTTGGTTCAGTAAACGGGCTCTAACGAAGAATCCCAGTCCATGCTTATACCTTACTTGTGTTGAGGTGCATGGGAAAGTGTGAGAACGGATAAAACACACACACTAGAAAGGGAGAACCGCATACGTTATACAGTGACACCCAAATTATAAACGTTAGATATACTTGATTTGATTTCATAGCCACGTGGGACCTACCTAAAATGAAATGAAACCAAAATGAGCATGAGCATTCTTTTTTATTTATTTTTCATTCGAATCGAAGTAACAAGGAAAGTCAAATCAAAATCAAAATCACAACCGAACTCAAACCCAAAACCCAAACTAACGACAAATTTCCTTTTCGCAGAGGGACACTGTTCTGTTCGGTGTTCAGACAGAAAGATACACTTTTTCCAAACCTCCAAACCAACCCAGGCTTTCAACAAAACCTTTTAAATCGAAAAAAAAAAAAAAGGTGAGAAAGCGAGAAAGAAAAAACCAATGGGTTTAGGTTGGGTGGCGAAGCCGAATAATCAACAATGCAGAAGGTGGACGACAATTCGTATATGGGGAGCAACGTTTATCTGTTGCATGTGTTTAATCTTCTTCACTCCCAGAATCCCTCGCTCTCCCAAGCATCACCAATTCGTTGACATGCGCAATCTTCTCGGTAACCACCCACATTGCATACGAGATCATAATTTTTGTATGAATTTCATTTTGATGTTCTGATTATTTTAGATTCTCCAGGAGTACCCAACACGTTGAATGTGATGACAAATTTCCCGTTTTTAGTTGTGGGTGTTCTGGGCCTTGTGCTTGCCCTGGAAGAAGGTGTCTTCAACATAAGGTTTCGGTTCCTGTGTAAAAAAATTGATTTTTCCTTTTCCTCCGTTAACTGACATTGTTGTGTTGTGTTGTTGCAGTTCCCAAGGAGAGGTTTGGACATGGGCACTGTTCTATGCTGGAATAGCGGGTGTGGCTTTTGGCTCTGCTTATTACCATTTGAAGCCCGATGACCATCGTGTGTTATGGGACACTTTACCGGTTAGTTAGTATTCTGTGTTTGATCTGTAATTCTTTTCCTTTCCCATACTCCAATTGCTTTATTGTTTTCAAAATGGATGATTCCGTGACACTTTACCGGTTTTCTGATTCTATTAACTCATCTCTACTCAAAATACTCTTCTTGCAAGTTGTAATCAAGTGGGATCGCTCCTTATTCTGTCTCTCTTTTTTCATTGTGAAGCTCACTGGTTTTGTCAATGGCAGATGATGGTGGCCTTCTCCTCACTTTTGTCTAGTTTGGTTGTTGAGAGATTGGGCCAGAGGATTGGACTGTGTTGTATGTTTGCACTCAATCTTGCTGCCTTTCTATGTGTAATTTATGAACGGTTAGTTTTTATTTTTTTTTATTCATACTTATTCTGTCTTGGAATTCCCATGCATCAAATGAAGGTGCTTTAGTAGCCAAGTTTTATGCTGAATTCTGTCTGCTAGTTGGTTGCAGAATTTATAATGATGTTCGGTTCTGCATGATGTTCCAGTTGACTCTGCCTCTAGCTATTCCGGTAATAGCAGTCTTGTACCGCTCCAAATATACTCACTCAAGATATTGGTTTTTTTCTACAGGTAAGCCCTGAATTTTGTATTTTTTTTATTTTCCTGGACGAAGTTTCTATGTGACTGCCTGTTCCTGCTTTTGATGTGAAAATTATTTGTTAAATGAATAAGAGTTTATTGTGTCAGTGCATCATTAAGGGAGAGTGCCTAGGATACATTTGTTCACTAGCAAACTAAAACTTTGCTTAGTTTTTATCTTTTTATGATGATATCTCTTTTGGGCCCTACTGTCATTGCTCTAATGAAGTTAGGAATAGGGATAGAAGACTGTACTAGAAGAAGTAAACCTTATGCCATTAACGGCTTTTGAGATACATTATCTGTTTACCGAGTTTGGGTGGATATCTCACAATCTTTTGATTGTTATATAAGAAAAGAAGTTGTCATTCATAGTTGCATTGGCTATAGTTCTGATGTTTAGTAGTGGATAGTGGATACCTTTAAGGATTTTGTCTTTGAATGGAAATTGTAGGTGTTCACTAATAAACTGGTTACATTTCTAGCAAACTGTTTTGTTTGGATAAAGGAAGACTGTCTATTCTTTGATTAAGGTCCTATTTGGATAAAATTTTCCATAAACACTTGTAGAAAAAGAAAATATGAAGGTAAAACGAATTGAGCCTCTCCCATAAAAGCTAAAACAACCTATGTACTTAACTTTTATTGAAGCTCTCTCATATAATTTTTCCAAAAACTATAAGGTGCATAAATTGATTTTCGCTTATGAGAGAAGTTCAACTCATTTTTTTCTTCTTCTATAAGTACTTATTGAGAAGATTTTCCAAACAGAACCTTAGTTTATGATTTTAATGCTAAGATATTCTGCTTGATTATGCAAAGAAGAAATATAGAAATCTTATCGAAGATGTTGCATGCCATGAGACACATAAAGAGTTTCCAATCCTGATTTGATGGGTATCTTAACATGACGTAGGTTTCAGGGCATGCCAACACCATATGAATGCTCTGTCCACTTTTATAGTTTTTATAGTTTTCAAGATTTGGGACTTGACTGTAGTTTCATCAGTAGACCTTCTTCTCTGAAACAAATGATCATTTATGAAGTGCAATTTCCATGGTTTCATTTTGGGGGATATAACTCTTACCTGTTTTTGTAAGACACCATTTTTATTGTATCCATTACACTTTTATCTCTAATTGTCAATGCCGTGTTTTGATTATATTGGACAAAGTACACCATTATACTTGAGGCATGCATCTTGATTTCTGAAGTTCACCACCTCTTTGATGTCAGCGGTTTTAGTCCTGTGAAAGTTGAAACATTCTTCACTTATAACCCCCTGCCCCAAAATGTGCTCTGTTCCTGAATCATGCAAATCTTAAAGAAAATAAAGCAGCTGTTAACGTATGAATTGAGGATATAAAAGTTAAGAAATGACCATATTCTCTTAATTGTTGTGGATATGCTTTGAAGCCTGAACTCTTTTGGCACAGGGATTTATCTGCTAGCAAAATTTGAAGGTGCTACTGACAGGAAATTGTACCATGTAAATAACTACATCATCAGTGGGCATTCTTTGGAACACTTGTGCTTAGCACTGATCCCGATTTTACTCAGCGTAATGCTCATCAACAGGGAACTAAAGTTTCAAAGGTATTTGATCAAAATGTCTTGTTGCTATACTTAGAAATTGGTATATCAAACTCTCCTTGTTATTCTACTTTTGAACCAGTTATATGCTTCACCTTTTCTAACTGCTGTCCCCTAAGAAGAGATGTGATCCCTTTTTCTTATTCATTTATTGGCTTGATGATAGATTAGTTGATCATAAAGATAGACCATGAAGAGGTAGAGAGAATTGATGATTGCTCAATTGCTCCTGGATGCCTGAGAGAGAGATTGCAGCAATGAATGAGTGAAAATGCCTTAGAATTATGTAAACCATGGTTGGCGAGGTAGATCAAGCTAAAACTTCTCTTCCATAACTTGTAAGTCTAACTAGTTTAGTTGTATAGTGGGCTCAAATTCCTTTCTCTTTATTTACAAAGGAATCTCTGTTGACACCAATCTGATTTTGCCTGGTGGGTCGTCATGTGTATGAAAGCTTTTGTGCATTTCAGATAATATAGGAATATGTATGACTGAGGACCTGAGGTGACAGACAAGAGGTTTCTAACTTGAATTGGTTTTTCTTTGTCGTTGTTCATTGCCCTTGTGAAATTTGTGACAGCATTATTGATTCATCAACGTGATGCTATGAGAATTTTGTAACTAGTCTCTGTTGAGTTTATTTTTTCATGAGCTTTTTTTTTTTTTTTCGGATGTGAGAATAACTAACATGCAGAAAGCAATGATAGATTCTGTTGTGAACTTGTGAGGGACTTAAGATTGCACTCTTGTATGTTTCCTTTCTGGATTTATCATGGATGAATCCAGGTGGCAATAGAGGATTCGAGATTCACACTAACAAAGGTCAAGGCACGTGTTGGCGCTTTAGATGCGCACCTGGCAAAATATATGCTCCCTTCACATGCTGTTGCTTTGTCCTTTTGAATAACTTTTAATCTTTTTATGTCTGCTTATTTTATGGCTCCTTGCATATTCATAATCATGTGGCTTGTACCCACACACACATGATTATATATTTGTATTAGGTTCGGTGATCTTTCATTTTCTTCTGGCCCCCCCTCCTACTTCATTATGGTAAGGGAAGATCAAATTCGTTGTTTGGAGGTTGATTTCTTTTTATATATTTAAAGCCATAAAAAAATGTTACTTCTACAGTTTTGCTTACTAGATTGTAAATTGTAATGATTAAATGAATCATTTTTATTGGATTACAAATATGAAGGTGAAGTCATATATTAGATATAAATAAGAAAGTTGAGTGTCGTGTAAATAATAAAAAATCTCAAAGATCTTAAGATTTTGAATTGAAATGTAGAGTTTATACACTTGTTTTCAATAAATTTTTTATTTATTTTGGAGCTATTTTTTTTTTCTGGTGGTTAGAGGAATCATTGGCTCATGTAACTAGCACTCGGAGACGTTCGAGGCTACATACATACATGCACCGGATTACTGTTGTGTTCATAATCTGGTAAGGAACCCAACATTTTCTTATTTAGGATTAGGATTAGAACATTTGTAACTAGAAGCTAAAACGTGGTATTCCTTACTAGGAAGGAAAAAAAGAAGCAAACAAAATACTTTGGTAATGGTTTTTATCTTTGCTCCCGCGTTGGTTTTGTTTTGCGAGTAGTCATAAACCATCTAGAATATTAGGCTACTAAAAACAATTGAGTACATAATTTGATGCGTTTAAAAACTTTTTTCCTAAAACTAATCTGGAAAGGGAAGTTCAATTGGATAAACTGAAACTCTTGAGATTCAGTGATTGAATTGAACTTGAAAATTGGAATGGCAAGAAAAGAATGCGTGGAGCAGGATGTGGTGGATGGTTGTAGTAGTACTGTTGCGCTCACAATGCGGGTCTCCAGCTCACAAATGGGTTTCCAAACGATTAATCTCAACCGGAGGATTGAAAAAATATGGTCCAGAAGATTATATAGATTACTAATTTGAAGAATTTTAAGTTTTCTAAAAACCAAAATACATGTTAATATAAATTTAACAATACTTACTGTATATTTTTTCAAAACCTTTTTTGAGTTGTCTAGAGTCTAGACAAGCCTTATTGATTTAAGCCCCAACAAATTAAACCGTCATTTGGATCCATTTTTAATAACTATATTTAAGGGGGAGAGATCAATACAAGTTTGAGAAAATCTTTATTTGAAATCACAAAAGAATAACAAATAATTATAAATCTTATTACAACATTTTTCTACTAATTCTTCATTTTTTTACATAATAAGTATTGAATGCGTCTTATATTTCTAAAACATTAAATATATCTACTTTTTTATTACTAGAAAGATTTGTAAGACGAGTTGTAGAAAAATATAATTTAACTTAACCATAATTGCTTTGTAGATACGTTGAGAAATATTTAATTGATATAATTGGAACTAATTTTCTCTTAGCTGGACGTGGAGGTTTCACCGGGAGAAGAGTCCCATATGGTGACTGACGTTGAGAACGAGAAACCGTGGTAAAAACCTGAAGGGTACAAAAGAAGTCTGAAACAGAATCAAAATAGGGAAAAGTGAATCACGGTGCCTCGCATATATAGAATTTTTTTAAAGTGGCATATATTGAACGTTGGATTTAATTCAATTAAGGGTTAAGATTTGGTATAAATTTAATAATATACATTCAGTGTAAACGGATTTAATAATATATATATATATATATATATATATAGAGAGAGAGAGAGAGAGAGAGAGAGAGAGGGAGAGAGAGGGGGGGGGGGGGGGGGCAATGAAACTTTATAAGGAAGAAAGAAGAGGTTTGACAGGAACCATAGTCTCCTTGTCAACATTTTATTTAGAAAATTTAAACCATTGAATGTTTTAAAAGTATTTTAAGGATATAAATTGAGAACTTAACAAATATTATTTTTAAAAACTATGATTAAATTATAATGGAAATTACAATGGGGTGGGTGGGTAGGTAATACTTTTTTTTTCTTCATAAAACCATTTTATTTCTAGCTTCTCAATTAATGTTTTAAAGATACTAGTATTTGCCTTTTAACTTAATTTAATTTTCTAAAAAAATATTATTATTAAACAAATTCTGAAAATCGTGACACTACCTATGACATTTTAGATTTTTTTTTTTTTTACGGAGAAATTATAGATTTTTAGTATTAACTTTTCTGCCATGTTAAACATATCTATTCTATTCTACTAATGTTAATTTTATTAAATAAGAAGTATTTTTACTTACTTTCTCTTAGAAATTATACCTTGGGAGAAAACAAAATTAACAAGAAAAAAAAATAAAAAATAGTAAATATAGCATAATATGATAAAAAAATAATGTGATGAAAAAAATTATAAAAATTATTCTTCCATCCCAAAATAATTATAGTTCTAGGTTATTTTAAACATACTAAAAAAATAAATAAAAATAAAGTAATAATTTTATAAAATTAATCATATATCATCATTAATTCATTTATAGAATTTGTTATATACTATTAATATTATAAGAGATATAAATAAAAAATAATAATTAATGTTACAAACTAAAATGATAATTATTTAAAAATAATTTTATTCTCTTGCATAATAATTATAATGAGAGGAAGAAATATTAACTTTAACTTTCCAGACTTATTGAGCATATCTATTCTATTCATGTTAACCTTTGTAAAAAAAAAGTAATTTTACTAACCTTTATTAGTTAGTTTAAATGATAGTACTTTGGAAGGAGAAAATATATATTTGATTATCTGTTCAACTTGTTATCGCATAAATTTTAAGATAAATCTAATTATTTATCATAGACCGAAAAAAAAAACATGAGTGTGAAATACTTTTGCAAACGTCCATTTACATATGCAAACCATTACACAAACATACCAAAGTCTGTAAAATCATCTCTATTCTAAGTATTCTTACACCCAGAAACCCCCCTCTTTAAAATTCATATAAGTAAAAATCCAAGTGTCGGTGCTCTACCCTGACAGGGTAGAGATTTGGTTCGGACAAAGCACACTGGTACTCAGTCATTCTTCTCTGTACAAAACCTTTCATACTTTTTTTTATATAAAAAAATAACTAAAACATTTCATACTTAAAATATTACGATAATCATCCAGTAGTATATTGAAGTAGGATTTGAGTTAGAAATGGGCCACGGAGTGGGTTGAGAGGTTAGAGGTATGGTAATTGTTGACTTTGGAGTCAAGCAAGTGCAACAACGAAAATGATTAATTGATTACAAAACTAATACTTATAGTTACACTGTCAGGTGTCAATCAGCAACGAAAATCAAAATGCGCATATTATAATCTTTTTCACCCCGTTGCAATGGGTTATAATAGTTACTACTTTTAGCCTTATTTTGTGGTAATAATAATTAATTAATTATTGCATGTCAATCCTCTTGCATTAGTATACGTATTTGATTTTACCAATGGGAAGTCGATAATTTTTTTTTGTTACGGTTTAAATGATTAAAATATTTCATCGTTACAACCAGACACGGCGTTACTTACCTTTCATTCGTCCTAGATAGACCATTTGTCTTACCAGCTGTTGATGATTGGAAAGTAGTGAAATAGTACAACAAAATCGGATGGAAATGTATTTGGTTGCCTAAACTTTTATATTTCAAATTTGCAGGGGCATTAGAGATTAGATTTGATCACATTATAGAAAGAAAAATTAGTTTGACCTTCATATTATACTAAGAATATGAAATAATTCAATATTTACCTTTTTAATTAACTAAAAATATTAAAAATGTATTTGATATTTCCTTTATTTGTGTGCTTGATACATAGTAATATAAAAATAAACATCTGAAAACAAAAAGACGGAGAAAAACGTCTGGCCATAACATCCTGGGGCTTGTAATTGTTCCGTATACCAAGTTGCCAATTCAATGCAAGTGTTTATCTCCAACCATAAATTTGCGTTTCAATTTTATTTTGTCTCTAGCATATTATATAAGACATTTGACCAATTTAATTCAAGTCGAGTAAAATTAATACAGATAATTTTTTTAATTAAATTTCAATATAACTATGCATTTGGAAAAACATTAATATATGATTATGAGTTCAATTCTGGACGCATACATATAAAAAAAATCTATTAAAAGAGATTAATTCTTTAAATAAATTTAAGTAGTAATCAATCCACACTTATTTAAGGGATGTATTTTAAAAAAATTACATGCAAATATGTTAAATGTGTATAATTTGTCCTCTTAATTTTACACCTTTGAACTCACTGTCTCTATTTTTTTCTCTTTTTTCACGATAATAATTATTAATTATTAATTTAAAATAAATTATCTCTCATGACTTATGGTTCTAAGTCCGTTACTGACTGGGGGACAAATTGTTTCGTTTATTCTAAGAAAAATATAACTATACTCTTAAGAACAATTTTCTGGAAGTAATTAATTTACGCTGTAGTAGTTTGAATTTGTTTATTATAATAATAGTAATTGATAAAGGAGAAAAAAAAAAAAAAAACAGTGAGTGTGAACGTTGTTTAAAAGATGGAAAATAAGTGGAGCCAAGATTACCGAGAGTTCACTCAACTGAATCACATGTTAGGAAGAGCAGCGCGCGACGTGTGTTAGATAAGCAAAATTACTGGACACAGAACACAAAGCTTGACTTGGCTTTCAAGTCTTATAATAAAATTAAGAAGAAGTTTAGATTAGAGAGAGAGAATAATGGTAAGAAAAAAGAAGAGATTGGAATATTGGTGAGGTGGAAGCATCCACTTTTGGTTCTAGGTAGCTATCTATCTCTTCTACAAAACTTGTTCCTCTCTCAACCCCCTTCCTTAGTAGTACTCAAAATGTCCGACCCAGCTTCCAAACCCAACGGAAACGCCGCGGCCGCCACTAACGGCAATCCCGGACCCGTTAAGTCTCAACTCTACAACCCCAACCGTCAAGTTTACCGGCCGCAATCGCACTACCACCGTCGCGGCCAACGCTCCCACCGCAACTTCTGCTGCTGCTGCTGCTTCTGGACCATCCTCACCCTCCTCGCGGTGGCTCTCCTCGCCGCCATTGTCGGCGCCGCACTTTACGTACTCTACCGCCCTCACCGTCCCGAATTCTCCGTCACAAACCTCCGCATTGCGAAGATGAACCTCACCACTTCCGCCGACTCCCCTTCCCACCTCACCACGCTCTTCAACCTCACTCTCATCGCGAAGAACCCTAACAACCACCTCGTCTTCTTCTACGACCCGTTCTCCGTGACGGTGTTCTCGAACTCCGTCCCCGTCGGAAACGGTTCCGTTACGGCGTTTACTTCGGACAAGAACAACCAGACGAGCCTCCGCGCGGTGCTGTCGGGGTCCCAAGATCTGGACACGGACTCGTTGACTAGCCTGAGATCGGGGCTGAAGATGAAGAGAGGTTTCCCCGTGGAGATTCAGATGGACACCAAGGTGAAGATGAAGATGGATTGGCTCAAGAGCAAGAAGGTCGGAATTCGAGTCACCTGCGACGGAATCAGAGGAACCGTTCCCTCCGGCAAGTCTCCGGCGGTGGCCTCCGTCGTCGACTCCGAGTGTAAGGTGGATCTTCGAATCAAGATCTGGAAGTTCTCCTTTTAATAATAATAATAATAATAATGTCTTTTTTTGATTGATTGATTGTTATTATCATTGCAAAAATTCGTTATTATCTATCGACATCAATTTCACTAATCAATCCAATCAACCATCGATCCCTTTTCTCTTTTTTATTATTCTTTTTTTTTTTTTTTGGTTTTCATAATTGCATTGGGGGATGATATATCCTTACTTACTTTTCATGAAATGTGCACAAGGTCAAATTTGTATGGGGGGAATGAATTTTGAGCTTGTAATATGAGATTTAGGGCTGAATCGAAGGCCCTAAATTTAGTTTTTCTTTTTTCTTTTTAATTTGTCATTGTAGTTTGTTGATGTAATTTGTTTCAAAGTTCTTATTCTTATAGTAATGCAACTGAAAATTATATCTTGGTTTTGAAATGTAAGTCTAACCACTCCTCTGTGTCTTGTTTTCTTCGATGCATCTATGTTTAATGGATCCCCGGGATCTGCCCAACATGATCGAATGAGATTCTGTGCATTGGTTTCAGTGAATCAGAACAATACATGGTGTAAAAATTAAGTAATTAACCTAAAATGGAAATGAGGGCATTGTATTGTATTTCTTTATTCCAGTACGTTCCAAACTTGTTAGCACCTTAATAAAAATATTATACTAGTATTATGAATTAATTTAAAATGATTTTAGATATAAGTTTTAAAATAATCATTATAAACTCAATAATTTTTCATTAATGACAATTAAAATTAAAATAAATAATAAGAATAACATCATAGACATATATAATTTGATTAATTTCACATTTACACTTTTTAACGTCCGCTTATGACATGTTTAACTTATTTTTTATATATTTATTATATCTTATCACTTTATTGGGTGAAGTGAGATGTAACGTAATGTTAGATATTAGATTAATATGTGTAAACAACATATTTTGAAAATAATAAAAATTACAAAGCGATCGATCATGTTTATAGTCTAACAACTGAAGTCCTAAATGGCTAAAACCAGAGATGAAAGAGAGAGAGAGAGAGAGAGAGAGAGAGAGAGAGAGAGAGAGAGAGAGAGAGAGAGAGAGAGAGAGAGAGAGAGAGAGAGGAGGGGTGAATTTGGTTGGTATGACAATGAGAATGTAAGAGTAACGAGGAAAGAGACTTTACGAAGACCAGTGATTTGTGGGTGATGCGTAAGATTTTCCCGCAGACTGAGAGATTTGAGAGTTTCAAGTTTCAAGCAAAACAAGTTCCGGAATTGATGCGAAATGTGTTCAACGTTAGATCAGGTGCTGTGCTGTGTTATATCTTTCTGGATTCTGAAAAGTGTCCTTCCCACCCTATTGCCACGCGCACTTCTCTTCTCCCGTCTGCAGTGTTAAACGTCGTCAATTCCTCTCTTTAATCGTTATCACTGTGCTACCACCAAAAAAGACAAATCGTTATTACTGTGCACTTAACTTCTAATCCAAAAACTAAAAAGACCTTTTTACCTTTTTGACCTTCAATTAGCAACAAAATGAAAAAAAAAAGATATAGACAATTAAGTACACAACACAAACAGTGTTTGCTGGTTTAGTTAGTTAATGATTGCTTCATTCCACCCAACTTTACTTGGAGTTTGATTGAGACCTTGAAGTTGATCACAGTAACGGAAAAGATGCATCAAAACCAAAAACTAGAATTAAATTGCTTTCTTTATCAAGTGGAATGGTCAAAATTTTTATGTTATTTTTTTATGTTTTTACATTCATTTCTCTTATATATCTTTTTCATTCTTTTTATATCATTCTCATCTTTTTCTATCACATAATGCATCATGATTTTAACTTTTTCTTTCTTCTTTTTCTATTGGGATGTGACAAAAATCATAACTCCAAATTCACTTGGGACCAAATCAGGGATCCCCAAAAAAATTGTGCTAGTGGATCTGAAGGCAATGGGTCGTGGGTGCTGTACGAGTCTTTAAAAGCTTTCTATTTTCTACCCTTCCTATGGATACCTATCTCTACCGGGGAAATCCTAATTTCCATCCTAAAGCACATGTGAAGTCTGATATTGTATTAGATCTTATGGACCTACCTGCTACATAGATATATTAGATAGTGAGATCGTAAACAATTTAAGAAAACAATGAGCGAGACAAAAAACAAGTAAGGAGAGAACAAGTTCTCTATATACTCTAAAGAAACTCCCTTCTTTTTTCTTCATAAGCAACATCTGAATCTCTAACTGTATATGTGATTTCTCATTTATCACCATCAAGTGAAGTGCATGACAGTGATAGGGGTGTCTTAATTTGGGTGCACGTGCTTACCATGGACTTCTCGGCCTAGTCGGCAAGATTGTTAGATCTATACATCTTCCAATTCTTTTTCTCAGTTTGTGTCCCCTTACCCCGTACTTTTGTTTTTCTTGGTCTCCTCGTGTTACTTGCATATAGTTAGTGACATATAATAGTATAATACTAATACGATTATAGAATATGACATGTGTGATATGGCTTAATTTTCTACCTACAATTAATATATAAGTGCGTGTCTTCACTCCCAATGCAATTGTCAATGGCACTAATTAATCCAACCACGTGAACCCATTTGAACAAGAGGCGAATCCGGTTTCTCAAAGTCACAAGTAAAGGAAGGGCATATATATATATTGCAGAGCAGAAAAAGCGGTTCTGAGAGTGACATGATGTTGTAGTTTTGATTCTTGGGAAAGCTGTGCGCTTTACCAAGTACTATCAAATTTATGTTGATGCGGTGCTTTATGTTTAATTAATTAGTAGTTTTGTGTGACACGCACTTAATTTATTTGAGCATTATTATAAGAATGATAAATGGGATTTGGAGAGTGGTCGTTTTGATGATTGTGACCTTAGAGCTAGAGCAAAGAATGACAATGGTTGTGGGTGGTCAATGCAAATGATTTGGTGCTACTTCTAAATGATTGAGAGCACTGTTTCAGCTGCATTATTGAACAGCTAGCTTACGATCAAAGGAACAAGTTTCTCAAGTCTTTCGCTAGAATTTAGGGATATTTGGCTAGCTAGAGTTAGAACAGCATTTTTTGGACCGCAGACAAACCAGATCTGGAGCTGGCATTATAAGAATGTGACCTTAATCTGCAAAATACCAAACCAAAAAAGCTAATAATACAATTTCTAGCGCACCAATTTTAACGTATACTCTATTACTCGTTAAAAATTATAAAATTAGAAAAAAGATTCGAAGTATGACTTATAAAAAATTATATATACTTTTTAAAATTTTAACAAAAAACATATACTTAAAAAATATGTTAAAAGGTATATTACTAACATTTTTCATATCAAATATTCTACGTACCTATATATAATTAGCTGCTTTTAGTTATTCACAAGTATTTGTTTTGGTCATCTCACTAGGTTAAAATTTTGAATGCATGATTGATTTCCAAGTATAAAATTGAATTTGTAACAATTGATTATGAAAACGAATAAGGTTTAACAACTGAATTATTCATGTTATGTTTTTTCTTTCCTAATTACTTTGCTTTGCTGGATCTAGCAGATGTTAGGTGGGATTCAAGGGTGTGTAATCGGAATTTTAAGAGGAGAAAAACATTTGTTAGATAATATACTCCTTAAATATTAAGTAAGTAATTAGACACAAATAATTAATAGATTAAAATTAAGGTTGAATTGTTTAAATAATACTTGAATTTGATCATTGACGAAAATAATTCTTAATCAGAATTTACTTATTTCTTGGTCGAATTCTAAATTAGTTAGAATTCATTTCTCCTAATAAACCCGAGAATTTTTTTTTTTAAACTTTAAACTGATTAAACGTAGCTTTTAATCAAAAATCCTTTTTTCCTTTTAAAAAAATTCAAGTATTTGCCCTGAAATCAAAACCCTGCCAAACTCCTTGCAGATAATAAGTGAAGCAAATTCATCAAAGTAAATAATAATTGTCCATTCCATTTTGGGTGAATTGAATGGAAGGAGGAGAGAGATAATAATTATATTTATATATATTCTTTTCTAAAAGATCCTTTAATTGGAATTTTTTATTAAAAAATGCATTTCAAAAAACTCATTTTCTTAAATTTATAGTTACCTTACCTTTAGGAAAAAAAAGGAAATAAATTGAGACACTATCTAAATTTTAAAACAAAATTCCTTTAACCCTTATAACTTAGGCTTATATATATTTTTGGTTCTAGGAAAAATTACCAATTTCACATTTGGTTCTTAATATAGTTTTTTTTTTTACTTTTGGTTCCTGAATTTTATTTTTGTATTTTATCCTTTTCATTACATTGACTATGTTAGATTGAGATATCACCATTTGATGGAAAATATATCAGCCGTTGTGATAAAAAAAAAATCTTAAAAATTTGACCACTTGACATAACCAATCCAATGGGAACCAAATACAAAATAATTTTTTGCAAGAACTAAATATAAAATTTATAAATTTTTCAAGAACCAACTACAAAATTTGTAAATTTTTAGGGGGGGAAATATTCAAATTTTTAGTGATCAAACACTAGCTAATAAAACAAATCAATGGGAACTAGTATCCTACAATCTTTAAATAACTACCATATGACATAAACTTGAGCCAGAATACATAATTTAAGTTCCATTGACTAAAGTGGAAACACTAGAATCCAATAGTTATTTTGTAGCATGAGTCACCAGTCACCACTCTATGATCCCACAGGGGTAGCACCTTGAGCCTTGGATGCAGCTGCAGCAGCAGTAGAACTAGCAATTGGATTAGGCAGTGAACTGCTCTGAGATTCAATTGTTTTCTGATGTTGCTGCTGTTTGGACCTTACTTTTTCAAGTAATGCCTTTATCTGATTTCCTGCAAGTGTCTCATGCTCCGGAAAAGCGTTTGCAATTGCACGAAGCTCCTTATCGTGTGTGCTCAGAATAGTTTTTGCATTGATGTAAGCCCTCTCCAGCAACCTCTTCTCCTCATTCTCAATAAGAAGCCTAGTTTCTGAGCTCATGCTTTTCCCATTATCATTGTAATCGTGAGTGACTAGTCCAACTTTATTACTCATACCATATCTAGTAACCATTTTCCTAGCAAGATTAGTTGCGTGTGAAATATCAGATGATAGACCAGAAGTAACTTCACTTTCTCCAAAGATTAGCTCTTCATCAACCCTGCCTCCCATGGAAACATCAAGATAAGCAAGCATCTGTTTACAGCTGATACTGGTCTGATCCTTGTCAGGTAATTGAGTAACCATGCCAAGAGCCGAGCCACGAGGAACTACGGTTGCCTTGTGAACAGGAAGTGCTCCAGCAGTATGCATTGCCACTAAGGCATGGCCACCCTCATGGAAACCAGTAATCCTTCTGTTCTCCTCAGATATAATGGCTGACTTGTGTTCACTTCTGTTGTTGAGCGACAGCAGTTGCAATTCCTAAAATAATGAAGCATGATCTTTTATTTAGTTATTCAAATATATTTAAATATGAGACTTGTTCAATAAAAAAATTGTGTCAACCGTTCCAAATTAAACTCACGTTTTTCTCTATTATTTATTCTTCTCTCCTACATTTTTCCTCAAATTAAAACCAACAATTGGTATCAGAATTCTCTTCTTGACGGACCTGTGAAATGGATGCTGAATCTAGTTTCTCACAAATTGTTCTTTCTGTCTTTGATGAGGAGAGCTATGACCTTTGGAAGGTGAAAATGAAGTTCTATATGGAGTCTTTTGATTTATGGGATGCTATGGAAGAAGATTATGAAGTGTCACCGCTCCTGAAAATCCCACCATGGTCCAAATAAAACCTCACAAAGAGAAAAAAATCAAGAAGGTGAAGACAAAGACATGCTTATTTGTTGGTGTTTCTCAAATGATCTTCACCACGATCATGACTCTCGATTCATTCAAAGAAATTTGAAATTATTTAAAAAAGGAGTATGAAGGGGATGAGCACCTTCGTGGCATGCAAGTGCTAAACCCGATGAGAAAATTTGAGGTGCAAAAAATGAAGGAATTCGAGACAATTAAAGGATACTTGGATAAATTACTTGGCATTGCTAACAAGGTTAGATTGCTAGGCATTACATTTGCAAATTCTATAATTGTTGAAAAAATTATGGTTATGGTGCCCTGAAAGATATGAAGCATCAATAACCACTTTGGAGATTATAAAGGATTTGTCCAAGATCTTTTTGATAGAGGTGATACATGCCTTGCAATCTCAGGATCAAAGAAGATTGATGAGGGATGAATCAATAGTTGAAGGAGCTTTACTAGTCAAGCACTAGAATACGACCAAATACAAGAAAAACAAGAACTTTGATGGAACGGGATCTAGTTCAACATCAACCAATGCAAAAAGAAATTGAAAGAAATCTTATCCGTCTTACCAACACTGCGGAAATAAATGACACCCTCCATTCAGATGCTGGAAAAGACTCGATGCTAAGTGCAATAAATGTAATCAAATGGGGCATGAAACTATTATTTACAAAAATAGAAATCAACTACACAGTGAAGCTGCAAAGGTTACTGATATGAAAGAGTAGTACCTATTTGTTGTTACATGTTTCTCTATTATTGAATCAAGTCAAAATTGACTTATTGAAAGTGGTTGTACTAATGACAAATAACAATGATTTATTCAAGGAACTGAGCAATATAAGCACATTGAAGATTTGAGTTGTAGATCTTTGGGTTTTGCAATTTTCAATTTTTTAGATCGACTTCACGGTTTACGAACGATTTGATTTGGTTTTGAACACACCTAGTTGTAGCCAAATAGTTAGTTACCTCTTTGCAAAGTCTTCAGTAGTTTAGTTTGATCCAGTCTATCAACTTTCACAAATGCTTTAACATATTGAGGAAGTGCTGAAGGATTACAATGTAGAGAGTGCTGACTTTCAAATGCTCTAATCACAGCTTCAGGATTGTTTTGATGGTAAAGTTCCTTGAGATGAGCAACTTCAGTAGCTTCATCTGCATCTCGCAGTCGACGGGTCAGACTGCCAACATAGCTGGACCGAATCTCTCCGGGGAGCAGAAAAGCTTATTTCCTGCAGAAGTTTGAAAGTAGGTGCAACAAATGATAGGTAGATAAAAATCAGCAGTTACTTGGTCCCCAGAACATAAATGTACATAAGAGACAATTTTGAAGTCTAAAGAATTCTACAGCAAAACAATTTTTCTTGAACACCAAAGAGGTAAAATAATTCAGAAAAACAAAGCTACTATAAATGAGAGAAACAAAAACAAATACTTATAGAAACACAGTACAAACTAAATGTGCTATAGGAAGAAGCAATGTGTACTTGTACAGCCTTCAAAATTATTAAACGATAAATAGCTTCTAGCCAACAAACTATAAAATTCCATGTCTAAGAAAAGTAATACAGCATACATATCACAGATGGAAATTACCTTCATTGAATTTAAGACATAGTGATCAAGCATGCATACGTCATGCATAACTAGCTACGATGGTTCTATAATTGCCTCAAACCTTGCGGATACCTCCATTTCTAATTCAAAACAAACAACCCTTGACACAAATGACCAGATAACCTAACAAACTGTAATCAATGAATATGCAATCTTAACAGAAATCTCTGCTCTTAACAATCTTGTGTTTCATTTCATGACTTGCACCATCTATGAAGCACCTTATTTCCAGCTACTTTGAGCATGTTTGGTTTACATCCAACTTGTGCATGAATTCCAAGACAAAATCCAACAGTCCAACGGAAACTGAATGCAAAAGGAAGGGTGTAGATGTTTTTGCAAAAGTCATTTTGCCACCAACCTCCGTTTGCCCGGTTGCAATGATAAGCCAAACCTGCACTCAAACAAGCTTGGCCCATAAGAAACAACCGAGAAAACTGATTCCAATGAAAGAAAACTCTTGTACCACCCCCCAATACATTTGATCCTGAATCAAAACCCTCGACCTATCACCATTTCAAAATAAAACACACATTCAATATAAATGAAAAAGTTGAAGATAAAAAATCTATCTTTTTTAATTTATTATTTGGTTGCTACTACTCCTATTTACAAAATTACCCCTGACTCCAATTTTATATCTTTTTTCATTATTTTTTACAAACCAATGAAGTGCTTCACCTGCTGATGACCGCCTATTAAAGGTACAAAAGGCTTACCTCACCAGTGGTCCATTTCTGAAAAACTTCACCGTAGACGCCACCCATTGTAATTTGTTATTAATTAATCAATAACTAAACCAAAGCTTATACTTCTGTTACTTCTCCTCTGCGTTCCCAGATAATTTGGTTTCCGTTTCCCACAAATTTCTCCTTCCACCTATTAGATATTTGTATTTTTGAATCCTTATTTTTTTTATATTTCTTCTGTGTTCCTTTATTATATAGTGCATAAGAATGATTGATTGAAATAGACCAATTTGAGAGGGTGGAAAGCTAGAAATTGCGGCTTATTAAATCGGAATTTTGTTTCCTATAATTTGTCAATTTGGGAGATTTGGGCTTAGTCAGTTAAATAATTCATTAATTTTTGAAAAACTTTTTTTTTAATAAAGCAAATAAACCTTATTACTCGTTGAGAATAAGGCCAATATCAAGCATAAGACGTGCTTAGCTACCAAAATACAAATGTTATAATATCACACAGGCATATTAACTTTAAGATTTAATCTTAAGATTCATTATTAAAGTAATAGGATATTAGATCTTCATGTAAAAATTCAGTTTTTGTAGGTAATTATTTTAAAAAAAATTAATTTTCTATTCTCTTCACAAGATTTATTTACATTCAATTCTTGTAAAATCTAAAAAAATATTTAAAATCTCAAAATAAAATTCAGTATTAGAATTAAAAAATAAAAAAAAATCTTAAAAATAATGTGATACTATATGATCTAAAAAAAAATCACTATGATCTTAAAATAAGATTTTTTATTAAAGATGCTATAACATGGAAGCTCATGTCACCTACTCTGGTCATCCGAATTGGTTACAGCAATTCACCACATCCACATGCCAAGGGGTTTGATAAATAAATCCCCTCTTCGTTGCCTTCAACCTGCTTGAACAGGTTATTTTTGTTTGCTCCAAAATCTGTTGTTTCTTCGCAGATTTTTTTTCCTTGAAAAAGAAAAACTCAGACAGAAACCATACACGTGGACCAAAACAACTTATACAATGTGATATGCCATTCATTATACCTGGGTGTTAAAAAACTACCTCAGATGAGTCAATTATAATCACATATTTAATTAATTGATTATCTAGATATCTTTTTCTTAGGAATAATTCCCCTTACTCACGGCTAATAATTCAGCATACTGAATTCACTTTGATGCTTTAATAAAACTTAAGACTCCTAAAATCTAAAGAAAAAAAAAACGGTTCTGCAATATGAAAACTTATAAAAAAAATTAGAGGTCCTTAAGAAGTCTAGAAGTAAAGAAATAATCCTTTTAGATAGATTCAATTAAGGAACGGACAGTTCTTAATAAATTTTTTATACACACAAATCCGAAATTAAACTCTTGATCATATACTTAAAAAAGAATAAAAGTTATTTGATGTTTAACAAAATTAACTTATAAGTATAAATATCCAATTTTATCCTGATAAACACAGATAAATGAAAAAAAATGAGAAAATAAAAATAGAAAAAGAAAAGGATTAAAATCAACAAAAGAAAAAGAAAAAAAGAATCATTTATTTTTGCTTTGGCACATTAAAATTCAAAAAATCATATCTTGTTTCTTTTTCATTCCCAATGAGATTTATTAAAAAATGTACAAAAATATAAAAAGACAAAAACATTTCAGATTTAAAAAAAGGAAAAAAAAAAGTCACATAGGCACCCGTTCAAAATGCAAGGGATATTTTCAGTCTGCTCCCAATCTTCATTCTCACGGTTCCGAGCACCATACCAACTCAAGTCCAACATGTCAGCTTTAGTTGCACTCCTATGGACAGCTTACTCTACCTCCTTTTGCTCAACCAAGTCCCTAAAACTGCACCTCATAAACAAACACATCCAAACAAAATCAATTAAAGAGGTGGGATAAACTAATGCTACTAAATGAAGGCTTACATTCCGAATATGAAAAGGAAGCAAAAAATTAAATAAAAGAGTGTTGAGAAATCGAGGGCATAAATATCAGAGAAATTTATACCAATTGACCATGAATAATCATATAAATGAATTTGACAGCAAACCTTAACTCAAAATCTTAAAGTTTAGTTTTATAGATCTTCTCCTCACTTATATGGTATTCTAACTTTTTCATTTCTACTTGATGCACGACTTTACCTCACACTTATAATCCAACAATCTTTCCCTCAAATACGAGTCTCTTCCACATGATAATTTTTTCCTCGAACAGAAGCTATTTTCAATCCACGAGTATTCAATAATGACCCTAAGAGCTTAACCATTGGTACTCCAACTCATCTAGTCATTGTCGCCAACATCCTCTAGTACCTTGCACCACTACAACACTTACGAGACTCATTGTCTAGCCTCCATGCATGGACTCACTCGTCAATAAGACTTTTGATAAGGGATCTCTATATCCATGGATTCGTTGTTGTCATCTTACTCGTTTGAGTCGGTTACCAAATCGAACTATCGACTCTAATATCAATTGTTGTGAAACTGAGAAGGGTAAACATCGGGAGATTCACACCAATGGATCACAAACAATCACATAAGTGAACTTGACGTCACACTTTAATTCAAAATCTTAAAGTTTTGATACCAATTGTTGAAAAATCGAGGGAAATAAATACCAAGTAGATTTACACCAATGGGTCATGAGTAATCATGTAAGTGAACTTGACATCACACCCTAATCTAAAACCTTAAAGTTGAAATTTATGAGTTTTTTTCTCACTTACATGATGTTCAAATTTTTCATTTTTACTCGATGATAAGACTTTACTTTATACTTGTACTCCAACAAAGAGGTAGGAGGCAACTTTTTGAAGATAGACTTTGGAATCGTTCTTAGGCACCACACAATGACACTCTTCACCTTCATATATTGAGAGAGAACCTATAACATTCTAAAACTATCCAATAATTATTTAGAAAGATAATCTAAATATATCTTTTAGTAAAAGAAAAGATTAGAAATGCTAGTATAATAGCTGATTAGAGAATTAGTTTAAAGATAATAATAATAGAAAGAGAAATGCTAGTATAATAACTGATTAGAAATTTTTCATTTTTACTCAATGATGAGACTTTACTTTATACTTCTACTCCAACAAAGAGGTAGGAGACAACTCTTTAAAGATAGACTTTGGAATCGTTCTTAGACACCACACAATAACACTCTTCACTTACATATATTGAGAAAGAACCTATAACATTCTAAAACTATCCAATAATTATCTAGAAAGATAATCTAAATATATCTTTTAGTAAAAAAAAGATTAGAAATGCTACTATAATAACTGATTAGAGAATTAGTTTAACCACCACAGCTTAAACAACTTAGCTCACTTTGACAGACCCATTTGTGTAACCACTGTTCATTATCTGGACAAGAAGGCTAGAGGTGCAGAACACGACGAAGCTCGAGTGACTGTCAACGGGTTTGAGTGTCATTCACTGATCTTCCCTTGATAATATTCTCTTTCTTTAAAAAACCAAACAAATTCCCTCATGTTTTACTTTGTCTATTCTTTTGTTTATTTTCTGGTCCATTTTATTTGTTGGAGTCTCGTGAATCCTGATCATTGCCACTTCTTTTGCGATTTCCAGTTTTATATATTTTCTGGTTAAGCTTTTGATCTCTTCCTTGTGTGGGTCACTCCCGTTGCTCTTTCTTTCGCTATCATTTCTTTGTTTATTTTCTTCACTTTATTCTCATATCACTTTTTTTGTTATCATGTTACTTTATAATATTTAAATGTTACTAAACTGAAGCTTTTCTTATTTTGGTCATTACGTGTTTGTGTGCAGTACTAGCAAAATTAGTTGAAGTAAAAATTAGATGACATAGAAGTTGAAACTTCAGAATGGTTTATAATAATAATATATAAAGGTTTAGTAATAGTCATTTGGATTCACTTCCAATTTGATTATTGCAAAATTCATTATGAATGATTTTAAGTAAAAAAAATTAAATATATAATAAGATATTTTTGTAATAATTACTTTGGATGTGTTTTTGACTTGATTATCATGCAAACTTTTAAACTAAAAAAAATAAAAATGATAAAAAATTTTCACTCCTGTCAAGCATATATATATATATATATATATATATATATATATATATATATATATATATATATATATTTTGATAAGATAAAAAAATAAGAATTCCTCTTTTACATAATGTCAAATTTCCTTTTTTAATTAAAATTTCTCTGGTTAAAATAACAATAAATAAAACATAAACAAATATACTCTTTTTGTTCGATTTTAAGAGGTAAAATAAATAATTTTTTAAATTATTTAAATTTATACATTTAATTAGAGGTAACCGTCTTAAGACGGACGGTATAGAATGTTAATACCTTCCCGTAATCAACTCCTGAATACAAAATCTGGTTTTGAGATTTTTTTTTTAAATGGTTTTTTTATAGTTTTTCTTAATAAACTATGATAAGGACTCTTCTAATTATTTTTCGTCATTCGGCTGTGATCCGACTATGACAATAAATTAGCTAAAATTCATAAGTTGGCCAAAACTTATAAAGTTACAAATTTATAAGCTTTGAACCACTTAAAAAATTTGAATTGAAAATTGAAATGTTTCTTCAATTTCTTGGGTCTAAGTTTATATATATATATATATATATATATATATATATATATATATATATATATATATATATATATATATATATATATATATATATGACAGGTAAGTTTTTTAAGAAATTTTTAAAAAGTTACAAATATGGGTAAGTCATGTTTTATAAAATGACTTTAAATAAAGAAGTTGTGTTAAAATATGACTTATTTTACTTTTTTCTAATTTTAATTATATTTTTAAACACGGATTACTTTTTAAAAAAAAATGGTAAAATCGTTTATTGAAATGAGACTTCTACTTTTATTTTTTTAAAAAAATTAATGAAATTGTATAATGAAGTGAGACTTTTACTTGTTTTTTAGAAAGAAAAAAATGATGAAGACGTGTATTTAAATCAGACTTCAATTTTTTTTTGTTCTTTTACTTTTATCAAGTCGTGTTCTAGTAAATGATTTTAGTTTTTTTTAATATATAATCATTTTGACAAACACAAGTACACGGCTTTGATATTTTTATTATTTTAAAAATTAAAAAGATAAAAAGGACAAAATCGTATTATAATTCACGACTTAAGTTAAAAGTTATGAATTCAATAAAATTAAATTAGAAATATAATTAAAGAAATACAAACTCGAGTTTTGAAATATCAAATTTAAAGTCATCGGTAGGAAAATATTAAGTTTAATTTCTTTTAATGAAGATTTTAAATTTAAATTTTATGCTTAAAAATATTATTTGAATGAAAAATCTCATTAAGAATGTTCAGTTAGTTTTGTCAATTACAAAACTAATAAATATTACATACTAACATTAAGGTAATCCAAAGAAATATGAGATTGAAAGTCGTGTTTTCAAAACCCAACTTACCCATTTAGGTAAACAAAAACTAATTACTCCGGTAATAATGTAAAAATCCGAGAGTCTGAAGATGGTAAATTACAGGTGGATAAATCTAGCGAAAGAATAGTATAGAACAAAACTATCTGTTGTCTATAACAGCTCCGACCGGAAAGTCATAATAGAATAACCAACGATTTTTTGTTTTTTCCTTCACCAACCACGCCATCACCACGTTTAGAAATGAAGCATCTTTTCATCGTTCCGTGTTTTTCCTTTCTTTTTTCTCTCACTCGCAGAAAATTAACGCAATTCCACAAAAGCGGAGAAGCTCGATGGTTTGAAAGTGAAATAAATAAATTGCGCTGGATTGGGTTTGCATGATGGGCATGTTCCCTTTTGAGCCAAGTTTGTGAATTGAAGAGAAGGAAGCACCGTAGCAGCGAAAAAAGGATGAGCGCAGCGGATGATGATGACCCAGAAAGGAGAAGATTGAATAGTGGGTTGAAGAGCTTTCAGCGCGATCTGATGGCTGGGGCGGTGATGGGTGGTGTGGTGCACACGATTGTGGCCCCAATTGAGAGGGCGAAGCTATTGTTGCAGACCCAAGAGAGCAACTTGGCGATTGTGGCGAGTGGGCGTCGCAGATTCAAGGGCATGTTGGATTGCATAGCCCGTACGGTCAGGGAAGAAGGCATTCTCTCTTTGTGGAGAGGCAATGGCAGCAGTGTTATTCGTTACTATCCTTCTGTCGCTCTCAATTTCTCTCTCAAGGTTGTTACCCTTCCTCTCTTCTTTTCTATTTTCTTTTCTTTTGCCTCTCTCGTTATGCACCAAAATCAGATTCCTTCATTTGTTGTGTCCGCTAATTACTGAATTTATTCGTTTGACCATCGTTTGAGAGTTGAACTGGTATTCTTAACTTTGGAGGAATTGTAGCCTTCGGTTGCCTTAGTTTATCCTATTATTTTGTGTCTTGCGAGTATTTGCAGTCAAATATCATCTGAGATTCTGAAAATAAACCAAATTAGTCTCTGAAATTTCAGACACCTGACAATTTTAAATTACAAAAATATCATTTTAATTCTTTTTCTGTAATTTCAAGGACTAAAATGGCATTTTTATAATTTTGGAGGTTAGACTGATTGATGATGCATGTAACTTTATGGAATTATTTGGTGTATTACTCAAGGAAAATTGCAGTTAATTTAGTATTTTTACCTTTTGTCTGCATTTTATTATGATATTATGTTTTTGGTTGTATAATATATGTTTCATGGAAATGGAAATTACCTAGCAATGCACGTTTTGCAACCATTTAGAACTTATATTTCTTGATGGTATGTTAGGATCCACTTGTAAGGTATGAAACTTGAGTCCCACATTAAAAGTATGGGATTCATGTGTGGGGCTGATAAGGCCTTGGGCTCTCTAACTATAATGTCTACCTTTTGTGGTGTACTTCTCCTAAGGTTCCTATGGATTGGTCATAGAGCTTTCATTGATGGTGATAGCGACTTAAGTCTCACATTGGAAGTATGAGATTCTGGTGTGGGTTTATAAGGCCTTGGCCTCTTTAACTATATAATCATAATTGAATCTAATCAGTTTCTGGAAGTCTTGAATGTGTAGCAACCTGTTTCTTAATCAGAGCCTTTAAACTTTAAATTGGTGTGCAAGATATACTGTATCTTTCAGTTGACTCGGTGTACCCCTCCATTTATTTTTTTGGGTTTATATATTTTAATATTCGTCCTATTTAAACATTTAAATTTTATTTAAAGCAATGCCTAAATCATATAGAGCAATGCTTAGCCATGATTCTTGTAAAACTGTAATTTACCTCCATAGTCCATAACTATAAGCATAATTTTTGCTTTCCTCTATCAATTAGCAGATTTGTCTCATCCATCAAGTTAACTGTTCCTCATTTACTGTTCTTTTTTTGTTTTTGCTTTTTTCTGCCATCCATATACCCTCCTTGCCTAGTATTGTTCCATCATTTATTACTCCAAACACTTCATACCTATATCCAGGAGCAAAATCTCTCAAATTGCAGATCCTGACTGGCAAATGTTTTCCAGGCCACAATGTTCTCCTTGTATAATGTACAAATGGATTTTGACAAATACCTGTTTTCATAATGAATAATTACTCTAGAAACAGTGCTAGTATGCACACCTTTCACTCATTAAATATGAGAAGGGGACTTCCTTTTCTTCAGTTTGTTCTTGCAATTCCTTTTTCTATTTTTTTGCTACTGCAATATCAAGGCTGATTGTTGCTATTGTAGTTCTTTCCCTATTGCTCTGCAGAAGTCTGGCCTTACTCCGTAAAGAGAGAGTAAGAAGTAGAATGGAATCTTTTTTATGTGCTGCACCTTATTTTCATGGTACTACATTACTTCTTTTTTTTTTTAAGATGTGTCTTTTCCTACCTCCCCTGCCTTTTGGATATTATCTAGGACTGTCCAGTTTTAATGAATACACCTCTTTCTCTGTACTTTTATAGACTGGACTTTTCATTGGCTTTTTCTTAAATTTCATGATATGGTAATAGATGTTTGACTTTCTGCATTTTTAGTATTGAGATATAAATTACTCACTGACCAGAATTTTTTAATGAAGATTTTGTCTTTTCTTTTTTCATGTTTATTAGAAACCCTTTTTCAGTCTTTGGTGGGAGTAAGATTTCTTTCACAAATGCATGGTGTGGATATACATGTATGTATCAATATGTTTATTTTATAATATAATATATTAAAAATACTTATCAATAAATTAATTGATTCATCGACCAGTTGTTCTATAGGAATTTGATCTAGACACTAAAAAGTAGGGACATAGATACTTAAATGCATTGAGTTTGAACTTGTGATGACAAATTCATCCATTATTTATTTAGTTTGGGATTGTGATTCCTTGATGGTTAGGATTTCCTTTACCTCTCCGGATAATTAATTTCCACTCAAATAAGGATGATTGGTCTATAGTTTTATATTACTAATTTACTGTGTCTGACATTGTTTTGAGCAAAATTAATGGAATGTTTCAGTACAACTTGAGATGAGATAATTAGACTGTTTTAAGATCATAGTAATTTGCTGACCAAAAACAAAGATCATAGTAATTTGATTCAAGTCTCTTCCCTTTTCTATCTTTTATTTTATTTAATGAAATTATTTTGTGAAAGAAAATAGGGTAAAACTAAAGTCATGTCCAAAGGGAGAAAAGGGAATTGAAGAATCCTGGGCTAGGTGTCTGAGACTGAAGAAATTTGCTTCTTCGGATGCTAAACACAGGCACTGTTCAGTCAGGCAGATTTTTGTGAAAATATCCTGAAATTTTTCTGACTGAAGAAATATCAGAATTTTCTAACCAAATAAGCATTTTCTGCTCTTGTTGAAGACAATGATGTAGCTTCCTAATTAATGCATTTATAGAGGTTTCAAATGACAGCAATGTTTTTATCAGAAATATAAAACAAAGGATTTAAGCATAGATTCTCATTTAAAGCAATGCATTAGTAACAATGTGACTACTGTGATGTGAATGTGGCAAAAGATGTATCTTGTGTTTTTTTTGCCTAGAAGATGGCCAGTCCCATTATTAACGTATGAATGAAAATGTGGGCTTTACAATTGTGTTTTTCGTGTCCTAACCTAGGGTTGAGATGAATACATGGAGTGCAATTAAGTGCTAAAAATACCAACCCAGCTATTACAACCTAAAATCAAGGTTAGTAATTAAATTTCCAAAGAACAGTTGTAACAATCTTGGTAGTGTATCTTTGTTAGTTTTGCTCCTTTCTCCATGTGATCCTTTTATGTCTTTTTGCTGTTTTGCAACCACGTTTTGTGTGGTTCAGACAAAGGTATTGAATAGAGAATGACTGACAGAACAACTTCACCATCTATGCATTCAATGGAACAAGGCACAATATTTTTTTAAAAAAAAGTTTATTTCCGTGTTGGCATATTACAATGTGTATTTCTTTTCTTTCTTCTGCCTGTCATCATTCACTCATACAACTGATGAAAGATTATAATTGAAGCTTAATATGTAATGTTACAGTTAATGCTGTCTTGATATTGATAGATGAACTATTTTTTTCAACAGGATCTATACAAAAGCATGTTAAGAGGTGGAAACTCTAGTGACAATCTTTTGCCAGGTGCCACTGCTAATTTTGCTGCGGGCGCTGCAGCCGGCTGTACAACGCTTGTGTTGGTATACCCCCTTGATATAGCACACACGCGCCTTGCTGCTGACATTGGAAGGACAGACGTGCGCCAATTTCGAGGCATTTACCATTTCTTGGCTACCATATTCCACAAGGATGGCATTTGGGGGATCTACCGGGGCCTTCCTGCATCTCTACATGGGATGGTGGTACACAGGGGCCTTTATTTTGGAGGCTTTGATACCATGAAAGAGATCATGTCTGAAGAATCAAAACCTGAGTTGGCGTTGTGGAAGCGTTGGGTGGTAGCTCAGGCAGTCACAACCTCTGCCGGGTTGATATCTTATCCACTAGACACGGTTCGTAGGAGGATGATGATGCAATCTGGCATGGAACAGCCAGTGTACAACAGCACCTTGGACTGCTGGAGGAAGATCTATAGGACAGAGGGGTTGGCTTCATTTTACCGTGGTGCAGTTTCTAATGTGTTTAGGAGCACAGGAGCAGCAGCTATCTTAGTCTTGTACGATGAGGTTAAGAAATTTATGAACTGGGGGAAAATTTAACAGCACCAACGTTCATTGATTTCATTTTGACACCGGAGACTCAACTTCAATACGTCAACATGTTGCAAATCTTGAGGCTTAGGATAATTTTGTAAAAGCACAAATGAGCTCCATTACAGTTCATTAGTAAATGTGTCTTTATTGGCATTCCAACGCTAAGGCCATTGATTTTGTGGCTTTGCTATTACTAATTTTCCTTTGTATCTTTTAAGACGATGGAAGATCAGAAATCAGATATGATGAAAGGGGATTTTTATTGGTAACAAAAGAAAATTGATCTTTTGTTGTCTAATTTTTTCAAATGCAAGGTGTAACGCGCGAGGACACTTACTGCCAAAAGGATGTCTTAAATACTAAATTAGCACACAAGTGTGTGCATAACGTAATCAGAGTTAGAATAGCCTAAAATTATTAAACTCACAAGAAGCCACTAAAATAGTGAAGAATAACATAAAGCTGTCAAAGGCAACACAAAGCCACCTTTGCGAAAAGGTTAACAAACAATTTTTAAGCCAAGAATTGGTGAAATAAGAACGAAAAAGCCTTGTAAGTGGCGTAAAGTGTTAAACTCCAAAGTGAGAGCAACGACACGTATGTGGCTCGAAAATAGCAGGGCAGAAGGCAATTGGATTGGATAGGAGCATGAAGTCGTAGGTTTAAGGGTAAAATACCAAAAAATCCCTTATGGCTAACTTAATGTTAAAATTAACTCTATAATTTATAAATTTTCGTTTCAACTTCTTGTGATTTTCACTAAATTGCAACTCAAAAATGTCAAGCATAAAGAGACTCAATCACCTCTATGTTGTTCATTATTTTATCCCTATGGCTAAATTAAGACCTTGTGCGCGTGGTTAAGAAATGTACAATCTGTTTTACTAATTAACTTCTATAAAAGTTAATGTCCTCTTAATGTTTTTTGAAAGAGTTGCTCAAACTAGCTCTATGATAGAAATTTAGTATAATTTTATTAACTTTCACATAGAAAATGATTGGGAGCAAGAGGTGTATTAGTTAATCATGTTAAATTATATAACTGTGAAAAATCCTGATGTTTAGTATGAAACATATTTTATTGAATTGCATAAACAAATACTTAATCAAAACTTCATTATGTGTATTTCGAAAATGATTAATGATAATGAACTTTTTGTTTTTAATACTTTAATCTTTATGGTAGACAATATTAACATTCGATCCCTTTTACTTGATGGAAATTTGTTTGAATTTTACATCGTTTTGAAACATAGGATTTGTTTCTCTCCCCATAAGCCTCTGTTTTTCACTCTTTAATTGTTTGCTTCATTGTTTGAGTGCAGTAGCCATGCCTAAAGTCATTACCTTAACCGTAAGCAGGGGGATGGCAAAGGCAAGACTGGTGACTAGAGTGAAGTCGTAACAAGATAATTGTACTAGAAGATGCAGCTAAATCACCTTCTTTTCACATAGAGTTAATGTTTGTTGGATAGTTTATTTTGACAATGTTTCACACTCAAAAAGAAATGAATTATGTCTTAATAAAATTTAGATATAAAGATCTTTTTTATTTTTCGATGATGAAGTAAGACTAAATTCATGAACTTATTATTCTAAGTCGAAACAAGTTGATAGGAGCTCAATCAAATGAAATGACTTATAGACATAATAGCAAAGATGATTATATCTTTTCGCTTGAAATTGTTAATTTAAACACTTTCTTATTAAGTTGTAATTTAGTCAAAACTAAAAGGAGATGGAATGTGAGTTTCTAAACTACAAAGAGCTCGTTTGAACATTAAAGAAATTATAAGGACTCTTTGGTACTTAAACCTCTTTTATCACTTACCGAAAAGTATATGGGTAGACGGATACGGCATTACAACTCTTTAATCCAGCAAGTCGCATGACTCCAAACAAGCCCAAGAAGCAACAAAGACAAAATGACGTAACCAAAGTGAGATTACCCTAAAATTATTAAAGTGGCAAGAAGCCTCTAAAATAATAAAAAATAGCATAAAGTTGTTAAAGGCATCTGATACATCTACAATGCACACAGATTGCAAACATAACTAAGAAATCATTTGATTTAAAGAAATGAAAGACGGATAAAAGTAAAAAAAAAATGAAATATTTTAATTAAAGCAGAGTGTATAAGTATGAAATTTATATCAACTTTTTAAATTTTCTATCAAATTCACCAAAGGAAATTAAACCAAACACTCCCTGAGTGAAACATTAAGAACAAAGCCATAAATTGCTTTGGAAGCAGAGTTATGAAAATCCCCTAACCTTTTGAGAATTGGGGATATTTTCCTCAAGCCCAAAATTTCGATAATTACAATTTTGATAAGCACAAAATTTCCATAAGCAAAATCATGCGCTTGGTTTTTTTTTTTTGGTTTTTTTTTCTAAAAAATCTCACGATAAAATTAATATTAAATATTAAAAATGGATATTAAAATAAAGAATTTAATTAAAATATATTGACAGAATAATTTTTTATGATGTTATGTTTATTTAATATTATATTATGTATTATTTGATTTTTTTATTATTTTATTTATATTAATTCAATCAGAGTTGAACCATAAGCCTTAAACTTATGATTCAATGATCAGTTTTATTTTAAAAACAATCAGCTTTGGTATATCTCTAAAAGGTGGAGTAAATTTTAGGAATTAACTTTTTGTTTTGTTATGAAACTTGGAGTAAATTATACCGATATCTCCTATGATTTTTTTAAGTTGTACATGATATCAATTTCTTTTTAACCCTACAAAAAAAAAAAAAAAAAAAAAAAAAAAAAAAAAAAACCTTCCTTAGTTGTTTGAAATACATTACACCATGTATTCTTGTTACTCCAAAAAACACAGGGGATACTGTGTAGTTTGCTTTAAAACTTAAGTCTTCATGGTATTTATCTATATTATTAATTTATGTCGCACGAACACTACATCTAAGGTTACTTCTTATTTCCGTCAAATTTTTTATTTTTTAATTTAATATTTATCCAATAATGTATAAACATGTAGCTAGATTTCGTACTCATTCATGCAGAATTATTCCGTACCATAAAGTATATCAATATAAAAGGCAAAGCGATAAAGAATGAAATGTATATTAAAATTAACAAGAAGGTTTTCCAGGTGATCATCGTGATTATATTTACCCATACACAGACAAAATGAAATGAAAAAGTATAAGGGAGAGGTAGGAATTCCATCAAGAGTCTATACATGAATAAAGAATGAAATAAATATCACTCCTCTTTGTTAAAAAGAAAAATCGTGTTTATATATGTCCTGGTGTTACGTTCGTAACCATAAAATATTTAAAGAGACTTCTTGATGTTGAACTATGTTTTAAGAAGAGAGTGCAATGCCTAAAAGCCCAAGCATTATGGAGCATTTGATTATGACTTCTGCTGCCTAAAGCAAACGTGCAAAGCCAATTGTTATTTTCACGTCGGCTGCCCAATTGTGTTTATATGTGCATTATAAGCATACTTGCATTTTAAAACCTTGAATGATATCTTGAATAATGTGAATCGTCAAATTCCATACTTGTGTTCGGAAATGGAATCATTGTGCTTACGTGAGGCTCTAAGATTCTAATAAGATCCGCCATTTTTTTAAATTAAAAACCACGCCATGCTTGCCACGTCTGATTTTGTATTATAGAAAGCCAAAAAATTAGAAAGTGAAAGACGCACTCACTCACTCTTGGATTGTCGCTGTTGTTAGTTGCAGCTGTGGTTGATGTTGTTGATGTCATCATCTTCTGTCTTTTCCCAACTCAAAGGAGAAATAATTGGGTCACATAATCGCGTGGTGGGAATTGTGGGGTTAGGATTTAGGACACTTACCCTTAATTATCACATCTATACCTCCTTTGTTTTCCTTAATTGGGAATAGATCCTGCCACGCTTTGTTTGTTTTCTTAAATTTGTAGCCTCTGTTTAATACATCCCAATATCATGTTGTGCTATGCTGAGCTATTGATGATTTTTAATCCCCCACCCCCACACCACATGCACACACACATTTTAATTAAAATTTCCTAAACAATTTGTTTCCGTAGTACTTTTTTCTCCAGAATATATATTAATAACTAGTTTTGAAAAACTATGGGTTAAAGATCTCACACTAGTGATATGACTAAAATTGTATTTATAAGTATATGACAATTTTCACTCTATAAACCTTTTTAATATTGAGTTAGACTTATATCCACATTCTAAAAACATCTCTTCATGCTGTTGTCCAGGTTCATTGATGCTATATATATATATATATATGCTTATCAATCAATAAATCTCCACCAATCTACAATTTGTTACTTCATATACTTTGAAAAAAGGATGAAAGCTCGCTTCTAGTTCTAGGTACTACAACTAATAATTTTTGGTTTCCCTTTGATTTGTAGTTTGTAGCTGAGTTGGCATGGCTAGTGCAATGGTGATTCTTACTAAATGCTGATGAAAGTCTCATGTGTTTTAAACTTGGAAGTTGAGACCGAAGCTTAGTTAGGTTTATGGCGGTGAAGGCAAGAAGGATACCATGACGCACCTCTTGGCATGATGTCAATAATTTGATACGATTATTCTTACCAATGTTTTAGCTTTGAATCCATTCATGCTTCTTTTTTTTGTTACTTTTGTTCGAGTTGATCAAACAAAACCAATGAAACGATAATTTCGTCTAATGTATGGTTATTCCCTTAACTAATTAATTTTTAATGTAGGCGGGGTTTTGGCGAAAGTAAAAATTAAAACAAAGATTTTGTTTTAAAAGAAAAGGCTATTTATACCGATGCAGTAAAAAAAAAAAAAAAAGCCTAAAGATAATAAGGGAATATTTCATCACCAAAGATAATAGGAGAATAATAAGAAGCACGATTCCGTGTTTTCGTGTGTATCAAAGTATCTTTTAACCTATAGTTAAAAATTAATTTCCTTTTAAGTTGACAAAAAATTGAATTCTTCTTACAAGTCTTCTCTTTTCTAAAGCATGTCAATATGTTTAACTAAGGATTTCATTTATTTACTTACGACTTCGCGGGTTTCCAGACTTTTAACTAAGGATTTCATCTATGTAAATGGTTCTGGCTGATAATAAAAAAATAATCTAATGAATTTGGGGGTTAAAGTAGCATATTAATTGATTTCACGAGGACAGCAAGGAATTTCAGAATAGAGTGTGTATTTAGGGGGCCGAGCTAACCCTCAGTTTGACAGAGATGAAAGAGAAACAAAAAAAAATATATTTTTATTCTCTATTTAATTTTAAAATTTTTATTTTAACTTATTTAAATACAATCTACCAAACAATACCTAAGCCAGCACCAGAAGGAAAAAGAATCTTTTCCATTCCATTTAAGTTCATTCTAGGAAAAAAAAAACACCAAGGTAGCGCACCAGAAGGAAAAAGAAAAGAGAGGCGTGTAGAATTGCATCAACGTATAGTAAGTTTGTTTGCAATAATTGGGGGTGCATGCCTTTGTCAAATAAGTTTCTATTCCAACCTTCACTTGGTAGGGCACGGTGGTGTTACTGTTTCTTACGGTCCCACCCACCCAATCCAAACCAGATAATATTTGCCATTATGATACATTTATTCTCATTGAAACCAAAAAAAACAAGAGGAAAATGAAGATAACGATGAAAGTGAAACTAGCATAAAACAAAGTGCCATAATTCTAACCCGGAAATTAATGAATTTACATACAAGTAAAAGGGGGAAGAGGAGATGGAGGAATAGATAAGCTTAGGATTCCCGAAGCAAACTGACAAAGCGACTGCCCTATCTACGGTCCCGATTGCATAATAATTGTGAATGGGACCCAATCTACGGACAAGAGCAATCTACTCAGTATAGCGCGTTGAGGCCAAAGTTGACGTTATTATTACCACCCTCACCCGCTGGTCATGGATGTCATTCCTTTACACGTGTCACCTCTGATCCGTAAACGGCAAGTCAAACCAGATTCGTGATCACTCACCTAAATTCTGCCAAACTAGTTTCAATAACACAAATTGGGATTTCACAACCCTAAATTATACAATTAGTAATGTTCTTCTTTTGGAACAATAATACTAGACAGATAGGGTAGCTAGCAATAGCTTAGCGTATCATATATATAAAAATTAATCAAGGGGAGGAATATATTGATATGCATAGTTCATACCCAGAGAGCGCCGACTTGGACGAGTTTGGGGATGAGGTGGCCGCTGACGTGGAGGGCGACGAGGGATTCGAGGCCGCCGATGCATGTGCCGCCGATGAAGGCGGCGGGGGCGGTGGTGTCGGGGAGGGGGAGGGAGGCGATCTCGTGGTCGTCCAATTCGATGACGGTGGGGTGGACGCCGATGGTGGCGAGGAGCTTCTTCATGACGTGGCACATGCAGCAGGAGGATCGGGTGAAGATGATGACGGGGTGCTCCGATATCAGCCGTTGGATTCGGCTCTCGGGGGACTCGTCCAGCTCCATCGATAGCGAGGAAGAGGAGTTGCTCATAGTGGGACTTAGCTCCAGCTGCCCTACGACGTCGTTTGAGCAGCACCCTATCCCTATGCCTTGCATCCCCTCCTCACTCTTCACTGTAGTTGTTGCTGGTGCACTACTAGAAGAAGAAAGAGACTCTGAAACTGTGGAACCGACTTTGAGGGAGTTTTTATTTTATAAATCCAAGAGGACAAATCGTGCTTGCTTTCATCACAAACTACTGTTTCTTTTTTTTTTTTTTCTACAATCGCTGCCACCACTCCACTCTACCCCACGCGCCCTTATATGCCATTCTTTTCTATCATTTTCATCTACTTCAACTATACATCCAGACGCAACGTAATTATCATAATTTCACTTACCTTTTTCTCACTCCTTTTTTTAGTTAGATTTTTTTTTTTTTTTACATACCAGTGTATCATATGTTTTTTTCATTAAAAATAATCATATTTAAGTTAAATATCTTTATTATAAATAATAAAATTCTCTGTCTAAAATATGTATATTTAATATCAACAAAATTACTGGTACGGATTTTTTTTTATATGAAAAACATAATCGCTATAATTATAAAGATCGAACAGAAGTGTATACTGCAACGATTAAACTCCGATGAGGGGAAACTTTGTAAGTATCGGAATCTTAATTGAATGCTTGGTTTCATATGTATGTGTTACGCAATTTGGATTCGTCAAACAAAGAGATTCGACTTTTTTTTCTGTTAAAGTGTACTGATCCCTCCATAAAACCACCCTTGCCTTATTTTTTATTAGCTCTAAATATTAATGTTTGACAAGATGCACAGCATAGCCATATTCTAGGTAGACATGAGTTTTTTCTTTAACTATATATATATATATAGTCGTAGTGGTTGTTACACTTTAGCAAGGACCAGGACCAAGACCACCAATGAATTATTACTTGATAGTAGATAGATACTATGAAGACGAGGGCGCGTGGCCATGCAATTTACCGTTGTTTAGGGGCACCGGATATTTTGGGGGTGAAACGAAAAGTAAATAATCATTTCAATCTCTTCATCATCATTTTAATTTTAAAAATCAGTCTCAACATCTTTGAATTTCTTACTTATCGGCCATTTTTTAAGTTCTGTATTAATAAACGTGATCTAATGTTGAAAAAAAAATACATATGTGTCGCATTAATATGAAATTAGATATTAACAAGTTGTTAATCTTTTTTTATACAAGTTGTTAATCTTAAAGGTGTTAAGCTTGAGTCTCTTAAATGAAATAGAAACCAAAAGGTGTTTTAGTTAGGAAAAAAATAAAAAAAAATAGATAAAAAAGTAAAGAAATAAACAATAAATAATATGGTAAATCTCATTATTTTTACCTAATTTCTTCTTCAACAAATATCTTAACGTATATCAATAAATAGATGGTTTAATTAGTAGTAATTATAGATAAAAGTCAAGAAATTAAGCTTGGCCTGCTGGTGAGATGGGGTGAACGCGCAGAGCCAGTCCCACGCCCATGACATAATTATCGGAGGGTCTTAAAAATGGAGTTACTCCACTGCGATACGTTCCCCTTCAGGCAGGGAGCCCCAGGTTGGGAATAGTAGCCAATAACATAAAGCCACCTCGGAAGCTCATGCCAAGGCTAATACCCATTGATTGGACACTAACAAGAGAGGATCCATCTTTGATCACTATACCAACAAAGAAATGTAATAACAACTACCTTCATTTTGATGGTCAAAGTTTTTCACGTACTAAAATTTTTCTAGTAAGAACATTTTTTTGTAACTACATCATGCTAGAGTAGAGGTCTTTAAATGAACATTACATGAGTGATCACCCAATCCATCACAGACCCTTCAAAGCAAAAATCTAATTACAATTTCTTGGATTGAAGTGTTATGATTAAATTAAATTAAATCGTTATGAAAGACTTTTTTTCTCTTAAAAGATTAAAGTTTAATATTTGTATAAAATATTAAGAGGATTATATAATGAAACAAGTTGCCGGAAAAACTGTATTGATTATATTGTATGTTGAACTTTTGAAATGTGCACAGGTTTTAAACGAGGAGACAGTGAATGGCAATGCAAGTAGAGAGGTACCTAATAAAAAATAAACATACACTAATACCAGTAATATATATCTTAGACGACAAGGGTGTGGAAGTGGTTTAAATTTACACCTTGGACTTGGTTTCTTGTGACTTTCTTCTACGCAAAGTTTGTTGAGTGATTGGATGAGTGGATTCTGAAATCAGTGGGAATGGGAATATATATATGACGTGGCTGAGTGGATCGAACGCAATGTGCAATAGTGAACTAAAAGTACTTCTCAACCTTTTAAGTTTTTTTTTAACCAAAGTTGTGGAAAGTTTCTTATTTTATATCTAATTAATTTTCTTTTGTCGAAATAATCTGTAGAATAAAATGATACTTTTAATTATAATTCCATATCTAAGCCAATAATCTTTTAAGTTTTAACTCTTCTTTATTTATGATATATTGAGTTTAGTAAAAAGATTAGTTTCTCACAAGTTAAAAATCAAAAAAGGACTCATATTTAGTTTATGATCATACCTCACAGAATAGATTTCAAAAGAAACTTATGAAGAGGGAAAAAAAAACTAGCCTTTTATTTGAAAAAAAAAACATGAAAAAACCTAGCCTTTGTGTGCGGAAGCGGCACTCGTGGTCACCATTCAGATAAAAAAAATTCATCCATTGATTATTTTTTCATTCTCAAGATAAATGTAGTTCTAAGTTATTTTATAAAGATTAGAAAAATTAATAAATAGATAAAATTAAATGATAATTTTATAAAACCAAATTTATTAAATAAATAAAATAGAATAATATTGATATTAAATTCAAAAACTAAAGTAACATTTTTTAGGAATATTAATAAAAAAAATAATTAATATTACATTAAAAAATCAAATGTTATACTTATTTAGAAATTTTTTTTAAAAAATATAATACTTATTTTAGAACAGATCGAGATAGTATTATTTTTATGATAATATCAAAGTTTTTTTTATGGTGTATTGAGTAACAAATACTATTTAAATTACTTTTAATATTTTTTTCTAAACTAACTAAATTCTCATTGTCATATTTGTGTGTGGCAAATGTAAGTGAGAGAAGTGTTTTATTGTAAAAGATAAGAGCAATTAATAATTATTGTTACATCAAAATTTAGATTACCATGTTTATTTGAGAATTCATTAAAATCTCTTATGTCTATTAAATCTCAAAAATATATACCAAACAAAAATTAAATATTTAGAAAATTTTCTACATAAAAATCAAATTTCTAAAAGATCTCAATTATTACACTCTAGTATCTTAATTTTTATGTCACTTTTCTCATATATTATTGTTAATGCATTATCATGATTATTGTCATTATCACCATTATAACTATTACTATTGTCATCATCTCCTTATTGTCGCTATCACTGTCCTTATTACTATTACTATGTGGTGGCATGATGATAATAGAGATAACAACTATTATGATAGTGATGAGAATCTAATGATTTTGTTTGTGACACCAATAACAATGATAATAATAATTATGGTAATAATTGTGGTGATCATGATAACAATCATGTCACTACCACTACCCTTATTACTATATGATAATTGAGATGTTTAAATACAAGATTTTTGAAGATATAATATTTATTTGATGATTTTTTTAGAAATTTAACGGTTACATGAGATTTTAATGTAATTTAATATCATTTATTTACATCGAATAATAATTTTTGAATGTTCTGATCTCTCACAACAAAACTCCTATTGCCTAGCCTCTTACATGATTTTGGCATTTGTAAATGTGAGAATTAAATAATAGTCATTTACTTATATTTTACATAATAACATACCATACATTAAAACAATGTAGAGCGATAAAATATCAATTAATTTTTTAATAGTACGACATTTCGTTATGTTATACATACAAAAAATTACTTAAGTGGAGAAAGCATGATTATTAAGATACGGAAAAAAAAATGACGAGACTGAAGATGCAAATTGCATCATCGTGTGCTCAAAATTAAACCACATTCTAAAGCTAATCACGGTGGATTGGTCAAATGCTCTGTATGTACGAGAGGTGTTCATGATTTGATATGAATTGATTTTAAGGTAAAATTAATCTGATTTTATGATAAAAAAAAATGTGGTTGTATTCAAATAAATTTGAAAAAAATATCAAATGAGAATAATTTTTTTCTTTTTGGGAATTAGAACCAATTTAATTTTATCTTTTGCAATTTGAATTGGTTCAATTATTTTATTTAGTTAGCAAACAAATGAAATTTCATTAATTTAGGTTAAGAGTAGAATCTATTATGCTTTTGTTTAGTTTAGAAAAGAAAGAAAAAAGTAGTAAGTACGATGATTTTTAGGTTGTTTAGTAGAAAATAAAATAAAACGAAACAAAAGATAAAAGTTTTATTCTCTCTTGATTGGTTTTTGTAGAAAGTAGTAGAAAAGGAAAAAAAATGTATATAAAATGACATAAAAACCCAAATAACAAAACATAAGTTGTAAAAATAAGGATAATTTATGGTCGTTTTGTTTTAAGAAACTTATAATGAAATACCTTTCAAAAGTATTTTTTAATAAGCATACAGATAAGCACATTAAAAAAGGAAAAAAATGCTTGTTTTATTTAAAAATATTTTTTAATAAATAAATTAAAGCGAACGGCCTTGGTATTTTACTTACACAAAAAGTAGTTTCTTGTCCTTTTCGCCTAAATTGGATGCAGTATCATAGTGTTGGTCTCCATTAATTTTTTTTTGCAGTTCTTCCCCTCCCGACATGGTATCAACTGTCAAATAGAGGAAGGAAAGGGCTTTGAATTACTATATTTTTTCTTTCCATCTCCATCCTTTCTTTCATCTCTTCTTCTTTCCAAACATATATACACTTTAGTGATTTTTTATTTAGAAAAATATTTATTAAATAAAAATAATCCAATACATATTAAAATATTTAGAAAATTCTTGTTTGGAATATTAAAAACTCATCATAAATTACACTCATTTCAGTTTAAATTGCAAATCATAAATCAAAATAATCTCAATTTTATTTGAGAGTATAATAGGAAAACAAATAAATTTAGTAGATTTATGACTTGGTTTTGTTTTAAACATGAGAACTCAAAATCGAATTGAATTCTATTAAAAAAATTGAATTGAATAAAAGAACAACATTATTTTTTATTTTTTTTTACTTTCAATTTTTTGACAGATTTTAATAGTGTAGAAGTAAAACAGTTTGAAACCTTAAACACCCGTTTCGTGTACTACCTAAAACAAAACAAAATCGATTAGGGTTAGTTTAGGAGTGAGATAGTAATCTCTCATGACTCAAATATAAAAAAAAAAAAATTATGAATAATGAGAGAAAAAGAAAAAAAAATCTGGGAAAGTCTCAAAGTTTTTTTTTATTGTTTGTTGTATATATTTTATTGAAAAAATCAGATAAAATTCATACTAAAAATGAACTTGTTGAAATTTTTATATTTTTAAATACCTTTTTGTAAATGATAAAAAATATTAATTAAATATTATTTGATTTTGTTGTACTCGTTAAAAAATCATACTTGAATACTACAAAACTTATTTGTCATTAAAAAGTTTTGATTAAATACCTCAATACTTTTTTATAAAAAAAATCTTTTAAAATCTTTCAAAATTCTAATCCAATAGGCATCCGTTAATCACGCTTATTTACATCAATTTTAATTGAAAATTAATTTTTTCTCCAATTAATCCTTCATTGAAACTTAATATCAACAATAAAAAATAATCATTGAAACTAAAACTTCACGCATGGAAGTAATACTTAAAAAAAATCTATTATAAAAAAGTAATACTTTAAAAAAATCTATTATAAAAAAAACAAAAACAAAAAGTAATACTTTTAAAAAATCTCCGTCGTTATATAACTACCACCAAATAAATGCATTGCACTGAGCTTTAATGGATTTGACACTCGGTGGGTTCAATGCCAGGACTTTTGATTAGTGGTTGATTTTATAAGTTCTAAATATCGACACACCTCATGTCCGATACTCTTCCATTTTAATTCTGTCGTGACTCCCTATGTCTCAATCTCTAAATTTATGGAATAAACAAATCTTGTGGATCTAACTTAATTACTTAGCATATGTCCCATAAAGTGGAAGTCACATGTCATGGTTCCGGGCATTAACCAAAGTTTCATTCCTTCCTATTATTGCTTCCAATGGGCCAAATTTATTCATATACGCATTAATGACCAGTTAAACTTGACGTATGCATCAATTTTACGCATTACTTCGATCGTATTACGTATAATCACCCTAGATAATTGTAAGTGGTTCAGTTTGTTATTGGTTTTGTTTTTCCAAATGTTACTTCTTCAATCTGGAGAAACAAAATGAAAAGGTAAAAGTGCTGGTTTGTACAAATTTGTTTTCGTCAAATTCCTCGAATCCTGCCTGGCATTTTTAAAGATGGAAGCAACACAGACAGGAAGTGACTTAAGTGGACAAATAAAAAAAGAAATTCAGGAGATGGGCAAAAAAAAGTGTTAGTTTTGTTGTCTCTTAAGGCACAGAGTTACAAATAGTCAAATAGAGGATTAACATAAGACGTGTAATGGATACACTATCCCCAAAGATTTGTCCACGATGTGCAAATCTTTCAGGAAACAATATTTTCTGACTAAAATATAAGAAAAATATGTAAATAAATTATAAAATGATGTATGTAACTTACTCTTAAATTTTACTAACTTCAGTTTATTTTAAAACTGTAGAGGATCAAAATCGCACAACCCAAGACATTATTGAATTGGTATTCCTGCTTTGAACCACTGTTGTGGATGACTCTTGTGGAATAACTTACCGCTAGGCCACTGTGTTTTGATTAACTAATGATATATACCTCGTTTACGTGATTCAACCAATAGTTAATTAACCCAGTGCATCCTCTAAATTGATGACATGTTCATTTCATAAAACATTGATTGTTACCTCTGCAGGTGCACGGACTATTACACCTCTCAAGTGAATAGTCCCATCTCTCAAGGACAATATTCTCACATATGCAGATTTTGAATCTTATATTTTTAACCAATTGTTTCATTCAATATTTTCACCTGTGTGATCCACTCAACCTAATTAGTATTTCATAAGACTCTGGTTTCACCTTACAATAATCATATTGCAAAATCACACAACTTAACAAAGCAACTAATTTTCTAGAAGGATAGATGAAAAGATCCAATTAAAAAACAAATACAACTTCAATGCTCATATTAAATATAATGATAGTTCACGTAGCAATTTTAAAGTTGTCAAAACTTTCAAGGACATGTAGAGTAATTTTAGTGAGAAACTAAAAATAGTAATAAAATATGTGAATTAAATAAAAAATCTAAAGTTTTAGGAACAAAAACATAATTAAGCCTTACTCAAATTATAATGTTTTTTGTTAAAATATTAGATTTCTAATTTTTGTATACATATTGATATTTTATTATAATTTTTGGTGTGAATATTTTAATTGTTAAATTATTAACATGACTCTATACATTTGCATGGATTCAGTGCATACTTTTACATTAATTATCATGTTAATCATTACGATAATAACAATAAACATAATTAATTTTACAAATTAACTTTAATTATTATTATAATAATAAATACACAGTTAATTTTATACAATTTTATAATAATTAAATAAAATATGTATATATAATATATATGAGAAGTGTCAAGGATGGAGGCAAGGGCTCCTCTCCATTTGTCATTTGTGTTTTGTAACGCTTGTTGGCATCGTTGGATTGATATACGTCAAACGGAAAGTGGATGCCTGCAATGGAAAATAAATTAAAAAAATCTTATACTGTATTGAAAATTTGAAATGTCATTGTTAAATTTTCAAAGTTTTTATTTAATAATAAAAAATATTATATAAATAAAATTTAATAAATTATTAGAATTATCTAAAATGTCATGTCAGCATAGAGGATCTGTTCTGTCAAATTTATATTTAAATTAAATTTTTTATTTGTCCTTTAAGATTTTTATGTCAAAACTAATAAATACAGTAAATTTTTTAAAACTCTTTTAAAATAGCTGTGGACTTTCTAATTTTATTTTTTTCATTTGTACACCACACTAAATACATATGTGCGCATTAGTTAAAAATTATATAAAAAGTAAGGATATAATTACTAAAAGAGTGATTAATATTATTTCAAACTTTAAAAACAATAAATATATAGAAACAATTTTATTTAAATCCGATAATTAAAAAAATGGAGGTAGTAAGTAGTAGTAACTAATATGTTTCGATAAAATATTTAAATTTCGCTTGTTTTGTAATAATTTTGTGAAAAAAAGTCATTCTTAATTTAACTATTTCTACTTAGGCTTGCATGTGGGTGACGCAATCTGATGCTTAGGCTTGGCACGTCGGTGACGCACTGACGAGATTGTAGCGTGTTGTTTGTTTAACATTATGACTTCATAGTCTGACTATGATTATACAGTGAATAATTTTGAGGAGAAACGTGTTTGTTTCCCTATTTTTTATATAGATATAAATATAAAATTTACAAATATAAAATTTAGTTTCAAACAATTAAAAAGTCAGTTTCCCTCCCACTAACGACCTGTTCATAAATAATCCCTAATCTGTCATTTATAAGAATTTTTTTAATGTTTTTAAAAAGTTACAAGAACTATAATTCTTATTAATATAAATGTTATGATTTTGTATTAACATCATAACACAGTATGCAAAAATTAATTTTAATAATACAAAAGATTAACACAATATCAATCATCATATTTTTAGTGTAATATATTTCATTATTAATATAAACACACGATAAATATTTTTACTTTAATTTTAATTAAAATGTATTCTTATAGGAGTTGTTTAAAAAATAGTAAATATTTTTTATATATTTTTATTAAAAAAATAAAAATTCTCATCAGTTGTTTAAATTTAATTTTGTGACCGTTAAGGGTGGAAGTTGTATCACTACCATTTTTGTTTGAAATTGAAAATAAAATAAGAGAAGAAAAAGTAAAGTTAAAGACAAAGAACACGATAGAAAAAGCAGGATCGTACGACACAAAGACCTATGATTAATGTCCCAGCGCGCGGACGGAATATTCTTCCTTCCTTATATGTTAATTATGTTAAAAAATAATACATTAATACGATAAAAAAACTTTTTTTATATATAATTTGTATATTATTAACACGACATTTTAATTAATTAAATTAATAAATTAAATATATTAAAAAATAATTATTATCGATATATATAATATTAAAATTTCTAATACATATTTAATATATATAAGTTTATATAATAAATTTTATAATAATTAATTTTAATTTAATAATATTTTTTATATATATAATTTTTAACTATAAGTTTACATATAGATGTAAGAAAAATTTATATATATAAAAAAATACATTATTAAATTAAAATTAATTATTATAAATTTATTATGTAAATTTATATATATATTAAATATATATTAAAATTTTTAATAATATATATATATATAAATTGTCATTAATTATTTTTTAATATAATTAATATATTAGTTCAATTGATTAAAATATTATATTAATAACGTGAAATTAACCTTTTATAAAAATTTATATAAAATTTAAGGATTATCAATTCGTATGAGTTATATATAAAAATATTTTTTATTCTTTTTCTTTTATTGCTAGATGTATTGAATAAAATGTTGGGTGCTGGAATAAAATCCGCCATTGATACGGCAATGATGATGGTGAAACCTAGGGCGGCCCATTAAATGCTACTGGTTTAGTTTAATGTGGGCCAATTCGTGGCCCATCAAGTGTTATTAGGGTTTATCAATTGCTAATCTAATTGGATTGTTTGTTCATAATGGGTTATATTTCTACTATTTATTTATCCATTTGTATAGCTTAATTTTAAATAACTTATTTAATTATTTGTAGGAAAAACTGAATTAATTTCTTAAATTTTCTTAAATTAATTATTATTCAAAACAGACAAATATTTATTTTAAAGTAATATTTAGATTAATCTTGATTTTTCTAGTTCTAATAATTTTATTTTTGTGGGCTGATCCAGTACACCACGAAGCTAACCCAAAATTGGATAAAATTCGTGCTAAAATATTTTTGTTTCATTTTTATTAATCCATTTCAAGCGTTTTATCTATTTATGTCAACCCATCATCATTCATCAATGAGCCGGAAAGTTCAATTGCTAGTAACCTGAGGCTCGAGCTAGAAGTTCAGCATATAAATATGATCTAATTTGAATCAATTTAAATTATTTTTTCTTAAATATTTTTAATATATAATTTTATCAAAGTATATATATAACATTTTAAGGTTTAATTACTCATTTTAATTTTTTTAGTCGCACAAATTCTACATTTTAATTTCTTTAGTTAAAAATCATTTACCATCCACACACATCATACCATTTTAATGTCTTTTAAATTAATTTCTATACTTAGTATTTTTAATATTTTTTAGCTCTTAGTGTCTAAACTCACAGAGATTAAAATAAAATAGTATATATAATGATTTTGAAGTATACAAATCAAAAGATAAAATTCATACAAGGACCAAATGCATAATTAAATCAAATTTTAATATATAAGTTTAAGAATTGTCTGATGCAGGTAGCCCAATATCAATGAATGAGATATGGCAAATTTAAGAGACTAACTCAATCTCACACAATTGATATGGTAGTGAATATTTATAAATCGCTTTAGTTCTATAAAGACATTTTCTTTTTACTTTTTTATTTATAAAATTTTAAATATTATTAGAAAATTAATTTTGAACTCTCTAAGATTTTAAATGACGAAATAAAGTTTTAAGAATATTTAATATTTACTCTTTTGCCATATTCAATTTACCCATCTTACCATTTTATAATAACTATAGCAATCAAATTCTCCAATAGTCAAGATAAATTTTATTACATATTAGAATCCACTTTTTAAATTTCTACTCACTTAAATTATTCTCTCAAGAGTCTCTCCTTTAATTATTAAAGATTCTAAATTTCATTTTTACCTCTTCAATTTCAACGTTGATGGAAGTTCATTACAATTATTTTCATGTTTTATTTTTTCTCTCTGGTGATGATTTAACATGTGTATACGTCTGTCAATTCTTTTTTGGATTAAAATTTAAAAGTTTACAAACACAAAAAGTTAATCTGTTTTATTTATTTACGGTAAGCTACTCCTTATAGCTTCCAAAAATCATATAAAAAAATTGATACTTTTGCGTTTTATAACAATACATAAAACGTAGAAGTATCACTTTTGTTACTTTATCATGCATCGAACAAAGAAAAAGTCCATTGCACTATTTTTTTTCATCATCTATGATAAAAATCTCACAAACAAAGACTTCTAATCATGAAAAAAAAAGTAATAATTAAAAAATGAATTTGATTAGCAATCTCAAATAATAAAAAGTAAAATATTTATTACGATTTTATATTTAAATTTAATATCGGTTAAAAATGAATGAATGTCGACAAAACCGCGTTACAGTATTGCTTTACTACTACATATTTTATTTTTCTTTTGTCAAGAGTGTTTTCCAGTGAAGTGACGTTTGGCAGTGTCGTTTCTGCAACTGTGATTACACGCGTCCGTCCCATTTTGAGAAGCGATTCTGGGTGGAAGCAGCGGATAAGTCGAGAAGTTTCGAGAACTTTTACAAAATATCTTTGGCACAGCAGAGTGACAAATGGCAGAATCTTCTGACACTCTTCACCCATCAAAAAAAATCTTTTCCCTTTCTCTCTAGAATCTTCCTCATCCCCTACCTTAAATTGCTTCTACCCTAAGCCCCAAGTAACGTTTCACTCATTCACATTCACACACTCAATGAAGGGAGTTACAGTGAAAGTTGAAGAAACAATGGCGTATGCTAATGCTGCTTCAACTAGCCCAACAACATCTTCAAACCTCTCCCCGCAACCCATGGAAGGGTTGCACGAGGTGGGTCCCCCTCCGTTTCTCACCAAAACCTTCGACGTGGTGGAAGACCCATCCACCAACGACATCGTCTCGTGGAGCAGATCCCGCAACAGTTTCGTCGTTTGGGACTCTCACAAGTTCTCTACCACCATCCTGCCTCGCTACTTCAAGCACAACAATTTCTCCAGCTTCGTACGACAACTCAACACCTACGTAAGCATCATTCTTCTCTTCCTCGTACTTACTTTACCGTGTTTCTATAACTGACTGTGAATTCTAACAACTAACATTGGTGCAGGGTTTTAGAAAAATTGATCCTGACAAGTGGGAGTTTGCGAACGAAGGGTTTTTGGCGGGGCAGAGGCAATTGTTGAAGACGATAAAGAGGAGGAGGCACGTGACAGTGACACAGACACAGTCACACGAGGGAGGAAGTGGGGCTTGTGTTGAATTGGGGGAGTTTGGGTTGGAAGGTGAGATGGAGAGGTTGAGGAGAGACAGGACAGTGTTGATGGCTGAAATTGTGAGGTTGAGACAACAACAGCACAACTCGAGGGAGCAATTGTTGTCCATGGAGACTAGGTTGCAAGCCACTGAGAAGAAACATCAACAGATGATGAATTTTCTGGCTAAAGCACTCAACAACCAGGCTTTTATTCAGCAGTTTCTTCAAAGGAATGCTCAGAACAAAGAGTTGCAAGGTGCGAGAAGAAAGAGGAGACTAACTGCTACCCCAAGTGTGGAGAATTTGCAGCAAGATCATTTCGCTTTGTCAATTGAAGAAGGATCGGCTACTATTGAGTCACAGATGGAGTCTTTTTTCTCAGCTGCGTGTAATGATCCGTTAGAATCAAACAGTGAACTCAAAGACCCAATATTGAGTTCAGTTCCAGTTGCAAGTGGGAGTAATTTGGGGGAGGTGAGTGATTCTGTTTGGGAGGACTTGCTGAACCAAGACTTGGTTGCTGGGGACCCTGAAGAGGAAGTTGTGATTGGTGATTTTTCACAAGTTGATGTTCCTGTGGAGGATTTGATTGCGGATGCTGATGAGTGGAGTGAGGATTTGCAGAACCTTGTGGATCACATGGGTTATCTTGGGTCCAAACCGTAGTGGAAAGGAAGGATTTTCATTATCTGGGGGGTTCAGATAAAACTTTCCCCTTTGAACCGTGGTGGTATTATTTCATAAGGCTTCATTGTTTTTTTGTTGATATTTGTCGTTTGATAATTTCTGTGATTGTAATTGATGTAGAATATTGGATGGTTCTATATGCAGCAGCGAAGATGGTAATACTAGTTGAAGAAGTGGTCGACAGATATTGCCTCATTATCCGTATCCTTTGTAAAGAATATGGTGTTTTGTGAATAGCTGAGTATTCGTTGTGCTAGTGATGATGCTATTTTTACTCTTCTGTTGCCCAGTTTATAACTACATTGTACATTTTTGCAGGGTAGGTTACTCAAAAGCAGATGTTCAATGGGGTGTGATCGACTGGGAAAAGTAGTATTAGTCTAATCATAATTTGTTGGATTCTCAAATTTTCAGTGTTGAGGGAGGTTGTAGTAAGATCATTTGATTGATTCTTGTACGGTGGCTGATTCCATAGTGGAACATCAATTAACAATTCTTTGCTTACCAGTCATCTCACCTGATTTAATAGAGGAATAAGCATTCGTCTCCCTTTTCAACTTTTATTTTGTTCAATTATTTGTAATCATTGAGTTCTGTTGCTCTTTCTGTTAAAAGGTTATGTTGGGTACTTTTTTTTTTTTTTTACTGAATGTTGGGTAATTTCTGAGATATTACTCCATCTCTATCTATGAACATTTCAATTCTTCTAATTACCAAGTCAGTCCTTAAGTTCATGTAATAGCATACACACTTTACTATTGTATTTGCATTTCATAAGTTTTTTTTAATTCTGTTCAATCAATCTATGACAGACTTTAATTTTGTTTCTATTTCTTATTACTATTAGTTATAGACGTCAGAAAATCTATAATGTGTGGTACACGATGGTAAAGCATCTCCAATAACCGTCTCCATAGAAATTTTTTAAGTAAATTTTTAAAGTTTTTTTTTTTAGTTTTCCCGGTATCTATTGTGGTCTTCATAAAGTAAGAAATTCATCTATTGTGTTCTTCATAAAGTAAGAAATTCATATATAATTTCAGTTCAATAAAAAAAAATTTAAGAAATTTGTATATTAAGAAATTTATATACATTTTTATTCTAATGATACTTTTTTATTCTACTCCAGTTTATAAATATTTTTTTATTGATAAGAAATAATTTCTTGTAGAAAGTATATATTTTATTTTTAAGAAATTTTCTTTGTCACTTATTTCAATGATGAAAATTTTTAAGAAACAGTTATTTCATTTAAGAAATTCTCAAAAAAAATTACATGGGAGAGCTTCTAAGCTAAGCTCCTTAAATATATGAGATAATTTTTTTATTTCTAGATGTTGTCTCTTAGTTGAGCTATGACGATATTTTGCGGGTAGAAAAAAAGTAACAGTAGGTTATTGTTAGGCTTGGGTCATTGTTTTGACCTTTAAAAATTGATTTAATTTAATGATGGTGTTAAAACTTGGTTATTCATTATAAAAACGAAGACTTATTGAATATTAATTTTAGTTATATCATTATATTACAAACTTAAATAAACGTTAAAACTAAAGCAATAAATTGTTGTTTCTTATTAAATGCAATTTTGGAATTATACTAACGGGTACACAAACTTTTGTTTTAAAGTGTTAATATTACTTTTTTTATTATGTTTTATAATTATTTTGCATTTTTCAATAGAAATGTCACTGTTCTATTAATTTTTTAATTTTAAAATGATTAAATGTCATTATTATTCTATTATGTTTCGCAATTATTTCGCTTTAATATATTATGTTTTAAAAAATTTATTTTGATTCGTTATATTTTTTAAATGTATTATTTTGGCCATTTTTTAATTTTCGTTAGAAACATTAATGTTAGTCAATGTTGTAAAATTTAAAATAGTTAAGTTAAGATAGTGATGGTTAAAACCACCATTATCTTTTTTATTTAAAAAAATTAAATATCACTAAGTAAATGAAGAAAAAGTAGAGTCTCTTCTCCTTCGGCGGCTCCATCCCTTATTGCCGACCAAAAAAGACTGGTGTCTCGCCCTTGCTTTCGTCTCCGTCGCAACCTCTTTATGCGACTGAAATTGTTACCTCACCTAACGACAACAATTGTCTCATCATCGTGCCAGCAACAACACATTGACAAAGGCAAAGAAGAAGATAGACAACGCCCGGTTGCAGATGAGGTTTGATCAATCGAGTCGGTCAAAAGCATTTTCCAATGAAATGCACCATTTGACCCCTCTATGCACTACTCGTCTTCGCTCAGACTAGTTGTAGATGTCGGAGGAAAAATCTTCCATTTGTTTGGCCTAATCATGTTCAGCAATGGAGGTCTTGCTTGCTGACCTAATAAAGAGTCACATTGTAACTTTCTCATTTAGATCTGGTTTAACTGGTGAGTTAGGGTCATGTTTTTATCTTTCGTTGAAGTTAATCCTTGCTTTAATCTCCCATGCTTTTGTTTCAATAACATAGTTGTATGAAATGTTTTGGTTTTCTAGTGAGTAGTATAAGAATTTTTTGTATTTCGAACAAAATTATGTGTTGACATCGTTCATTCTTTGTGGATATGAAAAAATAGGAAAAAATGATGATTTTTTTAGTTGTTTATTGATTTAAAATAAAATAAAGATAGTGGAGGTTTTTAACCTCCATTATGTAAAGTTAACTATTTTTTTTGCTTAATGTCATTTTTGATTCATTATGTTTCACAACTAATTTGCTTTGCTATATTAAGTTTTAAAAGTTTCATTCAGGTCTTTTATGTTTTTGAAATGTATAATTTTTTATCCTTTTTTAAAATTTAAAAATTAATAAAACACTAATGTTTTTAATAAAAAACTGAAAAATGATCAAAATAATACATTTAAAAAACATAAAGAATCATAATAAAACTTTTAAAACTTAATATAACAAAATAAAACAACGGTAAAACATAATAAATCAAAAGTGACATTAAAATTTTTTAAAATATTAATTTCGTATGATTGAGATTTGTTTTAAAGCAATAAATTGTTGTTTCTTATGAAAACATTTTTTTGAATTTTATTAATTACTTATGATTGAGAAGACTTTTGTAGATAAGATAATTAAAATTGAATAAATATGATAACTTGAAACCTTCATCCCAAGACTCAAAGTGTTGAGGAAGCCAGGGACTTTAATGTATTAGACATAAAAAATTCACTTGGGCTTAATCACCCAAGCCACCGCCAAACCAACAACATGATGGTGTGATCCAAATGACACTTGGCACCAAAAAATCTACATGCCACAACAGGGAAGACGCCCGACGCGACACAAACAAAGATTTAGATCTAGGGTGGTGAAGGAAGAACTGAGGGGTAAGAAGGTCCTTTCCAGGATGTGTCGGAACCAATATATCAACTCCCAATGTGTTATTAGGATATTTACCCATGGAGGAGTGCCCGGCCCATTCAAAAGTCCCCTACCCAGTCCGCTCGCTTAATCGGGAATAACGTAAATAACTATTAGTAACTACTATTTTTATAAATTTATAATTGTGATAAAAGAACATGCATATTATAAGAGAAAATAGTTACTATATGTTGACGGTATTGGAATAATTTTATACATGATGATAAATTATTATGCATGAGATATTTATTAATTTTTAGAATTATTTAAAATGTCACACCAATTGATAATTTCAGATTAGCTGACAGTGAATTTTTTTTTACAATAATAGTTAATAGCTATTAAACTCATATTACTATGAATTATGATGATATTATAACTCACTTTATTATAACTCATTTGCTGTGAGTCCTCAAAATCTTTGAGTTTTTCTTTTTCTTACTAGAGACTTTCGGTACTAGAGAGGATTTACTTTTCATATCAATCCATTTATGAGGTTAGTTTCATTTAATTATTTTTTTTATAAGTATGAATATGAGAGGTTGAACACTTATCAAGTTGTTAAGAGACTAGGTTATCTGTCAATAATTTCACATTATGTTTATTATCCCAACACATATTATTTATTATATATATATATATATATATATATATATATATATATATATATATGTTAACATTTTAATCCGAATATAAACTTGCCTAAGGCTTCAAAATTTGTAAAACATGCCTTGTTTAAGGCATTCTTTTAAGATTGATTTAAAGAAATAAATTCTATCAATAATTTATTTTTTTACATAGACGGATCTAAAAATTCAACCTCTAAACATATATTTAAAACAAAGCGTAATTATATATTAACTATCCTACTCCATGTCAGACTTTTATTCTTTAATTTGGTATTTGACCACCGAAATGCAATCACATCATCGTGGTGGTAGGTTCCTACGAAATTTTGCCGTCCAGAACAAAGATGTGCTCAAACAAAAAGGCAGGCAAATTTGGCCCCCATCCTACCAAAAATGAAAGCAAAGATATTCATTATCCAACCGCCCCCAAAAAATAAAACATAAAATAAATGAATGTGAAAGAGATGAAAAACTAGTACCAAGATTATTAAGAATAAAAAAGTACCAAGATTATTAAATAAAATTCATGTTATTTTTTTAAAACATAGAACAAGACTTATTCAATAAAGAATGAATTTAAACTATTTTGTCTTTTTTTAATCCTACCATTTATTTAATTATAAAATATATTTTTTATCAAAGTTAATTATAAATGAATTAAAATCTATTAAATACTAAAAAAAATTAATTTATAATTAACTTAATAACTCTATTAATCATAATTATTGGTCAATAATCAAAATCGCTAATTTATAAAATTAAAAGAATCAAATGCTAGAATTAAACATCAGAAGGACCAAAATCGTAGATTTAAAAAAATAAGAAGATAAAAATTACAATTTAAATTAATTAAATGGCACGAATTAACCAAGCATTAAATATTACATCTAATTTTAAATTGTAAGTTTAAAACAATTTTACAACGACTCAACCAAGAACTATATAATAATTACAGATTTCTAGGTCATGTAATTTACTAATTATTAAATAATGTTAAATAAATAATAAAGTTGTGACACCCTCTACCTCGATATACATATTTATATAATAAAATACATAAAAATATGAAATTACATAAAATGAGATTTTATTCAATGAAATAAAAGAGTTCACATGGATAAAAGGTTCACATTCACTTCACTATTACCAAATAAAACTTGTCATAAATATTTTCGGCTCAAAACTCATGACCCAATATCACATCCTATCAAAGCATTGTATCCTGATGTCCTCCAGCACAAGGTTCCTTAAAGCAATCCACCTAATCATCTGCTTCCACGAACACAAGGTTCGAGATCGTCACAAGATTCAAACACAAACAGCACACGGAGAGTGAGTTATCACATTCCTAACTAATAGAGAGAAATGTGATAACATATTGATATACATATCATATAAATGAAATACACTTTACTTAAATACATCTCACGTCATTCCACCACTTGTCACGTAACATCATATATCAACACAATACGTCTCATTCATTTTCACATCATTCACGTACTCAAAGATCAAAACACAATATCACTCAACCAATCAATATCGATCAATACACAAGCGTTATGTAATAGATATACTAAGACTCAATCCTATATGCAATGTGATATCATGTCGGTGAAAAACCTCGTCAGGCGCCTAGAAGTACATGACAAGACAAATCACACATTGGTAAGTCAGGTCACTCTCATTAGGTAAAATTACAGGGAGACTATTCAGGGTCATATTATTTGGCGAGAATGCTCAAACCATGTGGGATCGACACATGCTTAAAGGAGCACTCAAACCAGGTGTATTTATCCCCAAGGCTTATACTCCGAATAGTCCGTCAGTACCTCTCCCTCCTAATTCAGGTCCAACCTAGAAAACATTCTAGCACACAAACTCTATCTATCAACTGTACAAAACACTCGACTCCTCAATTGTTCTCAAAATAATTTTAACTCGTTGCGTCTCAAAGTGATTAAACTCGTTAGGTTTCCACAGTGGATCCTATCACAATACTCGTTGCACATTAACTCGTCACCCTTAAAAGGTCTTACAGTCGTGTGATTGTATGGTTCATAGCTCACAACTTAATACACATAACATGTCAATACACACGTGTGATATTGCAATTTAACACATACTCAACTTGTCACTTACACATAGTTCATCACACTTTCGTAATCCCAAGACAATACATTATCACGCCTCATGCATTATATACATGTCACACAATAATAATATTAATATGTTATGTTCATATGATTAAACCCCTCAAACAATTTCACATAATTATATCAAAATCAAAGGAATCAAAATCATAGTTCAAAAACATGAAAACACTAAGAACACTTAATTTTATCAACTAATTCGCGTCAGGGCATCAATTAGTCCGTCAAACACAACAATCTCATAATTATAATTGTAAAGGAAGAATCATGATACAATAAACATCCCAAAATAAATTTCAATTTGATCCTCTAAGGATCCCTACACATGTTCATTTTAACCTTAACTGCGATAAACTCATCCCTTACCTCTAAGCAGGCTCACGTGTGTAGTTCGACAGTGATAACAGTGTCTCTAGCGGTTTCCCAAGATTCCTCAAGCTTTTCCTCTGGTTTCTTTGCTAGGGTTTCCAAACTTTAGAGAGAATGAGAAGAAAAAAGAGAGCTATGTGGGAGGGACATTTCTCTCACAACAGACTTTTTTTTTGGAAATCCCAACGGTAGGGGTGTTCCAAAATGAGTTCCGAACCGTATATTCAAATTTCAAAATGATCTGATGGTTAAAGAGTCTGGGATCATAGTTTTACTGGGATAGTTTGAATATCTGCGAGAAAAAAGAACTATGTGCGAGAGACATTTCTCTCACCACAGATATTATTTTGCAAATTCCAATGATGGGAATGTGAAAAAATAAGTTCCAAACCTCATGTTTAAATTTTACTACGATCCAACGATTAACGAGTCTGAAATCGTAGTTTTACTGGGATACATCTGGATATATGCAGGAAAATAGAGCTACGTGCGAGGGATATTTCTCTCACCACAGACATTATTTCACAAATTCCAACGGTAGAATTTGCGAAAATGAGTTCTAAACCCAATGTTCAAATTGCACAATGATTCATTGGTTAACAAGTTTGAGATCGTAGTTTTACTATAACAGGTTTGAGTGTATGTGAAAAAAAAAGAGGATTTTAGGAGAAAGAGAATGAAAGACGGATTTGAGAAGAAGAAGAGAGAGCATAGATACTTATCGACCTAATATTTTTTTATGGTCAGAGTACTCTCAGCCTATTATTTATTCTATTTTCTTATAAAAAAAGGAACTTTATTATACTCTTTATCAAACAAATAAATAAAACATCTTTTTTTCTTCATTTCCTAAAACACATATTTTTTTTATTTACCTCAAAAACATTATTTTAATCAATAAAACAATTTCTCCTTATTTATTTAATTATAAAAATCTCATTATTTTTCTAAAATTTTATTTATTTTTAAATAAAATTATTTTTAATTTATTTTACAAAAAATGGGATGTTACAAAAGTAGTATTGGGGCCAATTTAATTAGTTGCATAGTATAATGTCCTAGACAAATCACACTAGAATGAGAGAGATTCAAGAGACTCTTAAGTATGAGACTGTACAATTGAAGATGTCTTAAATGTATTAATTGATATTATTTATATCAATAAAATACATATACTTTTTGGTAGTCTATCATTTAAGAACTCTATAACTAGGCATACTTGAATTGGAGTAATTATAAGATAAGTGACATTTTAAAAAGTTTCTAAAGACTTGTGAGTGAGGATAAGAGATGTTGAAAAAGTGTTATACATGGAGGGTTTTAATTGAGTGAAGTATCACTGAGTAAAGTGTTATAATGTAAGAATCATCGAACAATCGACAATCAGGAACATTTTTTATCGTACATGTGATCTTTTACCATCTATGGTGAAATTAGATCAAAATTAATAAGTTTTCTGTTTTTTTAAGATTTTAGTTGGTGTTATTCAATTATTGATATTTTATTTCAATTTATTACAGTAATATTGAATTAAAAAAAACTGAAATAAATCTCAATAAATTCTAGTTATAAAATTTAAAATTAAATACTAACTCATTTATGATGTGATGTTAATGTATATATAATTAGTTTTATATTAGTTTAGATTAACATTAACATCACATCATATCTATACAGAGCACTAGAGGTATTTTTAACGTCAAAACACACGTATCTTTTGAATGTCATGATCATTTAGAGTTTTGGATAATTTTGACTTTTTAGTAAAATTAATTGAATTTAAAACATATATAATGTCATTGTTGTTAATAAAGTTATCTTCCACCAAAATCACAGAAAAATAATAATAATGAAAATACGGATCATTGCCGTCAGTGGAATTCAGAGGGAAGGGGTTGGAACTCGGTACCTCCATATCATTTTCTACTTTGTTTATATATATTTATTTTATCTCTTTTAATTTTTTAAAAAATAGAGGAAAAATGAGTTAAAATAAAAGGATTAAAATCCCTTTCATTCTTTTTAGTTCTAATTCTAATATTCAAAAGAGTTTGAAACAACAGAAGGCAAAATGATTTATAACTTTTAGATTATATTGATTATATATTATCTTAAAACTTTATGTTAATTCTCATCTCTTCTATTCCTATTTATAAAAATAAAAACACTATACTATTTATATCTTTTTTCCTTTTTTCCTCTTATAAACTAAATGAACCTTCCTTTTCTTCTCTGCATTTCTTCACCTCTCACTTTCTCTTAAACAACTAAACAAGAAAACTTTATCTTATTCTCCTTTCTTTCTCCCCTTATATCTACCAAACAGATCATGTTAAGCATTGTTAACTCATGAATGCAATGGACCAAAGAAATATATGTATAAATGGCGCACTTTGTCGAGTGACGACAACCATCGTTAACAGAACCTTCAGCATTCGGCGAAGAATCATGAATCCAATACCCACGTGAAATTGAATTTGAGACTCCAAGTGAGGCTAAATAACATGTTCTGTCGATAAAAAATCCTTCTTTACGGCGAAATTTTTTTACCAAAAAAATTAGGAGAATATCGTGACACTAGCAAAGGTGGATAAATATAGCTAGTAATAAAATGCATGTCTTTCAACTAAGAAAATTAGCACGTGCACAGGACACAATATTTTAAAAAATGAATACTATAAGTAATAAAGGAACATGCCTTTAAGCAAATTAATATATACATAAAACCATGTCCATTAAAATGTTATCGTGAAACTTTTTAAATGTGTGTACATTATATACCCTTTATCTAAATTTGTCTTTGATGAATTCACTAGCTCGTAATTTTTCATCAATAGGAAATTTTAGGAAAAACTGTGTATTTAATTCTACTTTTTTTTTGTCAAATTCCTAATAAAAATTTAAAATTAATTAAGCTAAACCAAACCAAACTATATTTTTAAAAATTTAAATAATGTTTTAAACCAATTAATTGGTTTCCTTTTTTTGATAATCAGTTTGGTTAAATATTTTTAAACCCAGCATTTCTTTTTCACAAAATGAAATTATTTTTAAAACCAGTTTAGGAGCAGTTCAAGAAAAACTAAATTAGATTTGAAAAAAAATGGTTTAATTTTGAAATCCAATTCACACAATTTCACATACTAGCTTCAGAATCAGATTTGGTTTAGTTTTATGTAAAATCAAACCATACTCCTTCCTACTGTTTAATTTATGAATTTTAAGAAAGAAGTTTGTTCCAATAGAACATGATATGGTTATTAGTCAACATGTTGAAAAATTAATTAAAAACACATTTTTTCAACTAAATTTTACTTCTCTGCTATACAATAAGGTTAAAAAATATGTTATTCTTACTTTGTTTTTTCGATAACTTTTACAAAACTTTTTCTCTTTATCATCACATTATCTAATCAAACACTTCTCTAATTTTTATGTCTTCCTCCTTTATTTTAGAAAGTATTTTGATAATGTTAAATGAAAAAAAAAAATACTATATGCAAGATATATATGGGTGGGTGGGGGGAGGGATTAAGTCATATATAGGTTTTTTCCCATTTGTCTCCGATAAGATAGAGAAATAGTATATAATAACGGGAAGAAGAAGAACACGTCTCTTGGTTTCAAACATTCTAATATTCATATATTTATATGATGTTTCTATTTCTCATTCACTCTGTCTTTTATCACTTTATCTATCACTTATGGCATTATGACATATTTCATTTCGTTCTTCGTGCCTTTCACCAGATTGATATACCTAGCAAGCGTGTATCTGTTCAGCACCAATCCATGGTCTGAAGAATATTTGCGGTAGAATTTGAAATTTCTGATGATTTTTTATTCATCTATCAAGTTTCAGTAATTACTTGTAAGGATTCTTACGCTTTAAGTAGTACGTAAAAGAGACGATGAATTATGTGTAAAATTAGAGCGTGTTTAATTTTTACTTGTTAAGCATACTTAAAAGTTATAAGACCCTCCTAAGATATAGATTGGTGTTCAGTGTGTTATGACGTGTTATTAAATAGTGCCCCTGAATTGAATTCCTTAATTTGTGGGTGCCCATTACTAACAATCCTAGGTCATGATGCAGTATCTCGCATTCTCCTCGCCTCTATTCTAGTTCTGTACATATAATATTGTCAAGAAGGTTCTGGAGTGACCTGAAACATTTCCCTGTGGTCCAATAATAGTTAATTGAGCCTGATACGTGTTAGCATGTTTGGTTAAATAGGCCTACAACAGTATCATTTTTCAATATTTTATTGATAATAATGGTCATAATTAATATATAAACTATTCTTATAACTGTGTGTGACAACGTATATTCAAAGTGGATTCCACAGCAAACAGAAAGCATAAATGCTGATCAAAACAACCAAATTAAGTAGAAGAGGGTTCATACTTGATGGTGAGTCTTATATACTGTATATATTATCCCTGTAGTATTTAGGCTAAGGATAAAGCAATTAATTATCTGAGCTATCGGTGTCGTGAATAAACCACGCCTCATTTTCATGCCTGGGTATAGGAATAGGATGCATAGTGGATAGTGTTGACTGTGTGTTCCGATTCAGGTGAACGTGCATTTATACCCCCACCCACACACTCTCAGAAATTAAAGTCCACAAGTAGTAACACTCAACACATGCACGAGCTGCACTAGGTATAGTATCTTTTCAACCGAAAAGGATGCCTCGTCCCAATGCTAGCTAGCTAAATTATTATTTATTTTTTCCTTGCCATGAAAACCCATAATAAATAAAAAGAAGATCTTTTTATTATTATATGACGAAAAGAATGAAGAAGGAAACGGATTGGATACAAGGGTATCTAATTCGCACATGTCATCATTCAAATAAAGACAAAACCCCATCTCTCATCCACTCCTTAATACTACTATATAGTCTCAACCTCAACCAGGAGGCATCAAGAGTCCCCCCCAAAACCAACCAACCAAATTAAAGCCTCACTCTCTTTCTCTTCATTTGTAGATTCCTATACTGTTGCAAGGAAAATAAAACAAAGATAGTATATACATGGTGGTGTTCATGGATTATTTGGAATGGTTGTTTGCAATTCCAAGTGTCCCTTCTGCTTCAGCAATGTTCACCCTGCTTGCTTTAATTGGAGGATTGTTGGTTTATCTGTATGCACCCTATTGGGGGTTAAGGAAGGTTCCAGGGCCACCATCTCTGCCCCTTGTAGGACACCTTCCCTTGCTGGCAAAGTATGGTCCTGATGTGTTCTCAGTCCTGGCCAAGCAATATGGTCCTATTTACAGGTTAGTATGCTTACATGTATTTGGTGCAACATATATAGTCAATTGATGATTAATTTGTTAGTATATATTTATGCTATTTTTCTTCCCCGGCTTTCATTGGATTGATAACAGAAAAGGGTCGTTAGTCTTGATTGGATATCGATCTTGTTGTATTTATGTCCATTCAAATGCCTCAAACTCCTTTTGGAGAATGATATGATCTTAGGCAGAATCACGATGGCAGACTAAGGTTGGTTGGTTGAGTCTTGTGTGTGGTTTTGGTATTGCCCCGGAGGAACTAGCTACAAATATTAAAAAAGTGATTATTATATGATCCAAGTGTCCTACTTGTTCTTGTTTACTCAGATGCTTGCTTGCTTCCATACAATAAACTGAAAAAGGGCCCAGCGCCAGCGTCGTATGCTTTGATGTCTTTCTCGACCCGGGCAATAAAACCGAATATGTTTAAGAGAAAATATTTTATGTTGTAAAACTATTTTATTTCATCATCTAACTATAAATTGTTATATCATCTAATCACAAATAATATAGACTTATAATATATAATACTTTCCTATTCAATGAAAATCTAAAACTGTTATGCACATTTTGAGTATATAATTTATTTTCTATTTTCTAATATTTTTTTGTTATTAAGCGATTTTTATATGAAGCCGCCAAATAAACAGTGCTGGATTGGGAATAAGATCTCTATAACTTAAGAGTGTCGATAAATGCCTACTTTGGAGAGAAATTATCATATGTAATAGTGTAATACGATTCTCAACAATTTTTACATGATGTATAATTGATTATTTATTAAATTTTTAAATTAAAAACTTAATTAAATGTTACATAGAAATTAATTGAAACTATTATGATCATAGACAATCTCTATATGAGTAACTCAATTATGTATCATGTATAGATTAACTGAAACTATAAAAATATAAGGTGGTAGCCCTAGAAGACCTAAATCATATAATAATTTATCCATTGTTAAGGGTGGGAAGATGACAGTAAAAAAAAAAAGTGGCAAGATGCATGGGAGATATGAAGAAAAAATGTAGAAAGAAAGTGATAAATGTTAAAAGTAATTCAATAGAAAAAGAAATGAAAAGATATAAAGAAAATGGAGTAAAATTGATATGGATCGGAAAAGAAAATGTCTATTTTGTAAGAGTTTTAGATATAGTAGGTGAAAAAAGAGTACAAAAACTTATTAAATACACGTGGATGTGTTATATTGGTTATTTGAAAAGTTATATAATTTGTGGAAATAAAGAAAAGAGTTTTGGATGGGCGTTCGTGCAATCTGTTTTCGTAACAAACAGGATTTCCAAATTTATAATTTTTCATCATTTAATAGGTCCTACCACGATTGATAAATAACTACTCCTCCTAAAACAGGAGTATTATGTATTCTATTGCATCCTGCAAGGATATTATTGGTCCTTGGTGCTCATAAATTGTAGGTTCCCTTTATGTGAAAATTTCTTGGAGTGACTACCGTTAAGCAAATCATTTCGGAATCCGAGCTAGTTATTAATGTCCCACGATAAACAAAAATTACTATTTAGGCAATCTATCTATCAGCCTCTCCTAAAATAATTCCTTTTGTTCATAAAATTTAGATTTGGTGTATTGTTAATATAAAAATTATATAGACATTTAAGAGAATATATCATAATGTTAATTAATTATAATTAGTATAAAACCTTCTTACATATTGTACCAAAACAACAACTTTTAATATTATTGACATTACATTAAAATAAATTATCATAGTTAAGGTCTTAAGCTTTGCTTATATTGTGTCTTTTTAAGGCTTTAAGCACAAAAAGTATGTTTATTCCACATTTAAAGTTTATAAAATTAAGCTTTATATATATATATATATATATATATATATATATATATATATATATATATATATATATATATTCTAACAAAATATTAATAAACTAATAATTAATATTTATTGATAAAAAGACACACTCAACAAATAGTGCCAGCAGTGCATGCTAGATGATAGAAGTGAAAAGTGGAAAAAATGAAGAATAATCAGCACTGATTATCAGTCATTTTTACCAACTCTTTTTTTCTTTTTTTATTCTTATTAAGCAGCACGTGCTAAGTTTCATAAAACCTTTTGGGGTTGGCGCTTCACACATATATACTAGCTAGTAGTTAACAGTAGCTGTTTTTTCTTAGTTGAGCTGATTCTTTATTCCATGATTTTCCTGGTTATGGTTGTAAATGATGTTCTTATTATTTATTGGTGCAGATTCCATATGGGAAGACAGCCACTAATAATTATAGCAGATGCAGAGCTTTGTAAGGAGGCTGGAATAAAAAAATTCAAAGACATTTCAAACAGAAGTATTCCCTCACCAATTTCTGCTTCCCCTCTTCACCAAAAGGGCCTCTTCTTCAGCCGGTATGCAAATTATGACCCAACAGCTTTCAATAATAGTAATGTTATTTCTACAATTTGGTAGTGTTTGCCAAGTAATTTCAGCAGTTATAAACAACTTTAACTAACTTATAAGTTAATTTGACTAAAATTATATTTTCTTAAATAATCACTTACTTTTCATATATTGTAGAATGAGAATTTAAGTTATACAATTTCATTTTATTTTCCTTTTATAGCAAAAAAATATTTTCTCTCTTTTTTATCATCCCCAATAATTATTGATGTTTTTGAAATGATTTTTCTAATCAAAATTTTTAATCTTCACATGTCAAGCCCATTGGGGGAAAGAAGTATAAACCAAACAGGAAAATTAACACGGGTGCTGGTGCTTTTTTTTTCCCCTTCAAAACTAAGATAATTAGCAATGATTATTTTCCTCCAAATATGAGAGGCATGAAGTGACATCAAGTTATACAGTATACTAGTAATATTTCTCTGTTAATAATGCCATAACATGAAAAAAGTGGTAGCACGTTGTGTTGGAGTTACATCAAACAATTATGCCAAATGCTATTATATGCATACAGCATGGTATTGAAGATGAAAAGAATGAATGAGAATGTGAGATTAAAAAATATAATAATTATATAACATTTTTTTATTATATTACTTATTAGTCTTATATTTTTCTTTCCTTTCAATTTTATCTTTTTTACATGTTCTATTTTATCTGTCTTGTAACTATAGAAAAGGGTCATAAAAATATAATATATCAAACAAAAGAATAACTTTAATTAAATCCGATATATCCCCAATTAATGATGATTCAATATATTATAAATATATGAGTAATTTATATCTGTAGTCAATTTATCATGCATACATACATGACATTTTACTGGTTCAGCACAGAAGTTATTATGCAATTATTTGTAGACTTCTTGCCAAAAGAAGTTGTAATTTTAAGCTGGATCAATTTTACACTTTTAATTTGTGAATTAGACAAAATAAATCAGAATTTGAGCCTTAAAAAATGTGAGTATGTAGAAAGGAAATTAATGCATCACCAGTTTTTTAAGAACTGCAGAAAATCTTAGCTAGGTATAATTTTATAACTTTGAGCCAAGCAATAATTGGACTTTGAACCCTGTATAAGATGTTTTGAAACAGCAGATGATCGTAATGCAAATGTAAAACGTTGCCTGTTTAGCAAATAAATACAATAGTACGTTAAACAATCCTTTCAATAATTAAAAATGAAGGTACAAAAGACTACCACATGCATTAACAACGGCTGATAAGAGGTTTTACAAAATTCTTACAAAGAGAAATTATTAATTTCAAGAATCAAATGTAAATGTTACTAGCAAAGTGCTACAACGGCTGATAAGAGGTTTTACAAAATTATTACTAAGAGAAATTATCAATTGCAAGAATCAAATGTAAATGTTACTAGCAAAGTGCTAGAATTTTTTGTTGAAAATAAATAATTAGTCTATGTAATGTTACTCGTTTTACCGCTTTATTTTACATATATTTGGATTTTAAGTTTTATCTTTATACCTCAGTCAAAAAAAACTTTTATCTTTGTAATTCTTAATAAATGTTGATCTTTGTCTTCCATGAAGAACTTATTTATTTCTAATAGTGTTTAATTGACAAATCATCATTGCTTAAGGGAAAAAGGTTAATACAGGTAAAAGCATAGTAGTCAACATGCCAATAACTAAAAGAAAGGGGGTGGGGAGTAAAGTAAAACTACATGAATTAACTATTAATTTTAACCACAATCTGTTTTGGTAATGTCACCACCGAGTAAAAATTGTATGATGCACACAAGTGAATCACATGAAATTTTAACGGATCTGCCTTTAAGTTGTACAAAAGCTATTCTTTAGATACTGGTTTCTACTTTCTAGTGGTCCACTAAGTTGAATATCATTTTCTTTCCCTTTTGTGATCATTAGTCGTGAAATCCATACGTCAGAGCCCATGTGCCCTGCATGTTAATGCTTCTCCAAAAACTATTATAGTGCTATGCCAATCCTCTATAATAGTCAAATTCAAATTCACCCAACTTCATTTCAAATCAAATATTCAAACAGTTTCTTGCAAATTGATGGTGCAGGGATTCACAATGGTCTACCATGCGAAACACTATATTATCAATGTACCAGCCATCATACTTGTCCAGATTAGTGCCAACAATGCAGTCCTTCATAGAATCTGCGACTCAAAACCTTGACTCTCAAAAAGAAGACATAATTTTCTCCAACCTGTCCCTAAGATTAGCAACTGATGTGATTGGACATGCAGCATTTGGTGTCAACTTTGGCCTTTCTAGGCCACATTCAGTTTGTGATTCCATCAAGAGTGTTAATGTTAACAATAACAATAACAATGCAAGTGCTAGTAGTAGTAGTAGTAGTAATGATAATGAAGTATCAGATTTCATCGACCAACACATATACTCCACAACACAGCTAAAGATGGACTTGTCTGGTTCCTTGTCCATTATCTTGGGTCTGCTTTTGCCAATACTTCAGGAGCCATTTAGGCAGATTCTGAAGAGAATTCCTGGCACCATGGACTGGAAGATTGAGCGTACCAACCAGAAACTAAGTGGCCGTCTTGATGAGATTGTGGAGAAGAGAATGAAAGACAAGGCACGAAGTTCGAAGGATTTCTTGTCACTCATACTTAATGCCAGAGAAACAAAAGCTGTTTCAGAGAATGTGTTCACACCTGACTACATAAGTGCTGTTACTTACGAGCACCTACTTGCTGGCTCCGCAACCACTTCCTTTACCTTGTCTTCTGTTGTCTATTTGGTTGCTGGACACCCTGAAGTTGAGAAAAAGTTGCTTCATGAGATTGATGGGTTTGGTCCAGTGGATCAGATACCCACTTCTCAAGATCTTCATAACAAGTTTCCTTATCTTGATCAGGTTTGTTAAAATGAATACCAAAATCTCAAGACAAGTTTGATGTTCCAACTTGCAAGGGCAAAGTATGTAGATTCATTGTTATACTTTTGTATGCTCTAACTCTATTTAATTAATGCAGGTGATCAAAGAGGCCATGAGGTTTTACACTGTCTCTCCCTTAGTTGCAAGAGAAACATCAAATGAAGTAGAGATTGGAGGCTATCTCCTTCCAAAGGTAATACAAAATACAAAATACTAGTACTACACAGTTACTTATAAAAAAAGAAAATAAATCCAATTAAGGAGGTAAAATTAATAAATAAAATCTCATAATTAAGTTAAATAAACGTATGGTGTGTTTGGATAAAAAGATTTCATGACTTAAAATCAACTTATATATTTCAACTTTCATAAAAACTCTATCTTTAACTACTTCAAAAACTTTTGTTTAACTTATCCACATGTCAAGGTGCTAATTGTTAAAAAAATTATCCAAACAGACCATCCAGGACTGTCTTTTTTGGTATACATACTCTTCACAAATCACAACCAAATTAACGAGAGTTTTTACTTGTGCTGACACTATATATGGTTTTGTGTATGCAGGGGACTTGGGTCTGGTTAGCGCTTGGAGTTCCAGCAAAAGACCCCAAAAACTTTCCAGAGCCAGAAAAGTTCAAACCAGATAGGTTTGACCCCAACTGTGAAGAAATGAAACGAAGGCATCCTTATGCTTTTATACCATTTGGAATTGGTCCTCGGGCTTGCATTGGTAAACAATTTTCCCTACAAGAGATCAAGCTTTCTCTGATTCATTTATATCGAAAATACTTGTTTCGGCATTCTCCCAATATGGAAAACCCCTTAGAACTCCAGTATGGGATAGTCCTCAACTTCAAGCATGGGGTCAAGCTCAGAGTCATAAAAAGAACAGAGACTTGCTAAGTAAACGGTTCAGACATGGCTTATACTAGTACAGAGTTCAGAAGATGAATTATAAGATGGAGTGTGCTAAAATCCAATAATGAAAAATTGTAATGTTACGCAGAATCAGCCAATAAGTGTTTAAAATAATAAGGTCAAAGAGTGTGTTTGCATTTCCCAAATATAGAATTGTAAGTTTATAAGAGTAAGAGACACTCTTCCTACAAGATTATGAATGACATTATCATTTGTGGTAAAAAAAAACACTCAAAAGCATATGACAAAATCCGTCTAAATATGTTAACAAAACGGGTGTTTCCCCATATAGTTATGCTTAAGTTGATTTATCCGGATAAGCCTCTCAGCATTGAGTAATATCAAAACCCACAAATAAACAATTATACAAAATGGAGACCCCTCATGTTGGACATTTTAGTGTAATTGATCTCTTTATTATGTTAAAATAAGAGTGCACGCTTGTTTTAATGTAATAACGAGATGTTCGATTTAGGCAAAGGTTGGAAGTTACTAAAACTTCCATCAACGGTTGGAAGTTACTAAAACTTCCATCAACGGCAATTTTTAAAAATAAATAACTTCCATCAACCGCCAAAAACCACCTATTCTTTGATTATAAATAATCATCCTGGTTCAGAAAGCATAACATGTGAAAAACACACAAGACCAAAACAAAACTCTTGAATTATAATCTTCTGATTTTATCCGATTGAACAATTTTGGTTGAACCCCGAAATTTGATTCAATCTGAAAGTGTTTATACACGACTTCAGATTTATCCAGGATCATCTCAATTTTCAAATTAATCAACACCTCACAAGTATTACACCAAACATATAAAAGCTACTTCTAGCTAGCTAACTCAATGTAAATTGCATGGAACAACAAGATGTTGAACTTCTTGGAAAAAAATAATAATAATAAATACACAAAGATATTGAGCTTCCACCAGATTCACATCACACCATGAAGCTGAGCCTTATCCCTTTCAACGTGTCATAACTGAACTCTTGTCCAAGTGAAGTGGCCTAGAAAAGTTGATTGAAGGGTCAGAACCAGCCGTGCTTTTGGAATCTCCATTGGAGAAAACCGCTGCCCTCTTGAGAAATTGAAACTCATCCATGGATTGCTGCCTCTGAGCTCTATTATACACATGATTACTACTTGTCTTTTGCTTTGCCTTTGTGGACTGAGTCAGGTTCATGTAATTAGGCCTAGCAACAGCATTACCATTACTATCCTCAGTCCTGTCACAAGTGTTCCCAGACATTGGTGTTGTAGATGTACAAATGGAGGATGATGCAGAACTCTCATCGTATCGAAACTCGGAACTTGGACTTGAGGATGAGCGTGTAGCTTGCCCAACCAGGGGTGGCCTAGCAAAAACCCTTGTTGTCACGTTGTTTTTCTTGACTTTGACCGTGCATGGTTTGGAATTAGAGCTCACAAAGGATTCCACAAACTTCTTTGGAGTTGGGGTTTTATCTAAGGCTTCAGCCTGAGATTGTGATTGTTCCATCAATCTACTCTCCCAAGGCTTGGCTGCCATCCAACGCTCCAACCAACTCCACCCACCGTTAGCTTTGTTCATCTCATGACTCTTGAGAGAGGAAAAAGAGGCATTTGTTCGTGAATTAGAGCTTGGAGTTGATCTGCATTGCTGGAAATATATATACATATAAACAAGAATGTTAAACATCTTTCTAAAGAAGAAGAAAAAAAGTGGCATAGTTTATTGTACTTTGTTGTGGCCTGTTTGAAATCAAATTATATATGATTTAGAATCACATTAAAATGTCAATTGACATGATTTTAAGTCAATGTCTACATATTTAATTTAATTTTAAATTAATTTGGAGTTAAAGTTCATCTAACTTCAAAATTAATTTTAAGTTCAGCAAAAACGGTCACCCAATGACAACACAGGCAAGCAGATGATAAGTTACCTTGTGAGCAAGAGAGTAAGCCATTGCTCTTTCCCTTTTGAAAGCTCCTTCTTGCCTCATTTGTATCTTTGTCTTAACATCTTCCAACGTTCCTCTGCTGTCACACCATCCTTCCTGCAGATTCCGTTAGATACAATACCACACCACAGGTAACTGATGAAACACAAGCTTGTATGGGTGAGTTATAAATTATAATACCTCAGCTTGCTTCAAAAGATCAAGCTTACTCCGTCGCTCGTTGAGCAAGTTCTGCACAGCTTGCCCCTCTATGGACATCCTCACACGACGAGCTCTTACTCTGGCCTGAACTCGAACCAAGGCCTGCATGCACCTCAATGTCACCGCAGCCTGCTTCCTCACCTGTCTCCCCCGAACAAGCGCTTGAATCCTCACCACTCCCTTCAATGCCCTCAAAGCCCTTCTTGCCTGCAATCACCACACAAGTGATGTGGAAATATAAGGTTGGTCTAGTGGTAAAGGCCGAGCGCAGAAGGAAAAGGGGGAGAGGCCATATCTTAGAAACTAACAATCCTAACAACTAATATTTGTCGATAAAAAAAAAAAAATAGTGTATATAAGATGGTATACCAAGAAGGCGCGGAAAGCAGTTTGGATTCTTATAGCTGCCCATTCTTGCTTGACGAGTCTGAAATCCTTAGGTGGAGCTCGAACTACAGTGGCTACAGCGGCTGTGAAAGCAGCATCTGCATCTGCATCTGCTGCTACAACAGGTGGAGAAGAATCAGACCCCACTTCAGAAGCTGCTCTGTAGTTTCCTCCTTTGAAACCCTTCCAAGAACCCCCCGTGTCCCCTGAAGAACTCCTCCATAGCCTCCACCTCTTGCTCTTACCACCACCCTCCTTCACCTACAACACATCATAAACCAAACAATTCATAGAAAAAAGAGCCATGCACTGTGCTGTGCAATAGAGAACTAACTGACTGACTCACATGGTCGTCTTTGTCTGGTTTCTTGAGTCCGATTAATGCCTTTACCCATTTTCCTGAGGCACCCATAATGAAGCAGGTGTTGCTGCTTGGCTTGCTTCTTCTTCTTCTTCTTTGAATGAAGTGTCTGTCAAATAAGACACAAGTTTTGTTAAAACGTAACTGAGTTACAGCCAGCTTAGGATGTTAGAGAGAGAGAGAGAGAGGAGGGGGCTCGTGAAGGGATGTAATGCAACATAAGTTAGCGTTACGAGATTTGAAATTCAAAACGTGCAACGGACAAAGAGGGGTTGACGTAGTTGGTCCCGCGTGATAGAGGATTCTTTGTTGCTGCATAGGAACAGTGCCACCTCGTCACTTTTTGATGGTGGGTGGGGCCCAGTGCCTTTGAGGGAGGGATAATAAAGGCATAAAAAGGCACGAAGCCTTTGGTGTGTAGTAGCTGAAAAGAGAAGAGAGGGGGCAAAGCCGAAATGCTAAAGGACAAGGGATTTTTCTTGCAATCACACTGTTGAGAGAGATCTGACGCTATCTATGGACCCGTCAACCCCACCTTCTTTTCTTAAAACTTTCTTGTGTTATTTCGGAGACAATTTTACCAATATCAAAACAAAAAGGCTTCTCTTCGTTTTGTCATGCAGTAGATTAACAACCTACAAACGCAAATTACTTGCTTCTTACCTGTTTCAAAATCAAAATTGGTTTCAGACACTAGCAATAGGTCCTATACATATCCTATATCCAACTGTTCCAACCATTTATTTATTTTATGCTTGACATTGATGACTAAGAGCACTTCGGCTTCGGGGGAGGTTGCTCTTGAAAAAGTTGAAATAATAATAAAATGAAAATGTCAACCAATGTCCGAACAATAGTAATTAATGTTATGAAACCAGGGACTAAATCACACAATTGTTGTTTGAAATTTAGATATGAACTCATTTGTTAAAAACACTTTTAATATTAGGAATCTTTGTGTCCATCGGTTTTTTTTTTCACTTATATAATATTTAATTTTTTTATTTTGATTTAATGTGAGATTTTATCTCATATTTATACTCTAATAATTATGAAGCTATTTTTTTAAATACATAAAAATAATATGCTTCCTATAATTTTTATGTACTTTTTTATAATTTTCACAATATTTTTTAAAAAAAAATTTAGCCAATATTTTCACTTAGCAAGAATTTTTTTTATTTTTACATTTTTTTTTACCAACAACAATGATAGGCTACTAGAAAGTCAGAAGTAGCGGAACAAAGTTCAAATTTTGGCTTTATGGGTATTAATTTGAAGACTTATGTCATTTTGGGTACATTATATTTCACTTTGATGCATTATTTTAATCCTTTATTTGATGTTAGTGATTTATTAGTTTTTAAATTTTAAAATAGTTTAACATCACTTTTGGTCCATTGTATTTTGTAATTGTTTTACTTTGATACATTATGTTTTGAAAGTTTTATTCTGATATTTTATATTTTCAAAATATATCATTTTAGTCATTTTCTTAATTTTTCGTTAAAAACTTAATGTCTGTTAGTGTTTTGAAACTTAGAATACTTAAATTAATATAGTGATAGCTAAAAACCATCAATACTTATTTTATTTAAAAAATTAAAATCACTAAGTAAATAAAGAAAATATGGATTTGAAACTACAAATAACAACATTTACTCTCATATTATTATTAGTATTATTCTTTTCATTCAATTTAATCATTTAATAAGGATAATAATTATGTTCACCTTATTCTCAATCACAATGGGTAAGAGCCGAGCCCCTTCTCCTTCCATCGCTTCACCTCCCGCCGTCGACCCAAAATGGTTTGATCAGTCAAGCCGATCAGAATAATCTTTCCATGAAACATGCCGTTTGACCCCCTTTGCGTGGCTCATCTTCGTCCAACCTGATTGTAGATGTTGAATGGAAAATCCTCTACTTGTTTGGTCCAATTGTGTGTGACAATGAATGTCTTGCTCGTAGACCTCACAAAGAACCACATTATAACTTTCTGGTTCAAATTTGGATTAATTAATGAATTAGGATTGTATTTTTGTCTTTTGTTCCGATCTCTCCTATTTTTATTTTTAATAATATAGTTGTCTGAAAGATTTTGATTTTCCAGTAAGGTGTATAACAATTTTTTATGGTTCCAACGAGATTATATGTTGATGTCATTCGAATTTTTTTTATCTTTTCAAATTTGAAAGAGATTGGAGGAGATGATAATTTTATTAGTTGTTTATTTTTTAAAAGATAAAATAAAGATTGTGGAGCTAAAAGTCGTCACTATATAACATTAATTATTTTAAAAGACTTAATGTCATTTTTAAACTATTATATTTTTCAGTTATTTTGCTTTGGTATATTAAATTTAAAAGTTTTATTTTTGTATTTTATGTTTTTGAAATATATATTTTAGTTATATTTTAAAATTAAAAAATTTACATAACATTAATATTTTTAACGAAATATTAAAAAATGATAAAAATGATATATTTTTAAAATAATAAAGACTAAAATAAAAATTTTAAAATTTAATATACTAAAATAAAATTATTGAAAAACATAATAGATCAAAATTGATATTAATTCCGAAGAGAATGAGAGTGGATTGGCCTTCCTTGTGTCGAGGTCACCCCATTTGTAGTAATGAGAGTAATATTTAATTTAAAGGGGCATTGATTTTTTATGTTTTGTCTTTCTTCTTTGGTTTTGAGGAGCATTCCAATGGATACTGCACGGATCAGCGACATGTTCGACGAATAAAGTAGTAATTGAAAATCAGAAAAAATGTACAATTTGGCTCCTACTTTTTTTATCGCATTAGCAGGGATTTGGAATTCGAAATGCGATGACCAGTAATTTCCATCCTCTGTTTTCGAGAACAGTGAAGCATTCATATTCACAACTGCAAGCCAGTGTGCACTATTTTAGTCTTCTTAGGAGAATCCAAAGACAATCCAACAACTCAAATAAATTAATAAAATGCTGCATCTGAGTGTGTTTGATTGGCTGCTTAAAATTGAAAGGCCAATTTGAACCATTGGTGTGACTCCCAACACTTGACAATAATGGATAATTTAATTACTTTAGATGTTGCTACACTATTTAGATGTACGAGTATACTATTTGGATGTGTTTTTATAATTAATTTTAAATTAACATTATTTATAAAATTGATTTCAAGGGGGTACTTCATTAATTTGTATCCAAAGAGCCTGTAGAAATACTTTAGGTTCTACTAATAAACAAAATGATTTGAGCCTAACTAAGGATACACTTGAAACAAATAATATGACTAAAGAGTAAATATTTATATATGAAACAAATAACATGACTGAAGTTAGTGTTAATGTAAACGGTACTTCTAATAATTTGAATCAGATCTCAGTCTAAAATTTAAATCATATTTCTAACACAATATCAAATAACATGATCGATGAATATAATCATATTTGATTCATGCTAAACTCGTGTTGAGATATGTCAAATGTGAATTTAAGCACACCCTTAAATTTTCAGATAACAAAAAAAATTATTGTCATATATTATTAAGATAAAATTTTAATTTTATTAGATAATAATATGCTACTTAATAAACTACTTCTAAATTTTATTCTAACTTTTTTTTGACAAATCTAACTTTTTTTTGAGAGGATATAAGGCTACACCATTCATTCATAATTTGAGTAACATACAAGTTCGGATATAAGAGAATTCTGATTTATATCTACATAAAATACATAAAAATCTGAGCAGACAGATTTACTTTCTAATAATGAAATTTTAATTTTATTCTAACTTGTTTTTTTAAAACTGATATTTGGCATATTTCATTTCTTACAGAAGAAAATTTAAAGATGAAGGGAATAACTTAAACAAATATTTTAAAGTAAAAGTTTTTATTTTTCATTCTGTTTTTTTTTTCTTTTCAAATTGGCTGTTCTTGAGAAAGTAAATCCTCATGGCAACTGGCAAAAGCCCACATTTTATGGGTTAAAAGACAGAACATCAACAGAAATAAAAAAACGAAAAAAGTGCTATGCAGTTGTCGACATTCCGCGGATCAATTGTCAAACAAAAGTTATGTAGTGAGAGCAAAAACGGAAAATTAGAGACAGATAGTCAACGGACCGAGGTGACTCATTTCTTGTTTTTCCATTTTCAATTATTCTTTGAGTATTTCACACACCAACTACGCACCCAACCTGTCTTGCCGACTTTCCCCACCGTCTAAGTCTACCTCAATAAAATAATTAAAAGACTTAAATATATTTTATTTTTTAATTTTAATTTTGTTTTTTTTATTTTTTTAATCTAATTCTATTTTTAATTTTTGAATTAAATAATTTTTTATTCAAAATTATTAAATTCTCATTTTTACATAAATTTTATAAGTTAAATTCATTATTTTGAATCTTTTAAGGAGTCGTCAATCAAGATAAATAAAAAATTAAAAAAAGCATAACTTTGAACATTATTAATACACTCTTACAGGGATTTTTAATAAAAAAAATATTAGTATACATATTATACTAATATTTTAACTCATTCTTAAAACACTTGTTATAAAGATTTTTTTCACCTATGTTTTTCTTTATTTTATTTTATCTTAATTAATTAATTTTTTAAATTAAAAAAGTTTTCATTTCTCTTTATCATTTTCCTCTCTACCCAACTTCAAATGCTTCAAATTGTTTGTACACAAGAAATAATGTAGCACATTATCAGACTGGCTCCTGTGACCTTGTATAAAGTTGGGAATAGCGTAACTGATAAATCTCAATCCTCCAAATCCCGTGGCGCGCAAGACAAAAAAAAAAAATATGGCGTAGATAGTAGTAGACATTTTTTTTTATGATGGACATCATAATAGTAGACTTACATCAGGCATGAGCATGATATAAAAATAAATACATAAGCGCTACCTCGTGCTTTGTAAAGCCATTAGCATGCTGTACCATGTGTACATATACATCCTAGCATTGCAGTCATCTAAAATCTTACCCAGTGAGAATCATTCAAACCATGATGATGATTCCTGTGACATTAGCCATCCCTATACGGCTTTGACAACTAGAATTTATGCTCAGCCTCAACAGTCAACAGAACACGTCCTAGCTTATTCATGAAGATAGTTAGTTACCTTTGTATTGCATTGCATTGCATCCACAGTTTAGTATAAATGTATACAAGTTACGTTTTAAGGTTAAAGAAATAATGAGTAGCACTATGAAGGAACTTTCCAGATACGACAAACAAACTTGAGCATTAGTTAATTTTAACCAAAAGGGTTTCCTCTAACAATAATCTGTGGTAATCATATGCAGTAATACTCAGTAAGAGACATTCCTGTAAAATTAGAGTCAATTAGAAAGTGACATTGTAAGTTATTGCCATCACGGGTGAGCACAGAGCAATCATGCTGCCGAAACTGATCGAGACTTTTGTTGCGGTGGTATGCCAAGCCAAGACTTCATCATGTCGTATGTGGTGAAACTAATTGCAGCTGAAGGAACAATCTGTGAACATAGCAAAATGTTTTAAATAGAACCTTTATGTAACCAAAAACAAAGTATAGATGCCAACAATGGATAGGCAATCAAGAATGTTCAAGTTGACCATAACAATTTTCTGGAATTCAGCCACAAAGTTACACAGAATTTGGCTATTGAGCTGTCAACAAAATTTAGTAAATGAGAGAGTTAAAAAAAAACAGCATTTTCTTAACACAACATAGAAAGAAGCTTTTGGCAGCCAGTTGATCTGGTTGTTATAGGCAAAGCAATTAAGTGAATTAACAGTAGTTCAAGCATGTGAAATAGTAATCTAAAACTAAGCTTGCATAAGTTTGGCTAAGGTGAGCATTACCCTTATATAGTTAATGCTTACGCCATGAAACAGCTGCCTCCAGCCTTGATTGCGAACAATCATCCTAAGTGCATCAATTGTACTTTTGTATCTGGCATCCTCATGAGCAGCATTTTGCAGGCTGCCAACCTGCACAAAGAGACCATGAGTAAAAGCTTCAAAACGTGGACATTTGCTAATACTACACACTTGTAAAACTTGAATACAACCTAAAAGGGCTCTTTCATCAAATTTTATAACCAGCAAAAGATTGCAGAGTTAATTTGGATAGACACCCACCCTCAGTCCCTCACCCCCTAAAATGGAAAAAAGTTATCCAACTCAGGAAGACATAAAAGTGATGCTTAAATACCTGCATCTGTCTCTTGACAACATCTAAAGGGTATGTTAAAGTCTGTCCAAACAATCCAGCTAGAGCACCACAAGAAAGACGCATCATAATGGACCTTTGATGTTCTTCAGGAACATGAGTCTTCAATTTCTCATACATGTAGAACTTTAAACCAGCATATGGTAGAATTCCGGTAAGGGTTGGTCCTAAGGAAAAGGTGAGATTTTCAATCAATGTACTGAAATATTGGATAAGGAAGTAAAATACAAGAGATTACAAATGAGATATGTTATAAGAAAACACTCTCCACAAACATGTATTCCAACAGAATTCTTCACCAGTAACCAATTACGATTGTCATGCATAAAGTTTGTCTAGGTAGATCCTGTGTCTGCATACCTGCACCCCTATAAAGTCCACGAACTCCCCCTTCCTTATAGACACTTGTAAGCACACCTTTAATGCCATTATGTGCAGGTTGAACTCCTTTCATACCATCTTTGATACTTCCTCCTCTGGTGTCTGCCACCTATAAAAATTTAAACAGAAATAATAGATTTTATACTAAAGCATAAAAAAAATAAAGATACTTAATTACAAGTTACAAGGATAATAAGTCCAAGAAGGGTAATCAATCATACAGGTTAACTTAACAACTAAATGGAAAATGATCTATTACTTACACAACAACTAATAAAGCTAGGTTCTTAATTTGATGATTGTTCCAAATTTACAGTGGATATCTAAAGTAAATGGATTAACCAATGGAACCTTGTAAGGAAAAGAAGTTATCAATAGAATTACCAGGTGCACCAAACTACTCAAAAAATCATGACATAGTTCCTCAAAGAGATTAAAAACTAAACAGAACTAGAACTAATGATATATTCTCAATATATGTTGGAAAGCCGCCTCAATTGTAGTCACCCCTAGCACATCTTAATTGTGGCTTGTTAGAGTTAGTTGCTAGTATCTCAGAAATGACTACCAACAAAAGGGTTAACCAGATAAGCTGGGTGAAGCGTCGTAGTGCGCAATCACCAAAATATAGACTCTAAGGTGGTTGAGACTTGAGATCCCTTATCGACTAGAGATATGACCTAAATTACAAGGCTTGGGAATCCTCACCTTTCAAGTCAATTTTGTGGAGTTCAGTTAGGCCCTAAGCCAAAGTCTACCCTAGTGATTATTATTAACCTATTGGGCCACTTATTATCAAGTCATTATTGAACCACTCGTAGATATCTAGTCATGTAAACTTCATGTTTGAGATGTTCAGTCCTTAACATAAGAGGAGATGAGTGTGTATTGGAGATCTCACATCAACTAGTGATATGACCAAAATAGAGATATCAGTGGAGAACCCAAACCCAAATTCTAAGAATATATATGTGCATGAATCAAATTTTTAAGCTAATCTTATCAACTTTAATTATGTTTATTCCATCCAGATTTTGTTTCAACAAAAAAGCATTGGCATTCATACTTTCCTATATTGCCTAGGAATTATCATAGACCATTAGGGACTACACCTGTTAAACCTCTTTTTCCTGCGTATTGGAATCAATATACCATGCTGAAGCATTCTATGAATGCCAAAAAAGTTTTCTTAGTCTCTCTTGAAATTAGTAGATGTAAATCGCTATTCTTTTTCCTGTTAAACTTTTATTTAACTTTGATTAAATGAAAAAAGAGAAATAATGAAATGGATAATAAGGGATTCTCAATACTTAGTCTATTTCAATGCTTCAAATATGTTCAAATCAGATCCCTACCTGGTAAGCAAGTTTGGTACGGGCAAGATCCAAGGGGTAGGTACATAAAACTGAAGTTCCTCCGGCAGCAGAGCCTGCTAAAAGATCAATAAAAGGACCTGTACCTAACGCAGGATAATTATTCAAGATCCAACTTTTGTAGCGCTCATATGTCATAAAATGCAAGGCTGCATATGGAACAATGCGGATAACACTAGCTCCATTTCCCCTGACACCACCACATAAACACAGATTAACAATATATGGTGGGGGGGGGGGGGGAAGAACCCTGTTATGTGATTTGAGTCTTACTTATATAATCCTAGAAAACCTTCATGCTTTAGTAACTTATTCATAGATTGGTACACCCCAAGAGAATGAAATCCTGGTGTCCTTGTCTGTAGATAAAATAAAAAAAGTTTAAAGTGGAACATACACCCATTCAGGAACATTCTGAAGGAGCAAAGGAAGGTGCAACAAAAGCAACGACATCATAAATGATGTATTATATCTAAAAGTGACAACAAATATACCATAAAATCAGAGCTAAAAAAATCTCCTTGAAAAAAGAGGCAAAAAACCTCTGAAAGTCACTTGATGTGAGTATAAATCAATAAGATTCCAGCAAGAGGCACAAATCAAAGAGAAGAATTTAATTGACACCCCAGGCAAGCCAATGACATAACACAATCCTCTCTTTACACACTTAAAAATTCTCTCCCCCTTCCATTATGTTCCTAGAAGATTCTAGATCCAAGATACTTGCATACCTTAATGCAAACTTAGGTCACATATCACATTTGTCTAGTATCATCATTATGCTATAGATATTTCCCTCCAATAAATCACAGGATAAAGATATTTAAATCAATTTACATCAAACTTATAACTTGATCTGATCAAATAAGCCTTCTTGAATCTGTTCCACTAAAATAAGTGAAACAAAAGAAAAAGGGACGTGAAAGAGTGGTGAACCTGCCAAAGTATCTTAACCCGTTCGAGGGGTGCAACGGTAGTCTTAGAAAGCGCACCAGCAAAGCCTCCAGCAATTAGTTCCTTAACATACACGGGAACGCCATCAAAACTAGTCTCATTCCTCTGAATGGATGCATTGTCCACGAAACCAGCAATGGTAGACCCTTGTGAAGAATCCATTGATTCCAAAATATTAAAAACCGCAATTTAATTGTTATAGCTATGAATCTGATTCAGATACTATCCACTCTGGAGCTCAGAAAACGCCTTATCCCATCTGCGTTTAGAGAAAGACAAGTGGGTGTGTTGCAATGGCGAGGAATTGGGTGTGTTCACAATCACAAGCCAATTCCCTTCAGCAACAATAATAGACATCAACAACAGCAGACAAGAACAAACAAAGGGACCCTTTTCAATTGCAACAAGGAAGAGGAGTTTACACCGAAGACGAAAAAGGGTTTGTGTGGCAGAAGAAACATAATCCCGTGAATCTGAGTGGCATGAAAATTGAAAGAGAAAAACCCTGGCTTTGGTGGAAAGGGGAAAAAAAAGGAGAACAGGTATGTGATGTGAGAGTTGGGGAAGATACCTGTTCTCCTTAGAATTGGAATTGAATTTTTTTGGGTTTGTTTGTTTTGTTTTGATTTGGTTTCTTTGATTAAATGAGCCCCCTTTTTCAACGTCAGTATTCTCTCTTCCTTGCAATTGCCAGTTTGCAGTTACATCGTATCTTTCGTGAATGTCTCACGTGGTATGGCCCCGTCAACCATTTATCATGTTCGCTTTCAACGTAGTACCTCACTTGATTTATGATTTGTCCACGTGAATTTTAAAAAGGAAAATATCTCTACTGTTACATTTCTTTCTTTTATTTTTTGAAAAAAAAAGGTAAAATTAAGTGTTTTTTAAATTTATTCAATCAGTTATCTCTCCAAATTATCTATAAATCATTTATTTATTTATTATTCTATCAAATTATCTATAAAACGTATAAATTTTTAAAAATTAAATAACTGACAAAATAGAAATCATCTTTTGAAACATGATTTCTTTGTATTCTTTCAAAAGTCGACTTACCTATTTCCTTATTTTTTAAAATTTATCCATTTTGATAATTAATTGAAAAATTATATCATTTTGATTTAAAAACCCTGTTATTATTCAATAAGAATGTTTTTCAAATTATCAATATCTTATTAATTATCTTCTTTGGACTCTCTTTATCTCTTGATACATTTTCAAATTTTACAAATTTTCTTTATCTCTTTTCAAATTTTAAATGGCGGATAATAATTTTAATTTCTAAATTTGGACATTATTAATTAAGTATATTTTAATATTAAAAATCAGTTTAATTTTTATACACTAAAATTAATTGATAAAGTTAATTTTGGAGAATAAATTAAAGTTTTTTTACTTTTACATTACATATACTAGCGGAAACACTCATGCCTTTGGGTTTGCATTTCTATTAGGCTATTGAAATTTTGTTATGCTTAATTTGATATATATTAATTTTAGCTTGATAGTTTTTAATTTTTTTTGCTGGTGGACTATAATTTATAATGTATAAAGCATATGTTGATTTTATATAATATAAATTGTATATGCGGAAAATAAATATTGATATCATACAAATTAATTTTATATAAATACCGAGTGTATTTGAGAAATTTTATATAATAGAAAATTTTAAAATTGAAAAAGATAGGAAAGGCATAAGAAACCTTGGGAGCTTAATTAACAAATTGGTAGGATTTTACAATTTAAAAAATAAGCAGTAATAAATTGGTATATTTTTTAAAATTAACAAATTGGTATATTTTTTAAAATTAACAAATTGGTAGATTTTTAAAGTTAAAAATACAGTTAACAAATTCACACTTTTTTAAAATTCAAAAACTGTACAGTTTTAGTTGACAATTTGTTGTGTTTTTAAATTGATTTAAAAAAAACAGTTTTAGTTAACAATTTTGGTAAATTTTTAAATTTTAAATTAATGAACCGTTTTAATTAAGACATTCGTTAATTAATTTTAAAGTTCAAAACTTAGAATTTTAATTTTTAAAATTTAAATAAAAAGGAATTTTACCCATTTTAATTATATGATTTTTAAGCAGCACATTTAGCGTAAACAAAAGCCAATGGTAACAGAAATAATAAAATATCAGCAATTCAATTTAAAATAAATATCCCTAAACTATAGGACTCTCAAACTCGTTCATTCTTCCTCCCTTCTTCCAACTTTGCACTCATGTGAGATTCTTCAAAATATAATTAGGCACAATGTGTATAAAAATAGAGTGACACGATAATAAAACGATCCTAAATTCCAAAACAAAATAACAAAGAAATAAAAAAAATTGAATAGTTATGAATCAATAACTTTTAAATACAGATATCCTCTAACAGTCGCAACAAGATGTGAAAGCACAAACAAATTTGCCAAATTGCCAATGATATGTTACTGCATAGTGAATTGCACCATCCTAGTCAATTGTTCTAATGAACTCAAGATATTGGTATATTATATTGAAACTGATAAGTATGTGGGCATAAACAGAAAAATTAATTAGAGACAAAGAAAGAAATAGTTATGAATAACTTGTTTTGAAAGATATAATTGTTGTTGGAAGTTAAAAATAAAATGTTGTAATGATTTATATATAATAGTTAAAAATAAAAACGTTTTAAAGAAAAATTACATCAAATGAAATTATTTCCTTTATAATAGTTATAGATTATAAATAACAATAATTAATTATTCATACAAATGATTGTTAAAATGGTCTAATTTTCGCATATGTATGATATAAAAAAAAATTATATGATGTGAAAATGTTTTCCGTTTTTTTATGATTTGTTCCAACAGTTTGTTTTCTGTTAAACATATTTTTCCAAATTATCCTCAAATTTATCAGTAACTTTTTTCTCTTTCAACTTCATATTAGTCCTCTTCCGTTATTTACTATGTACAAGGTGATCTTTTCTCTATAAAATTTAAAGTAATTATCTTTAAAAAAAATTCAGCCAACTTACTCAAATAAAAACTTATTCTTATTATAATTATGAAAATCAGGCACTCCGTGACTTGTGCCTTATCTGTCTTTTTTGTTTTTTTTAGTTAAATATAATTGTAATAACTATCATGTTAAAAATCTATTAGAAAATAACCAGAGTGATTATAAATAACTCTTAAAAGTAGTTGAAGGTAAATTATGAATAATAAATAGGTATATCAAATGGAATAATTGCTTTTATGGTAGTTATAGAAGATTATAGACAATAACTATCATGTTGATGAAAAGTTATTAACAGTAATTATCATGTTGAAAAGTTGTTAGACAGTAACTACATGTGATTGTGTGTTATTTTTAAAAATAGTTAAAGTATAAATTAGGAATTCTAAATAGATATATTAAATGAGGTAATTGTGTTTATTAATAATTATAGATTAATAGTTATACATGACAACAATTAGTTATTCATACTAATGATTATCAAAATTAGTTATCGAAAAAAATATTATTAAAATAATCTAATTTTCGCAAATGTACAGTATCAATTATCAAATAGTGATGCACACAAATATTTTTTCAAGGTTTCTCTCTCTTGCTCTCCGTTTGTCCTCTATTTAAATTCTTCATGAAACAAGTATATATGGTGGATATAGATCCTCTAGAGTTCAAATATAAACTGCACCCGATGCAGTTTGGATAATGGTTTGTATTAATAACCCTAAATTATTTAAGGGTCAAAGATCCATGCAGTTTCAAAAATAATTGCAGAGGATCTAAATCCAGTTAAGTTTGGATGACTCCTCTTTCCCCAAAGTTAGCACCATTCTGTAAGTTCTGGACGAGTAACTTTTCTCTCAAGGCCAATAACTTTTGTTTTCATTATTCCTATGTTATTTCAAAGGTTTCTTGACGTTTGTTTTCATTTTTTTTCTTAATACAAGCCTAAGCTCAATTTGATTGAACATCTTCCATTTCAATTTGAGCACTGGCCACTGCCCAGTTGGTTGTAGTTAATTAACGGTCTTCTAAATGACAAAGAAACATATGCATGTATTCCTTTTATGCATGTTGAAAATAATTTAAGTCTTACATAGGTTAAAAGTAATCTCACATTAGAATACATAAATGAAGGGTAATTCTCATCCCTTGAGTTAGCTTCTGGGATTGAGTTAGACCTCTCACACTATACAAATGTATTATTTGTTTAATTTTTTATGATCCATACAAAACCAATGATGGCGTTCTGCATGCAAATTGTTCATAATAGAAGAGAGCAGAGAATTTGATAACCAAAAGCACAAGACGTACTTACAAATCACAAAAACAAATCTATCTATATAATTTTTGTTACACGAGCAGAGAATTTGTTCGCATGCATTTGATGCACAAACTACGTTCGAGAACATAACAAAAATTTAGGATTTGATTGAAAAATCAAGCGCTACTAGTTGTTTCATCATGGGTTCGGGATTGGGGTACAGACAATGGCTTTGGCAATGCATCAGGCTCAAGGAAAGAGGTTTGTCTAGAAATGGACATGGTGCTATGCCTTTTACTATGGTACGCTGAGATTCTCTTTCCCCTCCCTTCAAAGATGACAGGATCATCCTCTTCATCAGGGACGCATTTTTCTCCTAGAATAATTGTTTTCATCCAAACAGAGTCCTCTGCTTTCAACTTCCCTCCTATGTTTGTCCCTTTATTTTTGTCCTCCTTTTGCTCCCAGTTCTTCGCCACGGACAAACTCCTCGGCATTTTGATGCTTAAACTCAACGGTGCCTTTCGTTCAGAAGTCACCCTTTTCATTCTATCCGAGATAAATGGATCTTTTGGGTGTTGTTGCAATGCGGGTGGAAGAGGTAGCTCCTTCACCTGCTCCTCCTCCTCGTTGTTGTTGTTGTTGTTCTCATTTTCTGTTTCATTGTTTGATGGTATGGTAGCATCCAATTCTTGGGCTATTTCTATTGGATCAGAGGATGGTGGTGGCGGTGATGGTGATTTTTTTCTTCGAAACCGATCGCTGCATAAGGCTGTGATTATGGCCATGCTGGCAGCCAAGCCTGCAGCGAGGAATGACAAATATATAACGGGGTGTATCAATGAGAGATTTTCAATGGGGACTTTTCTTCCCATTACATTCATAAAAATGGTGGTTATTGCGTGTTGTGTATCCCTCCCTCCCTCCCTCCACAGAATAATATTAACTATTATTACGAGGACTGAGAGAGGTTGCATGCAAAGTCCTGAGAAAGAAAAAAATTTTAGAAATTTTGGGATGTCAAATACAAAGTTTTGGGTTTCATGGGTGTGTGTCGGTGAAGTAAGCCGAAACTGATTGCTTGAATTTAGGGGTTGATGGGAGAAAGAGATAAGAATTAAGAAGGTCGAGCCGTAGATGTTTGTTCTCTACTCTTCCTATATTTGGCAAAGGTGCCAACATTGTTATTTGTTGCCTTTGGAAAACCTAAAAATATCGCTATGCTGCATGGGATCCTCTCCCCTACATTAAACAAGGGGAATGTGCATGGACACTATTGTAATAGAAATTATTTAAGACTTTTTTATATAATGTAATTTTAAAATAAAAAATAAATAATTGTATAATTACTTGATCATGAAAATTACTAAGAATACGTTTAAATAGAAAATTTTAAATAAGAAAAATAATTTATCAGAGAATTTAAATTTTTGTAATCTAAAATTTATTGTTTGGATATTTTCATGAAGAATTTAAACTTTTTGGAATTATAAAACATAATTTTAAACAACTAAAAATGTGAAATTTTAATTTCCTTCTAAGATGTGAGAAATTGAAATTATCTTCTTGATATAAGAATCTTTTAAAACATTTATGTATTTTTTTATAACCTTTATGAGTATTCTTTTTTTTTAAAAACACACTAATCATATCTTTTCTTTGCATTCATTTACTTTCACCTCATAATTTTTTTATCCAAACACAATTTTAAAATTAAAAAATTTCAATTAAAGTATTTAAAATTCTTAAAATTTAAAAATATTAAATTCTCTCATCCAAACACACCCTAATAAAATTAATGTTCTAAAAATGTTTTATTTGATATAAAATCTGGAAATTATATATTCGTAATCGTAACAAAATGAAATTTGTAGCACAAGAATACCGTAGACAAAAAAAAAAAGCATTATAATTTATTTAGATAAACATGCCCTAAAATATGATAAAAATTAATAAGATGGAGGCAAAATAAAAATAATGACACTTAAATAATAGCCTAATATTATAATTATAATAGTATAATTTTTTTTAATGCGATGATGGGACAAAGTTAAACACAATGAGACTAAACACTAAAATGGTTTTTTTTTATATATAAAAAAATGAGTGCGGTAGATGCCCCAACATTGCTTAAGGTGGGTTTGTCCCAGTCATAATACACTTCTCTTTTTTTCGATCATTCTACACTTCTCTTTTTTTTTATGTTCGCTGATCCTTCTCAATTTATAATAACAACTTAAAAAAATAAGAGAGATATGTATTAAAGTAAAGAGTACATAATATTACATTGATTTATAAATTGAAAAATTAGACAAAAAAAGGGAAAAATGTCATGTGTAATTACATTAAACATCAAATATTATAAACATAACTCTAAGAACAATATTTAAGTAAAAGAAATTCAGAACTTAAATATCACATTTAACTTTGCCATTCATTTGATTTCATGAAATAAAAATAAAAAACCTTTGTCATTTATTGTATGTAGGCAATTGTTCAAAATCTTGGTCGATAACATATATAATTCTTATGTTTTTTTATTATGTTAATAACTTTACATTTCAATGGACATCAAATAAATCATATAAGTAAATTTGATATGTTCAAATTTATGAGTCTTTTTTCCCCCTTGTATAATGTTAAACTTTTTTATTTCTATTCAATGTAAGGACATCTTTAATGTCAGGTCTTGACTAAGGATCTTGTGCTCAAGATCTGATTTTGACATAGATCTTATAATAAAGGTAGTGTAGAGATCTTTAGGATAGAGAATGGATTCTTATAAAAGAACCCTGAAGATCTTTTCACAATGTTAAAAAAATATAAAAAAAAATTACAAAAGAATCAACAAACCAACAATCAACCTGTGAGAACAAGAAAAAAACAATGGAACAAGAACAAAATTACAATACCAGAAAAGGAAGAGAAAAAAAATACCTTCCTTGAGTGGATGATTGGCGTTGGGGGGGGGAGAAGGGGGAAAGGGAAGGGGAGGTGGAGTGGTGGTGTTGGAAGGAAGAAGAAGGGGGAAAGGGAAAGAGAGGTTGTGGGAGGCAAGAGAGAGTGAAGTGTGGGAGATGAAGAGACAGAATAGAGGAAAGAGGAGGAAAAAGTGAGAAAAAAAATATGAGTGGGGAAGGAGATAGTGGAACGTGAGAGATGAAGAGGCAGGAGGAAAAAGTGAGGAAAAAAAGAAGAAGAAAGGAGAGTGGACGTTGGGAAACGTTGAGTGGGGGAGTGAAAATGGTGACTGTATACACATTAACCTTTGAAAATTTGGACGAAGAAAGCGCGAAAGATAAGCGTTTTGTATTGTGTAACAATCGGAAAAAACCATTTTACACAGTACAACGATCGGAAAAAAAAAATCTGAACGGTCAGAAAGTGGTTGTGCACAGTATAAAATGACTTAAACAGTAATAATTTGTACACATAATTGACATTCTCATTTTTCATTTGTGAACCTCTAGTACCCAAATTCAAGCTTAATTAATTTTGTTTTCCAAATTCAAGCTCAATTATTTTGTTTTTTTCAGATTCAAGCTCAATTTTTTTTTTCAAATTCAATCTTAATTTTTTTTTCAAATTCAAGCTTAGTTTTTTTTCATATTCAATCTCAACTAATTTTTTTTCCAAATTAAAGCTCAATTAATTTTTTCCATATTCAATCTCAGTTATTTTTTTTCAAATTCAAGCTCAGTTAATTATTTTCCATATTCAATCTCAGTTAGTTTTTTTTCCAAATTCAATCTCATTTAATTTTTTTTTCAAATGGACCCAAATCAATTTGATTGACGAAGTTATATAATTTTTTTTTACAAAATTACAACATGTCTCTTTCAACCCAAAATTCACAAAATCATCATATTTTCCCCCCTTCCTTTTTTGCCACAATCACCACCAAATTATTTTATGTCAAACACTCAAATCTCTTCTACTGTTAATTCTCAAAGTTTGGAGACATTTCCTTTAATTCCAGCAAACAGTCCTACAATGATTTCAAATGATGACGTTGGTTCGCAATTTCTACAATATTCTACCCAAATTGAGCTAGACAAGATCGTCGTTGACGAAATATGAGGATCTTCGACAAAAAGGAAGCTTCAATTCACCTTTGCAATTGAAGAAGTAACACACCTCATTAGTTCATGACTCAACATCTCAGCCGATCCAATTGTTGGTGTTGATCAAGGAAAAAAAGCATTTTGGTTGAGAGTCATGGAAAATTACAACAAATTTTGAGGTGAATTCCATGAAAGAGTAGTTAATCAATTGAAATCACGATGTCAAAAAATTAATCTGGGCATGCAAAAATTCAAGGGTCATTACAAGTAAGCGGTATCATTGAAGAAAAGTGGTTGCATGGATAACAATGTCATGCTTAATGCATATGTCATTTGGAAGAAAGACGAAGGAACCAATTTTGGTTTGGAACATGCTTGTCGACTCTTGAAAGATCAATCGAAATGGTTAGAGAATGTCACTGAAAATTTCTCTAAAAGGATGAAGATTTCGGCATTTAGGGCATATTGTTCATCATTTAATCTAGAAACACCAGTCTAAGATGTTGAAGCTGAAACACCGTCTCCACTTGTTCGTCCAATGGAGCAAAAGGCAACCAAAACGAATAACAAGGGGAAAGGAGTAGGAACATCTACCAATCCTGTTGACTTGACTGGTGTGAAGGAAGCAATAAGAGAAAGAAATGTTGTCAATGCCAAACTAACATCCTTAAGGGAGAAATAATTGGAAAAAAGAGTATTACGACATTCTAATGAAGGACACTTCTACAATGTCTGAAACTCAACTCAAAGACCATGGATTGTTTTGTAAAATAATTCGGAATAAACTAGGGATCTAGTATTAATTTGTTAAGTAGTTTTAATTTGTTATAACCATCTTTTAATTTGTATTTTCAGGAATCATGTTTGATTTGTTTTTATTTTAACCGTATTATAATTTGTTTGATTTTTTTAATTTCTGAAACTAGCCGTTATGGAACTAGTAGTTATAAAACTAGTTGTTGTACAATTTGATATTTAATTGTTTAATTCTCATCCATTGTTGTATGTCTCCTTCAAGCAATATTCTTCTTTCACTTATTTGTGCAATCAATCATTCATACAATGGGTTGAAATAATGACTTTGACCAAGTTTGAAAACAAATTGTTTATGAAACACTTGATGACGATAGTGATGAACAAATCATGAGCTACTTATGTGCGATGCAACAACAAGGAGGCAACAACAATCAACAAAGAAGGCCTAGAAGAATCATTAATCGCAATTGTGAAGATGAACATCTATGATTGATGAATGACTACTTCTTAGAAAAATAGATATACACTAAGACTTAATTTCGACGTTGGTTTCAAATACGACGACAATTGTTTATTCGAATTGTTAACGCTCTTAGTAATCCCGATGAGTATTTCCAAATGAGATCTGATGTTGTTGGTAGAATAGGTCTTTCGCCATTATAGAAGTGTATTGTAGTTATTTGTATACTTGCATACGGATCACCTGCTGATTGTATGGATAAGTACATTAGAATTGGCGAATGCACTGCAACTCAATGTTTACAAAAATTTGTAAGGGGTGTCAATGGGAAATTTGGACAAGAGTACTTGAGAAGACCTAACAACAATGACATCAATTGCCTACTATAAATTGGAGATGCATGAGGATTTCCAGGTATGTTAGGTTTTATTGATCGCATGCATTGGCAGTGGAAAAATTGTCCAGTTGCATGGCAGGGCTGTTAGTCGCTATTCATGACTTAGTTTTGTATTGAATATTTGCACGAAATTAGCGCCTTACCTCCAATTTATGGTTCTTTTTGTAGGAATTGTACATATTTTCATGTTTAGTATGATTTTTATATAGTAGATACTCTCATTTTGTGAATTAATGTTGAAACCACTTCAGTTTTAGGCCAAAAGAAGAGAATGCTCAAGTAGTTGATGACTCGCTAAGCGCGGCAGATCCGCTTAGTGAATGGCATCCGCTAAGCGAGGCATACAGCTTGCTTAACGGGTTGAGAAACCCTAGAAGAGGATCAGTCAGAGATGTGCTCACCCAGCGCGTTGCCAGCCCCCCCAGCGAAGTCGTTGTCCCTTCTCGCGCTTAGCGCGCCTAACTCGCTAAGCCAAAATTCACTTACTCTCACTTAGCGAGCCAATCTCGCTAAGCGAGCCTTCAGAAGCTGAAACGTCCAATGAGCCTTTAAAACACTGAAGTTGGCATAAACTAGAGGAGAGTCGAAAAACAGAGCAAAAAAGAAAGTTGAAGCGACAAAGAGAGAGCAGCTAAGAGAGCTTAGGTTAGAGAAGTGAAATTAGGGTTTTAGAGGTTGGAGGAGACATCCTTAACCATTCTTTGCCATTTTCTTTCACCAAACTTTGTTCCTTCTTTGTATTAAAAGCATATTTCTTGTAATGGAAGGCTAAGCCTCTTGGTTGGAAAGTTCTATTGAACCCTTGATGTAACACTCTTTCATTATCTATTTAATGTTGTTTTTATGTGTTCATTGCTTTTATCTATGCTTATAGCTTGATCACTCATTTGTATGTATAGTTAGGATTTTTAGCATTGGGAAATGCTTTAAAGCCTTTGAACTTGGTAGAGCAAGCTAGAAATCTGTATGTCTAGAATTGAAGTGCAGTGATCTAGTTCATATTATGTTGTAGACTTAATACAACTCTTTTAGGCTAAGTTTATTGAGGGATCAAGGACGAAGTTTAAAGAGAGTTAGACTCATTCACTAGAGGGATCTTGGTTTGAGTAATTTCTTAGCATAAGAGCACTAGGATAATGTTAAATAGAGAAAAATACATAATGACATCAAGAGGAACTCAGTAGAACGACCCAACGCTTTTTACTTGATTGTTTTCACTTCTAAGTTTCTAGATATTTAGTTTTTATTCACATAGACTGTAGTACATAATTCAACTTGATATTTACTCTGCTTACCATTTATACAAATGTTTTCATACTGGATGTATAGTGTCTGAGTGAAACAAATTCCCTATGGATACGATACTCGATCTTACTGTTTTATATACTACTTGTGCGAATCGGTACACTTGCCGACGTTGCTTAACAAGGGCCAATATCGTAGAGGTGATCATCATTATCCCACAATAATACATGAAGTCGTCGCTTCACAAGACTTGTGGATTTAACATGCATTTTTTGGAGTCGCAGGTTCAAACAATGATATTAATGTGTTAAACCAATCACTTGTGTTTGATGACATTATGCAAGGTCGAGCTCATCCAGTACAATTTAAAATTAATGGAACTTCATATAATATGGGGTACTATCTTGCATATGGTATTTATCCAAATTGGCCCATATTTGTGAAGACTATACCAATGCCACGAGGTCCTAAAATAAAATTATTTGTAAAATGTCAAGAAGCAACGAGAAAGGATGTGGAACAAGTATTTGGTGTGCTCAAATCTCAATTCGCAATTATATGTGGTCCATCGCATGCCTATAACATAGATACAATGAAGGATATAATATTGGCATACATTATATTGCATAACATGATTGTTGAAGACGAGCGAGATACGTTCAATGGTAATGTCAATGTTAATTATGGTCATGTAGAAAATGACATTTCAAATGTTGAAGTATCTCGTGGTACTTCTCATAACTTTGCCACATACTTGCAAAGAAAACAAGTTATGCATACAAGATAAATTCATCAACAACTTCAAATCGATTTGGTAGAACATATTTGGGAACGTTACAGTCATGAGAATAATGATTTTTAATTTTTCTTTGACATTAATGTTTTTCAATTTTTTTATTATCTAATTTATGTGTTTTTCATTTCTTTAACATTTAGTCATAAGTAAAAATTAATTTTATACTCAATTTCCTATTTCTTAATATTTATTATTTTTTGTCTTCAATGTTTCATTACAATTAATTACTTAATTAATTATATTTAATTTATAAAATAATTAAATAAAATATTTAAAAGTAAGATTCATGTAAAACCTACCAAGAATTGTCTAAGATCCGAGAATGAGATATATCACCAAAGGAAAAACTGAAACTGTTATTAAGAGATCTTCAATCCTATGTGACACTGTGAGATCCACCAAAATATGATCCAAGATCTCAATTTGGGATCTACCACTAAGATGCTCTAAGACTTCACTTCAATACCAACAAATACATGCAAAGAGCAAAATTGTAGGCTAGAATTTATTTATTTTTTGGTGGGGGGTGTCAATAGTAGGCTAGAAATCTTAAATGCTAGAAAAGTTTATGTTCACTAAGCTAAAATAGCTATAAATTATAATTGGCCCAGCATCAACCGTCGTCCATTTGGCAGGACAGTGGGACTGGGGACATCATTGTTCAATTTTGGATGTTTCGTCTTCTTACACCCTTTTTCTTTTTGTAGTGCTGTGCTACACTCGTGCACTCTCATGACGTGGATATCTCTCTTTCCTACTCTTGGGATTTTTAGTTTCGTATAGTATAATAATAACAATTCATTAATAAAGCTAATCTTTTGAAAGGTAGGGTCACATACACTTCATTATTACCCAAACCAATTCAATTAAATGTACGAAAAATAGTTTAGATGATCATAATTATAAATTAGTATGTCATGGGTGAGTTATGTTCTCTCAGATTGACTTCAAAATTGAACATGTATGTTGTTCCTAAGAGAAGCAATTCAATTCCAGTAGCCCATGCCAGTTTAAAGCGCATATATTTCATTGATAACAAAATAAAACCCGCAGACTTATATGTGGTCCATAGATAAGCAAAAAGAAAATATGAAGGCATCTCTTAATTTGGATTTTGGAATAGCTAGCAAACGAGAGGATGACATTTATTCGATACGATAGCTCACAACAACTGTGCGATCGTAAATTTTTTATCACAAAAAAAAAATCATAAATGTTTCCTACACCTTTTTTTTTGTGTTTTCCTTTTCAGGTTATATTTCTATCTAGCCTTGTTTGATTTGATTTGATCTTTTTACGGAAAATCTCACCTGGATGTTGTAAACTTCCAATATCTCACATCCTTCTTCTCCATCACAAACTGCAACAGTGTTCGGGTATAAATAAAATTAAAGAAAAAAAGAATACAAAAAGAAATTAAAGAAAAAAACATGTCCAAATAAAATATCACAGTTTTACAATAAAACCACGAAAACATCATTATTAATAATTTATTATAGTTCATAATCTTTGGAGGGGAAGCAGAACCCTAAAAAATCACGTAACTACATGGTTGAATAATTTCAATATAACTATTGATTAATTAAAGACAACTTGTCACTGTTAAAACTTTTGAACTTACTAAAAATTATTGAACCAACACTAGTTGACCAAGATAGAAAGAGTTTGTACCTCATCGATGATCATTTCACCATTTTTCCCTATCATTTCGGAGAAAATTCGACTAGTTTCTTAATATCACTAGCAATATAAACACATTTCACTATAATATAGTATTATATCATTGCGTGTATAAAAGATGAGAGCACGATACATTAATCTTAACAAGAAAAAAATCCACAAGAATAGTCAATTTGAGCTCCTTTTACGAGAAGATACTCTCACATAACACGTCTTCACAGAATTCTATTAAAATTAAAAATTTAATGGTCAATTGGTGTCGTGTATGATTGAAATTCATTAATTATCTCGATTAATGAATGACATAGATGATGATGGTCATAGAAAAGAATAGAAAACAACCCTAAAATTCACTATTCTTTGGCATGGTCAATTAATAGTACTGTGTACATTAAAGTTTACAAAGCCGACAAAAAGACGTAGGATTGGAAAAGAAATAAGAGCATGTTGTGGGGTGGGCGTGGTTTGCTCACAAAAAATGAGTCCCCGTCTCATCGATGATTTCTCTTACGTGCTCTATTTGTCTATTTAGGATCACCCCTTCAAAGAAAGTTTCTGGCTTTTCTTCGTAGCTCCTAAAAGTTATTAAAGTAAAAGCACAATATTATATATAATCTTGGTACGCGTTAAGCCTTGCCCTTTTTTTTTTCTTTCTTCTTTTGTTTCAATGAATGGTTTTCGTTTGAATTGAAAACCTGCAAAGAAAGCATCGATTTTGAATGGAGGAAGGGTACCCCAGAAGCAAGTTCAAGACCGTGTGTGTCTTCTGTGGCAGCAACAGTGGCAACCGACAAGTCTTCGGTGACGCTGCGATTCAATTGGGCAATGAACTGGTTCATCATTTTCTTTTGCATCATTCTACAATCCTATTCTGTTCTTCAATCTTTTTCACCATAAAAAGGATTTTTATATGGTCTCAGAGCACCTCCTCTGTGTTGCTTTCTTCACTTTTGATGTATTCTGTTCTGCATAACGTAAAGGAATACTTGTTTTCTATGATGATACTTGATGATGAATTTGTTTAGTTTGTTAAAGAACACTTTTCGTTTTTCGGGGTGCGTTTATTTTTTTGGTTGGTTTAACAATTTTGTATGAATGCATTTTGTGCCCTGCATACACAGAGTGAAGAATTCTTCATCATCATTATTTTGTTTTTTGTTTTTTTATATCTAGTATTATATGGTGTGAATTGCAGGTTAAGAGGAACATAGACTTGGTGTATGGTGGGGGCAGTGTTGGGCTGATGGGCTTAATATCTCAGAGAGTGTATGATGGAGGCTGCCATGTCCTAGGGTATGTGCAAACAGAAAAAAAGAAAATTACTTTTTAGTGTTAATGATAATTGATCACATTGTCTCACCGTTTGTTTGTTTCTTCTTTACATTTTACCCTCACTCTACGTACAGGATCATTCCAAAAGCTCTCATGCCTCTCGAGGTATTTGTGCCACCACCTTAGCAACTTCTTTAACAATTTTTAATCATTTTGTTTATTTTTCTTTCCACATGCAGTTAATTTAATCAATTGCTTTATTTATTCCTACGATTTAGTGCTATTATTATGTGACTACCACCAATGCCTTGGCATGTAACTTGTTACATGGCAGCAAGACTAATTTATGGTTGTTCTTTTTTATAATGACCCCTTTGCCATGGAAATAATTTATAGATGCTTTGATGGAGAAAATATGATCAGTGAATTGTTGTAATTTTGACAGATATCTGGTGAAACAGTAGGTGAAGTGAGGATTGTTTCAGATATGCACGAGCGTAAGGCTGCAATGGCACAAGAAGCTGATGCATTTGTTGCTCTCCCTGGTAGTAACCTCAACATCTCTCAAATAATTTTAAAAAATAATTGTTGATTACATGTCTTATACATGTGAATGCCACTAAAATTGTTCTTAATTGTACGGAAATTTGTTTGTATTCTTGGTGTTTTGGATTGTTGTTGTATTGATTATGTACTATATGGACTCTCACTGTCCTTATTATGCCCCCCCTTATAATTAGGAGGATATGGAACCATGGAAGAGCTGTTGGAGATGATAACTTGGGCCCAACTTGGAATCCATAAAAAACCGGTAACATAGTATTTTTACTCTGTAGTACAAAATCTTTAATATAACAATCAAGTGCTAACTCAAAATTCATACTGCACAGGTTGGTCTACTGAATGTTGACGGTTACTATAACTGTTTGCTTGCATTATTTGACAATGGTGTTAAAGAAGGTTTCATTAAGCCTTGTGCACGGAATATAGTTGTCTCTGCTACGTCAGCCAAAGAACTTATGATGAAAATGGAGGTCTAATTTCAACTAGCCATTTTCCTCTTATCCTTTTAAAAGGAACACAGTAGAAATGTGTGCATATAAAATTTTTGTTCAAATTAATGGTAAATTGGTTTACCAGGGTCATGAGGAAAAAATAATTGAACATCTACCATTATTATAAAATGCTAATAATATTGTAATGCATAGACATAAAACTCTTTGCATGACTTATTACTTGGGCTAGTGAGAATAGATTGGAGGTCATATTTTTTCTTAAATTCTCCCCCCCTTGGCACTTTTTGTGTGACAGTTGTCAAGTAGGACTTTGCTGCATTAAGCACTTTGTTGAGTAATTGTTGTCATCCAGGACTTTTCTGCTTATGTGGCAATCGTAAGCATGAAGACTTATATAGGATACATGACTTTTAAAAACTCTCAAAATGATCATACGCATAAATGATTTCAAAGGGACCGTGCTTTCTCTTCTCTCTCTTTTGCCTTATTTCCTTTGAGGGATAAAAGAAGTGTACAAATTACCGTGTTGAACTTGAATTCTAGCTGACTTTTCCTTTTTGCAGCACTACACTCCTTCGCACGAACATGTTGCCCCTCATCAGAGCTGGCAGATGAAACAATTAGGTAATATCCAGATGCAGAGTGAGACTGTTATTGATGGAAGGTTTTTCTCCGAAAATTGATTTATGATGTGATTCTTCATCATTTGAGATGTATACAAGAGCCTGGATAGATGGGACCATATGTTGTTTGTTACCGTGTACTATGTTGTTTTATGACTGGAGTGCTTATATATTGGCTTTGCTGCTTTTCATCATTTTCTTTTCTTTATTTTTCCTCCCCTTCATTTAATGGTCAATTGATTCCCTGTGAGATAGTCATATCTGGTTGTTACCACTCATTAAAGGCAAAAGTACTTGGAAATGGAAAGAGATGATAAGCATTTCGTGAGCAGAATTTCAGTTGTGCGTAATGGGTTGGCTCCACTTTGTAGTGCCTTAATTAGACAAGATAGGTTAATCAAGGACAACCTACAATTTTGGCCAACCTGAAGACTTTATGAAGCTTACCATGACTTCATAAGGTACAATAGTATGAAGTTGGAAGCTTGTTCTCTTTCATATTGAAAATTAACTTAATTTTGTTTTTATAGATAATTTATTATTAATTTTTACTAAAATAACTTATAATAACAATAATAAATTCTTATTCCATTAGGTAAAGATGATTATATGGATCACACAATATCACAATTGTATTTTCATAAAATTCTTTTTTACCACTTTCGTCAATGTTATTTTGAGTTTCTATCTTCTTATTTTTATCGAACTAAAACTTATATTGTCTACACTTTTCATTAGTGTCTCACTTGGATGTTTTTTTGCAAATGTCTAAACTACCCTCATAGATTTTATCTTTTTTAATCTCCTTGTATACAATTATTTCACATACTATCTAGCTTATATGACCATGTCTATTTTAGCATTTCCATTTGTTCCTTTGAGTTTTTTCTCCTGTATGTCCCCTAAAGTCTAGCATTTACTATCATAAATTATACTCATTAGTCAAACATATAACAATAAACTTGTCTTTTTAGTTTAGTAAATACTTTCTTGTCATAAATAATTTTTGATGTCTTTTTTCATTTTAGTCATCATATATTCTATGCATGACATGTATTCACAATTTAGTAGATTTGACTAATCTGATTTAAAAAAAAAAATTCAACACGAAAAAACTTCTCAGAAGACTTCCTATACTTCCTATCTTAATAATATTCTTGTCCAAGCATGAAATGTTTTTTTCCATCATTTTATAGTATTGATTATAGATATTTAAACTTAGGCCTTTTCGGTATGATATCTTCTATTTTTACTTCCATGTCACACTTTTCTTGTTTCTTACTAAAATTACAAAAGTAAAGAATGATCAAGTGTGAATATACACATTATGTTGTCTAATAAATAAAATTATTTTTAATTTAACTAAGAAGTGTGTTCTATTTTTTAATACAATAAACATTGTATCTCTTTAATTATATCTTTAAAAAAAAAACACGGGATAATATAATTGGTTAACACTTAACACAACTTATCTTACAATCAAAAAACAGGGGTCAACACTCTGGTGGACCACTAAAATATGTGATCTAAAATGGATAAGTGGATTTTACTTGCTATCAAGGGTTGTTTTCCGATTATTTTTTATTATAAAAAGACAATGATTTTATTATCCTTTATTAAAGAATTGAAAACCTAAATCAAGGTTGTCACCAGTCGTTGGAAATGGCGGCACTTTGTTGCCAAATTCCAGCCACCGCACACAGCGGCAATCCCTCTTCCCCTCCTCTCTCATCTCTCATCTCTTAAGTTCTCCAGCAGCGGTGCACTACTCCTCGTCACACTGTCATGGTGGTACGCTTCGATGGCTACGTCACTGCATATTTTCCTTTCACCGCTGTGTAACTCTCTCAACTTCCCTCATCCACCCGCTCCGCCCAATCTCCAAGTCTTCTTCCTTTGTTGAATAGCCTTTAATAAGATGCCCTTTCACTTCCCGTAAACGGATTTTGCATCAACACCCTTGCAAATTACTCCACAATCAACCGACACCGTCACTATTCAACGACATCATTTATGAAAATCGTATATAAACATATTTTTAGATAATATAATGTAATTAATTAATTGATACATAATAATTAAAAATATTTTAATTGCTAAAATTACTAAAGGGCAAATAAGTAAATTAATCTATCCCAATAAAAGTTTAATTATTTAATAATATTGCAAAAAACTGGTATAAAAGGTCACGGGTCACACATTTAACCGTCAAATATTATACTAATATATCCAGTGGACAGGAATACGTGGTGCAAATGGATCAGATCTTTCACTGATTCACCGTAGAATCTTCCTAAAATAGGGCAACTTTTTACTCTTTTTGAATTTCACAATTGGTTGTTGTTTGTACATTTATAGCCGCTGAAGTCTTTTCTATGAGAAAAGATGGCAAAAAAGATCAATGAACAAGAACAAAATTACTTTTAGTGAGCAATGTGCGGAGCTAAAGAGTAAAAATATCAATAATAAAACAATGAGTGCAACATACATAATAATGACATTCTAGTCTATAGTTAACCATAAAATAAATTTGGTTGGATAAGGATTGAAACGTAATTGCCTATGCCTGACTAGGTAATGAGGGCTTGAATAACTAAAGTCATCACAGAGACCAAGCAATATTCAATAATTAAAACAAAACAAAGCCCATAGTCATTATAATTAAATCAAATTCAAGCAAGTTAATGTCACTTATATTGTTTACGTGGCAAAATAGTAGAGATCCAAGTTGTTGAAATAACATTTTCATAGCTTGATATATTATATGACTTGAGTTTGTTTGTTTGAATTTTTCCTTTATTCAATCAAAGCTAAAAGTGCAAAAAAAATAGCTTAACACAAGATGTAGAGGAAAATTAATGAACTAATTACCAAGGATAGTAAAAGAATATTAAATCAACAGCTTAAGAATGCTACAAATCACATGAGCATACATGGAGCAGTGCATATTTAATGCATAATGAAAGTTTTGAACTATAGAATAGTTGAACTATCATATAGTCGTCCACGTTTGCACCTCCCTTTGTTATGGTATTGTTTATTCTTTTTGAATTATAATATTCAAATCTTTCCGATGTTAATGGCGCAAACATACTCATTTAAAGATACTATCTCAGAAACATTATTCCATAATTGTTTCCATGGTCAAGTTATTCAGAGTGAAAAGCAATGCATTTTGATGGAACAGACTCTAATAATGGAGTTTGAAAAATAGAAGTTACTGTTTTGGAACTATGATACTCAAAGTACAACCACTCTCTGTGGTAAACTATTATGCGAGGTGTGACATAAAGTGGTCACAGGCCGAATACCTATAAGTTATTTTGATATAAATTAAAAGTATTTTTCCAGCAAACAATTTTATTCAAGTGGAATAAAATTATAATAAGCAACAAAGCTCTCTCTCTCACAATATTTAACATGCAACTGCATATTACGTGAGACTCAATCTCAATATTATTGATTAAACCGAAACAACTTTAGATCATTTGATTCACGAGTTCGATAATGGTAATTTTGAACTTTATCCAAAATATAGTAATTTTACTGACATTAACTATAGAAATTGACTCTTGTATGCTGAAGCAATTTGTGAGCCATTAGTCTGATTAATACATGTAGTGCTCATTAGGATAAGTGTGGCCATGTTTGAGTGTGCTTATTAGCACCAGACATGAATTCTCAAAGAACTATTCAGCAGGACCTGCATTGTATGGTTCTTTCCCTTTGATCAGTCGTTTAATTGGCTCTTCCACTGTCCTCTTGTGTCGGTTAAGTCCCCTTGAGATTGGTCAGGTCACGAGTCTCATGATGCCTATAAGAAGGGATTATTATTATCAGCCGTGTGAGCTTGTTTTGCATCTTGGATTTTTCACTGCACAGTACATTCCGCGTCTTAGTCCCTGTCGTGGTGGACCAACATGATGATATGGTTAAATCACAAGATAAAGCCCAGTGGAGAGTGCTATTAATTACCTCCATGAGGGGTCCCTCTCCCCCTTTGTTCTTTCGTGATCATAATTTGTTTGCTCTCCTCTTGGAAAGTTGTTAACTGTTTACCTGACCCACTATGAAAGGATTGCAGAGGTATTCAACTGCACATTTTGTGTTCTTGGGATCCCTACCCTACACTACCATCACCTCTCAATCTCATTGCTCATATTCAACCAACTCATGTCACTATTCAGATAAACTTTCGTCAGTTGAAGTTCCTTTTAACCTCCGGATTCGCAGTGTGAAACAATGAAAGGGTAATGATATTGAAGACACCTTGGCCTTCTTTTGTGTACACTCTTTAATGTGTGCCACTTCATTTCTAGTATTGAGTATTGAATATTGACCATATACTTAAAATAAGAAGCAATAATAACCATGTATAACGTAGAGAGCAACTTATTCTTTTGTTACAGTTTAAGATCGACAATAACAATAGTCTTGACAACTGACTCGTGAAACCTGTCCAAGAACTGTTTGGAAAACAAGGGGACCCCCTCTCCTTTTCCAACAAAAATAATAGACATATGGCAAAGGAAATATTGAAAATTGTCGGACCAATTTTTTTCTTCTGGAAGCTCAAAATAGTCACAGAATGAGATGAAATTAATAAGTGTAGACGGGTATGACAGTAAGAAGTTTTGATGTGAAAACTCCCTTACTGTGAGTAAAGAAAATTACGGGACTTAATCCTGTGAAAATATCTCTACTATTGATAATAGGATTACAACATCTCTCTTGATAGAAAAGGATCTATGATACAAACTTTCATTAGTCTGCAGTGTCTCTCTATTCTAAAGATTACAGGTGTTTCTTTATCAAAATGTATTGTGTGAGGATAATAAAGGATTATCTCTCAAACCTATTGTATGAAAATTGCAAGTGTTTCTATCTGGGTTCTTTGAGACGATTTTTTACTCTTTTTCTAAGAGGCTTAGCCCTTGCTTGACTCTTCAACTCTGTTTAGGAGTTGTCAAAGTTGTCTTAAATAAAAATGGGGTTAGACATCCCCATTTAAAGAAGATAATGAATGGTTTGCAAATACAAAGACAATGCACTTTTTAAGGAGATAGTCGACTACCTTTGATTTTAGCAAAGGTTATTTTGGACTTAGATACAATGCTCACATAATTCTTTGAATGTGGTCTTCCATTAATTATGAAAAAGTTACATGAGAGAAAAACATAAAATACTAGAAAAAGAATTACTATTTATGAATAGAATGAAAATGTTAAACATATCAGGATTGGCTTCCTTAATATAATCTTTATTAGAAAATTAAAGTATTACAGTAATTAGTATAAATACAACAAATTTCCACTACAAGAATGCGCCTTAATAGAGTCGCATAAATAACAGCTAAGACATTCATTCGTTTTATTTTTATCCATCTTGCTTGAATTATTTTTCCTAAACAAATCATATGATTTACATCTCTAGTTTTCGTTATGAATGATGATTGATTAACCTTAAATACTTAAAGCATGCGCAGGTGATAAATATCTTCTCTAAATTATGTATGATGATTGATGAACCTTAAATACTTAAAGTATGCGCAAGTTATTCTATCACTGAATTAAATCATGAGTTGAGTCACTTGACCATTTGCATGATTTATCTCGGCTTGAAACTTATACTATCACTGAATTTCATATTTGATTTCTCTAAAAAGAATGAGCAATCATCAAGAAAAAAAGTAAAATAATTTGTAAAGTAAAAGGTTAAGAATTTCGATTAAAATATCTCACAATCTTAACTTTAAATTAAAAGGAAATATAATATACCTCTCACTTTTGAAATGTCAAATAGTAAACTTTCCATTATATTTCCCTTCAACGGAGAGGATAAAGTACAGCCTTCTCGTATTACTTGGTAACAGAAATCAGACCTAATCTCAAAGAACACTGCTACTACATTAGCATAGGAAATTAGGAATAAATTGTTCTGCACTGCACCCTGCAATTTGTTTCCATGCAATGCTAGCATTCAGCATCTTGCTATACCATCTTCATATACAATATCGAGAAATATTGGAAGTTCATGAATTATACAAGTGGCATCAGAAAAGATAATGATTTTTCACGCAAAATACGTGAGTCGGAAGGAACGATCCCTAAAAATTCATGCCCTCTGATAAAGCAACCACTGTACACAAACAATCTAGCCTTACAAAAGGGGTCTTCTTCTTTAAGGGGTGAGGGTGAATCCTGAGAATGGATGAAGGATCATTTTCCAGCTCAAGTCAAATCAAGCTTTTTCTTTGGAAGATGATGAGAGTAAATGATTTAAGGTAGCCGCTTGAATGACAGCAGTTGGGCTAGGTTCCCTAACACGGGAAGTTCCAGATCTTCTAGGGCCATAATTCTTATCAACGCTGCTTCTTTTAAAGTGGTGTGAAGAAAATCGAAAGAATCTCACTAGCTTTGTTGAACCAACAAGTAAAATCACGCCAACAATAATAAGTAGCCTGCAGCAAAATATTTCCAGTTAACATATTCCTGACACAAGAACATGAAGGTGTCCATCTTGTTTGAGAATTACCATAACATTGGTGATATATATATATCAGAAAAAGACTTGTGTCAAAGATTAGATGCAGAACAGAAAATGCTGGTAAATGCAATGTAACTATTTGCAGAATGATGGAGTGAAGTATAAAAGGGTGGAGATCATTTCTACATAGAACAGCTTTAAAAAGCAAGGAATATAAATGCACAAGAAATAATAGCATAACGTTTATTATTACCATCCAAGAAGAAGTAAAAAGCGAGCTTTTGGGGCCGAAGGGAGTCGCTCACCCAAAGCAAGCATCCCAGCAAGTACACCAGTCAAAATAGATGCCACTGCGGCACATGTAGAAACTACAATAGCCCTCCCATGTTTTAGACCACGTGTCTGCATGTTGGGGAAGTAAATACAGAAGAGGTTAGTGTATCTAAAATTCGCAAAGCAGAACTTGGACAAATATCAAGCCAGTTTGACTGAAATCCCACCTTCCCAGCATCCATAGATTGAAATGTCCCATAGGCTTAAGAGATGTAACAGTTCGCAAAAAAGTAAACAACATGAAAGATGTCTTCACAATACCTGGTAGTAAAAGCCTGTACCACTTGAACAGACACTTATGATGATGCAAATAGGAACCAACAGCTTGGGGAAGCCTTGCTCCAAGAACAGAAACCCCATCTTTGATATTACAGATGCCATCCTGCATTTTCATAATAACACAATTAAGAGTAAGGGCTTATGATCAACTTGTGTTCTCTCTCTGTGTAAATAATAGTCTCTCTGATCCTTTATATAAAAAAATAAAAAACAAGAGTACATTTTTTTGGTCCTTATTATATGAAACATGGACCTACTTTTAGATGTGTTAATTGTTAATTCTCTTTTATACCCTAATTTATTATGAATGCTATTAACGAGAGATGCCCACTCATTCTCCATGCAAATGGATGCTTTTATTAACTTGTTGACAATACAAGATACAATCATTGGTGGAAAAAAAAATTATACCTTGAGTTATGTGTAGCATCATTAAATATTACCACTACTGAGATCATTTAATTATATGGTTACTTTTGGAATGAAATTTAAATTCTAGCATTATTAATTAAAACTAACTAACCTACTTTTATTGGTCTTGATGAATTAATTATTTGTTTCTTATATAAAGGACCGGAGGTTGTATCTTATAATCTTATTATCTGCTAGTTTTGTCCATAGCCAATAGAAAGTAATGACACAATAAAAACTGATAAATGTAAAAACTAAGCTTTAGGCTACACAAATAAATTTGCAGTTATAGTATAACATTGACTATTTTTAAGAAGCTGATAATTAAGAAGAAAACATATCATGTTTGTTATAAATGGAAAGGAATGATCACATTGAGGTATTTGTTTACATATGCTACAGAATAGAGTTGTGTCTATGATCTCTCTGACTGTGTTAATCTGCTGATAATTGTTTTGAAGCAACTTCCAGTTCTTGTATACACTATACAGATAGAAAGGACAGTTTTGTTGCATTTATTTTTTCCTTTCCCTTTTCTACTCTACATGACTTGTTATCCTACTAGCTGCATTATTCACTCCAAAGCATTATTTTTTAAAAGAAAAAAGATATTGACATGTTCAGATAATAACATTAAGGGTAAAACACTTAATTGTCATAATCTTTATGACAACATTAAGGAGTTGAGGTAAATGAAGGAAGTGAAATATGTCCATCTGAGACCACAATATATAAATATAGTAGGGAAGTAACAGTACCCAAACAAAATTCCAGATTCCAAGCCGTAAATAATTTCCTCAACAACATCATATTCCATCTGCATCACTTAAAAATGTCAAGCAATGGAAGAATAATAAAGGACAATATATCTCATTAGATTACCATAAAAGGTATAAACATGTAATAAAGCTTCCCATCATGATTAAAGCATGAATTACCATCTCTTGTTCTCTTCGATTACGTTTGAATATACGAAGCCATCCATTAAGCATTATCTGTACAAGTGTTTCTAACAATTAGGAACAATAACTATTTCATAAGATAGTAATTTTACTTTGTTGCACCCATGACCCCACACTCTTTAAAGAAAAGTTAAGCCAATAAAAATACTATTACTACTAATAAAATAATGTATCTAAACTACGAGTCTTGTAATCATGCAATCAGGTTTGCAAAACAATAAATCATAACTCTGCATAATTAGTTCCAAGAGACCACAGTAATGTCTTCCTGTTGACTTCAAACAAAATTGGTAATTAATGGACCAAAGCATAAGACAGGGTACCTACAAACAAGATGAAAACAACAAATGCCAGCCACGGTATGTGGAAAATAGATAGAGCAGCAGCCTCTTGCTCCTCACCTCCAGCACCAACTCCTAAATATAGAGGAGCATACAATAGTTAACAAATTGGAGAAATGAACATAAATCATACATCAACAGAATGACACATGATGTTAGTAACTGATTGCAAAAGTTAATTTTTTTATAAGCTGCTAGAATAAAAAAGGAAAATTCCATGAAATCTCTATCCATTGCTACAAAACACAAGTGCATACTGCACCATACAGAAAAATAAAATGGTCAACCATAACTTTTAGGTTTAGGTTCAAATTCTGACCTGTATAAAAACCTAGAAATTCTGTTAGTCTGATCATAATCAACAAAATGAATAGTTAATAAATGCACAAGACTTTTCTTTCAGTGACTTGTGTTACTTGATAACACAACACAAACAGAGAGACAGACCAATATAAACAGAATATAGACATTTTATAATTACTTCAACAGTCATGTTCCTTGGTGTGTTAAAGGAAATAAAAGCAATTAAACTGAACACTCTACTTTGGCAATCTAAAACTTACATTACCTATTGTGCCAAAACCTGCCAAGGTAATGCCCACCCAATCAACAACATTCATGACTTCCTTGAGATAAAAATGAGAAAAGACTGAGAGAATTGCCAGTCCACAGCCAGAAACTGGTTGGATGACAGAGACCTAAATCAGAAAAACAACCAAATTACACGTGACAAAAATCTAGGCAAAAGACCAGAAGACCCTGCTAATGATATAGAAATATCCCTTCAAATTCAAACTCTAGTTTTCTTCTGCATTATTTTTCTATTATAAGTATAGTAAGATCACTTACAGGCGCAAGAGCTAATGCCCTTAACATCAACAGTGCCCCAAATATATCCATTAGAAAACCTATCACCCAGGTTTTGTTCAAAGCATATGCCCTTATGACCTGCAAACACAATTTTTTTTATAAAAAAAACAAATAGAAATGTTAATCCTTAATCAAACAGTGAATTCCTGATGCTTCAACGAAAAATTGGATCTTTACCCAATTTTCCTCCACCCAAAATCCCTCGTTCATACATATGCACGTGCATGTACCCAATTTCACCGTTTACAAAAATACAACCGCAAAAACGATGGCAAACGGGAACCAAATCATGGGCATATGAAAATGGAAAAGAAAGAAACAAGTTAAAAGAAAAAGAAAAGAAAGTGGAATTAAGAAAAGAGAAACATGCCTTGAGCTTGAAAGAGAGAGGGGGAAGAATGACGGTGCCCTTCTTCTGAAGGATTTTGCCGATGTTGTTGCCGGCGGTGGCAACCACCGTCAAAACAATTGATTCCCACATTCTCTTCGACCCTTTCTTCCTCCCTCTGCTCTTCGTGCCCGCCCCAGTTTTTGTTTTGTTTCGAGGATTTGTTAATTGTGATTAATTATTTATTCAATACTATCATTCTTTAAACGGTTTTCAGAGGAGTGATTACAAAATTAAAACCACTGTTATGTTTTAATGTATAAATTAATAAAATTATATTATGATTAAAATTAAAATCTATTATAAATATACATACACACAAAAAAAATACCTTTAAATATATATTATTGATATTTTTAAAAAATATTAAAATTTCATTTTGAAATACAGTCAAAATTTAAGAGGATGTTAATATGAGATAGTCCAGAAGAATATTTTTTTAATCAATTATGGAGTAATGTGTGAAATGAATTTTCAAATAAAAAAGAAAAAAAATTAAAAATATCTAATTAAGACACCAATTAGGTTAATATAATAAGATTTATCTTAGAGTTCGAAATTTGATTAGTACTTTATGTGGAAATAGATTTTATTGGAAGGAGAATATCAATTGTGTGTACTCACAATTAAGATAAAAAATTTGACAAAAATAACTTCCTACTAATATTATGACAAGAAAAAACTTGAAACAAATTAGATTATTTTAAATGATTTATTATATATATAATTAATTAATTATAATCAAAATCAATTTTTAGATGTGTGCTTGATACAATTTATTCCTAGCTTAACTTTTTTCCTTATAAGGAAAAATCGAGTCAAACACTTATAAATACTATTATAAGATTTAAATGTGATCGTTTGAAAATTAGTTTCAAATAAGTTGAATTTAATTTTTTTTCATTAGCTTTTTTATATGCTACTTATTCTGAATAATTTACCTTTTAAAAATAAGTGACTTATTTTTTAAAGTATTTTTTGTATAATGTATGTTTAGCCCAACTCTTCTTTTTAAGGAGAACAAAATTAAAAAAAAAAAAAAAAAAGTCAAAACACACTTACAAAACCTTTTTTTCTTGAAAAAATAGCTAAAACCACAAAATTTAAGTTATCCCAAAAGTGAAAATTTTTACTTTCTAAGTTATGTATTTTAATTTATAATTTTAAAGTAGATTAATGAGTTATGATTTTTAATAACTTTGACATGGCTTTTGATTTGAGGTGATAAATTGAGCTGAATCTATAAATTGACCCAAACAATTCATAATTAAGGTCAGACTTGGCTAGCTTCCTACAAAACTTGGTTTATTTCAACTGACCTGATTAACTATTTTTCTAAAAAAAAGTATATATACTTCTTAGGATTTTGTATATTAAAATTATTTTTTATTTTTTATTTAGTTCTTAGAATATCACGTGTACTTTAAAAGAAAACGGTAAGATTAGGTTGAGTTAGATTGAGGTCAACCCAGGATTGGGTTGGATTTGCCTAGTTGATAGGCTAATTTGAAGTATCTCATGTCACAAATCCAAAAAAATATAATAAAAGTATACGAAGCTAATTAACAAAAAAAAAAAAAAAAAAGAGGAAACTATAAATCATGCTTGTAACGGTGACAATGGGTCGTATTTGATAGTGTGGTGAAGAAGATGAGAAGTTTCCAAATGAGGACGACGCCAATGGAGCTCTCATAGTAGTGTCAAACAACACAGCAGCCACTAAATATACCTTTCTTTTAGGCGGCGCTGAATACCCTTGTTAGCTTCACGACCAAGAGAAAATATAATACTCACTTTTGCTGACCTACGTACAATACCATATCAGATTTAAAAACTTCAATAAGTTTTCTCTATAATGCTGCAATTCTTAAGAACTTAAAATTATGGATCTTATATTTATTTTAGGGAAAAAGGAAAAAAAGTTATGCTTAATGATGTAAAACAATTTATACAATTATTTAATTATAATTCATTTATTTTTAAAATAATTAACTTAAAGTAATTTAAACGGTGATTTATAATTATCATAATTAAATGATAATATAAAATTATTTTATACTAATACATAAGCATTAAACTCTCTTGTTTTACACTGTAATTCTCAAAAACTTTGTTAAAAATATTGCTTTTATATAAGGAGTTGTTTAACTCATCCTAACTATCAGGTTAAAGTTAAACAGCCCATAGAAAATAATTAACCAAATCACTCTCCTTGAAATATATAATTAATTACAAAAATAATCTTTTATGTATTACTTAACTTCATTTTTACTTGAATTAAGTTAGATAACCTTTTATATCAACAATTATTCTTATATAAGAATTGTGGTATCAATTGTTCTAATAGTAAAACTACATAAAAAGTAGTTCTTTAAGTTTAAAAACTCCATAATTAACCAACCCTCGCTAAAAAATACTCTTATCCAACAATTATAAATAAAAGTCAATACAAATAAATTATAAATTTGATTTGTTCAAAACAAAAACTATATAACAAATAAAGGAGAAACGTACGATATCAACCCCATAAGCTATTTCCTTTCCGTGTAAATGGATGGGAGTTGATCAACTTAATTTAGAGAAAAATAATTGAATTAATTTCTCAATTTAATTTGGTTTAAGAAGCAGCAAATCTAATATATAAGTAATGTGATGTAATAGGAAGAGAGATGTAGAACCAAATAAAAGGTGTTGATGATTTGATGGAATGTTAAAAAATAGAGATATTCAAATCACCCAAAAGAATAATTGGTTTTCGACTTAATATTCTCTCCAACCCGACCAATTCATCCCTACTGCCAACCAGATTTCACAAGAGAAAGATGTAAAATACTGAAATATGCCTGGCTCATCAATATCGCATCCATTATTATACTTGCTTTCTCCCAACCAACATACCAAACACTAATAAGAAAACAAGTAGATTTATGTGATTGATTATTAGACCCTGGCCACTGCATTATTTAACTACACCTTATCTTACAGGAAACTTCATTTCAAACCACCACATATCTCTGTTTTGTGGGCTTGTGGAGTTGTGGTCCAAATCAAACTAAGCTAGAGCAAGGATAACATTGGAGAAAGTATCGCTTGATCACCAAAATACACAATTGCTATTACGGACGAAATAGAAGACCTTAAACATTTAGTGGAGACATACAAGTAAGCAAATTCCCTTGAAGCTATTTGTTGCAAAACTAATTCTGTTTAAAAGTAGAGGATTGCTTGCAATCCAATAATGATAATGATAATAATAAAGACAGGGTTGCGGAAATACATATAACAGAAGGCTCACTAAATGGTAACATATCATATCATTACTACACATGATTTAATTAATCCATCTGACCCATCATAAAGTTAAAATCATGAACAACAAAATAAATATAATTTCATTTCATTTCACCCCTCAAAGGAAGATTAGAAGATCTTCGAGGACCTAATTATAAGTAACAAATTATTCCACATATAGACAAAAACCTTTGACGAACTCAAATAAACCGATCACAAATTCATAACCCCATCAATGATTAATCTACAATTCTTCTCATAAACGCATCTCATATATGTAAAACCAGAAATTTAAATACGAGCAGCAATTAATTAAACCACTACCAACCATAAACCACATGGGAGTACTTGTTCTTCAGCCACCTGAAGCTCTTCCTGAAGGACCCTTTGATCTTTCCTTCCACAGAATACATTTTATAGCTAGCAACCCTCTTCTTCCTCTGAAGCTCAGGATCAGCAAAGCTCCAAGACTTGGAGAAAGAAGACCCTGCAGAAATGCTTTTTCCTTTCTTCAACTTCAAGTCCCTAGGAGGACCTATTTGAGTTTGTGCATAAGAAGCACTATAAGTTCTGAGACTAAGATCATAAGGCCTAGGAGCTCCATAGTAGCTCTCTATCTGCATCATTTGCCCATTTGCATAAGACCTTGATCTTTGAAACTCCTCCATAGGAATTAAGCAAAGAATGAAAGAGCCAAAAGGGTTCTCTCTCTCTCTCTTCAACTCTTCACCCTTTTTTCCCTTTTATTACAAAGAAGAATATCAAAGTATGAGGGACAGTGGTGGCGTGGGGTCCAACAAAGACCATAGGAGCTTCGGTCTACGGTGGCTTTGGCTGGCTTAGTTTTACTTTCAATTTTTATTTTTATTGTAGCTTTGTCTACTTATTATTAAATTCCATCCACTGTTACTGACTTCTAGGGGGAATTCATATATTCATTGTTAGGTGGCGTGTTTTGTGGGGGAATCCAAATGTTGCAAGAGTTATTATATTCATAATTCATGTACTTCTTTTTTCTTTTGTTGTACACTTATTTTATTTTTATTTCCCGTTGTGTAAATTATTATATTTGGTCTTTTGTATAAGAAATAAATTGGATTTTTTCTTCTAATTGTGTTTATCAGTTTCTATTTCCCTCTTTCTATTTTAATAAGTTTTCTATAATTATGTTTATTGGTTTATCCCCTTTAATATCATCTTAGATTTTAATTTTTGTATTTGATTTGTGATTTTAGTTTATATTTAAAAAAATCTACAATCTTACCTTAATTTTTAATTTTGCATAGTATTTTTTTATTTTGGTGCAATTGAAAATTAAATCTAACACATTTATTATTTAAGATATTATTAAGAAATAATTTCATTAATTAAAATACAAAAATAAAAGAAATAAACATACATAAAATTGAAAATTAAACTAAAATTATAAATTTTATAAAATATGAAGATTAAAATAGAAAAAAAAAACTAAAATGACATATAAAATTAAATGAGGACTAAAAGTCTAAGATATTTTAACTTGTTTATAAGCTATAACATAAAGGGTGTAAGTTTAGAATTTTCCATTGTCTACGGCTTACGCTTTTAAAATTCTGGAGGATTTTGCTTTTGACCCGGACAAAGTATTCCGCGTAAGATAATTTATCTGCCACCAATTCTGATCCTTTTTCAATGGCCCACGACAGCAACAGAGATAACGCGACTTTTTTTAAATAAAATTCTCAGGCTTATTTTCAAAAAACAAATTTTCCAACTTCGTACGTCAAAAGTGTTTAATATTTTTTATATTTTCAAAATATTTAATGTATTCATTTTTTATTCAATATTTTTTTAAAAAAACGAACTTATGAACATACTCGTTTGGATTTTGAGGTCGATAATGAGAAAAAAAAATCAGGAAATATAGATTTGGAGTATTACTTCAATTTTTTAATATATAATACCTAGAAAGCATTTTTCTTCTGGCCATACTTTTGATTTGATTCAATAAAAACATTTAGTCTTTGAAATTAAATACTTATTAGTTTATAGTTATATTTTAATATTTAATATGGAATTAAAATTCACTCAATACATATTAAAATACTATCACAAACATGTCATTGCTTTAAGTGGAATTAACATTAATTCTTTAAACAGTCTCATATTTGAACTTTGTACATTAAAAAAATATATCACTTTAAATATTGTCTCACTTTATATATTACTCAATTTAGAAGAAATAAACTCAAATAATTTTGATCAAGTTTAAATATCAATAAAATAATTCTTGAAAAATCAAATCACAAGATTAATTTTTTTAGCAGTTCGAATAGAGTGAGCTTGTGAGAAATATCTCGTGAATTTAAATAAAAAATCTGCTTAGCAAAATGGTCTTTTTCGAGGATGTTCGCGTCTACCTTTACCTATTGATTTAGAAAAGTCAAATTATTTATCCCTTGACATTCCTTTAATAAAGTTTGTTCCTGCTGTACAGGTCCTTGAAAGTAGAATATTCGTACCAAATTTTCGTAAGTTCTCATAAGTCGAATTCTGGTAGGATGTTTATAAAGATTTTAACACTTACGTTAGTGATGCACAACTTTTTTTTTAAAAAAAAGTTAGTGTGTGCTGAGTATAAATGAAAGATAAAAATTAGATAGAGAGATACTTAAGGCTTTATTTAGCCTATCTATATCATCCTCAATTCGATTACTTTGGTGTACCTTGTATGAAGTAGAAGGAAAAAAAATATGAAGGTGTAGGAAGCAACAGTCTACCTATCTTTGAAATCCAGTTATTGGGTTTTGATCATTGGATCATCAGATAGGTTTAATTTATCAAATTGGATCTAAATTGTTCAAAAATTGATCCAGAAAATTAAATTCTATCGATATTCTTTTAGTGATGATAAAAAAACCATCTATTTTAATTTAATTAATTGAGAATAAATTAACATCATAGATAAAAACATTGAAAGTAATTCTTAAAAATATTTATCATGTTAATAATATTAAAATATTGACTTAAATATGATTTTGGTTCCTTTATTGTATTCAATTCATAATTTTGATCCCTTTATTTTAAAATTGAAACATTTGATCCTCTTATTTTTAAAAATTTACATTTTAATCTCCTATTTCAAAATACAAACATTTAATCCTCATATAATAGAAAATCCACAAATTTGATCCCTGTATTTTAAAAAATTTACAATTTTGGTTTAATCTATAATTTTGCCTAAGTTTTATTTCTTTTATTTATTACTTTGTAATTAATTAAATCATTTCTTGATGGTACCTTAAATAAATATGTTAAATTTATGGTTCAATTGAACCAAAAGAAAAGAAATAAAAAGATAAAAAAAAATTGACCAAAATTACAAAATTTCAAAAATAGAATGACTAAATTTCTCTATTTTGAAATGAGAAGACTAAAATCATGATTTAAAAAAAATGAGGATCAAATGTTCTAATTTTAAAATAAAGGGTCAAAATTGTAGATTGAACAAAATAGGAGAATAGAAATTGTATTTAAGCCTAACATATTTAATGTGCTTTTAATTAATTAAATATCTTTAATAAAATATATTAAATACTGATTAACTAATACCTTAGAATGCTTGTTCACACAACCTTAATTTTTTATTAATAAAATGACTACACAATCATCATTGCTTAAATTATGAGTATTTCTTTTTACTATTTACCCACATGGGTATTGAATACGATGAAAATCAATTCTTTAAATGGAGCCGATAATAAATGAGAAATTGAACTCCAATTTTAATAAATTTATGACCACTCACCAAAAAAAAAAAAGATGAACTACATGTAATTCTATTTTATTCTTTTTTAGCCGATAATTCTTTACTTTCTAAATGGCAATGGCGGACCTGGCAGGGAAACATTCCAATTTCCAAGTTCTAACGGCCAGTCTCTACCATGGAAAGCGTACGCGACAAGTCACTGCATGGAGTATGAGTGGTTTAGCGAATAGTTGACCCAGCAACTGAGTAATTGCTACGATTGCACAATGCCCATATTGTAAGCTGAAGCATGCTACATTATCAAACAAAAAGTTATATTTTAAGTAAACAAGTAAAATGTGTACTTATTTACAAATTTTATTGTATTAAGATATCAATATATTTTTTAGTTGAATAAATGATTAAGAGTGAAGGACATCCTTGCATACTCAGACAAATTCACTTAGAGAAACCCCGTGGTCTGTGCTATACTATGGTCCTAAAAATGGATTTTAATTGGAATGTAAGGTCCCATTTGTAGATTAAGAGCAAGCATCATATGATTGAGTACTGACAGGTACCTACGAGTCAAATCAACGGGGTGATAATGAAAATAAATCCAGTATATTTCCAACGTAACGTTAAACAAGTTTCAAATTTACAGAACCACCTCACGGATATTAAAACAAAACACAGAGAAAGAGAAAGCAGCAATCTACAATCTTTAGTAATAAGACAAACAAACAAGCAAGCAACAAAATTGCAACAACGCATTCTGCTAGACCCAAAATTAGAGAGAAGAATGGCAATTTCAAATCACCGGTTTGGGGTTAAGTTCAAGTCTTGCTAGAGAAAGGCCCTGGGCCGTGAAAAATAAAATAATGACAGCGGCCTCCATAACAAAAAGCATACCAATGATGGGAAGACCAAATCAAATGAGATCGGCTACATTGGCTGGCAGCTCCTCAATCTGCACATTATAAAACTTTTGGATGTCAAACAGCATCCTTTCATCATCCCCAGTCACAAAATTGATAGCAACACCCTTTCTCCCAAACCGTCCACTACGACCAATTCGATGGAGATAGTTCTCTGGCTGAGTTGGCAGATCATAATTTATAACAAGTGAGACTTGTTGGACATCAATACCACGGGCCAAAAGATCTGTGGTAATAAGAACACGGGAGGACCCAGAACGGAATTCCCGCATGATGATATCCCTTGTGTTTTGGTCCATATCTCCATGAGTGGCTGAAACTGTGTGATCACGACTCCGCATTTTGTCTGTCAGCCAATCTACCTTGCGTCTGGTGTTCACAAAGATAACACTCTGGGTGATTGCCAAAGTTTCATAAAGATCACATAGTGTCTCGAGCTTCCAGTCCTCCTTGTCTACATTGACAAAAAATTGCTTGATCCCCTCCAAGGTAAGCTCATCACGTTTTACTAGAATCCTCACAGGTTTGTTCATAAACTTCCTTGTGATTTCCAGGGCTTCAGGAGGCATTGTGGCAGAGAAAACCCCAACCTGGATCTTAGGTGGCAGCAGCTGAAAAATATCATAGATCTGGAAGGTGGTAAAAAACAAAGTCAAAATTCAGAAGGATACACTTTATGAACCAAAAGGCAGATAAAGTTGAAGGTATTTGTATTTCATATTAAACATGGACATGCTACCAATGCAGACCACAAACCAAAACATATAATTTTCAAAAGGCAAATATTAAGTATTTAAAGCTTCTTGCCTATAAGAACATTAAAAACTAACACTTAGTGAAAAAGATAATTTAAGTTGCCCCAAATAATAGTCTCATGCATTTTTTTTCTTCCAAAATTCATAGAGATAAAAGATGAATATATGAAAGAAAACAAGAGAGTTAAGAGACAGAACCAGGATTTCTATTTCTCCTATTCTTTCAGCTCCAAAATCTAGTCAATATGCACTTTGGCATCTTTAACAGGCTACTATATTGTTGTAGTGTATCTAGTACATCAAAATGTACTGTTTGACAAACCACAACTTATTGATAGCCATTATAGCTCAGTTATCGGCATACATTTGGTGAAAATTCAAATAAAAACACTAAATATTATTTTTAAGCCAAAATCGTATTCCAACACAACAAACAATAGAATGAAGCAAATAAAAGAGAGCAACATGGGAAAATGAGAGGACCTGATCCTTGAAACCTCGAGAGAGCATCTCATCTGCCTCATCCAATACAAACATCCTGATGTTATCAGAGCGCAATGATTGCCTGCGCAGCATGTCAAATACACGTCCAGGAGTACCAACAACAACATGAACCCCACTTGAGAGGATGCGTTGATCTTCACGAACACTGGTCCCACCAACACAAGCATGAACCTTGACACCAAGATAGTCCCCTAGTGCTCGCATGACCTTTTCAATTTGTTGTGCAAGTTCACGAGTGGGAGCAAGAACCAGTGCCTGGCATTCTACTAAGCTGTAATCAAGCTGCTGCAAAACTCCAGAACAAAAGGTAGCAGTTTTTCCAGTTCCAGATTGTGCTTGCTGAATAACATCAAGCCCCTTGCAGAAAGGAACAATCCCCCTTTGTTGAATTGCAGAGGGCTTCTCAAAACCTTCTCAGAAGTAATACAACATCCACACAAATGCTCAGTTATCAATTAAAACAATAACAACAACAAGAATCAAAACAGAGAGTGCAGCAGCTATTCAAGATTCTGAAAGAGGAATATAATTTGACTGTAAATTAATCTCAGGTTTGATGCAGACCTAACCAATAGAAATTAAATTTCTCAAACAAGATTTAAAATTGTTGTAAATTAAAATATTAATGAACATACCATATGCATAAATACCCCTCAGAAGGTTCTCCTGCAATCCCATAGCATCAAAGCTTTCACAAACTTCGTCATAAGAAGTAAAAAAATCTTGCCCATCAGTTCCAAGTCTGGTCCCATCAACACATAAAACCAAGAATGAGCATATAATTCTAGGCATGGGCGCATCACAATTCACAGGTAGGCATTAGGTATGAAATAATAAGTTGGAATAACTAATACACAGAATATAAAACCATATCTCAAGCCATAGCATCTCTACTAAGCATCCATCTAAGGGAAGGGGAAACCTACAACTCATTCATCTTAGCATCATATTGACGAGCATCAAATTGTGATCCTTCTGGCGCCAACCCAGCCATGATAGCAAACTGCAAAGAAAAATACACATCGATTCATTTCACACCCTACAGATCAAGGTTTATATACTGATATTTCACACATTTTAATTCACCAACTATAGTTCAAAAGACAATTTAACAACAGGAAAATAAATAAATAATCCGATTTAGCGTACTGAATAAATAGTACTAAGCAAAACGGAGGCAGAGAATCATTGGCGTTTCTTTTATGCACAAGACAAAACTTAAACAACCCAATTAGTTATGTTAGTTTGAGTTACTTATGGTAGATGTGAGTTCTGAAATGAAAAAAAAAAAATAAAGATTTTTTATGCCAGAGAATAAATCGATCCGTGCAAAAGAGCGATAGTAATCTATAAATTAAATCTGAATAGCAGCTAAGTAACGAAATCAAACCTTCGGGAAAGATGGAGGAAGTTCGAATTATCAAACAATGAAAAAGAGTGAGTTTGTGAGAGGGGGTTGTGGGGTTAGGGTTTTCGAAACTCGAAGGGTTGTGGCGGTGGCTATGAGATGACGACGTAACAGAGAAGGCGCCGGAGAGAGTGAGCATTGAAATGGGTTTCTTATTTCAATGGATTACGTTGCTTTAGTTTTCAATTCTTTCACGATTTTACCCCTGAATTTTTCTGCTAATTGCAGCCTGACCCACAAGTGTTCCGACGTCGTATCTATTTACCCCTCTCATTTTCGGAGTATGCCTTCCTCTGTTCTGTTATAATTGCAAAGATTTCATTGAAGCACGTTCAAAGGTTGTATTCATTTAATTGATCATTTTTATGTATAATTTATCCTATTTTTAGCTTTAGTAAAAGGTTTAAATACACACACAAAAAAAAAACGCACAAAATTTAAAATAAATGGCAAACTTTATTATTAATATTTAAGGTCAATATCAAATATGAATAAAATGAACATAAGCTATAAAAAGTAAAAACATATAATAATGATTAATTGATTTTTTATATAATTCTTTTAGTTGTGGGAATAAATAAATAAAAGTAACAGGGTGAAAAGACGATTTCTTTTTTCAGTAACTACAATGGCAAACTTGTAATTTGACCCTAAAAAAAACTTGTAAGTTGCGTCATTGAAGAGAAAAAAAATCTACAATCACTCTAATAATTTAAACATAATATTAAAATTATACTTTTCATTAATTAATCTTAAATTCGAGTCTCACGCTCTCAGCTTTTGTCTTTCTTTTTAACGCTTTTATGTATCTTATTTAAATATATATATATATATATATATATATATATATATATATAATTAAAATTAGCATAACTCGCAACTCTACTAATTTTTTCTCATGCGAATGAAGCTGTAAAAAATTGTGTTTTCTTTATTCATCTGTTTTCTCTCCTTTTATTTCGTTCTAAAAAAAAAAAAAAGGGTTAGTCTTGGATCCTCTTGTATACATAAGTGTGTAAAATGTCAAACTATTATTTTTTTCTTAGGCATTCTCCTCATTTTCCTTCACATCCGCTCTCACGTAAAATGATGGATCGCACTCTCTTATGTTGCATTTGGCAATTTTGCTTTTGCAGAGAGAGAGAAAGGAAAGCAAAATAACAAAAAAATATAGTCTCCTGGAGGGAAAATAGGTACTTATCTCATCCGCGAACAACAAATCTCTCAAGCCATCTGAAATGTCTTGAATGGCAAAGACATTGGAATTACATTTAACAAACTATAATTCAACATCATAAATCAATTTTAAATATATATTTTATCTTTCAAATTGATGTACGTTTCTAATATGCACTTTATATATTATCTTATGCTTCTAACATAAATTGAATGATTCAACAACTTTTTTTTAATCTCTTTTAATATATCATTTTTAATATTTTTAGTTCTAACTTAAATTTCAGTATTTTTTATAAAAATTATCAATAATTAAAAATAGAAATATTTTTTATTACAAAAATAATAATATATCACACTTTAAATTATTTATGATAAATCTAAAATATAATTTATTAGTTCACAAATATTTATTTATTATAAATTTTAATTATATAAAATAAACATTTATAATGTGCAATGTAAAGGCTAAAATACTAGTTAAGAATATATGCCATTTTATTTTTTCAAAAATAATTAGTAATTTTTTTTAAAATAATCTTTTGATCAATTCTCAATTATTAAAATCATTCAAAGTTTTTTTATAAAAATAATTAGATATTTATGATGATTTTATTACATAAATTATCTTAAAAGTAAATATTTAGTCAATTTTTGATAAAAAAAATTAAAATATTTAATAAGATATGAGGTTAAAATTTGAAAATGAGGAAAAATTGTAAAAAAAAAAACGAAGGTGAAATTTAATATTTTGGAAAATTACCGAATGCATTGTGTTAACTGTTGAATAAATATAAAATCATTATTATTTATTAAATTTCTAAAAAATAATTAAAGATATGATTCTTTCATAGTACTAAATACATGCTGTAAAAAAAACTAAATACATCTTTGAAAAAAAATTGAGTAAATCTTAACTAAAAATTATTCAACAATCTCGTAATTAGCTCAAAAACACCGAAAATTTGTAAAAATATACTGAGATCTCACTAGAGAGTTAAAAACTCTAATTATGAGAATTAATTAAAATAATAATAATTTTACAATTTATTATACATGTGTCTTTATTATATAAAAAGTAATTACTAATTAAAATTTTTAGAATTATACACTTTTTCTAATAAAATGCACAATGCCTCGTACTTAGGGATTTTTTTTATAAAAAAATAATAGTTTATATTTAAGAACAGAGTAAGATGTATATAGTAAATAATTGGGAAAAAAAGTAGGCTAGAGGTAATAAATACTAACACATTTATTTTGTTTTGTTAATTTTACAAACACTATTTTAAATTTATAATTAATTAAGAGTTATTAATTTATTTCAATTAAAAAATTTATAAATTAAAAAAATATTTAATGTATAAATAAAACTAAAGACACTGATTGCCATGATTAAAAAAAAAGGCATAAGGTTAAAAAAAAAAAACTTTCCATTTTTTAACGTGCAAAGTGACATCCCCCTTTACAAGTCTCTGGTTTTTAAAATATGCTTTGTCATCATCTAACTACGTCGCTATCGAATATCAAACTCCATTGTCTTGTACAACTCATCAAAACTACTTGTCATAGACATTATAATATTATTTGGATAAGATTGCTTTTTATTTTGTTTCACTAGAACCCTTATTACTTAAGGGTATTCACTAGGTCGCAATAATAGTGAAAAACTATTTGCTAGTTTACGACTACCAAGTTTCTATGATCTGAACCAATTTATGTAAGATATATGAGTTTTTTAGCTTTTGGGAAAAAAATAATAACACTTAATTACATGTCATGTGATAATCAATTAAAAATTACATTGTTCAAGATTTTTTAATAATTATATTTTTGATATGGTTAATGGTATTTTTTATTCTGGTAAATTTTTAAATTTTAATTTTAGTCTTCAACTTTTATAATATTGGTTTTAATCTCCAAATTTTAATTATTATGTATGAAAAAAGTGTTTATTTTAGAGACTAAAAATGAGATATTTACAAAAAATACAGAAACAAAACCTATTAATTCTAAAAGTCGGTGGCAAAAAATTAAAATTGGAAAAATTTCTTGGAAATAAGACCTACGCCTTTTTAATATCCTCAACTCTATCCGTACGAAAAAAATGGAAAAAAGTCCACCAATTAAGAAAAATGGGTGCATTGAGTAATTGTCGGACGATGGGGCTTATATTGGGCCCTCTTGCCATCCTAGGAATTTTCCTTCCACGTTTGTAATTATTCACTTTTTAGTTTTTAGTGTTCTACAATGAGGTTGTATTTTCATGGCTCACTATTTTTTCCGGTTATTTTATTTTCTAGTCATGAAAGTTGTTCAAAATGTTATATTTGCTAAACAATTCGTATGGATCTTTTTGTGCGGCGAACTGGGGGGACAAACTAGCTAAGGGTGATCAAGAATCCATCCAAACCGTTCGAAAGTTTCAACCTAACAAAAAATTTGAAAACCTAACAAACTATCAATTTAAAAATAAAAATGCATTTTTATTTAATTCTAACTTTTTTTAGGTAACCATCATAATTAAAAAGTTTGACTTACAAACTTTGATTTTTTGGACAGACTATAAGACTAATTATCGGGCTTAGAATTAATTACATTTAAAGTTCTTGAACTCTCTCCAAGGATGTATTCTAGGAAATTAAACACATGTCCTCCTCTATAAACTCAAGAGTGTTATCATTAGGGACGAATCCAATAAATCAACACTAGTGGGTGACAATTTTTTTTTACATAATTATTTAAAGGATAAATAACCACTTTTGTCTCTCAATGTGTAATTCATTGACAAATGCATCTCTGAAAGATGAATATACAAAATTTATTCCTCAAAGTGTAAAAAGTGTGACAAATATGTCTCTGCTGTTAACTTCCGTCTGTTACCATTAATAAAATGCCTACGTGATACGGAGGGACAAATTTGTTACTGAAATGATTGCCAACGTGGATTGTCAGCATATGGGCATATTTGTCTCGTCTTCTCACTATGCTGATAAATGTGTCCCTAAAAGATAAAAATATAAAATTTAGTCTCTGGAAGTATAAAAAAGTGTGACAAATATATCCAGATGTTAATAATAGATTGTGACTAATTATTATTATTATTATGTGTTTATAATTTACTGCTCTTATTCGTTTAGTACTTATGCAATATATTTTTAAAATTTCCTTTTAATATATATATATTTTTATTATTTTGATTTTCTTGTCAAACTTTAATCTTTGCTGTTAAAAAAAAAACTTTATCTTATATCTTATAATTTTATCAAATTTCTACTAAAATTTTCACTTTTAATCTTTAAAATTATTTCATATCACAATTCCAACTTAAGTGTCCTCATATTTAGATTGAAAATAATAAGTCGAGAGTTTTGAGTAGAAAAAACACAACTGGCCGTGAGACCAAATTTATTTATTTTTAAAAAAGAATTTAATCAATTGTTTTTTTTAAAAAAAAATCTCACAAAATTTAAAATAGATAAAACTAAAGTGAAATTATAAGTCTTTTTCCTTAATCAATATATATATACCTCAAATATGAAAGAATCTCTTGGATAAACCTTATGTGTTTCCATTCGAGATAACACTTATTATACATAATATGAATGAAATAAAAACACTTACTAACAAATAAAGAACCCAAATAAATTTAAATAAAAAATATAATAATACTCAAACTAATACATAAGTTTATTTTGCCTTTGAGACGTAGAGTTGTATTTGGGTTATAGCAACCTTGTATTCCATTTGACATACTGCGGTAGAGTACTTAATAAAAATTAATAATTAATTGAAGAAACAAAAAAATTTAAGAAATAAAAGGCTTTCATTTTTTAAAATGGTAACTCAATTTTTTTATATCATAAAACTAAAGAATTTTTATTTTATTTTGGAAAATAAGTAGTTATACTAATTAATTAAAAATTTGATAGATGGATAAATGTATAGATAATCAAAGTATAAGAGTTCAAATCTTAAGTTGTATTTTACTGTTTTTTAATTTTTTTTCCATAGCTTTTTTTTATACAATTCTTTATTAACGTCCAAATATATTTGTCACACTTCTTATATTTTCAGGGACTAAATTTTACATTTTCATCTTTCAGAAACGTATTCGTCAGCGGAGTAGGAAGACGAAAAATTTTATGACAAATATGTCCATATGCTGGTAATCTACGTTGACAACCATTTCAGTGATAAAGTTATCCCTTTGTGTCACATATGCTATTTTATTAACAGTGACGGACAAAAATTAACGGCATGATATATTTATTGTACTTTTTATACTTTCAAAGACTAAATTTTGTATTTTCATTTTTCAGGAACACATTTGTCAACAAATTAAACATTAAAGGACAAAAATAACTATTTACCCTTATTTAAACATCTAACTGCTAATAAATAATTATTTAAAAATAAAAAGTCCCACAAAAATATTTGTTATTAATTTGATGGGTTACTAGAGATAAAATTTATTACTAAAAAAATAAGTAAATATTAATTTAATACTTTATTTTTCTTATCAATTTTTTACGATCAATATTTATTTATTTTTTCTTATGTATATAAGAAGGATGTTGAGGGGAGAGGGGGGCAACGCCCCTGATTTGATTCTTATGTTCAACACCAAAATGTAAGCATTCTAAGTTTTTATTTTAGACCAATTTTTTTTCTAAATTTATAATAATTTTTATGTTTTTTCATCAGACTAGTATTTTAGTCTGCTTAATTAAAAGGATAAATACTTATTTGTATATAACTAAAAATTAAAATAAATAATTTTTTAAAAATATATAAATTATATTATGATTAACTTTATAATAAATTAATATTTTTTTAAATTAAAGTTTATTTTTTAGAAATAAAAATAATAAGGATAAAATGAAAGAAATAAGCCATTAAAAAATCAAATATATGAGAGTGAAAACAATTTCTAAAAACACTTTCATTTAAGAAAATCTCTTAAAAATACTCTCGTTGACGAATCATTAATTCATAAAAACACTATCATTCCAGATAGTTATCTAATCTATATTATGAGAGGAGAACTGTGGTTACCAAAAAAAAAATATTACCAGAGGATAAACTATAACCTTATTATGACCATATTTCTTAAAAAATTAAGATTATTTTTATTTATGATATACAGTTTAATTAAGCTGTAATTTTTGAAGAGATTTGATAGTTTAAATACTTTTTTATATATTTGACTTCTTGTTTTATAAGTATTGTCCCTTAAATGAAAAATTAGCCATTAAAGAAAATTTTATTGCTGAATTTAAAATCCTTTTACAAAATCTCTTTAGGAAATTTTCTGGGCCTCAAAAGCTGTTTCTATTTTTTTTAGTAACGCGATTGTTTCTAAATTTTCCCTTTATTTTTCTCTAGTTTTTACTTTTTAGTGTTGTCTTTCCAACTATAGTGGAGTCCGAAGTTAACTTTTCCCAAACTGTTCATAGGTATATTTTTCTTGGTGATGACAAGAGAGTTTGCATTGTTTAGTTGTTTGATTGTGTTTTACCAACTGATTTAAAGATGAATATATGATTTCGATCCAATTGCAAAGTTGTGATAAAATTAAGTAGATTATATAAGGTTTATTCTTTTTGTACTACTTATTAGCATATCTTATGCAAAAAAAGTACATTAAGGTTTAAGTTCTGAAAAATAATTTTTATAGTGTATTACATTCAAATGATGAATAAATCAATCGATATATATTAATTCGGATAAAAGTTGAATCTTATCTTACTATCAAAATAGTAAAAGTTGAATCTAATAATATAGTAATCGACGCTATATTTGAACTAACTGGTGATGATTAATTATAAATGAACGTACCATAAAAAAATAAAATAAAGATCTTATGGCTTCTAAACTTGTCGTCTCAACTTTGAATTTATAAACCGTGCTGCATGAAGAAAACTAAAAACTGACCGATAACTGACTGATAAAGGTTTGAGCTATGATACATAGTGTATGTTTGAAATCACGTTAATTTTCATTCGACATGCATTAATATTATTAGTTAAAAATAAATATTGATGTTGATCAAGATGTTTCATGGTACCTGCTTTCATGTTGAAACTGTTCAAAGTAACTTATGGATCTAACAAAATCAATTTTTATGAATATTTTTTATTATTTTCGATTTTATCCTTCTTTCTTTTGCTTTTAAATAGTCAACAACGGTAATATATTTTCATTCTAGCATTTATACCTTTCTCACCAATCATTCCATGCACTAAATACTTTTTCACTAATAAATATAAAAATAAATTATTATTAGAAAACGTGCTGCACTTTATTCCAAAAAAAGATTATCAACTTAAATTTTACTTAAATGTGATATAAATTTAATTATTTATTTTTAAATTATTAATATGTATATATATATATATATATTGTGTTCAATTTTTATGTATCTAATATAAAATATTTTCAATTATGTTTTATTTTTAACTATTTAAAATATATTTAATACAAAATACTTTTCCAAACAATTAATGTTTATTTTAATAATTTACACATTCAAAATTAATTTTGAGAACAAATTTCTAAACAATATTGAATGTAGAAATTAATTTTCAGATACAAATATCCAAACAAAAATTATGTTTCTTTATAATCACGTTTTTTTTAAATCAATTTTATAGAATCACAAAAATCACGCTTCACATTAGTTTTCAATGAACAATATATAAGTATCGTGTAATGGAGATTAATTAGGTATCTGAATCTATGATGGTTTTAGCATCTCAATTATTTTAAAATTATGTATTTAAATATATACCAGACAACAGATTTTCAAGGATAGTACCATACCATCTTTTTACACTTGAGTGTCAAAATCAAGTTAATTGCCTAGAAATTCATTATTTTTCTTGTTGATATCCAACAAAAGAATTTAATGAACTCTTAATAAAATTTAAATATCTTCTAATTAATTAAGAGAATTACAGGGAATTTTTAAATAATCGTCTAAGGTTTTAATTTAAGCTTTTCAATCTAATCCATTTTCGGAAATAAGTTAATTATATATTGTAATGATTAATATTTTAAAAAATCAAAACAAAGAATATTTTAAGTAATTGTAAAAAGTGTAAGGGTATGTTTTGGTTAACATTTGCAAAATTATATTTAAGTGTTTTTAGTTTAAAAGTAAGTTACAACTTACAATAAATATATATTTCAATGCAAAATCTGCTTAAACTTGTTTCAAACACAAAATAGATTCCTATGAAATTAAACATGTAAATATTTATTTAAAATGATATTAATTAATATTTAAACGTGATTTTAGATAATTGTCTAACGTAAATGTAAAACATTTTTTTTTACAATATAGCACTTATTTTTTATTTTTAGCTTTTATTGTTTTCTAGTTTAATTTAAATTAAATCTACTTGCTCCTGATAGAGCAAGACTCACTCTCACAATGTTTAAAAAGAATGATAAATAATAAATACTATCTAATCTCTATAAATTGGATTACATCTACTTCATATCTATGTGGAGTAAATACAAACAAACTAACACAAGTTAATTATTAACTAAGTAACCTTCAAACCCAAATAACTATTTGAATTATTAGTTATTCACTAACTAACATCTACATGTAAAAAATAAGGAAATTTATTTGCTGATTAATTTAAAGCTATTATATGATTCTGTATTTCCATTTCCCCCACTGAGGCTTTTTCACTGACCAAGTGTTATGCTCGTAGACCAAAAAGACCACTGCACACAATCGATACTGTACACCACGCTGCACAGGGTTTGGTTGTTACATGTGAGCAGACCTGAATTTTTTGTTATTTTGGGTAACATCTCGAAGTAAGATACAATTTGATTTCTGCAAGGTACGTTTTTTATGCTTCAACACTTCAATTTATGTCAACAAAAATGGTCCTATTCATAAGAAATAAATTTATATTTTATAAGTATCTGATTTTTATTTTGATTGTTAATATAATAATTTTGTTGACAAATAATTTATAAATATTTTGTAAGTGTCCATCAAATTTTATAATTTTTTATGATCCTGGTAAGTTATTAGAATTCAACCAACCTAAATTTTTTGTTAATATAAAAAAAAAACACTTCAACTCGACCAGCTAAGCTTCCCGCATGAATTAAGAGACGGAGAAATTGGAATTGTCAAGAGAAAGCTCTCGGTAACCACACTGCCAAAAGAAATTAGTAGTATCATTTATCAGAAATGATCGTTTGAAAACAATTAGATCATATTAGCCTTATTTTTATTTAATGAAAAATATAACTATTAATATAGATATTGTGAATTTATATATTAAGATTATGACATATTATATTAACAAACAATTTAGTTAATATAAAATATTGATACATTATTAATATCAAATATTTGTATAATATGTCATATTATTAATGTAAATCTTCATAGTCTATATTACTTATTAATTAATTTAATTTTTCATAGGCATAAAAATACAAATAATTAAAGTAATTCTAACGTCTGACAAATATTAATTATCTATTAGTAAATCACAACTTTTTTTATAGTGTCAGACTATGACAAGGAAATCTAATATCAATTTTCATGATTTGCAGATGATAATACAAGAAAAATGTTAGTAATATATTTTTTAATACTCTACAAATAAGAGATCAAACTTACCTTACATCACTATAAGACGGACCTACAATAATTTTATCTTATTATAATAAGTGCATCGAAATCTGTTTGTTAAAGAATATATTATCAACACTAATTAAGCAACAAAATTAATTAATCCCAACACGAGGCCTTGCTTTGCAAAATCTACTGCTAATATAAATTCAATTACGTTTGATTGTTTGTTGCAAGTAGATATACATATATTCAGAAAGATGTATATTGGATGTTAAACTTTAATTAAACATATGCAATAATTAACCCTCTAGACGGAACACAATTGGCGGGCTGTTTCATCTTTAAATTATATACTACTATATTCTAAATTTACCGCTAATGAAGAAAATGTGTATCTCTTACTAGTAGTAGTACAAGTTACACTTTGCAACCAAACCATTCTCTTACTATTAACAAATAGAACAAAAGGGATAAAGTTGAACTTCGATCTTTTTGTAAAGACTAAAAATAAGGGAAAGAAGAAAAAAAAAAAAAGAGAGAGAGACCATAAAATAGTTAAAGATTGAGGACAAAAATATATCCATCCACCTTCCCAAGCACACTAGGTTCTGCAATAGTGCAGAGGTGGGGATATATTGTTACACCACCGCCACACCCAGCCAAGATATATTGGCGTGCACAGTTCACACCAGTAAATTACTAGTAAAAGATGTGAATATGAGGTATGAAGCACATGGCTCCAAATTCTGGTCACATGCATGAGTTGGCAACGCCTCCAACTTCAGCCCCACCATCTTAATCAAATAAAAAATTAAGGATTTGATTAATTAGTTTCTTTGGGTATTGAATAAAGAACTAAAAAATAAAAATATTTATTGTGTAAATCATAAAAAGTGTAAAAATATTTATATACCTTCTTTTATAAATATTTATATTTTAAGTTTTTTAATCAATATGACATTGATTATATTTTCCAAAAATTAAAAAGGAATTGACCCCATTAATTTCTGATAAGGCATGCAAGGCCTTCCCTGACTTTTGTTTTGTTGGCCAGTTCCCAACACACTGGAGCGGTGTGTAGCGAGTATCGAATTCCAAAGGACGTGCACTGTACACAGTAGTAGTATTATTAAGATTATTAGGGTTTATCCATTCAGATAGAGTCAATGCCATCTCCCCCAATCCCCACTACGTATATCTCAATGGAATCAAATGAATTGCCCACTTGAGCAGGTCAACCCCAACCACACGATGTGGGAATTCAATTAAATTGGAGATTATAGATGCCATGAAGGCCAATAAAAAATAATAATGAGATAGTTATAATAAATGTAATTAGTAAACCTTGTATAAAATAATTAAAAGATTTAGAGACAAATATATATGAACGTGTGTGTATATATGTTTTTGACTTTCAATATAAAAAAAATTAATATAAGTCATGTACTAACGTTAAAGTCGAACGTTAGCAATAATTTTATTGGTATAATATTTATAATTTAATCGAAATTATATTAATAATATGAATTTTTTGTATATTTATATTAATAATATGATGATTTGTTGTACTATAATAATAGGGTTTACTTATAATAGATTTATATATGCTAATAAAATTATTTATTAGTATATATGCTATGTTATACTGTGTGTCACATTTTTATTAATTATCTATGTTAAGAATTCAGTTTTTATTAAATACTAACGGAAACAAATACAAATAAAATCATCTATTAGTATATATGCTATATTATACTTATAATAAATCTATATTAATTATTGATAACTAATGTGTATAAGTAGATTATGTAATTAAAAAATATAAGAATTAATAATATTTTTATAATTTTATTGCTTCTTTTTGTGTGAATCATTGAAATTTTTAGTATCCTTTGAGTTTTGAGTAGTAGATGTCTTAAACTGTTAATTCATATTGTTTTGGTGGTTTTTTATTTTACAAAAATACAGATAATGCAAAGGGACGCTTAGCACATGTTGCGCGCTTCATGCCCAACCCAGCATGCTAAGCACGTATTCACGAAATCTCAAGTTCCGAATGATTTTTAAGTGAAAAACATAGAAAAGAAAAGGTTGTTTGTGCTGAGACAAGAAGAGAGCACTAAAGCTTGAGCTAGAAGAAGAAGACAATCATTGGGAGTTAATCCTCTTCCACTGACTCATCTTCATTCCTTGTCCCTTCATCTTTTACACCCTTTTTGTATAGTTAAGCCCTTCATGATCATGAAGGGCTAAACAATCCATTGTTGGAAAGCTTCCCACCAAACTCTCTTGATGTAAAGACTCTCACTATCTATTTAATATTATTATTAGTTTCATTGTCTCTTTTTGTGTTTATTTTCATGTATTTGGTCTCATCATCCATTTATATGTTATATTAAGGTTTAAGCATTGAAAAATGTGATTAATTCTTAGAAGTGGAAAGAACGTCTAAAATGCTTCATCGGTAGGGATAATGTGAGGTGGTTTAGCCAAATTAGACATTTCTATTAATCATGCAGTTCAACTAGTTTAGTTCTTAAGAGATTAAGAAAAGAACTAGGAAATTAGGCTTTCTCATATAAGGAATCTAGGTTAGAGTATTTTAATAGATGTAAGTGATAACTAGAGTACTATTAAATAGAGAAAAATTAATTAATTTAAGTAAAGAGAACTCTCGGTAGGAAGCCCCCAACATAATAAACTCATGCGTTCATATTTCTTTGTCATTCTCAATGTTTGTTTTCTTTACATAGTCTTAGTACAAAATCACATAATTGTCTAATTTACAAACAAATGACTCAATTCACATTTCTTAAATTCATTCATTAATTACATACAAATTGGATATACACTATCTTAAGTACAAACAAAATTCATACAGAAATGATACTCGATCTTATTATTTTAAAATATTATTGGGACGAATTGATACACTTATTCATAAGTTAACAATTATCTATATTAAGAATTCAATTTTTATTAAAAAAAATATACTAACGGAAACAAATACAAATAAAACTTTTTAATATGTCACATTTTTTTTTGTGTTGTACGTTTATATACAGCAATAGACATATGCCATTTTAGTTGGCCGAAAGTTGTATTGGTAGAAATCTGAAAAGATCAATGTAAAACGTGCTAGTCCAAGGATTTAATTCTTTTCTTTCCATTACCTTATATATGGTCAAAAAGTAAAAGAGAAGTGTTGGTGTTTTGCCGATGGGCAGTATAGAAGATGCTTACATAATTTGTTGATGATGAAACAAGTGGGGGGTTTCTTTATCCACAAAACATTTGGTTTCTCATTCCCTCGTGCTTTGTTGAAGCACCTGGAATTAACGAGCATGTAACATTATCCATCCTCTTCACTCCACCAAAAAAGGTTAAATTCTAGAAAGCCTTACGTGGCCCTTCCTTATTGGGAAGCCCTAGCCATTCCTTTCCCGCTTGTGTGATACCCCGCATCACTTCATAGAATTCATATCATCATTGGAAGTATAATAAACAGTGATTTTTTTTTTTTATACTATATATGTAGTTGGCTTAAAAATATAGTATTATAGGCTGATATGTAGTCATGGTCTCGATCAATTTTTCATGCCCGCAAGGTGTGAAACAGCCTTTGGTTGGCGTATCAATCATCAATCTATGTATGCAATCAATAATGACCATCATTCTTTGGGAGTATTATTTATAAAATAATTTCTGTAACATTACCTTTTTTATCTCTATAAATTAATCATTTTATTACACATTTTTCTCCTCTTCTCCTTTTTCTTTTTTTTTTTTGTTATACAAATTTTTGAAAGACTAAAATATGTAAGAAAGACACAACATATATAATGTCAATTATTTTGAAAGGCTAAAATGCATACTAGTAATATAGCTCAGTGTTTTTGTAAAAAGAACATAAGAAATTCACACATCATATCGAAAATTATTGGTTTAGCTCCCTCGAATCGCGAGGTTCAATGTGCGATGCATCCATATATAGCAGGGACAAGGCAGCTGAACCAATCAAAGTGGTTAATATACAATTCATACACTTAATATTAAATACATAATGTGGGAATTGTCAAATGCATAACGTACCTCAAACTCAAATCACGCACTTGCTGCAATTGCTTCGAACATAAACGTTAATGACATCAATAATGTATGAACTTAAATAAGGCATATAAAGCATATATACTTTAAACTGCTTTAGCGGCGCATTAGATCTTTGTGTTACCTTTTGTGTGTATGAGGCAATATTACTGTTGAGCACTAACTGGCCAATTAGTTCTTTAACGCAATTCCTTCTTTTTCTCCCGTTCCTCCTTTTATTAAAGGAGCCATTATAGTTCCATGTGTTGGGCTTCAATTCGATCTGCAGCATATTATGCGTAAAAACAAGGGCACCATGGATATTCCTTAAAAGATGGAAAACAATAATACTATATTTAATTAACTTTTATTCCGAATAAGTATTCGGCCTAACTGACTATTCTAAGAATATTATGGTAAAATCTTTAGAATACTAAAACATATCCTCTAGAGGTGTGAGGTATTCAGTCCTATTGAATACTTGAATACCATGGTTATTCTATCCTTCAAAAGTTATCTTTTGTGTAACACTATTAAATATTCGATCTTGTCGAATACAAAGTGTCATGGTTATCCTATCCTTTAAAATTTATCTCCTATTTTTAATAGTAATTCACTCCTACTAAATATCTAAGTACCCTGATTATTCTATCCTTCAGAGACTATATTCTATTTCATACTATCAGATATTCAACCCTTTTGAATATCATACCCAAGTACCATTAATATCTTATTCTCCAAAGGCTATCTTTGTTGAACACCTAACACTATTATTACCTTGATCTTAGATGATTGCTTTCAGTTATGTTAATGTATTCAGCTTGACACCTTATCACACAACTCTATGGGATAGTGTCGGGGTATTCAACATGACTGAATACCGAACACTCCCACCTTGCCTATAATTATTTACTTAAAATAAATATTGCCTAATGATAATTACATATAGGGATGACAAAATGAATCGAGTTAGCTGACCCACCAGCTCGTTATCAATTTGATAGGATGGGATGAAGAACCCAACCTGCTAGCCCATCATGGTTTGCCCCTCTTAACCTGCTAGTCTGGTTGGCCAATAGTGGGGTGGAATGTGTTGGCTTGTCTTTCTGTCATACATATTTTTTTTAAAAATTGTAAATAGTAGTTGATGTGTAGGCTTTGGGTTTGTCACTTTGTATTTTTTTAAAAAGTTTATAGTGATTAAAAAATCAATATATGTTTGTTATTGTTGTTATATTATTTTATAAGTTCAATTTCTTCAATACTTATACGAAAATTTATATTAAAATTAAATTTAGGATAAAAATTGATATATTTTATGTTTTCTAAATAAATTTGTTCCTCTTAAAAAAAAAGCCTAAATTCATTCATTTGGATTAATTTTATGAAATAAGATATTAATTTTTTTTTTATTTTTGACAAATCAGTCCACCGACCCATCCCTACATGAGACAGACTAGAATTTTCAACTTGTCATTACAAGGTGAGTTAGTCTGCCCAATCCATTTTTGGAGGACTACCTGTGGAGAGGACCAAAACGGGCTTAATTGACCCACTTTCTCACCCCTAATTAAAAATACATTTCCTAACAAAGATAATATTGGGGAAGGACTCATATATCCAATGCCCACTAAAATATGTATAAATAGTTATATAAATATTGAGATAAGATATAGTTGATTTTTATTTATTATTCACATTTATTGTTTTCAATGAAGAACTTGAATGAATGTTAGAGTATCTTATACATATACTCTATCCTCTGTCCTGTCAAATACTATTAACGAATAAAGGAGATCATTCAAAAGACTTATACAATAAAGAAAGTTAATTATCTGGCTCCTCCAGCATAGGTACAATTTTTGTTGGGGATACTTCACAGCAAGAACCATGATCTATCTCACTGAACGACTTTCTCCGTTTACAAGAATCACTGGACATATTATTATTGTTATCTAAAAAGATAATATTTTTTTAAACATATGCTTAATCAGTCACAAAAAATTGTAGTACTGTTGATTTGAAAAGTTTTGAACCGATATGAAATTGTAGACCAAGTTCAGACAATATATAAGAGTTTTGAATTCCAACACCCATCTTAAAAAATTAGATGAAAACTAATCTTTCACCTCCTCCCTCAGTAAGGACTCGAAAATTAGTCCCCACTCTACTCAATCCCTTACACATGCAAATATAGGATCAATTATGTTTAAACTTAAAAAAATAATTTTAAAATAAATATTTTTTATAACTATTTTTTAATAAGTACATAAGATTTATTTATTGAAAAAATAAAAAATCATTTATACCTTCGATATTATTCTCCAATAATAAATTATGCATTAAATATATATAAAATCAAATACTACTTAAATGTATTCTCATTTATATATACCTTCGATATTATTCTCCAATAATAAATTGAGTATCATCTCGCTAATATGCATAATAAAAGTTTTCATATTAACATTGATTATCAAGATGAAATTTTAATTCTAAACAGAACAACACAAAAAGTACTTACGAAATTGCATGAGTTTTGTCTTTCTTTTATTGTGGTTGGTAATATTATAATTGTTAATAATTTGTAAAAAAAGACTCAAAATCATCCCTATGTCAGTTAATGTAATTAGTTATATTGACAGTTTTGTTCCTATAGAGGCTTACCATTTCTCTTTCCACCTAATTAATTAATATGGTAGTCATCCTTCCAGATTCTCATAAAAGAGAGAATAAGTAATTGATTTTATTAACTTATATAATTTTTTATAGCATTTTTTATTTATTGACTACAATACTTGCAAAATAATTAAGGATATTTTGATAAAAAATAATTAATACAAAAGATAATGAAAAAAAAAGTCTCGTAAAGAGACTAAATGTTTTCTCAAGAAAGCCTTATATATTGAAATGAATGTAATAATATATACATATAAATGTGAAGAGCTTAAAAAAAAAGTAAGAAACCAAAGAAAGACATAACTCTAGCTTAAAAAATTTATCAGAAATTATATTAGATTAAAGTTTTAAATTATTTATTATAAACATCAATAAACTAATATGATAAATTATAATTAAATGATAATATATACTAACAACTTGTTGGTCAAAGAGAAATTAAACTCAAATCTGTTAAGAAATATTTTAGGTTCGAGTGTTGTAATTAGATGACAAAAACATAATTGAAAGAAATATTTCACTAAAAATGATTAAAATTTATCAAAAATTATAAAATTATAAAAAGATTTATTAAACAAGTTACACTTACCAAAATTTATGATTTTAAATAAGTTTTAATCGATTAAAAAAATGTACTATTAGCCTTTTCTAAATTTAAAATGAGTATTTATATCTCTAAATAATCCCTATCATTATTGTTTTTATATGAGGAGAAAACTTGATTCTAACCCTTTGAATTCGGTCAAATTGAGTTTATTTTTTGGTCATGTTTATTCATAGGGAAATGCTTTTAACAACTGTTAGAGATGCGGTATAGAGACACATGCACCATATAGTGGTCCACTTTTTACCTTTGTATTGTGATACGAAAGAGAAAAATATATAAAAATAGACACAGTATAAAAACGATTTTAATGTTATACGGCTAATTTATCATAATTTAACCTGCTAGTATGATTTTTAAAGTAGTCATTGTATCTCTTAAAAAAATATTATTATAAAAATCAATAAATTTATAATACTAATTATTTGTAATTAGATGATACAAATCAGTATATAACTTATTTTTGTTCTCTATGCCCTTTTTACGGTAACAATACATGAACACTTAATTACTTTCTATCTCTAATTATAATTTTTAAATTAATTCATGTGCCTTAAAAAAATTAATTTTGTTAATTTTGTTAAATTTATCAATTATTTGTATTATTATTTTAATTTTTTTTATCCACTTAATTACTGCTCATAAATATTTGGAGAAAGAATAATTAAGGATATGAATGAAAAAATAATTAATGCACCTAATTTTTTTTTAAAAAATAACAAATAAATTTCTAAAAAAAATTATAATTAGGAATGGAAGGAGTAATATAAATATTAATTTAATACAGCTCATTTTTTTATTTCTTTTTCATTACATTATCACTTATCTCTCTTGTCATTCTTTCTCTTTCATGGTGTAGAATAGCTTTTGATGTTTACAAAGTATTTTTTTTATAAGCACTCACTCACAGTCACAGTCACAGGAGACAATTTATGATAAAAAACAAAAGATTTATCTTTAACTGAAAACACAAGAATTTAAATTTCTTCTAGATGCATGTAGAGAATTGAAGATAGGGCATCAATTAAGGGATGTTGAATAGCAAGGATTGGAGGGTTAATAGATTTAGAATTACAAGATGCGTTGGTAACAACAATGAATAAATGGGTTTTGGGCTAGTTGCATATGGGTGGCCGGAGAGATCATAAAGATAAAGTTTCAACACTTCTTTTTTATGCTTTCTCTTTTTTCTCTTCTGTAAAATGTTTAAAATATTTGACAATGGCCAGTGGAAGATAAACCCACATTTATTCCTCACATACGTGATGCAAGCAAATTCTCTTTCAGGCTCTATATAAACCCCTTTATCACCCTTCACCTCTTCACACAACATCTCAAGTTTCTTATTTCTTCCTTTCATATATATTCAAAACTTCAAATCAAATGAAACAGCTTTCGTGTTAAATATAGATTAGGAAGAATGGTTAGTTGATTGTCTCCTTATAACCCTCCTGACCCTTTCAGAAATGAATTTAAGGGGGAGAACCACTCAATTACATATCAACTTTCATTTATTCTATAAAAGTCAAAGGGTAAGGGAGGTGACAGAAGAGAGTGAGCACACATAATACTTTCTTGTAAGATAAAGATTCATGCTTGAAGTTATGTGTGCTCACTCTCTATCTGTCACCCCACCACCATCTCTCACCACCCTCTCTAGTCTCTACCCTTTTCACTTTCTATTTATATACTTGTTTTCTGTTTATTTATTTTCTTGCTTTCCCTTTTGGTGCTTGTACTAACCCTAAGTAGCAGCCAGGGACCTCACTATCAGCAAAATAATAAATATTCACACCACATCGATCTCATACATATCACAGGTATGGGCGTTTTTCAGATTGTTCTTAATTAGTATTTAGGTTCTTCTTAATTAGTTCTTGCTCTTCTTAGCATGCTGACCTGCAGTACCTAGCTACTTCATCAAAAGCTTAACACCTGCCTCCGAGGCAGACATGCATGTGCTTGGATAAAGAATCTATTTTAACAATTACAATTATCTAACTCTAATTGTTTGATCAATGTTGTACGTTATTCTCAGTCAACATACTGTTATGATGAGTAAGAGACTGATGAGTGTGGCTGATTAATTAATTATAGCATCTGGAAAACCTAACTCGTCTTTTGATTCAATTCAGACAGTCAAGAAAATGTTTTTTCTTATATATATATACCATCCATCTTTAAAAGAGATAATGGAAGATCAGGTCGGGTATTTATGAAAATATATATATCTTATCCTTAGGGTTTTTAATTTTGCAAGGTTAATTGATTAAGAATAAAATTAATCAGCAAATTAAGCGATTTCCTGAAATTTCATTCTCCTTCAGATCACAGATTGCATTCTGATTTGAGCTTCATTAAATACTTAATTTCTATACTGAGTTAATTTATTTTTGTAACACAGCCAATCTGAGTAGGAATGTTTAATTTGGATGTTGAAATGAAGCTGGAATTAAGCAAAATTAAATAGAACATGGACACGGCCGGAAATAAGCAAGATTAATTGAGAGGATTTTTTAAAAATCTTTTATATTAATTGGTTACGCGATCCATTAGTTTTAATTTGTTTTAATAAGATTCATCAATGTAGCAGGACAAAGTAATTTGATGTAACAGTCGAGGAATCCTTTTTACTCCCATTCGTAAATTTATCTTTTTTGCTAATAAAAAAACAGCCATTCTAAAGTTATGGAGAGGAATGGAAATAAAAAGTTAAAAACTACATATTGCCTCCTTTCTATACACTCTAGGGTTCTGAGATATACAAGCTTTCATCTGCCAACTTCACTCTAGTTTGCTAAACTGTAATTTTTCACACACTTTCAGGTTTTGAAAATCCTGCCGGTTTGCTACGGATACATATTGAACGGTGCGATACAGAATCAATGATGTTCTATTTTCATTGTGTTTAGAATTAAAGGGAAGCTCAGAAAGCGCCTGATGTTGTATTTTCTTTGGGCTTTGAAGAGTTCGTTTTCGTGGGAAAGAAATGAGTACTGATGAGATGACATGGATGTATAAATGTTTTTGTCTATGTTTGTTGCAGCTGTGCAAATTAAACTGGCATAAGATTGATACCAATTGTGTAGGGGTTTTTGAGATTACCTTCATTAGGATGTAGTACTATTGAGTATTCAACTAATGTGGATCAATTTGAGAACAATTACCATATGTGATACCTCAAATACTTGAATTCCATGGAAAACCTTAATTAAATTAAAACGATTCTCAATAACTAATTTGCGCAATCGATCATCAATTGTGTAAGATTTGTGATCATTGATTGAAAATGAAAGAGGGAGAACAAGCTCATGATTTATCAAGATTTGATGTCAGTTTGATGTATACATTATCGACAACTTTGGCTAGCTTGTGTCGTTTTATTGTTTTTTTCTTTCACTTTTATCAAAATAATTTATAAACTTTCTTTTCCAAAAATAGGAAGCTTCAAAAATAAATTAACAAATGCAAATGCAAAAACAAAAACAATTACAAATAAAAATAGTGAAAGAAATTTACATGGCATGCAGTCCGATCTTGCATATCATCATGAGATCTTCGTGCAAATTATCTAAATAACAAACTTTCCACCATTTTCAAAATAATATTGTTTGATAATAATTATCTTAAGTTCTAATAAAAATGATATCTAAAATGTTAACACTTTAAAAACTGTACACATTCTCAATTCTTAAAAATCTGATTGATTCCATTTACAATATTTTGATATTCACCTTAAGCAAGAATTTAATCAAATTATTAAACAAGTTTCCTAGCATTTTTGCTAAGCAGAGAAAAAAAAAGATGAAAATTTATTTTATTATATATTACTATATATATTGGAAAACATGGAAAAAGGCATGCATCAAATGGTCCCAATCCATACCCAGCCTGCCATCATGCACCCCAAAAAATAAAAAAGAATTATTTGATTAGATGTATGAGGAACTATCACCAAGATCGATTTCTCAATCACTTAGGTTGTGTTTGGATGGCTGTTGGGAAGCCATAGCACGTTATGAGAGACAAAACGTGAATGGATAAGTTTTTTGTGCATTGAACCGAATGCAAACGTCCATTAAACTCTAACAACATAAAACAACATACACATGTAGTTGCTAATTAATATAAGGCAGATCGAACTTATGTCAGGTTTTTCCTACATAATTACCATCAAGTTCTCAAATTTTTTTGAAGGACAAAGTTCTCAAATTAAATAATATGTAATATTTTTTTTTTAAAATCTCAACACCTATGTATATACATAAGGCATGTTATTTAGATTATTTTTTATGAAAGTAATTGGAAAGGTAGTTGAAAACTGAAAAAATAATTGATAACTAATAACTAAAAAGTATAATTTAATAATTCTTCTAATAAATGATATATTTAAAAAGAATAATAAGAAAATTGAATAAATATTTTAAGAATAAAAAAAATATAAAAAACTAAAAATTAACGTTTTAAAAAGATGTCACTTGAAGTAGTGTTTTAAAATGTGAAAATTACTAAAAAAAACTTAAAGTTATTTTAAAAAATTATTTATTAAATAATCAAACAAAATTTTGGATTAATAGAAAAAATTATAACTAACTTAGATGACCTGCTGAATGACATTTATAAACAAAACAATTGGATGTCATCATTTGATTTGAGAACTAACAATAATGATATAAGGAATATTTAATCTAAGTTTTGTGCATTTCTTTATAAGATCAAACTTTTTAGTATTATATTATTTGAAGGAAAAGAATTTTATGCTTGTCATTAAAGATTAGTCCTTCACACGCTACTGTAAAGATAAATACTAAATGCAGTAATCTGTACCCCGCTGCAAATATACAATGCTGCGGATATATGGAGTTATGGACCATGCCATGACCATATTTCTTAAGGATTCTTTCTAGGTTTTCTATGACAAGAATAAAAAAAATTTGAATTAAAGTCTTCAATTTGAGGGACGGATTCAGTAGAGTCTGTTGCTAGGGTGGTCCTTGTTTGAGAGGCTTCGGATGTATGAAAGTAGGTGGGTTCGACTGGTTTAATTAATCAATTAATTTATTGGACAAATTTCACCATTAACGTTAACATGCTGTCTCCTTAATTCCTTGCACTCCACTAAGTCATGCCATGCTAAAAACAAAAGGAAAGGGGTGGGGTGGGGAGATAATATATATTTTCCAAGTGGTTATTCTATTACTATTTTGAAATATATTAGTCTTATAATATTTTTTATATTCATTATTTCTTTTTTAATTATCTCTCTGTCCATTACGCCACTCAACATGCCCCACATTTTTTATCTCTTCACATTATATATCTCTTATTTGTTAAAAAGAAAATGTTAAAATTTGATGTAATATAATTTCTCTATTATTGCTATGGAAGAATGAGAGAAAGGAAGAAACTACACAAATGTAGGGTTCAATGAAATTGAAATAATGAAACCGCTCCTCTTAATTTGTGAAAATTAAACCAAATTATTTTTCTTTGTAATTTTCTTTGCTTATGCCGCAATGAGTAGCGGCAGTAAGACACCCGAGAGTAGCTTGTGCATACGCCATGTCTAAAGTGATCACATACTCCAGTGTTCTTCTTACGAATTATTTTGGAGGGACCAAAATAACATGAAATTTTTAGCAGAACTAAATTCAAACACTAATAATTTTAAAAGGACCTATATAATTTATCTAATAATAAATTATTATATGTATATATTAATTTTTTATTTTTTAATTTAATTTTATTTAAATCTTAAATATTATTAAAAAATTATAAAAAATATGTAATTTAAAGGAACTCGTGCATAACATGAGTCTGTAAATTACTCTAAGTTAAATTATTTTAATTGATGTCCAGTTAAAAATACTTATGTTGAATCCAAGTTGAAATTCCTTTGGATAAGACTGAGTTAAAGATACACCGGTGTTTCCTAAGGTTTTTTTTTTGATACATTAAGAATAATAAAAAGAAACAAAACTACACTAAGAGACAAACAGCTTCAGATAAACATCACGCACAAACATAGGGGGAATCATCCAAATCTGAGAAAGTTGTTGTCTTCTAGCTCCCAAACCTGCCAATAGGTGAGCCAAGTCTAGTCTAAGTTGAAAACATTTTTTGTATACAATTGAGGAAAATAAAACATTTTCAAAATAATGATAACTTGTGGACTGATCCTCTTTAGGCATTACTCATTAGCCTAACTCCTTATTAAGTGGGCTGTGTAAAAGCCCTCTCATTAAATGGGCTAAAAAAATTAGAATCATTTGAAACTTAGGCTCAAAATGACTAATCTAATTTGTTACGGATAATGTTGAGTATCAACCAATTTTTAGATCTTTATTGTGAAGCCGAATGCAATGCTAGATACGGTTCTTGATTCTACCGGAAAGGATTAATTCTACTAGAAACCTTCATTTTGTATTGAATTGCTTTATTGTTTTTTGATGATAGCGTAATCTCCGTTTATTTTGGATTGCGATGTTTATTGAGTCTAATTACTATCTTGTTGTATTATGGTAATTTATTTTTTTTACTTGTAACTCATTGTTGACATTTGCATATAAGTTGTAACAATAGTGGATACCATTTTGTTGTTTAGTTTTAGTTTTTAAATTTAATGGTTAAACTCAAAATAATTTTAATGGTTTAATTATTTTTTATTCCTTTGTAATTTGGGCCTGAACAAAATATATCTTTCAGGAATTGAATGAGTCCAAAGGAGTATTTCTCAGAAAAGATAGCAGAAGTGAAAAATTAGGAAAAAAAGAAATACAAAAAGACTTTTCCTATTTACACCTTCAATAAAAGAAAATACAAAAGGCTCTTCTCTATTTTTATATATTTTTTATTATAAAAAAAAATCCTTTTGTATCTACGTTCATTATTCTTAAAACCTTATTTTTACACCCTCCATCTTCATTATTGTTTAAACCTTAATTTTGCACCCATCTTTTGATTATTCTTTAAACTCTAATTTGCACTTCATCTTCATTATTCCTTCAATGTATTATGTGAAGTTGTTCATATTTCATCATCTCTATATGTAATACCATGCATTTCGTTTTTGTTAATAAGTCACTGCGATAATTACTTTATCTGAAGGTATGTCATTGCATTGCATTTGTTTATCAATACTATATGTGAATTCTGTTAATGTTACAAAAATTTTACTTTCCGAAAACATATGCCTATTCCTCAAAGTAATTTCTAATATAAGAGAGGCAGGGACAGAACCAAAATTAAGGGCCTGTTTGTTTCTCTTCTCAAATTTTGATTTTAAAAACAGTTTTGAAAGACAATTTACAGTGTTTAAAACTCAATTCTAATATAAAATTTAATATTTCTTGAAAACTATTTTTAAAACAAGTGTTTTAAAAATTAAAAAACTGAAACAGCTTGGTGATATTTCCAATTTCTTTTCTCTCGTTTTCTTTAAGTACTCTGTTTAAAGGAAAAAAAATGAAAGTGAGAAGATGAATGCAGGAGAAGTGAGAAGTGAATGCAGAGACAAAATTGTTGCCGCTAGAAAAATTATGTATAGTTTAGTTGCCATGCTACAATACTTTCGCTGGAGTTTTGTTTAGCAAATAAAAGTGACTTCCAACTCTTTTCGTTCATCAAACAAGTTTTTGAATTTTTAAAAACAGAAAACTGTTTTTAAGAAACAGCAAACAAGCATAGCCTAAATATTTCCCATGCAAGCATTTGTAGCACAAATTGTTTGCCACAAAATTATCGTAAGGGTGGAAACACAAACACTCCACACGGTTATCGCAAGAGGAAATTAACTTTTAATATATTTGATTGCTGCACTAAAAGATACACAAATACGTACGTAGGAAAACAAATACATTGATGAGAAGCCCTGCTTTTTCTCAAATAATTAACACATTTCACCAACAACAGAATACCCAATTAAGAACAATAACAAGACCAAAAAAGGGTGGATGAAATGAGAGAGAAGCAGCACCGGAAGCGTAAAAATAGTAATAGGGATAGGAAAAGTCATGTGGCGCTGAGATCACCGTAGGTTGTGGCTGTGTCAAACCTGAAGGTGGCGTGTTGTAGGACTTGAAAGGTGGTGGTGGAGCAATCCTTGATGGTGGTGGAGGTGGTGGTAATTGTGATTTTGGAGGAGGTGGTGACAAATAAGATAGTGGTGGAGAATGTGGAACGGAAGGTGATGTTGGAGGATGTGGTGGTGTTATTAGCATTGGAGGAGGGGGTGAGCATATTACAGGACATTTGGCACAATCACTGATGCAGAAAAGACCACTTGAAGGGTCTTCTACTTTTTCCTCCGATGGTGTCACCGTGGCAAACAAAGCTAGCCCCATGAAACAAGCTTTTAAGATCCATGAAAACAAGATTTTAATAAATTTGGTGTGATTCATTTGGACTGAAGTGGGAGGAGCTCGGAGAAACCCAGAAGATATGTATGTTCATAGGGTAGTATACTAGTGGCGAATTTTGTGATGTGGAAACTAGTGCAACTTTTTGAGGAATCAAGTGACTTGTGGAACTAACAAAGGTGAGGACCAGGTGGCTACTTCCTGTAGTTCGGAATCTAGTTTTTTCCTGGAAGCTTGATTGCAGAATCTTAGATGTGATAAATGTATTAAAATTGTGGTGTAGGTTTATAAGAACGTTTTCTAATAAAACTTTTTTCATTTTAATTGCTTGACTAATACTCTAAGAAAGCGTGCTCATTAACATTTTTCATAAGGCAGCATTTATTATACTTATAAAAGAAATTTATTTTTAATTACTTAGCCTATATTTTTAAGGCGTGCACTTGTTGGCATTCTTCATAGTATAGAGTCTTATTAACGAGTGTGATAAGAACACTAACTAAGAAATTAGTAAACAATTTTTTTTATTACAAATAACAAGAGAGATATACTAGAAATTTCAGTAAAAGAAAATATTATATATTTTCTTGTACAAACTTTTCTTCTTTTAATTCTTTAATCATTATTCTAAAATTATCTATAAGACAAGCTTATTAATGGTAAGTAACGTTTAGTTAGGTATTTTATCATCAGAACACTCACTTTTTTCTGCCAAAATATAAGAACTGGTTGCTTAAAGTGACAAAAATGGACCCGACTTATATAAATGAATAAGAAAAATACTCGTTCAGCCACTATTGATTCTCTGAGTGCACTTGTTAGCACAAAATGAAAAGAAATTTTAGTTGTATATTGATATTACATTGAAACTAAACTCAAAATGATTATTCTTCTTTATATTTTAATCTGATAACAAACACAGAGACACGACATCATGATAAAATCACGAAGTCAAAAGTCCACAATTTTCTGAATCCTCCACCTCAAAGAAATCATGCTTGTTAAAAAATTCAACCAATTTTGACTTCATAATTGTCACCTTTTGGACCTCCTTACCTCTGGAGTTACTATTATAATCAATTTCATATTTAGATACCATGAATATAATGAGAGGATAAGGGGACCCATAAGTCATAACTCATTACCATAGGATAATGACAAAAATACACCAGCCGAAGTGATAAATTAAAAAACTTACTGTATCAGCGGAGTTAGGACTTTGGACAATGAGATTTGCACCCTTTTCATTTTCATGGTAAGGGAATCCAAAGCAACGCTTCTTTAGTAATCTCTCTCTTTTTCTTATACCAAGCTCCAAGCATAATTCATCTCTTTATCTTGATCTTCTTATACTTTTCTTTGCAAGCGGAAATTCTGAGCTTTCTTTTCACTTAAAGTTCTTGCAAATTCTTACAAAGTTGAGTATGATGTAAGGTGCGACATTATGACAACACATGAACGAACTTCCCACACATCATTGTTTGTGAAAGAAAATTGATAGAGAATTTATACAATAGACATGCTTCATTTTCCAAGTTGAATAATTTATAATTTGATTTCTTTTTGCTTCATGGATTCGTTTTCTGAATTTTGGTGCTCTTAGTCTGTCATCTTCCATCTTTAACAGCTGCAATATTCCTTTCTTGGAGTAGCTTTAAATTCCCCAACACCATCCTTAGATATTACCTCCTAGCTAGTTACTCAAAATCATATGAAAAATTACAATTGTTAAGGGAAAAAAAGATTTCCAACTGGAAAGAATTCTAGAAACCATGTATTGGTGTCTTGATTTTGACTCCTTTCAGTTGAAAATTCTTGAACAATTTGAATTGCATGGATTACATTATGATTGTTTTGTACATGATGAGTAAGTCCATACACGAACTTAGATGGCTAGATCGTATATAACGTCTCTGAGTCAGAGTAATGACTTCTTGGAGGTGTGGGAGGGCAAGCGGCATAGCTATTGATCACACCTTCACTACTGTAAAAAACTTGATCATTGTGTAAAGTCAATTCAAGTTCGCTTAACCTATTAAGCTCTGGCAACACAACTGTTGCAAGGTTTGGCCTGTCCTTCTTGCTGAGTTCTGAGCACTTCAATGCTAATTTGGCAAATGATAGAGCCTCTTCCACTGGCCAATCAGTGACCACAGGGTCAAGAATCTCTTCAAACCTACCCTTTTCAATTGCCTTCTTAACTATGTGAGCAAGTCCCATGGGAGGCTTGGCTGTGATTATCTGCAGTAGCATTATCCCCAGAGAATATACATCTGACTTTGTTGTTAGTATTCCCGTTTGTTGATACTCAGGATCAATGTAACAAAAGGTTCCAGCAGCGGAAGTCATGTAATATTGTGTCATAGTATCAGCTACAGAAGCGGGGACTAACCGTGCCAGACCAACGTCACTGATTTTACTCACGTAATTCCTGTCCAAGAGAATGTTTGATGGTTTAAGGTCTCTGTGCACAATAGGCTCTGGCTTGTTTTGGTGTAAGAAGAGGAGTGCAGTTGCAATCTCAGCAGCTATTTGGAACCGTTTCCTCCATGAAATTGGCCTGCTGTTATTTTTTCGGTATAATCTATCTTCTAAGCTTCCATTATCCATGTATTCATACACCAAGCACCCATGCTCAGGACATGCACCGAGGAGGAGGACCATATGCGGATGTCTAATGCAGCTTAGTACCTCAATCTATGCATGTAATGAAGAAGGAAAAAACATATATTGTTATAGTTACATAAATGGTTGTATCTTGATAACAAAGTCATGAAAGATGGTCAAAAGTTTAAGGGTCCTCCTAGAGTGCACTCTACTAAATGCTTTTAATTAATTGAAAATCAAGTATGAAATAACTTTTATATTTCTAATACACCAAACGTTTTCTTTACCAATAAAATCTTTTCTTTCCTACTGCTGTAACTTTATAATGATTAAGGACACTGATTATCAGAATTTCATATGCTACTATTGTATCAAAAGATATTTGAAAATTGGAATATAAAGCCACTTCATATTCCGAATTAAATGATACTAGGTAGAACATGCAAACGGACTTACTAGCCATATGGTGCATGGTAAATTCAACAGCAATATCATGCCAGGATTTTCTTGGAAAAATATTTATAAGTCACATATTTATATAAAAAAAATTGTCATTACCTCTTGTTGGAACTGCTTCATGCCATGAACAGCATCAGGCCTTAAAATTTTGATTGCAACTGGGGTGTGATCAAGGTGGCCTTTATACACAGGTCCATATCCACCTTCACCAATTTTGTTTAATGGGTAGAACTTTTCTGTGGCTGCTTCAATCTCCACTATAGTGTATTTTCTATACCGGTTATCGTTATGAGCCAACGCAGATAATGCACGTTCCTTCTCTTCTGCCTCTAACCTGGCTTTCATCTCTGCATCCTTTCTTCTCTGTGCATCCTGTTCTGCCCTCCTCCTGGCCTCCTCAGCTGCTTCCAATGCAGCTTTGGCTCTAATCTTCTCCCTTTCTGCCAGTGCAAGAGCTGCCTCTTGAGACAACCTAACTACCTCAACCTTACGGTCCTCTTCCATTTTCCATTGACGAATTTGTTCTGCCTGTTAACCAATCCACATATTCTAGAGTCATTTCATGATTTTCATTTGACACTCTTAGTTAAGACTTGAGAGTTAAAACCAGAACAACTTTCTCTACTGACTTCACCTTACTGTGGAGAATCATGGTCAACGATAAAACTTTTTCTTTAGAAATTAGTCAATGTGTTTAGCAAAACTTATATATAGAAATTTTCCAAGAGTTTAATTTTCATCCAATCTCTTTATACGATCAATTAATAATTTCTAAATCACCCTAAATTTGAATTATTAAAGTAATTATTACAAGAATTTAAATTTTATGTATTGTTAAACAGTACACAGATTTTTATACTGGGAACAAATTAGATATCATCTTAGGTAAAACTTGTGAGTTAATTATTACTTAAGTTAATCTTATCATACATTATAATTTATTATTGGATAACAATATAAAAATCATTTATACTTTTCGTTCTTCTTAATTAAATTCTATTATAGTAGTCAACAATCATAGCAATAATTTATAATTTAGTGAATTCAGATTTTGCTTACTTGCTCCCATCATTTTTTCCTATATATATAGCATGATTAAACATGACCTGATTTTTGGCTGAGATTGCTTGCTTGCAAGCTGAGCTGTACATGTCCATAGTTTGCTTCAGTTCAAGCCTCAATCTTTTCATCTCGGCTTCAAGCTCTTTCTGAAATGAAGTAAAAAGACTCTATAGTTAGGCTCTTAATCTCACCATCTTCATTTGGTCAAAGAACGGTTCTCGTTCACAACAAAAACAATTCAAATCAGAATCCACTACAACAATTACTTGGCCACGATAACCTTTTCTGTTACACTTACTGAGGACTGAGGACCTGATGTCCCGAAGGAATCTGATACATCAGGAATAGAATCTTGCTTAGTCACATCCATTGTCACAAGCCCTGCAATTTCTCTTTCATCCATTGACCAATGTCGTGGATGAGTGTGTACATCAATGTTAATGTCTATTGACATACTACCCGCACTCCTTGGCCTCTCACGTGCCTGTATTCTCATTGGTTCTACTGGTCCTTCGTAAGTACTCCTACTTCTTGGTGGTTGTCCCCTATTTTGTACCCAAACCAAAATGCATGATTAACAAATCAAAAACAAATTAAGTTGCACCACTTTTAGTTTTCAACAGATATATAATTTGATTAATTAAGTTGCTAGCTAAGTAACTTTCATTCATAATTTGGCACCTTACTGATCCACCTTCTGGTTCACTAGGTGGGCATGCCTGCACAGGAAGTTGTTTCGGTGCCATAAAACCTTTTGACATTGACCGTACCGCTGATCGAGCTGACACAATCTTCAATTTGGAAATTATGTACACAGAGCAGTAATCTGGGGCTGATTTGATCATGGCTGTTGGTATATCCTGATACTGATAGGTTTTAAATTTTTTGAGGCTGTCAACATAATTGTGGAATATTAATTTCGTTAGACAATATATATATGCAAAGGGAATAAACATAAGCATATATAGCAAAATGTAGAAAATTAAAGAGACCTTATCAAAGGGTTTTTTGTGGATGCACCGACCACGATACTATGTATGGCATTCCTGTTTGCATACTCTAAAAGTCCTCTCACAACATCACTATCATCGATTACGGCTTCTTTCATCTTGACCTGAATGCGCCAAATCCGTACTAGTGAGTGCGTGCATGTTTCAAGCACGATATATACATATAACTGAAAAATCTCATGAAATTAATGCATACAGCTTTGCGGGTACACATTCCACGCAAGGTATTGAAAATATTGGCTACATCCTCTTCGTCCGGTGGAAACACATTGGTGACATCTGCATGCACATGTAACATATCATTAATCACCAATAAATAAATAGAAATCTCAAACTGTGTGTATATATACACACATCAAATTAATGAATAAGCAGCTAAGGTTAATTCCCATGCATGATGACATATATATATCACCACAAGTATATTGTATATATTGTATGATATATTTTTTGGTACAGATGATAAGTATCTTTTACAGGAAATAGTCCTAGTCGAGTCTCTATTAACTTTCAGTCAATTAATTCACAGACCGATGGATTATATATATGATATGATATGATGTAATGCATATATATAATTAATCAGCGGTTGAAGATAATTAAGAGGGTACCTACGATGAGAAAAGTTTTTGTGCTTGACATGGACGGCAATGATGATGGGGTTGTCGAGGTGATTAACGGCCCAGCGGAAAGCATGAACACTGTTTTTGTCTTTGTCAACAGCCACCATTGTGGTGTTTTGCAGCGGGGCGGCACATGGCGGCTGTTGAACAGACATGATTAATGTATGTTAACGTGGGAGTGCCGCCGCCGGTGTGGGGTCCACGTCCACCAGAAACGAAGGAGGACGGAAGAGGAACAAGGAAAGGAGGGAGAACAAAAGCCTCGCTCTCGCTCTCGCTCTCGCTCTCGCTCGCTCCTCTGAAGATGGAACCGGAACTAACCTTTCCCATCTCTCTTCCTCCACCGTTCGTTCGTTTTTGTTTAATTTAGCCATCACGTTGACCAACCCCAAATGGAAAATAACCAAACCTTACCTGGATTTTTGTTTAATATAGCACGGGTTTGTTTAATTTAAAATTAAGAATAATTTTTAAAAAATGTATATATAACCAAAGGTATATTCTCAAGAAAATTCTAGTTAAGTGGATGAGTTAGTTTACCCTAAACAATTAAGTATAATAAATTAAGGATGATATTATAAAATTGATTTCACAACTAAAAAATGTTAAAAATTGTGGGTTTGAATTTTTTTTAATAACAAAAATCAACATATTGATCGATAAAAAAATTATGATTTATAATATGTTTGTTGTCTGTTATAATAATTATTTTAAAATTTATATTTAAACAAAATAATATTTTTTTTATTAATAATACTGTAAAAAATTTTACAATAATACATGAAATTAAATTTTTTGTTTATTTTTATTAATAATGCATAAATCTTTAAATTAAAAAATAATAATTCTCTTCATGCGTTTTTTCTTGAAAAGTCCACTCTCAAACATAGCAATACCATGCCCTGTAAAATGGTTACTTGGTGAGGAATAGAATAAAACTTGCGAAGAAAGTAAACGTCTTTACAATGACGTGCTATCCGGCCCAATGCGGGTTGACTCAATACAGGAAGGATTATAATGGGTCATGGGTCAGAACAAAAAAATTGAATTTAATTCCAACTTAAATAATAAAGTTCAAATCTCATAAAAGTCTGATTGTTGTAGGCTTTTAATGGATTTTGCAAACTTAGTCCATATTGAACTGTGATTTGATCAGAGTTCGTATTTAATTTAGAATAAAAAAATTAAATTTAAATTCTATATTTCATCCAACAGGTTTGGATGGATCCAACTAATTCAATTTACTTTGTTACCTCAAAATAAGACTAACACTATATTTAACTTTGTCAAAATATGTTCCTCTTTTTCCACAATCCACAAGCTATACCTTAATAGTAGTATTCTTTTTATGCTATGATTGATGTTGCTCGCTACATATATAAAGTGTAAAAAAGCACAATATATGAGTCAAGTAAACGCAAATAAAGTTTCAAATCAAATTTACACGGTCATTAAGTGCGCTTGATCTGACCATTGAAGCAATGTATGTTGTATTTCTCTTCCTTTCCTTCGTTCTCTATTTGCTCTTTTTTTTTTCTTCCTGAAATTAAGTGATCCATGATTTGGGGTACATTTTGGTTGCTTTTCTATGGTATAGTTGGAGAGACAAATAGTCAAAGTTAGTGTTTATTATTGTTGAATTAGCGTATCAAGATGGGACCCAATGGACCATCTAAACATGCATGCATGCTCCAAAGTCCAAGTCCCATGCAATGGCTTAATAGACATGAGAAGGCTAAAAGAAGTAACACATTTTGGCAAAACTCAAAACATTAAACATTATTCATGTTTAGTCTAGCTAATAAAATAAAGGTTAAATTATTATTTTAGTTCCTTCATTTATTTAATTTGAATAATTTAATTTTTTTCATTATTAAAAAGTTTGATTAAATATCATATTTTTCTTTTTATTGACAGAAAATATCATAATTTTTAAAATCAAGTCAATGTTATCATTTCCATCAATTTATAGTAATACTATTAATTGTCAGAATTTGTGAATTAATGGACACGTGCCCAACTTCGTTAATGGTGTCACTGCGAATGGGATAAAAAGGCAACATTGATTCAATCTTAAAAATTAAGAGACAAAATTAAATTTTTAATAATAAAATGAGTAAATTAAACAAATCAAATAAAAATTAACTAAAAGAATAATTTAGCCGATAAATAAATACTAAATATGAAGCGTCTACTTAAATTTAAAATAATAACATGAAAGAGATATGCTGATTTAACGGCCAAACGAATCAAGGGTAATTTTTTTTTTGCAAATTTATTATTTAGGGGTAAAATTTAAATTAATATTCTTAAATTAAAAGTCATAACATGTGTTACAATTTTTTTTTACATTAAAGTCGTAAAAAAGATTTACAATTTCAATTTTTTATTTTTTTTAAACACGATTTTAGAGTCATGAGAGTTTTTTATTTCATAACTTTAGAGTAATTATGGAAATTTTTATTTTTATTTTTTTATTGAAGTTGTAAATTATTTTACGATTTCAACTTTTTTTGCATGTATTCTTTTTTTTAAATCATAAATATTTGTTTTAATTATTTAATGAATTAATGTATGTTTTCTTTTTTTAGTTTCATTTAATGTTTTAAAAAAAATTATTAATTTTAAGGATTATTATTTTTTAAAATTAAAAAATAATACAAAAAACTTAAATTTAAATAAAAATATTAAAATGTACTACATATTTTAACAAAAATATTAATAGTGGAATGATGTCCTCACTCGCATGTAATTACAATATATGCTTCTTACAATCTAAATTATGATGACTTTGTTGACCTTGTATACAAGTTGATCAGCATTAGTTTCATTCCCTTGCAAAGATAAATGACCTCAATATTCTATATTTTATGTTTTTTTCTTTCAAAAAGACGAGACAAAGTAGGAAGGTCAGTCGCTAGCTAGTCCTATACATAATAAGATGGACGGACCAATACTAAATAGGCCTAAAAAATACTCATTGTATAAAAGTGAAAGACATAATGATAGTAATTATCCATACAAACAAGTTGATAGCTAATATTATTTTTACTTTTTAATTTTATGTTTTTGTTTAATTTGTATTGCTCATTTTATATTAATGATTATGTTTTTTTTATTTTAACAATTACTATATTATTTTCTATTATCAATATTAAAATAATTTATAAAATAAAATTAGTTAATATTATTGTACGAAATTATTAATTTACTTAATGATAATTGTAAAAATTAATTATTTTTTTAAAAAAATAATATTATTTGATAAATTATAAGTTAATATTATATTTTAATACTAGTAACATAACATTTTAATATGCTTGTTAAATAAATATGTAGTACATTTTAATATTTTTATTTAAATTTAAATATTTTGTAATATTTTTTTAATTTATAAAACAAATAATAATCATTTTAGAAAAATATAGAAAATATTAAATATAGAAAATATATTAAATAAAATAATATACAAAAATATAAAAAAATATAAAAAATATCAAATGAAACTAAAAAAACAAAATATGCATTAATTCATTAAATAATTGAAATAAAAATATTTACAATTTTGAAAAAAATATATGCAAAAAAATTAAAGTCGTAAAATAATTTAGGACTTAAATAAAAAAATTCATTAATGACTTTAAAGTCCTGAAAAAATAACTTTAAACACACACCCACACAAATATTTTTTTAATTTAAAAAACAAATAATAATCATTTTAGAAAAATATAGAAAATATTAAATATAGAAAATATATTAAATAAAATAATATACAAAAATATAAAAAAATATAAAAAATATCAAATGAAACTAAAAAAAGAAAATATGCATTAATTCATTAAATAATTGAAATAAAAATATTTACAATTTTGAAAAAATATATATGCAAAAAAATTAAAGTCGTAAAATAAATAATTTAGGACTTCATAAAAAAAAATTCATTAATGACTTTAAAGTCCTAAAAAATAACCATACGCACGCACGCAGAGAAGGATATGATGGTAACAAAAAGAATCACATAGCTACAATATCAATAAAAAAAGTATTTTAAAAATGAAATAAAAATGATTTTAATTTTATTTTTGTTGAATGTCTTTTGATTTAAGAGTTATATTTAAAATAAAAAATAAAAAACTTGCAACCACCCAAACCGATTATTTATTTTGTTTGTCAAATTAAAAACTTATGAGGGGTATAAAAATGTCCTTTGTTCTAACAATTGCTTCTCTATTTTTTCTGAAATATTTAATTTGATAAATGTTTTCAAGATGAAAAAAATAAAATGACCATCATAAAATATTTAAATAAAATGATAAATTAACAAAATTCAATGTCATTTTTATAAACATTATATAATTCTTTTAAATTAAAATTTTTAAGAATATCCTCTATCGTTTCTATTCTTTTTCTAAAAAAATAATTTTAAATATTCTTACACATTTTTCTATTAATCTTCTTACCTTTTGTGTATAATAAGTATTGAATACTTTTGATTTTGTTAAAAAATATTAAATTTAATATCTTATTCATAAAAGAAAATTATAGGAGTATAAAAATGTATTTTTCCTCTTTTCTAAAACCCAACTCACAAAATGACCGTAAACATCCGGTACCTAACCCCGCCAAAGCCAAATAGCAACTGCCAATCCAATCTAAAAAGATGATCTTATTCTAAATCGTGTTCATACTTGCTCCTCCCCTGTCATTGTCGTTCCTCGAGACTAACTCACTAATTTACCATTTCCTTTATATATCTACAAACTAATTCGCAATTATTTTTCTTTCAAGTTGAATTTCTCACAATTTTAAAATTATTCTAAACTCAAAATAAGAAAATTAAAACAAAATATGGTTAGTTAAAGACTTTTATTGTAACTTAGTATCATTCTTTGGCCATTATATATCTTCATATCTTCATATATTAATATAAAACTAATTTCTAACGAAGGAAATTTTATAAGATAACATTAGTTTTACAAAACCTTCTTTCTAATATCGTTTACTATAAAAAAGAAAAATGAAAAAAGAAAAGAAAGAAAAAAGTTATAAAAATATAAATTACACGATAAAGACTTAAAAATAGATTATATATATATATATATATATATAATAGAAATTAATTAAAATATTTAAAGGGAGAACTTTGATATGTATAATGATTCTCCTGATTAAAACAAAATTTTGTCTACAGTAAAAAATACACGTAGTTTCTACTAAAAATATAGTTAAATTATTAATTTTTGCAATAATGTGCATTTGTTTAAAGGTCTAATGTGTATTTAAATGGATTGAAGTGTAAAATCTTTATAATATCAGGTATTAAAATCAAACTGAAAACAAAATAACGAGAACGACAATTATTGAAATTTTAAGCATATAGCTTAGTATGAAGTATGAACGCATAAGCCACCGTAACATACGTGGAACACATTAAAATCTTAATATATAAACCTTCTTGCAATTAAGGTATCATCGACATGATTGAATTGGGGTCAATTACCACCTAGTACACAATATTAAATTCGATCGAAAACGATTTATGAAAATTTTCAAATACCCGTTCACACCGGGGTTTATCCCACATTAAAAACGCGTGGTCGGAAAAGAGTAGCAAAAAGTATGTAGCTTCATTGTTTACACGAAGCCAAGGGCAAACCCAATCCAATAAACAACACTGTTCAGAGACCCGTGAGTCTTCGTCAGTTCCAATTCGTTACCGCGAAAATGAACGAACCCACGAGAAAATACCGCAAGAAGAACGAAGAAGGATCAAGATCAACCCAGAAGAATAACAAGAAGAAAGAACTAAAGAGCATCCTCACTTCGCTCTTGTTCGTGGATGCAGGAGAGAAAAATGAAGAACAACACAAGAAAAAGGAGGACTTGATGGACGGTTACTACAGCGAGGTGGAAGAATCCAATTACCCGAAAAAGAGAAAGAAACTCGCCGGCGGTGACTCGGGGAGTCTCCGGCGAGTCTGGGTGAAGGAACGTTCCGGAGCGTGGTGGGAGGAGTGTAACAAACCCGAATTTCCGGAACAAGAATTCAAAAAAGCCTTCAGAATGCGAAGGCTCACTTTTGAAGCAATTTGCGAGGAGCTGAATTCGGTGATTGCGAAGGAAGACACGACTTTGAGAAGCGCCATTCCGGTGAAGCAAAGGGTGGCGGTTTGCTTGTGGCGGTTGGCCACCGGCGACCCTCTGAGCGTGGTTTCCAGAAGATTCGGTTTGGGGATATCCACTTGCCACAAACTGGTTCTAGAGGTCTGCACTGCCATAAAGACAGTGCTTATGCCAAAGTACTTGCAATGGCCTAATGTCGTTGCCTTACGGGACATCAAGGGTGAGTTTGAGAACATTTCTGGGATTCCCAACGTTGTAGGGTCCATGCTCACTTCGCATGTTCCCATCATAGCTCCTAAGATGAACGTTTCTGCTTACTTCAACAAGAGGCAGACTGAGAGGAACCACAAGACTTCGTATTCCGTTACTGTTCAAGGTGTTGTTGACCATAGAGGGGTTTTCACTGATGTGTGCATTGGGTGGCCTGGTTCAATGGGTGATGATCAGGTTTTGGAAAAGTCAGCGCTTTTTCATAGGGCTAATAATGCGGGGCTTAATCTAAGTGGGGTTTGGGTTGTTGGGGGTTGTGGGTATCCTTTGTTGGATTGGGTTTTGGTGCCTTATACTCAGCAGAACCTCACTTGGACGCAGCATGCTTTCAATGAGAAGATTGGAGAGGTTCGGAGGGTTGCTAAGGGTGCGTTTGGGAGGTTGAAAGGAAGGTGGGGGTGCTTGCAGAAGAGGACTGAGGTGAAGCTCCAAGATTTGCCTTTTGTGCTTGGGGCTTGTTGTGTGTTGCATAATATATGTGAGTTGAAGAATGAGGAAATGGATCCTGAGTTGTTGGAGAATATTGATGATGATGGTGATTATGCTGAGGTGATGGAGCCAGAGGTTGCCTTCAGATCTGTTAGCTCCTTGAAGGCTAGGGATGCAATTGCGCATAACCTCTTGCACCATGGACTAGCTGGCACTTCTTTTGTTTGATTGGAATATGGAATTGAAAATTGAAGGTTGGGATTATGTATAATTAATTCTTTTGCTTGTTTTTATTTCTAGACATATGGTGATAGTATTCAGTCAAGGCATTCATCATTGTTTGTTGAAGGGGCTTTGTAACTAAAAGGTATATTCGCCCCTCCGACGATTATGTGGTTAATTGTAATAGTCGTCGGTGTCAGGTTTTATGTAAACATTCTGGGAATTGTAATATTCTAGTTCCTTTAACTATTCACGTGATGATATTTAGACATTTATAAATTACAAACATCCTATTAATACTTTTAATTTTTTTTTCTTATTGCATTATATCACCAATAAAATTAATAACTTAATTTTTCTCTCTTTCTATCTATCTTTCTAGAAGTGTTTACACCTAAAAGGTATCTAAGAATCATATTTTCCTTAACTATCCAAATGAGAGATTGTTAATGTTAGTTGATAAAATCATATCATTCTTTTATAACGATCCTTCAGTTGTATAATTTATGTCAGTGAGGACAGTGGTTAACCAAATCAGAATATTCTCTTGTTATATTGAAGCATCCCTTTACTTAAAACAAAATGAATGCGCCTTTTACATTAATTTCGGGAGCAAACAAAACATACACACCTTCCAGGTGCTTATGCTTAAATTAGAATCATTTTCGCAGTAGCTCCACTTTTTTGTATGCTTATCTTGACATTGTAAAGAAAAAGACCCGGTATAAATACAGAACAGTTTTTGCTTGTACCAAGTGATGCTAGTAGCTAATAGTACTTGTTTGATGCTCTACTAGTCCTAATCCATCTTTGCTTGTGTGTGTTTCTACTTACTTATTCAGAGATTAATTAATTCCTGAAAACCCATTAATTTAGTAATTATTACTTTAGGCAAAGTGCTATAGGTCCAAATTCCTAGACTAGAGTGGCAGAATTGAATAAACTGTTAAATAAGTGCCTTTGTACTCAAGCCTGTAAAGATTCTTTAGTTAAAAATATCGTTGGTGTACATGTATATGTAGTGAGTGGAACTTGAAAGAAACATGGAATTATGAATAATAGAAGGCGCAGATGGAAGAAATAGTGTGATTGTGGAGAAAAGAAGCGCATGGCATACACGTTGGTTTTGCATATTTAATTCATAGTTGACACGAAGCCAGGTTCATTAGTATAAATTATATATTTTTGTCGCGAGATATTGATAGTGGGCTAGGCGCTATTATAGGGATGGAAAGCTCTTTGCATTCACATTAACTTGACGTTGTGTAGCGCCCGAAAGGGAACAGAAAACACAAAAATGGAATAGCAAGGTGTGTGGTGATTGGACCACAACATTATTTAGAAAACTTAGCAGAAAGACTAATCAAGGGACACCTTTGTGATGTGAGTATCGTCGGTGCGCACACCTATTGTATTAATCAACTAGTTGATGGTAAAAACAAGTCTCTTTCACACGCACAACACTCTCAACCGAAACATTGTTTGTGGATTAGATAGATAGAGTCACTTTCAGGTTTAATTTCACAGGCAAGTTGGAAGATCTTGCTCCAGTAGTTGCTATAGTTCACACTCAACTTTCGTAAGAAGAAAAGTTCAAGGGATGCGATTGTTGAAACCATATTACTCTAATTTTGTTGAAAACCCTAGTTAAACAAGTGATAGGATTAAATTAAAGTATATAAGTGATAAATAATTTTCACTTTATAAATTATTTTTAGAAAGTTGAGTTGATCACTAATTCAAATTCTAAAATAAATTATTTTTGTGCTAATTGAGCGGTATTCATTAAATGATTTTAGTTAATATACAATGGTCCGTGGATGTCATGTTCTTAGAGCAATTTTAATGAGTTTCTCTTCCCATTTAACGAGCAGGTAACAATTTACGGAGTTTCTCTTCTCATTGAAAAGCAATTTAGTGAATACCATTTGCGTTGAATTGCTTAAAAAAGTAACCATTTCATTTATGCAATTGTGGGCTATATTAAAAAAATATAATAATATTATATTGATTTTAATTTATTGGTAAATTTATTTTTAAATAAAAGTTAACTGTTACACGTTGCACTGGTTGATATATTCGCACAAAAAATTAGTCATTTAAAATATAATTTTTTAATTTAATTGAAATATCCCATATATTTATTTACATTATTTAGTTTATTATGAAAATACCATTAGAATTAAATGGTTTAAATGATCCCCTTTTAATTGCATTGTCCTATAATAAGGATTAGTTTGGATCTTATAACAAAGATCAAAGGAAGTAGTACATTTTTAATGAATAAAAATTAAATTTAAATAAAGAAATACAACCATCATTCCATTCAACTGTTAAAAAAGAATTTGACTGCAAAACCGTATCCTTTGTAATTTTTACCGTTATTGACTCCTTTTGTAATTTTTACACGAATAACTATGTTTTTACAAATAGATGCGGCGGTAAAAAAAATGTAAATACTAATCACCCCTAAAATTTTGTGAAATTACACAAACAGATAAAGTTCAAATACCCCTAACATTTTCAGTGAACGCATGCGCCATTCAACGACCAGGCATATAAATTTGATTGCAAAACTGTATTAAAAAAAGTTCCGGACCTACTTAAAAGAAGAAAAAAATCAGGGACTTGATTAAACCCTTTTTTTTTAGAGAGGATGTTTAAACTTCACCTTCGTCCTGGAAATCTCTTCTACAAATCTTTCATTATACTTCACTGGCGGATTAGTTCAACATTCCCCACTCTTTTGAATTTCTTGAAAGATAACATTAAAAAATTGTCACTTACCAAGTTACCATAATTCACCCTCAACAAATGTCCATTTCAACCCATTGCAATAGACCATGGTTTAAAACCACCAAGATTTCTGACGGAGATACAAAGCTTGTACTGTTCAAACAAAGATACAACTACTTTAAATACCACATCAACAGTGGTCGTCACATGAATAAGCTTCGTAGTTAGTTACCTGAACAAAAAATACAAAGTCATAATTAGGCCCAACCTACTACAAGGAAATATGACAAGAAAGATGTTTCTAGCAAGATTGCCAAACTTGAAGAGTTTACATGAATTTGTGGAGCATCATAAACTTGTAAGAATTTACCTTATACATAATATGATAATAATATTTAAAAAACTATCATAGTATCCAAAATAATCTAATACCACCAGTTTCACAGATCTGTAATGGGAAAAGTTTAGAATATAAAGCAAACCACAAATCAATAATTTACAAATCACAAGATGTGTTGATATCTCAGAATGCATACTGAAACATAACAAATTCAAAATTAATGGACAAATTAACAAATCACAAGATGAGTTAAAAGCCCCCGAGATACAAACAATGTTCAGAATTACTTAAAAAATTAAGATAATGGTGGGTGGATGCTAGGTTCACCTCATTGATGCTTGATCGATGATTCACCCTGGGACAATGAGCTATGATAATGATGGGTTCATTCACGATGAATTGGAATGGCTTGATCACTGGGTTTGTCGCAGAAAACTGTAATGGGTTATGGGTTCATTCAAACTAGGAGCCAGAGATATAGTTGTTGTGGGTTTGTTCACGCTAGGATACAGCTGTGATGGTGTTCATGAAACTCAAAAATTAGCTCGTGGAATCGTGTGTTTACAATTGTACCACGTAAGAAAATCAATTAGACTAGCATAAAACTCATTTCTTCAAAGACTTGGGTGGACTCACATGAAATCGTTCAAAATAGTAAGTTTATGAATAACTGAACTGTGCAAGACAGCTTAATATCCTCCCCGGCCCAAAACAACAGTGTTAATTCAGAGATCCAGAATGCAGTTGAAAGACTGCCTAATATCGTCTAGGGCTCTGCATCCCATCACTCATTATCTATGACTATGTTGTCAAACTCCAGAGTCTACCTGAAACTCATGAAGTGTCTGTAAAGTTTAAACTCAACCGATAGCAGTTTACCTTACGCAAAAAATAATATTTAAAAAACCTATCATAGTGTATCCAAACATATATTTAATCCAAAAACCAACTGTCCTGTAATGTGGATAACTTAAAATAAGCTAGAGGCAATCAATGAATCAAGAGCCAATAATTCACAAATTACAAGACACGTGATAAGAACAGAATACAAGAAGTTCAAACTTAAAAAACATAACAGGTTTGAAATTGAAAGAACAGAACACATACAGAATACAAGTTTGGAATAGACCTGGAGTTCACAATGGGTTAACGATGGGAGTGCTAACAACAGATTCATTTCATAATAGACTTGGCATTCACAACAGATTCATATAAGACTTTGGGTTTATGATGGGTTGAGTAATGATTGCTTTGATAAGTAGATATATATTTCTTATTCCATCCAACTATGTTGAAACTTTGGATGTGTATGACATACTATGGGGTAAGATAACAGAATGTGGAGAAAATATGAAAAATAACCCTATTCCTTCACTTACCCCAACTGCACCCCCTACTTCCATTCAGTCATCAGAAAAGCTCCCAAAAAAGAGTTCAACACTCTTTCTCACTCTAATCTCTCCTTTCCCCATTCCTTCTCTATCATTTTAAAAAATCTAAAGTATTTCACGATTCTCAAACAGTTCTAAATGATTCGTTCTTTTTTCAAAGTCAGGTTTGCTGAATTTCTGCTATTAAGGGAAGGCAGGTTACTGGCCTTCAACAAATAGTTTAATTAAACGTGGTATGTAAACTTTCATAGATGCCTAATGATAGGAAAGAAAATGGTTGTCAACCCTCACTTGTTATATAACCCACAACATTTTGGAAAGAAATTTGTTGCACACATGAGGAGACAAAAAATTGTTGTGGTGAGTGGCCTTTTCAACTCTGGTGCATAATTGCAGTTAGTTGGAGCACAATGCTCACCACTTCAAGGGTGCATGGCTGTTTCAAGGGATTTGCCTTTTCTGACTTTGCTGTATACTACAGCTTTTCTAGTTTATTGTTTTTGGCTTCAATTTTAGAGGAAGTCTTTGCTTCCCCCTATTTGCATTTCCCATTTTTTTCTCTATGATTTAACATTGTTTTCTATCTAAAAAAAGGGATCATGAGAAAAATGCCCAAATTATACCCATGAAATGATCAATTGAGGCCCCTACCATAAATGATTTTATTTCTGTGACTACTTTTATCGGTTCAAAGTCCAGAAACTTGTAAGAGACAAACATGAATCCATTCTACAATGAGGGCAAGAATGGAACTAGAAGGCAACCACTAGATCATGCAACAAAAATAAGCAAACACAAAAGCGACATGATTATTGTCATTATTTTTCAGGTTAAAATTAATATTTTCGTAGAAAAATAAGTTAAAATTAATTTCTAAAATCATTATTTTTTGATAATATTTTTTTATTAATTGTGTATCAAACATTGAAATTATAGTTTCTCATTTTAACATTCATGAGAAATTAAAAAATTTCGTCTACCAGTGTGTAACTTGAGAGAGAAAAAAAACAGATGATGTAATGTGATAGGAAGAGAAATAAAGAAAAAAAAAGAATTATTGATATAATATTTGAATTTTTTTATTGTTTAAATATAAATACTCCTTTCAAATTAAACTAGTATAGCTAAGTTATTTGAAAACGGTTAATGATTTTTAAAAGAAAATAAAAAATTGAGCAGGCTTATTTTTGTTTAAATGTGATTAATAAAATATAAAAAATAGGTAGTACTCTACGGTATTAAATAATTTGTGATAATTATAGTAAAATTTTTTATCAATTTTATAATGTTATCTACTTATAATTTATCGTATATAATAAATTTGTCAACTTTTATAATAATTACATTAAAAATTATCTTAATAGTATTTTATGATTAAATAATGATGTAAAATCATTTTACACTTAAACATAATTATTAGACTCGTAAAATTAATGTTAATATTTGAGTTCGGAGAGAGAAATTCTTAATTTTTCATTCACTTGTATTTATTTTATAAAATTTAATTGTTATCAACATTTTTTCATTGAAATTTATTCAATTAAAGTTTTTTTTTATCTTTTGTTTCTTCTAGAGGTCATCCGAATAAGATCCTTATGAACTTATTTCAAATAAGTTTTATAAGATTCAAATCCAAAATCACTAATTAAATTGAAACAATCCCACATTAATTCATTAATGCATTTGGTAGTTCAATTTTTTACTTTTTAAACACCCTTAATTTAAGAAAGATTCTAAAATATAAAAATTATGAATATCATTTAAATAAAAGTGTATTTAATAATTATAATAAAGCTTAAATATATTTTTTCAAATTTTTATCATTAAATTAAAATGTGATTATTTTAGATTTTTTAGTCTCGTAATTCTAGTCCTTAATCTGTAATCATTGTAGTCTCCAATAAGAACTACAAGTAGATTAACTAATCCTTCTAAAATTTTAATATGCTATTGTTTATTTAGTATGTTAATTCTATTAGTTAATCTATTTAAGTGACAAACAAAGTTGAACATACTAAATTTATTAAAAGAATTAACATACTAGATGACTTGTTAAAATTTCTAAAGAACTGAAATGAAACAAAAACGTTTGAAAGGACTAATTCTGAATTTTATATACTTTAGGGATAGAAAAAGCATACTTTATCCTATTTAAAATTCAAGTTGAGTGATTTATTTTTTTTAAAATAAAATAAAAGAGAGTAAGCGGCAGAGAACAAAAGAGACAGATAAAACAATATGTATGCGACAAACTTAACATGGTTTTTCCCACAAGAAAAGTAATGATAGGATCATACGATAATGCCAATAATCAATCCAAATTTCAATGTCTACGTTGGCATTGGAGCATTTGTATTATTGTAAAGGTGTATTGAGTTTGACACTTCAAACTCCTTATTGTAGTTTTTTTCATGATAAAAAAAATTATGCTAATATTTTAAGGAATATAATTCAATTAATTAAACAATTTATATTAGTTATTCTTAATTCACTAATATCGAGTTAAATTTTTATGAATTTAAAAAAGGACACCAATATAATCTATATCAATTATTATACAATTAAATAACTTTATATCACATCATAATTTAATTAATCTAATCGTTGAATTATAATATATTAATATACATTATCTTGATTATTTATCTCAATTTTGATGAAAATTAAACATCAATAATAAGATTATCAAATGATTTATTTTAGCATAGTTTGAAAAAAAAATATTAAATTAATTTTGATTTATATAAAACACGTATTAAACGATTTACCATTAAAATAAAAATTGATAAATATGATTTACATGAAAGTATCATTATTCGATGTAATAGTAAGTCCTAAAATAAAATTATTCAATTAAAAATTATTAAATAATATAATGATAAGTTATGTTACATTAGTTTCATTTGATTTCCCATAAAAAAATTAAAATATATTTTAGTTTTTTTAATGTTTTTTTATTATATTCAATTTAGTATTTTATGTTTTAAAAAGTTAAATTTAATTTTTTTTATATATTTAAAGTGAGTTAAAATAGTCATCCTATCAATTTAAATTTAATGTCATTAATATTTTTAACATAATAACGACTACAAACTGTAACAAAAAACAATACTTCATTTTTCTAAAGATTTTTTTTAATGCTTTTTGTCCTCTGAAAGTTCAAATTAAGGGGCATGTGTTTTTTTAGTTCCCAAAATAAAATCTTGCAATTTTTAATCTTTCAATTTCAAAAAATCTCGTGTCATGTTGTCATCAAATTGCCTTTGCTAGCCCTTTGCTTCCTCGAATTTCATTTGCAGACGTAACAAAGAAAGAGAGGTATAATCAAATGTAAATTTTTATTAGAATCAATAATCACCAAATGTCAATTTAAGAGGTCTCACATTTTAATCACATATCTTCTTATAGTGATATTATATTTTATAGCATTCCAATTAATTACTTATTTTAAAAAAAGGTACATTTTAATCCAATTTAGAGGTTAAAACACATTAAAAAGATCATAAAAAAAAATCAAACAAATTAAATAAGAAAACACAAACAATAAAAAAAAATATTTTAACCCATTTCTCTTCTCTTTTATTTTACATCCTTTACAATTTTACCTATAATCCAAACCAGGTGATAGTGAGGGTCAACAGAGGAGGAACAATCTCTATAAATAGTAGTAAATACCCATCCAACCTCAGATTTAACTCTCAACTTGTTTCGTTCCGTGTGAATTTGTGCAAACACAATAAACAGATGGATCAGTTCAAAGGACAGCCTCGCCTTCCGAAATTCGTCGTTCCGAAACGCTATGACATTAGGCTCAAGCCCGACCTCGTCGCGCACCGTTTTGCAGGTTCCGTCGCCGTCAACCTCGACATCGTCGCCGCCACCTCTTTCATCGTTCTCAATGCCGCCGAACTCGACGTTAGCAACGACGCCGTTTCATTCACCAACCAAGATTCCTCCAAGGTACTCTCTACTGGTTGCTGATATTTCTCTAGTAGAACATTCGAGATTCATAACTATGAAGTTCTCGCATCCTTATGTGTGGAGTGTTGTTGCTCATATAAGTATAACCAATTAATGGATGTCTATGGTATGCAGGTTATTAAACCTTCTCGAGTTGAGTTGTTTGAAAATGATGAGATTCTGGTTTTGGAGTTCCCAGAGGAATTACCTATTGGCTTCGGTGTCTTGTCCATTCGCTTTGAAGGAATCTTGAATGATAGAATGAAAGGCTTCTACCGAAGGTGACTCTTGTTTTGTTTTTCTTTGCTTCATATTACATGCTAAATAGTTTACCTTAATTCTGCTTGAGGCTGCATTTTCATCACCGATTCTTTATTATTAATTTTCTTGCGGCTATAGATTTTATGTAAATTGTTCATTTCAAAACCCTACTGGTATCTAAATAACATAAGGCCGTGACTGGATAAACCCAAGATGCGTAAGTTGATTTTAACTTATTTGAGAAACTCAATTCATTTTACCTTCTTATTTTTTTCCCCTTTAAGTCCTTGTGGAGAAGTTTATCCAAACAAGACTATAATATAAGTTTTTTTTCCCCTTGCCTTGCTATTTTTTCTGAGGAAATAGATGGATGGCTAATTCCAGTTTTTTGTTTTAAAATTAATTTATATGGCTATTTTTTATGTGCAGTACCTATGAGCACAATGGTGAGAAGAAGACTATGGCAGTTACACAGTTTGAACCAGCTGATGCCAGGCGATGCTTTCCTTGTTGGGATGAACCTGCTTGCAAGGTTTACTTGTCTCCCTCTCTTCCCTTCTAAATGAACCTTTTGTAAGCATTAGCAAAGCTAGAATATTATTGTTACAATGACGCAAGCTTAATACTTCCAATAATAAGCTTCTTTTGGGTTCATGGCTTGGGTGCTAAGGCCTATGAGGGTGAGACAGATCTGAATGGATTTTGAGGTTGGGCCCACTTTTCTCATGAGGTTGATCTTGCAGGCTACTTTCAAGATCACATTGGATGTGCCTTCAGAGCTCGTTGCTCTTTCCAACATGCCAATTGTTGAAGAAATAACAGACGGAGATCTGAAAACAGTCTCGTATCAAGAATCACCAATTATGTCTACATATTTGGTTGCGGTTGTTGTTGGTTTATTTGATTATGTGGAAGATCATACCTCAGATGGTAAAAGCATGTTTGCTCTGTACATTTTAGGCATTGGTTGTTTGTTAGTACCAACCTTCTTGTTTTTCTTAATTGAATTTAACATCTCTACAGGGGTCAAAGTCCGGGTGTATTGTCAAGTTGGTAAGGCAAACCAGGGGAAATTTGCACTTGATGTAGCTGTGAAAACTTTGGAACTATACAAGGGGTAAGTATGTAACTATATACAATATTGTGCTTCTTAGGCAGGAAATTTATCAGATATAATCCATGATCTCATTTCTTTTCAATTCGATTTATCCATCTCATGGCTGCAAACCATTAGAAATATTCATTATATGGGGCTAATAATTTATTAAATATATGTTAACTTCAAGTTAGTCTATTTGCTTGACTATATGTATAGATATTCTGCATTGTTGATCATTTATTCATCATTTAACTATGATAATGTAACAGTTACTTTGCCACTCCCTACTCGCTGCCAAAATTGGATATGATTGCAATCCCTGATTTCGCTGCTGGAGCCATGGAGAACTATGGTTTAGTTACATATCGGGAGACTGCTTTGCTATATGATGACCAGCATTCTGCTGCTGCAAATAAACAGAGGGTACTCTGCTTATCCATAAAGTTGATTTGGTATCAGCTACTTGAGTTTCCATTCTAAATTTTAAGAACTAATAATTTTGTTACTAACTGAAGGACAAAATATATTTCTTTGGTTACTGTTTAGGTTGCAACTGTAGTAGCTCATGAACTAGCACACCAGTGGTTTGGCAACCTTGTTACAATGGAGTGGTGGACACATTTGTGGCTGAATGAGGGGTTTGCAACATGGGTAAGTTGTGTAGCTCATACACCCTCAAATTGATGCCATTGCCTATGAAGCACCGACACCGGACACGACACGGACACGTGGGCACCTGTAATATCCAAAATATAGAATGTAGTACGGGTATCGTGTCGGTGTCGGACACTCACACGGACGCGTGTCAGACACCGGACACGGCAAGGGGCTGGGGTGTCCGTGCTTCATAGGCCATTGCAGAGATGTTGGTTGGTTTTGTTGCTTTTACTTTAACTTTTTTAAATTTAACCTAGTTTATGTTTTTCTTCCTCTTCTCTTCTTTTGGCATGGTCAGGTGAGCTATTTAGCCACTGATAGCTGTTTTCCTGAGTGGAAAATATGGTCTCAATTTCTTCATGAATCTACTGAGGGTCTTAAGCTGGATGGACTTGCGGAGTCCCACCCAATTGAGGTATTGTTTAATCTACGTTTTTCATGTGTTTAGTTTGTCTCAGATAATGGATTTGGCTAATTTTATCTGATTTGGGGATTTTATGCTAATTAATTATATGTAATTCAAATCTATAAATTATTTGTTATATAATATCAATTTGTATATATATTTGTTTTTTAATTAAAGTATATATATAAATTGTACATTTATTTTTTCTTTGGTTAAAATGTTCATAGGCTCTCTTATTCGTTTAAAGTGTATTTTAAAGTTTTAATCTATGTAAATTATATTTACAGGTAGAGATCAATCATGCTTGTGAGATTGATGAAATATTTGATGCAATAAGTTATAGAAAAGGTGCATCTGTAATTAGGATGCTGCAAAGCTATCTTGGTGCCGAATGCTTTCAGGTTAGTACTTGGCCATGGCCCCTTTCTGGTTCCATAATAAACTATATTTTCATTGCCAAATTTGAAGGGATGAAATAGTTAAAGGTATTTATATTGAGTTCAATGAGTTACAGCAATATGTACTTAATAGTATATGAATGCTTTTAAGAAGTGTGTATTAAATTACATATAAAATATGGCTGAGTTGTATATCATGCTATTTGTGATCAAATTATACATTGCTTTTTCATGCAACCAGAGGTCGCTGGCTTCATATATAAAAAGACATGCTTGCTCAAATGCTAAGACTGAGGATCTATGGGCTGCACTTGAGGAAGGATCTGGTGAACCTGTGAACAAGTTAATGACCTCATGGACAAAGCAGAAGGGATATCCTGTTGTATCTGTTAAAATCAATGATCAGAAATTGGAATTTAATCAGGTTCCATTGCATCTGACTTTTCATTTGATTTTTGTATGATTATGTTCAGAGACAAAATCCATCACATCTCGAGTGTAAGCTTTGTATGTTTATTGACAGTCGCAATTCTTGTCAAGTGGTGCTCAAGGAGAAGGCCATTGGATTGTTCCAATAACATTATGCTTTGGCTCTTATGATGTCCACAAGAGTTTCCTCTTGCAATCAAAATCTGAAACACATGATGTCAAAGATTTCCTTGGTTCCACACACAAAGGTTTAAATTGTTGGATTAAACTTAATGTGGATCAGGCTGGTTTCTACAGGGTGAAGTATGATGAGCTGCTTGCTGCTAGACTTAGATATGCAGTAGAGAAACAACTCTTATCTGCATCAGACCGATTTGGTAAATTGGATAATCTCTTGAAAATTCATTTCCAATGGTAGAAAAGGAAAATACTAATAACTTGCAACTTATTTACATTGACAGGCATTTTGGATGATTCATTTGCACTTTGTATGGCTTGCCAGGAATCATTGACCTCCTTGATTAACTTGATGGGATCTTACAGGGAGGAAGTTGATTATACCGTGTTGTCTAACCTGATAACTGTAATGTTATTTTTCAAATCTTGTTCATTCATTACTTGGGTTATATATGTTGGACATAATTCCAATTCTTTTGTTTGGCAGATAAGTCTTAAAGTTCAACGTATTGCAGCTGATGCAGTACCAGACTTACTAGAATATTTCAAGCAGTTCTTTATTAACCTTTTTCAGTACTCTGCTGAGTAAGTTGTTGAATGCACAATCCTGGGAAGATTGTGTTTCTGTTAATAAAATTTTGTAGAAACTACTGACATTTCTATTGCTTTGCATAATGATTGGAAAGGTATATGCTAGGAGTCATGTTTGTCTGTTGTAATGTATCTGATAGTAGGACTGGGGATAAAGATATTGGAAAATCTGGATTTTGGATAGCCTAAAAAAGATGCCTACTATGCTCTTTTTATAGTGGTCTTTTTAACATCTTGGGTTCTACTTCTTACCCCATATTGGCATTGCCTTGCAGGAGGCTTGGTTGGGAGCCTAAACCAGGAGAGAGTCATGTAGATGCAATGTTGAGAGGAGAAATTTTGACTGCCCTTGCTATGTTTGGTCACGATTTAACACTGGATGAAGCAAGCAAGCGTTTTCAGGCATTCTTAGAAAACAGAAATACACCACTTCTTCCACCTGATATAAGAAAGGTTGGGTGCAGCGTCATTTTAATGCATGAAATCTCCCTATAGATTCTTCTGTTGATTATTATTGTGAAATGTTGGCAGGCGGCATATGTAGCTGTAATGCAACGGGCAAGCAAATCTAACAGATCGGGTTATGAATCCCTTTTGAAAGTATATAAGGAAGCTGACCTAAGTCAGGAGAAAACACGTATTCTGGGTAATGAAATGTCTTGTATGAGAGCATATCATACTTTTTTCTGGGTCTGTATACTAATATTTTCTATGATTGTAGGCTCTCTGGCATCTTCACGTGATCCAGATCTAATTCTTGAAGCTCTAAACTTCATGTTGTCATCTGAGGTAACCTTTCTTCAGATATTTTATAAGTCAGAATGCACATACATACATTATTAGCATATTATTTTTTTATTTATGCATAATGGATATTCATATGTTGTTAACTTGCTATATATTGTTAAGGTTCGTAGTCAGGATGCTGTTTTTGGACTTGCTGTTACCCGGGAAGGACGAGATGTAGCTTGGGCATGGCTTAAGGTATAAACAACCCAGAACCAGTAGTGAGTAGTCATATATGAAGTGTGGAACACATTAAATTGAAATTAAGTTTTGTGCCAGCCTCAGTTTTTATTTTATTTTAGTTCAGTTTCCATCAAGGCTTTGCAGATTGATCAATGTTGAGACTGTGTAAAGATTCATCAGAAAAAGTTTCATTTTTTATATTTGGAGAACACTTGGCCGTTGTCTGATTTAGGAATTGGCCTTCTTTGCAAACATTGTTTGTCAATTGTGATGTCTCGTTAATCCATTTACATGCTAGTATGCTACTGCTTTATCTCTTTAAGCCTGGAGAGTGCATGCTAAAATTCACCTTGTGCTTTTTCCCCATTCTATAGCGATTTCTTAGCACACTGCTTTATCTCTTTATGAGGCCTTCATTTTGAAGAAAAAACTGATTGTGATCATGAGTTCATGACACACATCTTCTCACCGTTCTCTAATGTTATACAGGAAAATTGGGAACACCTCATAAAAACATATGGTTCAGGATTTTTGATAACTCGGTTTGTCGGTGCAGTTGTCTCACCGGTTTGTCTCATGCCCCTCTACATGCTTTGTCCCATTGGTTTTCTTAGCACACTCTAATTTTCCTCTCTGTAATGTTCAACTGTAATTCTTAATTTTTCTTTGTTGGTGCAGTTTGCTTCCTTTGAGAAGGCCAAGGAGGTAGAGGAATTCTTTGCTACCCACGCTATGCCATCCATTGCTAGAACGTTAAGGCAGAGCCTTGAGCGGGTCAAAATCAATGCAAATTGGGTTCAGAGTGTTCAGAACGAAAATAGGCTTGGTGATGCTATGAAGGAATTGGCATACAGAGTTTACTAGGCTCTTGTCTAGAGCGCTTTTCCATAAATAAAAAAAAGAAGTGTGGTGGTAATTTCAACTTTCTTCTGTCTGTCAATGTTACCGTCTTTTGCTAAGCATGGACCTTGCGAGTTGCCTGACATGGGAATAATGTGTGTGCCCTTTTTAAATCTGCAGTCGTGCGATTTTGGTTTGAGATGACAAAAATACCCTCACTCTTGGATATTTGCGGACAAAATTTCGTAACGGATAGAAGATAAATACTTAAATGAGTGTTCATGGATGATGAAGACAAATATTAGAGTACTTGTTTCGTACATATTCATTATAATAAAATTACATAAATGTCTTTGTTTAACTAAGGACTTGTGAGATTTAAGTATGTATCTTATTAACTTTGGTTTACACTTATGAAATTGAATTATTTAGTTTTGTGGTCCATAATCTTATTTGACTCAAGATTATATTTAGTAAATGATACATATTATTTTAAAATAAAAAAAAGTAGGAACTAAAAATACCCTTCCGTTATCCGTCAGTACTTCCTAGTTAATGTATATATTCCATTCATTCCTTTTTAATTGTTGAATTTTTGGGAGATTTTTAAAGTTATAAAAATATATATAACTTTTTAAAAATTATAATGAATATTCAAAATTTTAAAATATATTATTATACTAGTAGTTGTATATAATTTAACACATTTTTAATATATTAGTAGTATATAGTATGTGTATTATATATAGTTATAGTTATTATAATATTTAATATTATATTACATATATGAAAAGAGAACTTGTTTTATATTGTGGGTTTATAATTCACGTTTTCTCTTAGGATAAGAAACATGCTAATGCTAATATCATAGGATAAAAACAATTAATATTTATCATGTTCTATTTATCTTAACCATCAATTGGACCCATAAAGATTTATAGGATTAAAATTACCGTTTGAAAATGTTGAAGAATAAAAAATATTTTACCCAAAACTCAACCATTAAAAGTTAAAACAGACTTTTATAGTAGGGCAAATGTTAACAAGTATGGTACTCGTGAAGTTAAAGTAAAAAACGTTTAACACTGGTGTTGCTTTCGATCCCACTCAATGATACTTTTAGGTTTCTTTTTCTTTTTCTGTTTTTAAGTTCAATTATTTTGGTTAGGTTTAATTACTCATTTAGTCTTTATAGTTTCTACCTTTTAGTCCCTATAGTTTGAAAGTGTTCTTTTTAATTCCTATAATTTTTATTTTAATTCTCTTTTAGTCCGTATAATTTAAAAGTGATATTTTTAGTCTTTATAGCTTGTATTTTAATTATCATTTAGTCCATATAGTTTGAAATTGATTTTTTTAGTTCTTATATTTTTTATTTTAATTATGTTTTAGTCCTTGACACAAAAAAATATATAAAAATAATTAGCTACAAATTAAATATAAATTATCAAATATTTTTTATTACAAATTATTTTGTTAGAAATTAGTTATAAATTAATTGTTAATATTTTTGTAGTTAATTATAATATTACTCATATTTTAATGGTAAGGACTAAAAGAGAATTAAAATATAAAGTATATGATTAAAAATATCACTTTTAAACTATAAAGACTACAAGAAAATTAAAATATAAATTATAAGGATTAAAAAGATCACTTTTACACTACAAGGATTAAAAGAGAATTAAAATATGAACTATAAGAACTAAAAAAACTACTTTTAAACTATAAGATCTAAAATATATAAATTATGAAACTATAAGAACCAAATAAGTAATTAAACCTTTTGATAAAAAAAGAACAACTAACCATCTAGGATTCAAACCTCAAATCCCCCACATACATAATTTACCAACGATTCTACCAACAAGCCATTTCAATTTCATGTTCCATTAAAACAATTATGTATATTATTATACACTTAATTGCAATTTAAATACTTTTTAAATCTATTTTCCCACTTAAACTCTCTGATACATTATTATATAAATATTACAATTAAAATATAATTATAAATTATTTGGTAATTTTTTAAAATCTTTAGAAATTTCTAGTATAATAATTTTTAATCAACTTAATGAATTTTCAAAATTTTAAAATATTTTTTAATATATATGTTGTTTATATTTGATTTATATTATTAAAATAAATTATTACAATTGGCTAAATCTCTAATTAAAATGTATTTGAGGATATTACTTGTTATTCTTATCATTCTTATTCCTATGCATATGAACATCGTGTATGAGTTGTTGTAAATGTCTTAGTAGTAGAATTTGATTTCTCCCTTTGAATAAAAAAATGCAAATGCATAAGACCTCATGAAAGTTTCTTAATCTTTATCGTGTGAGTTAAAACGATCGCGTGTAAGTATAATGTGTTGCCCTCACTAACCAATCTTATGGATAACAACAACAACAATGAGTTTATAGGTGACCCAAGCCAAACATACTAAATACCCAACCCAAAATTGTTACATAACAATTATGTAAATGGATCAATGTTTTGAGACTTAGCTAAGATTCATTGGAAAAACTTTCATTTTTGTTATATTCGGAGAATACCTGGTTGTAGAGTCTGATTTAAGAATTGGCCTTTTTTGCTAACAATACTTGTCAATTGTCATGTATCTCGTTAATTCATTTTCATGCCACAGCTTTATTTCTATAACACTTGAGAGAGCATGCTAAATTTACCTGGTGCTTTTTCGTTGTCTATAGCAATGCCATTTTTAGTCCATTGATGCATCAACTATTGTATGAGGCCTTGATTTTTAAGAAAAAACTCTTGTAGAAATCACGAGTTCATGACACACACATACACTTTTCTTTTAAACCTTTTTACCATTTTATTATCATCTTCTCACCGTTCTCTAATGATATACAGGAAAACTGGGAACACCTCAAAAAAACATATGGTTCAGGACTTATGATAACTTGGTTTGTCAGTGCAGTTGTCTCGCCGGTTTGTCTCATGCCCCTCGACATGCTTTGTCCCATTTTGTCTCTGTAATGTTCAATTATAACTCTTCACTGTTTTTTTTGTTGTTGGTGCAGTTTGCTTCGTTTGAGAATGCCAAGGAGGTAGAGGAATTCTTTGCTACCCACGCTATGCCCTGCATTGCTAGAACGTTAAGGCAGAGCCTTGAGCGGGTTAATATCAATGCAAACTGGGTTCAGAGTGTTCAAAATGAAAATGAGCTTGGTGATGCTGTGAAGGAATTGGCATACAGAAAATACTAGGCTATCGTCTATTACAAATAATATAAATATAGTAGTATTTTGCCCTCATAATATAACGATTTTATAGTTATTATATGTGATTCTTAATTGTTTAATACAAATTTTGTCCTTTTTGTGCAGAATGTAACATGTGTTTGGATGGAGAATTTAAAAATTTCTAGAAAATTTAAATACACATCATTTTGATTGACTTAATTTAAATTCCTTTCATTTTATAAATATTTTGTTTGGATGAGGCAATTCAATTTCTTGTATTTTAATTTCTTTGTTTGGACAAAATAATTCAATTTTAATGAAATTTAAATTTTTATTTTTAAATATTTATTTAAAAATTAAAATTTTAATATTGAATGAAAATAAACATGAGTCATTTTTTAAATAGTTAAATATTTAAAATAAATTTAATGTTATATAATATATAATAATAATTTTTTTAATATTTAATAATTAAATAATCAAAATAATTTTAATGTTAAACAATTTTGAATCTTACACAATATTTTTGTAGTAACACACAAAAAAACTTGGACTAAACAAAAGTGTAAAATTAAAAGATGAATGATATGTAATTCTTTATTCCTATTAAAAAAAATTAATTACCTAGTCTCACAATAATTTTAAAAGACATATTAAAATTAAATAATTATGTAATTTAAGGATAATTATCTCATACAAAATTCAAATGATATTAATTTATCGTTTGTAAGGGATGAAAATACTTCAATCCATATCAAGACCTAAAATCATGTATCATCACTTATAATATTCAATAATTCACGAGTTATTTTGCAAATTAAAGGATCCAAAACAAACAACATAATCAAACAATTTTAGAATAATAAACTTTTTTTCTTGCTTTGTAAGAATGCAATTCCTCTCTTCCTTGCTCACAATAACCTGACATAGAAGAAGAAATTAAGATAATATAAGTCAAAGGAAAGACAAAGTGAAAATATCACTTCAACTAGACATACAAAAGACACAATTTTATAACTAAGTTGAAATTGAAAATGTAAACAAAAGGTTACTCACAAAGATTCATTTAACAACATGTGTTAAAACATAATTTGTATTTTCGTAAATTGGGAGGACTTTCACAATAGCCAACTTTTTTTTATCATCAGCCATTTAATAGTTTTAACCCATTGTTGTCTATTAAGATTTGGTATCAAAGCAGCTTCACGTAATCCTTCTTGAATATCTTCATCATTAACTTTACCATTCATTTTTTCTACCATTCGGTTAAAAGAGGTTAAAAAAGTTGGTCATTTTATCCAAATTTTTCTCTCATCTTTTCTCTTGTGAGGATGTGTGTCCGAAAAAGTTGAACCTTATCTTTTTTTTAGCAGATTTATGCGACTGGAAAAAAGAAAAAGTCAAATTCAATCTACTTTGAATAACAAATAGTAACATATTAAAGAATACTTATAGTGTAATATTCATTCCAAGCATTTTCATTCTCAATTATGATCATGTGTCAGTCAATACACGTTTCATCTCCAACTTCCATGTAAAATAACTTCTTATTTCCTGATTATTAAACTTATCTTTTTGCCCGTAAATTTTTCATTAGATGACTCCATTGAAGTTAATGCCACTTATTTAACCCCTGCACATAACAAATATTAGATACAACCTTCAAATATCTTATTTTTTATGTTTTAAAATTTAACCTATGTATATAAGGTGTAAGTATAACTTTGCCGATAACATAAACTCAAAATAAAAACTTTAATATATCAAGAATATAATATAATAAAAGAATTATTAGAAACTCAAAATAAAAATTATTCATTTATTAAAAACTTAAAATTATTAGAAATTAAAAATAAGAAGAATTTTGATTTCTCAAGTATTTTAATTACATTCACACATCAATGTCAGCATGACATGATTGAGGGGATTACTCGGATTACTCTCAGCTACGTTATTTTCTAATCAAATATTGTGGTATTATTTTAATTTTTTAGGCTAACAATATGAAAAATGGTTACACTTACTTCATCTTTGTCACTAACAAATATCTTAGTACCAGAATCAATAGATGTCCATATTCTCTTGGCAGGAGAAGTGCCTTGGATCCTGCACCACATCACAAGATAAATTAAAGGATTGTCCTAACGAGCGTTGCATAATTAAAAAAAATATTTATAGTAAAAATCATAAGAGCGTAAAAAAACATCATGAAGAGTATAATTTACACATCCCTATTTATCATTTGCCTAAATTAAAATGTGTGATGACTCATCATGAGATTCCAATAGTACAGTAGTAGTGGTTCAATTATTGACCTAATAAAAGTACAGTCTACTTGATAGCCTTCCAACATCAAGCTCCCAAGTCCTTGCATCCCCCACCCAACCATCACCTTTTTTGGTGGGATAGCCATACTGACCCCAAATAGGGTGAGGAAGCAACTGAACTATCTCTTGTGCTTGAGGATTACTATAAGGATCACAAGTGCTCACTGGTTGCTCCAAGTGTTGAGCATTCCCAGGAGCACAGTAATAGTGATATGCTGAGTAGGGGAAATTGGCTGTGCCATTTCTGAAGATTTTTTTGTTGTCTGGAGTGATATGAAATGTTGGACAGTTAGCCAAGCCTTTGGGGCTGCACCAAGCTGGGTTTTCAGGGTTTATGATCATCTCACTATATCTAGCGACATCAGTCAGTACATCTCCATCACAAGGAGTACCATTGTTCTTCCAACAGCTTCCAATGTCTAAAGGGTAGAATTGGCTCTTGCCACCTCCCCCCTTCTTGATGTCCAAGCTCAACTTTTTGAAATTTGGTGATTCTGGAAGCTGAATCAATGAATCATGAATCACCCCAAATGGTTTATTATGGCAAATCAAACTAGTGCACTGAAGGAAATTAAGCCATATGTATGTGTGGCTCACTAATTTAACTATTAATTAAACAGAAATGGAAGTTTTGGACTTGGACTCAGTTTTTAGCATTCCCCTTGTGTCATAATGGTAACCTCCAGAGAATCCTTTGGTTGCATCAGCTCTAAGGTACAACATCAACCAAGGGTACTTCTTTGAAGTCCTTAATTTGTGTTTGAACATCCAACTCCCAACATTAACTTTCTTCTCCCAAACTACCTCATAGTAAGACACACCATCCTGTTCACCTCCACAACCAGAATCCAAATCATAAGTACCACTGAACCCCCCTTGCATTGAGCCATCTTTGAGCTGTGTCCATTGATGACACACGATGGGTTGGTTCATGCACCCTTGTCCAAAACAAGGAAACCTTCCCGGGCTAAAAGGGGGTACCTTTTTCCCGTCCTGAGGACATAACCCAGACCTGGTGTCATAGTTTCCATTTTTCAGCATTACCATCCAAAACAGCCAAGGCCTTGGGGTGTCTGCAACTTCACATAGAGAACCCAAATACAATTCCTTTTCAATTGCATAAAGGTCAGTGTTGTTGATATTTTCTGGATTTATACCAGGAAATGAGTCCCCCACCCCAAGTCTGTTATCAGCTTGTGTGACCTTGTGAGTCAGAGAACCTGGTCATCACAACAACTCTCAACAAAAAAAAAACACAATGCCAATTTTTAAAAAAAAACTAAAATTTGTAGGAAATTATAGAATATGGAGTGGACATAACATATATAATGTTTTTTTATCACCAAATGAGAGTTTGTTAGTTATTATTAGAAACGTCAATTGAATGGATTCAAACCCGTGACCTCTCCTCCCTCCCTTCAACCACTAGACCAACCTTATATCTATGTAACATATAATATGTAACCTGACATTGAGGACTAAATATGAGATAAACTGGACTAATATAAAAATTTAGAGGACTATATATGTTTTTGTGTCAAGTGGTTTTTGGCTTACCTGAAAGATCAAAACAATCAGCAGCTCTTAGACTACCCATGTGAGGAGCTTCTTGACCAACTTCATTGCAGAAGTTCCAAGCTTCAAAGGCCACCCTTAAACCATCTCTTTGCATTCCTGGGTCCCCTACAGCTGAGGCATGACTTTGTTGCTCTGCGGACACAAGAGAGGCACTGAACACAAGAAGCACATTCAACAACAACACAAACAATGTTGTCTTCTCCATTGCCATTCCTGGGGAGGTTCAGACTTCAGAGGCAGAGGAACATGGTAGAGGGTCTAATCTAATGCTAGGAGCACTTTCCCCTTCTGGTTTCAGGTGGTGCTTTCTTCCCTTTAAAGTGCCACTGCCCTTTACCAAATTTATTGTATTTTGTTTTGTTAGTACTCAATGAATAGGTAACTTCACACTCATTAATGAGAAAGTTATAACTGCAGATGAAGGAAGCTACGGTGAAGTCCAACTAACATGGCACACTGGTGATGCATCATTTGTTACCTACTGATATGCTTATATCATAATAAACGGTTTTGATGTTTTATTGGAAACCTGTTGGATGGATTTGGAATGTGTAGATTGAAAATTGCAATTTAGTCCTTATGTGGCTGCTGGTACTCCTTTACAGAATTACAACCAAGATTATGGTAAAATGCACCGTAATCAATTTTACTTCTGCTGTTTCTTAACTTAATATTCATTTTGGCAACTTTTGTCTCTTCTAATTCGACAGTCACACCAGTTATCAAAATTGGAGTGAAGAATCTCTGTTTCTGTTTACGTCAATTAGCCAGTTTTTGTTGTATCTAGAGCAACCTTTCAATCAAAGAAGGTGCCAAAATCATTTGATTGCCATGATAAAATATTAGTGTTAACCAACATTCTTTTTTTTTTATTTGAACAAATGTTAACCAACATTCTTAGGAAGAATGAACCATGAAGCTAGAAAAAAGAGTATAAAATGTACGTGTACAGTACACACGGCCTTGCTCGATGAACCAATGTCCAAACCGCAAGCTCAGTATATAATTTACTTAGAAGTTCAGGTCCCTAACAATTCAACAAAAGCAATTAAAAATTAAAAATCGTTTAAACTTGGTTTATTAAAAACCAAGACTAAGAATAAGAAAGGGATGGAATATTTAGAAAGACCTTAATATCAATGAAATTAGAGTTTAGGCACCTGAACTTCTCATGGCGAAAAGGCTATTTAAGTAATTGGCTTTATTGTTTTCATTTATAGCCCTGTCTCTGAGTTTTGGCATCTATAAGTCACTTTCAGATCCTTATTTGAGAAGATGGAATAATGATAATGTGTACAAAAAAACTTGGTCTGCTGAGATGCGTACTATGTCATGCTTACGTAGAAAAATGAGCTGCAATCACTTTTTAAATGCGTGTTTGGATACCACAGAGAAACGACTCTAGCAGCAAAAATCACAGTGAATAATTGAAAAACTGTAGGCATGCCCCATAGGATATTGTGGAGCAACAAGCAGCAGGCTTGATGAAAGAGGCAGAGCGGTTCCTAATCTTAAGCAATATCGATCGCCTGTGGAAAGAACATCTGCAGGCACTAAAATTTGTTCAGCAAGCCGTGGGGTTACGGGGATATGCGCAGCGGGATCCTCTTATTGAGTATAAGCTTGAAGGCTATAACCTTTTCTTGGATATGATGGCACAAATAAGAAGAAATGTCATGTATTCTGTGTATCAGGTTTGCTCTTAATGTAGATTTTTAGGCTACTAGGCTTTCACCTTATCAGTTATTATAATTATAACTGCGTAACCCTTTCTTTCGGACTTTTGGCAGTTTGAACCTGTCCTGGTAGAGCAAGATCAGGACAAAACAGAGAATCGGAAATCAGGAAAACGTAATGCACGCACTCAGGTTAATCCAAACCCTGATCCAGTTGGCACTGTCGAGCCTTCAACGTCAAGTACTACTTCCTAATATAGCACTCAAGACTAATATGTATCTGGAGTTCCAACATATTGAACGAGAAGTAGAAAGCTTCAGTTGATCCTCCATGTTTGTAGCAATTTATTATAGAGATTGCATATGATCAAATGTTGTAAATATTTACAAATGTATTACAAGCTGTAAAAAGCTTCTGTTAATCCTCCATGCATGTCGCAATTTATGGTAAAATAGAAATTATGATGCTCAAACGAGTTTTTTTCTCCCACAAATACATGCGCGCGCACCCATTAAGTTGATCCTCCATGTTTGTAGCATCTTATTTGTAGAGATTGTCAAATGGTCAAAAGTTGTCACCTGAATATCAAATGATTAGCCAAATTCCAATTCGGCTAACTTTCAACACGATTCTAAAATAATCAAAAGAAAACATCAAAAGCGGAAATCTGCCAATCTGACTATGGATCCTCAAACTACTCCAGAGTGTTTGAATTTTGAAATAGGTGAAAACGATAAAATCAGGCTGCGATAGATATTCAATAGCCTTATTTTTTCAATTTTTAATTTATAGTTTACAATATCAATATAAATTATCAAAAACTGTTTAAACATCGAGCCAAAACGATATTCTGCTTTGCTAAATACTTAAACCAACTGAATATTTGATCACTATTTAAAATATCAATTCCCAGTTATCTTCCTATATCTCTATTCGGCAAAACATTCAAATTTAAAATTTGGGTTAACAAGTTGTACAAATTTACAAATGTATAACAAGCTAGAAAAGCTTAAAAAGCTTCAATTAATCCTTCATGCAAGTCGTAATTTATGGTAAAATAAAAATTATGATGCTCAAACGAAAAAAATTTACAAATAGATTTTTAACCCCTCTCCCAAGGGAAAAAAAGAACTGCACCTTAGAATGCAAGGTCAATAATTTTATAAACAAGAAATATTGATTAAATTACATTTGATAGCATTTTTTTGTCAGGGTCCTGAAAGTTACTTTGCGCATCAAATATTCTTGCTGAATTTTGCCCTTCAGGTGAAAGTTCAAATCTATCGCCTTGAATAACTTGCTGAATAATTTTATTTATGGTGCTTCCTTTAACCTGAATTCATTGAAACATAATGAACAACTCGATAAACCAAGATCCAAAAAGACATATTATAAAAATTTAGGGATGTAAAATTAGTAAGCATAAAGTAGCCGTTCCAAACAATGCAAAGAGTTCTCTTAACAATAATGGCGTTAATTTTTTTTTATAAGTATGATTGTATTACAGCAAGGAATCTGTAAAAAACAAAAAAAGAGTAACAAAGGGGTTTTATTGTAATATTGAAATTTTGAAGAAAAATCCATGGTCATTCGTCGAGAGAGGCACTTGTAGTTTCCCCAAAAAACTCATATCGTGAAAAAATAGCATGTTTATATTAACCTGTCTTGAAGAAATAATACTTTCTAACTGTTTTAGAATTTCTTAAAAAAAACTGTTTTAGAACTTTTAAATAATATTTGATCTAAAAATAGCAGAACCAGACATGATATTAGATCTAGTGTGATGCCAGGACCTGACCTTAATTCCGATAGCAATGGCCGTTTTTAATTGCACAAGTTCACCTAGTCTCAAAGAACCTTGTTTAGTATCTCTAACAAATACCAGGGGCACATTCCTTGATGAAGCCAAACTTAGGAGATGTTTCGTCAGCCAACGTGGGTTACAGTCAGAAGCTACAAGCACAGCCTGCATAACGTAAAACGTCAATAATGTCTTCTTTAGTCTTTACCTGCTTAACGTAAAACGTCAATAATGCCTTCTTTAGTCTTTACCCACACCTGACACCAGAAAGAGGCATATACTACTAATGCAACTTGATCATTTATTACTAAGAAAAACTAATCGAGTTTGAGCAATGTAAGAAAAAACAATAAGGAGGTTGCCACATACCTTGTAAGTTGTAAGATTCATATTCCCATACATATAAATTATATAGGAACAAAAAAAATCTTGGATTACTTTTTGAAAAAAAAGTAGAAATCCATTTTTTTGGAGTAAGAATACTATTCCAATTATAATAATAATAAAAAAAAACCTTAATAAATGAAAGAAAGAGACATCTTTTATCCAATATCGAAGGATTTGAACCAAGATTTCCAGGTGGATAGGATAGGGTATTCGTATATCTGACTCATGATTTAAATATATCAGTTTATCTTTGAAAAAGGGAAAAATGGAATGAATTGATCGCAAATTATTATAAGATTTTACGATTTCGAATTCCCTCAAGGAAGATATACAAAATTGTAGAGAAAATAGAATCTCCACGACGACAACAAAACCTTCTAATATTATTTGAGAATAAAAATGATTGTTATTGAATGATTTACTTAATAAGAAAAGGTGAAGGTACTAAATAAGTGATTAACAAAAGATTTACATATTCTACATTAGACAAACAGAGGAAATCAACCTGAAGCTTAACTGAAGATGCTGTATGGTTGCTTCTCAAAGAGATGAGTTCAGTAGAGCTTTCTAACTCCGTGCATGGTTTCATGCGCTCAAGGACACGAGTTACATCGTTGACCCCAATAGAAAATTGTTGCTGCAAGGAACCACACAAATGTTACACGATTGTGTATGCTTCTTGATAAATTTATCCAAAATGTTTTATAGTAGTTGCCTAAGCCACGTAGAAGTTTAACCTTTAACCATATCTTCTCTGGCAAGGAACTTCCATCCAAATGTCTAGCAGATTGGATCCCCCTGTTCAAAAGAATAAGCATTAGTAAGATCAGGTTGGAACTTGCACCATAAAATTGAAGGCAGTTGATTAGTAGTTCACTCTTTAAACTGTTAAAAATTCTCTCTGGCCACCACTTCAGCTTCAATAAGCAATGGCCTTGTGGATCAAATCATCAAATCACGTTGGAAGAATAATAAAAACAGGAAGCATGAAGCATCACATGTGAAAAACATGCACTGTACCTACGGATTGATTGGAGCAGATTGGTGAGACGTTCTCCTTCATAGCAACTGCAGATAGAAACTAAGACTAAATAATGATCATCATTATAGTATTAAAAAAGAAACAATAGCAATAATAACAGAACACTGAATAAAAGCCACAAACCATTAACAACTTAAAGGTAGAACCATATACAATAGGAAATCATTCACATATATACATACACAAAAAAAGTGGAGGGTGTGCATACTTATTTTCTAGAGAAGCAAGACTGGAATTTGAGTTGTTTCCATCATTCTTTGGAGTTTTGGCACTATTCCTACTCGGCATACTCTGCTTTCAATGTATTAAGTGACTACAACACAATTAACTAATTCAAAAAGCCTTTTCAATCAGTTCGAACAATTACGCACTGTATTTGATAAATTCGTAAAAAAAAAGGTTTACGTCATCGATAGAACAAAAAATTTCAATATCTCGGTAATATGTAGCTTGTATCGTAGAAAGTGATGAGTAAAAGAACATTGAACGTACCAGAGTCGAAGATTGGAGCTTGAATTGATGCTTCTAAGTTCTAATCGCACTTCAACGCTGAAATTTAGGAGTGACGAGAAATAGAGCCCTACTTTCTTTCTTGCCGCGTTTTATATAATAATTTGGGTTGTGATAGTTGGGCTTGGACTGGGGAACACAGATGGCCCACAACAAATGGAGGGTCTCTTCCTAACAAATTTACAAAAATACCCACAGTACAAAACTAATGAAATCAAACAACTAAATAAAAAATAAATCACAAATTAAAAAAAAAAATGAATACACACAGTGGTACAACGAGAGTGTGGATCGAAATCGCAAGGGAATGAAACTGTGGGTCGAGATCAGAGTTATCGGAACCTTCGAGAAAAGATCGAGAGAGAGGAGTGAGTACACGCAAAGGGATGAGTGAGCGTTGTTACTAGAGAGAGGAGTTCTCGGAATCTCTGAGGAAAGACCAAGAGAGAGGAGTGAGTGCTGGTATGGAGAGAGGGGTGAGTATCGGTAGAGAGACACGAGAGTGAGCGATGGATAAAGAGTGAGGAAATTGCAATTCTTTCTCTTTTTAAGAGAATTTTATATGATTTATTTTTTGTTAATTGAAATTTCTTGTTAAAATTTTAGATGTTTAATTTTTTTAAAATTATTATCCAAACTTAAATTTTAAAATAACATATATTCAATGTCTCATTGAATTATTTCGTTGAAGTATCCATCCAAACAAAGGATTGTGTAGTGGATATCTCCTTTTTGCTTAATAAAAAATATATTTCAAAATTTGAAAGCTTATCATTGCAAAATGTTTTTTGCTTTAAAAAAAAACACGCATTCACTTTTTTCTCTCCGAACAACTTTTTTTTATGCTTTTCAATCCCAATTACCCTTGGTTTCTGAGAATCATATTCGAAGGAGGACCGTGAATTTGAAAGCTTATTGCACTGAAATTTGAAAACTATTCGCGTAGTGTGCGTGTATTGTGGTTCGTCCGATATGCCATGTTTCTTTTCTCCTTGATTGTTATCCTTCTGAATATCATAAAAAATCAGATATAAATATTTGAATGATTGTTTAGTTACTTTGATAGAGTGAGAATTTTCTAATATTTAAAATGAGAAAATCATCAATTGTTTTTAGGATATAAAAATTCATATAGAACAATGAAGATGCATATAATTACGACTTTCTTCAGTCTTTCAATGATACTGTCTTTGCTGAACATGGATCTTGCGACTTACCTGACCTAGGAATAAAAATAGTCATAATATGCCATTTCTTCGGAGTTTAAATATATCATTTTTTTGTGTGTGTCCTTTTTAAACGTGGGTTTCGCTTGTGGTTTTGTTATTTTCAAGTGACCAATTTTGGCCCCTCTACCTCTAATTAACATAATAAATGCGACAAATATATTTGTTGCCATGTTTTTTTTTGTTAAGATGTTGCAAGTTTTTATACACCTCACATTGCATTAATCATTCACTGCCCCATCGTGTCTCGTGGGATAACAAGAAGAGGAAGGGCAGGAGCAGTGTTTAAATTTTTTTATCGAGGAGATGTGGCAAAATTTCGATGCCATGTGGCTTGTTTGTATCAGTTAACATATCTTAGTAAGTCGCCGATCCAAAAAAAAAAACATCTTAGTAAATTACCAGCCATGAAGTAATCTGTTTCACACTTAATCTTATATTTTAATTTATTTAAAACCTCTAAAAAGATCTAGAAGTTAACTGAATATCTTATTTATACACTGGAAAAAAATTATATGCGTTTGTTTGTGAAAGACTAGAAGAGTTGAAGACTAAAGTTGTTGCAACACAAGGATGAGTTCAATAACTATTTTATGTTTTTAAGGATGTAGTAACAAAAATATTTTACAGAGATAATATGGTTCTCTTCCTCTTTACAACTTACAAGGCACATATAGATAGGGCTTTTTTTTTTATAAAAAAAACAAAATGTATTGTTTTTATGTAATTAAATATGAAGCATTAAATAATTTTTCAACCTTTTTTATTATGGTATTTTATTAAATGTTATGCATTATAATAAAAACCTTTTACTTAATTTTTTTACCAATTTAACTTAATTTCTTAAGCATAGGAAAAATGAACTAAAAACCTTAATTAAAAAAACATGAAGTATAGCTGTACAATAGTATTTAGTTTTTTTATTATTAAAGATACATAATATTCCAAACAAAAACTATTTTCTGATTTTCAAAATGATATATTTACCGATTATATATAAAAATCATAATAAGAATGCTTGTCTTAAAGCTTGACACAGCCAGACACGTAGGACCTTTTAGCTTGTCTTAAAGCTTGCGGCAATCAGAATCAGAACTGAAAATGTGTGGATATTTATGTATCATAAATCGTGGCTATGAAAAGGAAAAATAGTCCAATCGGATGGAATAAAAAACTTCCTTTTTTAAAAAAATTTGGCAACCTGAATGGTTGAATGAATGAAAATATCTTTAAAAAGTTAATCAATCTGCAGTGATCTTTTTAAAAAGAAGAAATGTGACAAGGTTCAACAGTGTTTGATTAGCCACATTGTCTCTGAACCATGATAAACACAGTTAAACAAAACCATCCCAAACCAAAACAAACAAAAAAGATAGCTGAGATTTTTCTTAAGCAACCTTGTCCATAATTGTCCCTACCATCATTATTGCAGTACAACCACTGGAATTGAGTCATAACCAATGATATCAATCCACCACCGACATAAATTTCAAGAGTAAGCTTCAAATAGAGAATTGCTTTGCTACATTATTAGAAGGGGTGGATCACAACTTGTAAACCACAATGCCAATTAGCTACTACTTTTTTTATAAACAACACATGTTAAAGCAATATGAAGTAAATACCTCACAGAGCCTTTGTTCTCGGAGGCATAATAATGAATACAATATGGTGGTGACAGATAGGCATGGAACTGACCTCCTATACCTACCGACAAAAGCAGCAAAGATTTACATGGCCCCAATGTGGCAGTGTACAAGGAGACTCTTAATCAGTTGGAGAGTTCTAGGGAGAGGTGGATGTATTGTACAGGGTGCTATTCTGATGCCCACATGAAAAATTTATGGGCAAAAAAACTATATTGGATCATATTCAGCTTTCCATTATCTTCCAACACCCAGGTGCAGTTGAAGAAACAGTCAAGTCTTGCTCTTAAATTTTCTTTGAGCTTTCAAATCCACCACAATTACAGTGATGTTGTCTTTGCTTCCTTTCTGAAGAGCACGGTTCGATAGGTACTCTGCAGCTGCTTGTGCAGCAGGATCAATTCCCTCTCCCCTTTCTGAGGGCAATGCCAAGCCATTTTTCTTGTGCCAGAGAAGTATGCGCCGCCGAGCAATGTCACACACCTCTTCGTTGGTCATGACATCCCACAGGCCATCACTGGCCAGAATGAGGCATTCATCATCTTTCGCACGAGGAAGAAACGTCACCTCGGGGTCTGGAATAATCCATGGCTTCAAATACCTATCACCTGTATAAATTAAGGCAACAATAAACAAAAACAGTTTTGGACAAACTAACCGTGCAAGTAGCACAGGTCTTAGGAGCAACTTTTCAAGGACATGCAACCTAACATCGTGCACAAGTACACGCCTACAGGATGAAACAGATGACCAAACTACAGGCAGAAAGAATGCAACGAAGAGAAATATCATAAACAAAGCAACAACCATTCATAGTTTCCACAACCAGCATTATTCAAAATCATACACTAGTTTTATTATAGTAGCTACCCTGCAGATACTCGCAATTAAATCAATTGGATAGCTAAACACACTATTCATTTGAATTGCTCCCCTTGCATGTCGTCAGGATTAGCTGAACCAAACCCAACAACAGATATTCTAAAAGTCAAACGGACAATATAAACAAAGAGTAAGATAGAATAATGTAGTTTTAATCAAGGAGTCAAGGAAAGCAATTAACTTCAAACTTGAGCTTTAGAAATATAGTTTGAAAACATAGAGTTTTCTTTGCTCAAGTAGGAGTAAGATAGAATATATGCATTACAACATTAGCAAAAGTCAAAGAATATGATTTAGAAGTAAAAATGGGATAAGATGTTATACCGCAAGTTTCTAATTTTAAATATCAGGGATTAATATTACAAAATGATGGAGAAATTAATGCAGATGTCGTGTCACACAAAGGATACAAACGATATGGCTAAAATGAAGAAAGATATCAGGGGTTATTTGTTATTGCAATGTACCTTTCAAGATCAAAGGAAAGTTTTATTGTACTGTTATACATCCGACTGTACCCTATGGTAGTGAATGTTGAGCTTTAAAGAAATATCGAAAGAAAAAGGTAGGAGTAGCTGAAATGAGAATGTTAAGACAGATGCGTGACCACATAAGAAAGAACAGGATACACAATGATAACATACAAGATAGTAGTGTGACACTGATTGACAAAAACGATGACAAAATTGGTTAAGATGGTTAGAACACGTACAAAGAAGGCCCACTAGAAGCACCAGTGAGAAGAATAAATTGCACAGTTTTTAGTCCCATGGAAAAGGGGAGAAGGATACCAAAAAGGAACTTGGAGAAAGTTGTTAAGAGAGATCTCATGGTGAATAATAACTCTAAAGATTTGGTCTTTAACCAAACTGACTAGCATTGTGTAATCCATGTTAGCTGACCTCACCTAGTGAGCTAAGGCTTCTATTGTTGTTGTAAAAAGCAAGGATATTGGAGTATTTGGACTCACTTCAAGACCTTCTGGCTTTATGGTATTAAAATGGTGAAATAAACATTTTTATCTAATTACCACTCAAGCCAAAGCTTTTAACTTTGGAAATTTTGGATCTTTTTCGAAAAAGAAAGTGTACTGAATGTTGACTAAACCAAAAGAAAATGTACTCTTGAATCCTAATAATATTTCTTTCCAAAAGAAATAAAGAGAACTGGTGTGAAGAAAAAAAATAAAAACTAAACCAAAAGCCTTCAAGATTTAAGGAATCCTATTATGGCAATGAAACTTATAAGAATTATGATTCATGTGTAAAGAAGTGATAGAATAATTGTAGATCCTCCGACAACATCTTCCTACTTATAGAATGTAGAAAGAAATGAATGCATTTTACATTTCTAAGATATTAAATGCATTCACTTTTTCATTTAATACTTATTTATAGAGTATTAGGAGGGTTAGTAGGAAAATATAACATTACTCTAAGCGATATGCATAGTATGGAAATGAAAATTCTAGAAATTAGTAATTTTCACAATCTTGATATGGACATCATTTCTATCAGAGATTAGAGTACATATATAAACAATGCAACCAATGTCCACTTTTTACATTCATAAACTAAAATACTAACAAGTGTGTTGAGAAAAAGTCCTTGTAATCAGCCATGCTCACCAAAAGACATCCAAGAAACTCATATTATTAGATCAAAGGAAATAAAGTAAAATTTGTGATTAAGTACATACCAATAGACCTTGACATTGCTAGAACACCAAATACTCGGTGACCATTCCATTGTATCACCTTGCCTCCAGTGGCCTCAATTCTTGCATATTCATCATCTCGATTTGGCTACCATGCAACAAACAAACATAAATTTCTTCTAATTAGTTAAAACTCTTTTTCAAAGGAGATGCAAAACTATATTGGAGGTAGCTTACTTTATGATCAACAGATAGCGCCATGGGTTCTTTGCCACGACACAGAACCGCTCTTGAATCACCACAGTTTGAAACTATGATATGAGATGAACAGATAATAGCAACAACAGAAGTGGATCCAACAGTTTCTGGGGCAACAGGCTCACGATTAACTTCCCCCCCAACTTCAGCATCAACCTTCAAAAAACAATTGGTGAAAGTGTTTTTCCACAGATCTCTACAATCATTCTTGGTATTTTCAACTAATAGACCTTCCTTGACAGATTCGATTTCCTCAGCCAAGGCCAAATGCATGCGCTCACGGCAATACTTTGCCACCTGAGTGACGTAAACAACCTCCATGTGAAGAATGCTTAATCATTGGACAAAAGAATCACATAAAAAGCAAAATAAGACTTTACCTGAGAGCCACCATGCCCATCATAGACTCCAAAGAAATGTATTGTCTGCTGACCGAAACATTTGTTTATTCCATCAGGTAACCTATCACCAGTTAGCATTTCAATAGGAATTTTCAAAAATCGAGGAACAGTTGCAACTGCATCTTCCATCTCAGGCCTTTTTCCACACACAGATGTAAATCCCCATAGTGGGGTACAATCTAATTCAAAAACACTTCTACCTACTGTTCCACTCACAGATCTTTCCAGAGTTAGTTGGTGAAAAACACCTGTAGTAGGCTTTGAGCCAGATCTAACTCCTGTCTCTTCAAGGCTCACTGCCACATCTGCCTCTACATTTGACATACTCAAATCAGTAGCCCTGGCTGCAATTTTGACAGTGGAGATGCTCTTTCCTATGTCTTTGGAACTTGTTGTCCCTAAATCTGAAGAAACCTCAGAACTGATGAACTCATCTCCACAAATACTACTATGTTCACTGGCTACTGAAAGTGAAGAGCTATCAATAATTGGATCACCTTCCAGTGATATCAAATCATCCTCCTCAATTTCTGGGGTTAAAACTTCATCACCAACAACCAGAGAGCTTATATTTTGGGATATCATATCCAACATCGGAATTTCCCCTTCTCTTTGCTGTTCTGGAGCTGTGACTGCTGTAATACCAATTTCATCCTCATGACAACCACTGTCATGATTCTCATCTGAACCTATAAAAGTTTCATCGGAAACCTTAGTTATAGAATTGGATAACAACCCTGCATCTGCCATCAGCTTAATTCTGGATACATCCATGTGGGTAGCTATGGTTGGCTTATCACACACTGAATTACCTACTCTCCATGGCACTGTAACCGTGGTTGACATCTCCTCCATCAAAATCCTTGTCTATGTAGTACAAAAAGTTACCCTCCCACCCTACTGATATCACAGCCTGTCACGTTTTAACTAATTTATCACCTTTTCTGATTGAAAACGATCCCGGAATGCAAAGCACGGATTTAAGAAAACCATTTCCCATGTCTGAGAAGCCCAAAGGAGGAAACAAATTCAACCTATGCAAATCATGGACTAGTTAAAAGGTGGTGAAAATGAAATTGGGGTAGTCAGATCTGGTCAACAACAATGGATCCGAATTTCCATTTGTGGAAATTTCAAGCAAAATTAGCTAGACTACACCCTTTTTCAACCATTATCATATTCTTCTCTGTCTACCTCCGTCAACTCTAGTGAAAGAGAAACAGCTCAAAACTTGAAAGAAACAAACTTTATCTGCAAAAAACAAAAAAAAAAGGATAAAACCCACAAAAATTAAAGGAGAGAGGAAAAACAAAGCCAACACTCATTATCTCTAAACACAAGAAAGAATGAGTTAAAAAAAAGGGTCATGAGAAAGAAACCCAGGAAAAGCAAAGTCTCAAGAATCACAAGGAAGACCTCAAAAGACAACACCCTTTTTTCACACTATACCATGAGTTGCCTGGATCTGAGGCAACACATCTCAACCTCGTCCAATAATAATTAATAATAACTAATAATAATAATCATAAAAATGAAAGAAAGAAAAAAGGTAAAAGAAAGAAAGAAGAAAGTACCAAATTTTGTCAACCATGTAGAGTCTCGTTTCTTCCTTCCTTCCTTCCTTCCTTCCCTTCCCTTCCCTTCTTTTCTCTTCTCACTGCCTTGTCCTCTGATTGTGACACCTGAGACCCATCATTGGAGAAGGAAAAAAGAATCAACAGAAGAAATAAAGACATGAACTTTCCTTAATCCTAATAACCATTTATTAGTTAAATACAAATTTAACAGCTTTGCAGGGTGTGATATAGAAATAGAAATAATAAGCATACCTGAGTGTGTTGGGGTGTGTGTTGGAAGCGCGAGAAAGGGAGTGGAGAAGAAAGAGAAGAAAATGACCAAAAATAAAAATAGAAAGAAAGAAACTTTTAATGAAAGAAAAATGGGTTGAAAAGAGAAAGGGGCAATATAGAAAAAAGGAAAGAGTAGAGTGTTGTGTGAGAGAAAAGAATGGAGTTGGACAGATGTCAAATCTTGAAGAGCATATTAAAGCATCTCCACCCGTCCATCCATTCCCAACCTACCTTTCCTTTTCGCCATCCAATCTAATCTTCACCTATTTTTATAATTTTCCTTTTTTGCTCTAAAAGGAATCATGGTTTTAATGTAACACATGTTTTGTTATTCCTAATACAGTAATTTATAGATAAGGAGATTCTTTATCTTTATAGTTAAATTATTAAGTATTTTATTATTATTGCTTAACTTTGCTCTTCAAATCAGGGAAAGAAAAGTGTGCCTTTCTACGGAACAAGGACAAAGAAACCCTTCACTTGAATGACCATTCCCAAAATGGAGTTCCTTCCCTGTTCTGAATTTTTCTTTTCTCCTCCCACTCCCACTTTTAATTTTGTGTCCATGTGAATTTAGGTGAAATCATTGGAATTGATTCCTACAGTTACACGTTTCAAGATCTCTTATGTGAGTAGAATTAATTTTAGAAAAAAAAGTTAACTTTTTTTTATTGGATAGAATTGATTGTAGGTATAGGGCACAAAATATTTTGTTTATATTCTAAAAATAATTCTTCTTCTTTAAAAAAAATTCTTATTAATCAACTAAATAAAGTTATTTCTACCAAAATTATTATTTTTCAAAATTAATTATACCAAAATTCAAAAAGAATGGATCCACAATCATTATTAGTTGAGAAAAAACAATGTAATTTTAATTTACATATTTTAAAAAATCTTTTTTCTTAAATAAAAACATTTTTCTATAAAAAATTTCAATTGGGAAGAAATTTAGTTGGACTTGGGAATAAAACTGCAAAAAAAAATAATTATGTCTTAATTCAGACTTCAGAATTCAAAGTCTTTGAAGTGGTAAATTTAATTCTATCTATATTAGTATGAGAAATATTAACAATATATATATATTTTATTTTTTTAAAATCACGAAATTATGAATAAGACTCATCATTTCATGAATTTTGATTAATTTTAGTTAAGGGTAGAAAAATAATAATAAATAAATATTTTTTTGTTAAAATATAATAGAAAATATAAATAGCAATAAATAATATATTTTTAATATAAAAAATAATTTTCAATTTTAATAAAATTATAATTAAAAATTTGTTGAAAAATCATATTAAAAAGAGTGTTAGTAATGTTCTTATCAGTGTTCACGGGTTCATCCGATTACAAATTATTTTAACATTAAAACTAAAATTAAAATAATAAAAAAAATTAAAGTCTAGCCTTTAACGAATGACTATTTTATTTTGAAGTTGGCATGCACAAACAGATTGACCTAAAAACAAAACGCATGCCCTAAGGATCAGTGTGGAAAAGCCTCTGTTGATGATCCATCATTGATCTTGTTTGTGACGTATTGCCATCTTCAGCTCAATGAAGTCAGCACTCCGTATAAAAGAAAATGCTATGCAAATACGTAATGTTAAAATGTATGATCACATATTGAGCTGATAGTTACTTTTACCACCTGCTGTATATTTTAAGATTTTAACCAACAAAAATAACCTTTCGGCATTTTCATTGGAAAGTGTCCATCATAATAGGATGAGACAATAGACTTTTCGTTGTCTTTATTTTGTTATTTGAAAGGGATATCCCACCATTGAAATGGGAGTCCCACAACCCACCATTACATTAGTCATCCACGAACAAATACACAGGCAGCTAGTCAAAATTAATTCTGTTTTTTTTAATCATATATCGCACTTATTTTAATTTAATTTTTATACGTCTAATCATTTTAAATTGTTTCTTTCCGTGTATACTATAATATAATATACTATTTAGTTATTGAATTATAATATAATATACAAATTAAACAAAGCATGCCATATATTTTTATTTACTCCCTATATTTATATTAATAATAATTTTATATTCATAGTACAATTTCTATAACAAGAAACAACTTGAATGAATTTAAAAATAAATGAAAGTATAAACACTAAAAAATTAATACCTAATTTCAAAATCAGTATAAAACTGGTGATGAAAACCAGACCTCGGCTTCTCACCCGGATGGCCTATTGTACTGTACCAAAAGAGGAAGTTGGTAATGAAAAACTAATTCGAAGCATTTGTTATTTGATTATTCAACTAAAAATATTTTTTTTTACCAAATAAATGACTTTTTACAAAATCCAAAGGGTTGAAAACGACCTATCTAACAAGAAAACTCATGTCTAATTCCTACTTTATGTAAAATTTTCTTAAATCAACGATAATCACATACTACGATAAAGATTAATCTTCGATCTAATAAACTAGGAAAACACCATTGATCTTTGACCTAATAGATTAAGAGACGACCGTGATCCCTAACCTAAGACCAAAAATGACTTTTTACAAAATTAAATAAGAATTACAATAAATTGAAAAATTGAAGTAACTCACGTTTATAAATTTAGAATAGACACAATCAGAATCCTTGTAGACGAGTTTATTTTATTTTTATAGGCGGAATGATGATATGCTTATTTCTTTAATCTATATCAACCAAGCATTTTGTATCTCCTTCCTTAACCACCAATAAAATGTAAAGTAAGCTATAATTTTTTTTTTCTTTAATCTATATCGACCAAACATTTTGTATCTTAAGTAATCACGATGGATAAACTGACCACAAAATGGTTGGCCATCCGCTTCAAGTTCAATCCTCATTATATGGAAGTTACATAAAGACTAAATGGGGGGTGTTGGGAAAATTAAGAAAAAGTTGTTTGTATTCAATCAAGCATTAGCTAGTGACCAGGACAGTGAGGTTGACGTCACTAATTGCACTTTTCCACATGAAATAGATAAAAAGGGAAAAAGGGCAAGCAACTGAGCTGCTAAAGACAATTCCACACTCCATCCCCAAGCATAGTTTGTTTTAATAGTTTAATTTATGCTATCTTCCAATAAATGTACACATCACATCGAATAATTTTCAGGATGCTTTAATAGTTCCTTAGCAATTTTTGTCCATAACTAACATTTAACCAGCAACTGCCACTAGAGAAGGCAAGTCTTCCTCAGCCAACCTGGGCAGCCAGGACAGGAGCACTCAGTCGCACAACTCTCAGTTCCTAAGTTGAAAATTCAAATACAGACGCGCGGGGTTGCCCTACAAGCTTTGACAATGCTGTCAACTGCTTGCTGTACACATTTTTCTTGCAAATGGCATAGGAATTGGAGTACACCATAATACATGTTCTTGGCCGAATATTTAAAGCCAAAGCAAGTACACAAAAACCCAACAGGATGGACTTCAATTTGCACAAAGTTATGGAACCATTGGATCTCCAGAGGATGCAAGCATTTGTAAACTTGTTTCTTCAGCTGCCCGTTTAGAAGCATACTCTTGCATGGAATCACCTACAAATAGTTATTAGATCTTTAGTCAACTTTTATTTACAGTTGGGTTGGTCTAGCTCCTCTGTACGTTTCGTTCAAATGGTTTCGTGCTAGACCCGATTTAGTGCTTCTTCAAAACTTAAATTTTCATTAGTGCTGGTCCTTGGGTTTGATCCCTATGCCAACTATTATTCAGGAACACTACAACTAGTTTGACCCAGCATGTTCAACAGTCAACTGGTTTGAAAAGGAGAGAAGGATGCTAACTTTAAGGAAAATAACTAGGAATTGTTCTTATGGCTACAGAATGTACTCACTAGTCACTAAATTCTTAAAGTCTTGTACACAAAACAAAAAGTTGGTCTACATTACATACCAAAAGATTGACGGAGCCCTTCCTTTACAGCATCGAAATTCTTGTAAGTATAACCAACGAAACTTAGATCTTTGGTAGTTAGCATCTGCAGGAATTAGGTGGAAGTTGAAACATCAAATCATGCCATTTTGTCTAGCCATAACAGAAAGATGTATGACAGATACCTTAAAACAATAAGTACTCAAGATAACAATTTTTTGAATGACATACTTAGGGTGTGTTTGGTTTAGAGAATGGAAATAGAAGAGAAAATTTTAAATTAAAGTGTAAAAGGTGTGAGTCCTACACGAACAGTACATTCTCTCCCATTTCTCTCCTCCTACCCTAAACTAAACACAGCCTTAATGGATATCCTACATAAAAGAAAAGGAGACAGGATAAGGATATATAATTAATGCACCGACAGTGGGAAGGCCTTTTACACTGCCATCTAATAAAAAAATCCAGCATGTATGATAAGTTTGTTGACTGTTATGATAATTACCTTAAAAATCATATCGAAGATAATTTTTTATTGATTAATAGTATAAAAACTCATACTGATAGTGCATGTCTATTGAAATCAGAGAACACTCCCCTACTATGAACCAAAACAATTAAATAAAGACTTCTGACTCTGTAGTCATGTCCATAAATGGTAAAACACCAGGGCAAAACAAATTGATAAGATGTCAGCAGAATCAACTGGTGAAGTCTTTTGTTGTGACCGGATGGACTTGGGATCAAATCCTACTGATAAAAATCTTGGGAGAACCACACCACAAAAGCTGGCAATGGTAGTTGGAGAACTCAATGCCTTGTTTATTTGTGTTGAGCCCCATCAATTTCCAAATAAAATTGTCATTTATTTCCCCAGTTTTAGGAAAAGTAAAAAATAAACAATTCTTGGACTAGCAGCTTAGCACAAATAAAGCTTAATACAAGCAACATAGTTTGTATCAATTGTTCAATATTACCCTGGATAGGAGGAAACCATATAACAAATTCATTTTTCAGTCATTACACACAAACCAAAGTAAATATATCTCAAGAAGAGGCTGAAAGGGTAGTTTAGTTTACAATTCTATGAAAACAATACTCATCATCTTTGATATAAAGAACAATAAATAAACAATTTTCAAAAATTGTAATCAATTATCAGAAATGGTATTGAAAAAGTGTCACAAATCACAATGACAGCAAATATCAAGGAAAGTATGACAACCAAGGAGAAAGAATCTTCGATACTAGCATAATATATTTTATCATTTTCTTTCCCACACGTGTCTTGGAATTGGCTTAAAGTTCAAAACAACTTCTAACCAAAATCTTAAAGTGCCAGGCCTTCAGAAAAAAATTCCTAAATAAAGTCTGATCCAAACAAGAACAATAATTTGATATAATTGCAATACAATTTAGTATGTCTTCACATATAACATTTGATAGGGAGATATTTTAATGAAGAAAATTATGCAAACAAAACCAATTCAATCATGTGTACCTTTCGTGAGGATCCAGACCCGGTTCTTGCTGCTGTTGGTGGATCAACCTAACAATTCACAAAAGAATACAATGAGAAAATCTTAATGCTATTCATTGCTGGTAATATTGAAGCAACACTTTTCAAATGATTATACGCAAAAATAGATATTTGAAGTTCCAAGTTCCAACAGTTAATAGCAGTTCTGCTGTATGAGAAAATATAGAAGGGTATAATAATAGGGATAGCATGATGAGTTCATATTTTATACCTCATCAAACTTCATGAAGTTTTGGGTATCCAGTTCCCCATTGACTTGAGGTTTAAATGCTGCCTCCATTTCATACAGTTTATCCCAATCCACACCCTTGAACCAAGGATGAGCCTGGTATATACAGAATGTATATTAAAGTATATGACAAAAAGAAAGCTGACAGAGCATCACGGCAATATAATAATAATAAAAAAAAAATGAACACCTTACCTTTATTTCAATGGCCCCTCGAGTACCTAACCTATGATCAACATCACAGAGCAACCTATAAATTAGATCCTTAGCCTCAAGTGTTAACTGGGCATCATCTGGAAATCTTAAATGATTTCTCCAATGAACAATCTGAAAACAATCAGTGAATTTAGTGTCAACCAAAAAGAATAGAATCTTTGAACACTGGGTCTAAAATAATATGGTTGTGGATAAAAATAATCAACAGTAGTTGTAAGAAGTCATAAAGATGGTCAAATAATGTCTAGGAAATCAGTAAGAAGTATTAAACTGATCTTTATCATGAAATGTCAATAACCAACTCTCCCAAAAGCTTAAGCTATTAGGTGCAGACACAAATGGTTTAATTACTTCTCTAACATGCTCCTCATACAAGAGCGCCATGTGCTTGAAACACAGATGATAGAGGTCCAATTACCTGGAGCTTAACTTCAATTTTGTTTCTTTATTTAAAAGAATGCTGGTGGCTAAGATCAACAACTTGTTTAAGATCAAAATCTTGATCATTTTGGTGCAAAAGATCTTTTACCATGTCAGAAATCACATCTCCCAAAAGCTTGAGTTATTAGGTGAAGGAAAATGAATTTTTATTACATCCAACATGTAACCTTTCGACCATCCCTTATAATTTTTATTAATATATTATAATAATCTCAATTTAAAAAAAAATATTAAGCATCCCCTTCCATCACCAAACTCATCCATTTTATTTAATTTTGCATGTTGTTGTCTAATTTAAATATTATTGTGCCAATGAGGGTAGGCTCAAGTGCTTAACTGAAATGATCAAACAGTGTCCCTGACCTTGGAATGAAGCAACTATCCCCAGGATTTTGCCCACCTCTCCCCAATTTTATTAGTTGTCAAGTTTTATTGGGGGGAATAGGGAGAGGGGATAAAATATTTGAGTTGAAAAGAATACGTGTACTAACAACAGGAAACAGTGCCAAGTCATACATCAGCTTAAACTGCCTGTCTACCTTTAGTTTTTCCAGGATTTCATTAGAAGATACGGTAAAGGAGTAGAATATTTGAGTATCAGAAAGAACACAAGCAGTAACAATAGGAAATGGCACTAAGTGTTAAGTCACCATCAGATTAAACTACAAATGAGATGCAAGAAATTATTATTTTTTTATGAGAAGCCATTAAGCCAATTAAGGATGGTACCTTTCTGCATGTGGTTATTGGATCATCGGAGTAAAATGGTGGGTAACCAACCAGCATTTCATACATTATTGCTCCCAGTGACCACCTGTCCATATGAAATATTGCACATGAAATTTTATGAATAGGGTAGGTTAAATATAAAGCTTGTCAAGCTAATTAAAATTGTACAAATTGCTTTTACAACAGGAAAAAAAGAGTTACAACTTTCAAATGATCAGCCAAGAGTTAATCCACACTAAGCAGAACTATTGCTTGCACATTAAATACAACAAAAAACTGTGCAGCAACCTTCACAGCTGATAGATTTACATGGCCTAAAACATAAGGTAAGAGCTAACCAATCACATTCCATCCTTTATGAAATATTACACGTGAAATTTTATGAATAGGGTAGGTTAAATATAAAACTTGTCAAGCTAATTAAAATTGTACAAATTTCTTTTACAACAGGAAAAAAAAGAGTTACAAATTTCAAATGATCAGCCAAGAGTTAGTCCACACTAAGCAGAACTATTGCTTGCACATTAAATACAACAAAAAACCATGCTTCACGGCTGATAGATTTACATGGCCTAAAACATAAGGTAAGAACTAACCAATCACATTCCATCCCATATCCTTTTTTCAAAAGTACTTCAGGAGCAATGTAGTCTGGTGTCCCCACTGTTGAAAATGCCTTGCAACAAGAAACAAGGGAACTGAGTGAACTGAAAGGCTTTCTCATTTCGGCAATATTAGAATAACAAGTGCAGTAGTAATTGTAGACCATGCAATTGAAAAGCATAATTTATGTGCAATGAATACGATAATGGCCGTGATCAAGTACTAAGGTCATATAAAAGAGGTTATTTGTATTGTAGCCCAAGTTACACTATCCAGAACCATACTGTCATACAGTAAGTCTGCATATAGGGACAGAGACAAACTACAATGAGACAGGACCAAAGTTTCAAAATTTTAAAACTTCCCCACAATCATAATATAAACATGTGTGAGTTTGGATCCTTCAAAGATGTAATTTTTTCCTAAAGAACTCTTAATCATTTTATCCCCTCACCCCCCAAAAGACAAAATAAATAAGATAAATAAATGTTTAGGTCCTAGCTCTGTTTACTTTTGTATCATTCAAATAAAGAAAAGGAATCTTATAATATCAATGAAGGTTTTGATTTAGATTGCAGAATGCGAAGCCAGGCTACGAAACCAATGACAGAGACAGGATATAAGAAAGCTTGGACCATCTCTATGAACATGTGTTCTTAATTTTAAATAACAAAATCATACCAACTTCCTCCTGTTCATCTGCCAATGTTGAAGCTGTTCACGTGGACTTCTCCAGCTACTTCGATTGTCCGCATCATCAACATCCATTGGTTCTGCCAAAGTTTCATCATCTATGGTCTGATTTTCATGCAGTGTAGACAAGGCTATACAATCCAGAGGCTTACAGAGACCAAAATCAGAGAGCTTCATGTGACCATTTTTATCCAGAAGAAGGTTATCAGGTTTAATATCTCTGCAAAATAGATGATAATTGACAATTATTAATATGATTGTTTAGCATGTAAAGTCAATCCATTTCAGCACCCAATAAACCATCATCCCTGACATAACAAATTAAGCCAACAACTTTATAAGTACAGCCAAACTGAACCTGTGAATGTAATTGTGTTTGTGAATAGATTCTATGGCCAGAACACTTTGTGCAATGTAAAATCTAGCAACATTTTCACTTAAGGTGTCTTCCCTCATCAGCAGAGTCATAACGTCACCCCCAGGCAGATACTCCATAATTAAATACAAGTACTCAGCATCCTGAAATGAGTAGTAAAGTTTCACAATGCAATGACTGGCAACTTCGGCCAGCAAATTCCTCTCAGCTCTAACATGTTCCACCTGTAAAGAAAAAAGAGCTCATGTAAGTAAAATAACAACTAAGCATTCTTCAAGACATTCAGTCATCCAATAACATGGGTGATCCATCCTCAATAGAGACAGTATATGTATAACTCATTAATGGGTTTGGAATAATACATTTCAGCCATAACGAAACTTTAAAGGAATATGAAGAATAGTAAATTGCATTCACATGTCATGTCTGTTATTTGCATCAATTAGTAATTTCTAAGATTTGTTCTACTCAGCATGGTCTATATTTCTCACCTGGCCTCTCCTAAGCATTTCAGATTTCTTCAGCTTTTTCATAGCATAAATATTTCCAGATTTCTTCTCCCGGCACAGTCTAACCTGTAATTGAACAAGTTGGCATAAAATAATACTAGAAAAAAAACCTTGTATAGTAAGCAGAAAGAAGATTTGCCATTTCCAAACACAATAATAATGTATTGCGTCGTATCCAACAACGATTCTTTCATGCACAAATAAGCAAGCCAGGGACAGTACTGACCTCCCCAAAAGCCCCCCTTCCAATGATGGTCAAAAGTTCAAAATCATTAACACAAATCTTGTGTCTTTTCAATCGCATATATTCAGTCTCCTTCCTCTCTAAATCTTTGATGAGGTTGATCCGCTCCTCATTTGGCACATCTGATGATGCCAATTTTCTTTCTAAAACCCAGCGCCTGGAATAAAAAAAAAATTGTCAGCATCAGCAACTCCAAAACACTAGGTGAACAAAAGATCTGCACCAGTCTAGAGACTGTTTTAGGAAAAGACATAAGCAGGGCCACTAGAAGAGAGGCCAACATAAACTTTAGCTGGTTCTTTTTCAGATGAAACTCACAAAAGGAAGAACATGTGGTAGGTTGTTTCAATGTGACCAGATTAGTTAGCCCAAACTATATCAAACAAGGTGACAAATACCTCTTATGAACAAGTCAGCAAATATTATGATTTCATTTACTAATGGCTACACAAGCATCATGTTATACTGACATACCACCCAATGAAAAAAAAAAAACAGAGAGAAAATTGAAAGAGATACATGATTTTTTCATCCATGGTGTTAAAGATAATTCCAAAGCAATAACTTCAATCATTAAAAGAGACAAGAAAACTCAATCCATAGAATAAACATATCACCGTCCTTGTTTATGATTTTAAGTAGGTTGAGATATATGTTTATCCCTTCCAAGTCTTTTGATTGCATCAATGTTGTCCTTTAATTTTAGTTCCCATTTAACTTGGTCCTTGGCATCAAACCACAAGAGGTGCTTGTGTGGCTGTTTCCTATTCTTACTAAATGGCATGAAAATGGAAACACATCTGTTGATAGAAAAATAAATATAAAAATTACTATGAAAAGGTTATATGATTATGGGATTAATTATCTTCAGTTTTTTAAGTAATGCAATCAATCTAATATGATCCATATTTTTGTAGATCAGGGTTGACCAAGAGTTGGCAAAAATTAAAAAAGAACAATAAACAACATGCATGGTTCAAGTTGTCTAACTCTAAAAAGAGAAGGCAATTAATTTATTAACAGAGACCAGAAAACTCAATCTATAGCATAAAGATATCATTGTCCTTGTTTATGATTCTAGGTAAATTGAGACATATGTTTTCTTATTTAGTATAGCCATGTCTCTTCATTGCATCAATGTTTAATTTTAGTTCCCGTTTAATTTGGTCCTTGCCATCAAATTACCATATCAGGTGCTCGTGTGGATGTTTGCTATGCTTACCAAATGGCATTAAAATGAAAAGCCACCTATTGGTAGAAATAAAATATAAAAACTACTATCGCTGTGTTTGGATGCGCATTGCAAGGGTCTGGATTCATGTCATTCTTGAAGCAACTATTAATTGCTTCCTCGTAATCTAGTGAATTGGATGTGAATTTTGGAAAAAGTGGCTGAGAAGACGCCAAACCTAACACATATATGAAACGGTTGTATGATTATGATACAAGCATTCACCAAGATGCTGACATGGCAGATCAGACCAACACATGAACTTGACAATAAACTAAGGAAGAGATTTCAATTGCTAAGAGCAGGGCAAGGCGTGAAGTTAGCAAGCCAATGAGATTTAGAGATTACAGGGGAATGTAACCGTTAGTAACAAATTTTGTTAGGATGTGCAGTGTAAACAAAATAATAAGGATCAAGAGTAATGCCAGAAGTAGTTTTTGGGAATCATGCAGAAAATATTCATACTTCTATTCTTCATTTCTCTTTCCCTTTTACTCTAATTCTTCTTTCTAATCATATTATATTATTATGGGATCAATTATCTTAAGTCTTTTAAGCAATGCAATCAATATAATCTGGCCCATAATTTTGTAGATCAGGGCTTATAGTATAAATCTTACTCAGACATTTTTAACAAATTAACAAATATATAAATTACGATTCATGACCAAGAGATGGTAAAAAGTAAAAAAGAACATGCTCGGTCCTTCTCTAACCATAAAAAGAGGATGTAATTGATTTATAGATTTACTGCTTGAGAAAAAACATCCAACCAAGGCAAGCATACATATATCAAGTTGAGGAGTGATGTGATACTCAAAGATGCGCTCGGGCTTCTCCTCACTGACCAATAGTACAGATGTAACATATCATCTAGACGTACTCTCTGCAACTTATGAAGATAAGAATTGGGCAATTAAGGTTAGGATTATCATTAAGAGCCTGGATCATACACCATGACGTTTACTTAAACTGAGAGACACAAGTTTCTATACTGTGACGACCAAATAAAACCCATCCTTCCATCGAGTCTCACACCGGGTATGTAGATGGATTGATTACCGTGTCTCAAATACTCTATGCCTTCAGTTAAACTCAAGAATCAGAAACTCCAAACAAAGCATATGGAGTGTGAATTGCGAAATTGTTACCAAACAGATTCACACCGGGATCAGTTAAATTAAGCAAGTGTCAGTTGCAGGGCCTACGAAGCCCAAACACAGTGATTCATACCTAGATTACCTCAGCCAGCAAGGCATGAGAAGTTGAGAAAGGTAATTAAATCATAAGATCTAACCCTGAATTAGCATTGTACTCGATTTCAAGACAAAGGAGCAAGTTCCCTAAACACTAGCGTCCAAAAATAGCTGAAGAAAAATGAATAGAACAAATTTGGGTACCTCTCCTTCCTCTCTTGGATGTTCTTCATCTGAGCCCTATAATGATTCTCAATGAACTTCTTCGCAGCCGCCACTTTCTCCATGGTCAAGCTTGACCCCAACACCTCCTCCGCTCCGTTCTCTTCCTCCTCGAGATCCTCCATCTCTCTCTCTCTCGTTGTTGTCTAGCTACCACTCTGAGTGTGAGTGAGAGAGAGAATAATGTGTAACTCCAACTCCAAGTGTATCTATTCTTTATGTATATAAATATAAATCTAACCTATCTGATTCTTCTGAACCTTTTCTCTCTTTCTCTCTCTAGAAAACACCCTGGAGCTGTTATTTAATGCAACAACGAGTCGAGGAGATGATGCATTCAACAAAAAGGCACGGATTTAGCTCGCACGCATGCTACCCACCGTTATCCGATGCACTCCCCGTTCATCCTAAATAGAAACGGGACGGGGAGCATACGTGGCAGAATCTGAATCACGAGCGCATTGGATGGTGCGTGGGTGGCGGCGCAGGGGAACGAGGCCGGGAATAGATAAATGAAAAAGTGAGTTGCGTGGAGAGCGTGACGCGCTGGGGAAGGAGGGTGAGGAACACAGTGCGATGCGGTAGGAGAAAGCGTCGCTGTCACTATCAAATGAAATAAGCGCATTTTTAGTACTAGAGAACAACGAGGAGTAGGGCCCAGTGTGATGGGTAGTGATTGGGTCGTGGCACCCACTCTCCTTGCTGGGGACGTTTCCTTTACTATTAAATTCTGATTGGCTGTCTTGGACCCTGTTATGTTATCGGTAAACTTTTTTTTTTTTTTTCTTTTCTAAGACCAATATTATTGTCCATAACACAATATTATTTGAGTTGGTAGGAGTTTCTATTTGATCAAAAAATTTCTTTAAATACTTTAATATAATTAATATTTAAGATTCTAATTGAAGATATCTGATAAAATATGTCATGGGTTAAGCTGCTTATGTTCAGTGAGGTATTGCCCTATGCATGTATTTTCCCTTCTGGATATGAGTTGTCACGGTCTTATTCTATCTGTTTTTTTATTTTCCTTTTCTCAATGAACTTGGCTGTTTCAGCTCCACTCGCACCTACCAACCCCTCCAATATTTTTAAGCTCACTTTGGCGTACCTTAAATATTTAAATATTTACTTTATGCTACTACTAATTTCTATAAAGATTTTAGTAATAATATGTAAAATATTTACACGAGAGAGTTCCGAATTGGGATTTCGAGGCTTGACCCATCACGGCCGAAATGTCCCAATAGATGCGGTAGTTATCACAGTCTCTGATTAAATAATTGTTAAATTCTTTAAAAAATGAAGGGTGAATTTGGTCTAGCGCATGAAAATAAAAAATAAATTTCTTAATTACAGTAAAATACAAGATATGTGAAACTCACATAGAATCAACACAATTTTTTTTTTCCCTCATCTCTTCCCAAACCAAATATACCATAACGAATGAGAAAATAGTGTATATATTGTTATCCAAACTCAATCTATTATAAATGATAATTTTTTTATTTTTATAATAATTATTTCAAAAGTTACATTATAATTATTTGTGATTTTTTTATAAAGGGACAGTATAAAACTTTTGTATGACGATGCATATAGAAATTTTAAACTCTTAAAAAATCAAGCATCAACAAATATATTAATAATAGATATTAATTTAATTGAAATAACGTAAATCATTTGTTTATAAAAGAAGTAAACATATTAAATAATGTTTTTCAAAGAATTATTAAATTATAATTTTAAATTATTAACAAAATTTAACATAATTGATGGATAATTGAGTTTGTTGATAATGTTAATTAATATTCAATTTTAAGACTTGTACATAAAAAACGTTAAGAAAAATACAAATAAAAATACTTTGATCATCTTTACATCTTAAAGTGATTAATTTTTTATTTTAAGCTGAGATATTATACATGCTTACTGAAAAAAGGTATGATATTAAACTCTTAATAATAATGCATCGTAACAACAATAATGGTAAAGCTTTTTACGTGACACAGAAAGAAAAAAAAAAAAGGGGACAGTTTGATGCACCTTAAAAGATGACGGTCGGTAATATGTATACTATTTTAAATAACGAAATACGTAAATTATTTTTAAAATTGGAGGTACAAACGCATTCAGTCATCCAGCACATGGGGGTAGACCATGTTTCTGCATTATTAATCTAGCATAAAATGTGAACAAAGAATATTAAAAGTTTAGTAAATTTAACTTTAGTGTATTGTCCTTGTTAAAATAATAATTTAAAATATTTAGAATATTGCTTTTAGTATGATTTTAAAAATATAATTTATATTTACAAACAATATTACTGACTTTTTTTTAAAAGAACAAGATTATTGGCTAAAAAATACAAAAATACTTGTCTTAATTCAATTACTTCCTTTAACTTTCTTTTTAGTATCCATAAAAAGCAGCCAAACAACATACATGACTGAACTCGATTATTTTGACTTGAAACATACTTGCGGTCTATATAGCTAAATAGTAAATAGTCACTTAGTCCAACTTTTGTCTTGTTATGCTCCCATTTCCATTTAGCTGTAGGGTAATGATAAATATGCATGACAACATGAAACGTATGAAGTATGAAGAGAAAGGGAAAAAAGATTAAAAAACTAATAAATATCTTAAATAATGTGATAAGCAATTATGAGAAAAGTAAAAAAAAAAAATTGGAAAAATATATAAAAGATAAAATAGATGTATGTTTGTATTTATTCTCTATGTATTTAATTTTTTGTGAACAACTAATATTGATTTATAAATGTTCTTTTTAAATTAATTTTATCATCTGTTTTTTTATCTTCATATTAAATTCATTGTCGGCTAAGCAAAGCTTAATTTTAATCGTGTCTATTTTTAGGAAAAAGTTAAATCTTACAAAAATAATGGTGCGTACTGCGTAAATGTATTTCTATTTCTATTTTATATTTGTTTGTTATGTGAGATAAGAAAAAAAAAAAGCTCGATGTTGTCTTGTTGCGACTAAAAAATAATGATGAAAATATGCTTATTTAGGACGGCTCCTTATTGATGAATGGGATAGACTTGGCAACCCCCTCCCCCAAAAATATTTGTTATATTATCCATAAAACATTTTTCTTGAACTCTTCATTTATAAATAAAACGGGGTCTTTGATTTGTATCATAACATTTTTTAAGTTTAACATTTCTCATTCTTTCATTTTTATCATTTCATTCTCAATTTAAGTATCCATGATTCCATGGTACTACTTGTGTTAGTATATAATGGTTAGGTTTAATATATTAATCTTGAGAAAAAAACAGTACTTTTTACGTTTGTTCCAAAAACAAAAACTGTCCTTTGTACTTATTTCTGATGTTATAAAAAGGTTTTAAATCGTGTGATTATAGATGCATGGTGAAAAAAAAATTGAATATATTGACGAATATGTTATTTATTGAGAATTCTTCCAAGTGATAAAATGAATTACGACATACGTGGTTAATATGAGTGAGTTGATACTTATGTTTTTTAATCAAAGATTATAATTTGATTGTTGACTTGTGATATAATTAGAATTAGAAGTACTATTATACTTTTAAATGAGTAGACTTCACCGTAAGTGTTAAATAAAAGGGAAAAAAAAAAAAGCATTACCCAAACCATTGTGGGGGTAAGTGTGTGTTTGAATTACAGTAAAAAAAAAAATAGAGTTTCGTTGAACTGAAATTTATAAACTTAAGTTTAATTAAAATAGGTTTAATATATAACTTGAAATCTTGAATCATTTTTGTATCTTTTTACTATCATCACCAAAGCAAGACAAGATTAGCTTTGGGACAAACCTCAATTTGTGTGAAAATGATGTTTAACTCAATTGAAAAATGACTTTGATAAACAAGGATAACTTTTCATGACATAAATTTCAATTTGATGTCTAACTATCAAACCAAACAAGCATTAGGTCTAATATAAGTCCTAAGTCACCCACAAATAACTAAATTAAAATCATTACATATACAATCAGTTTGACACTTTGATATGTTGACTAAGGTTTAAAATTTGATTTCCGTTTTACTTATAGAATCAAAATTACAAATATAATTTTATCTCAAAATGGATCCATATAATAGGTGGAGTTCATAGATATGCAAAAAAAAAAAAAATTCTACTGTGGTCCAAATAAAAAAAAGACATGGGCTCAATTGAATGTTCTAAATTAATATTTAAATAATTATATACATATAATTATATATTGGCATAACAAAAAATAGGTCTTATGTTTAAATTATTTTGTAGACAAAGAGTGGCCTTAAAATATTTAACTTCGTTTAATTTATTGTAAAAATTAATTTCATAATAAAATCATAAAAATATTATTTTTACAATAATTAATTTCTAGCCACGAAAAAAGGAAATAAATATTAATTATAATACTCAAAATATTAGTCATCCGAAAAAGAAAAGAAAAAAGTTAACGAACGAGTCGAGAGAGAGAGTGTGAAGTGTGCTTTCCAATTTCCTTTACTCATTCATAGTTTTCTTTCTTTCTCTTGTGGCCGGTGTGAGGGAGACTGAGACCGAAGCAAGAGTCGATGGCGGACCCCTACTACTCATACGGTGCTCCGGTAGGCGCTGACGGAGGTACTCCATACTTTTACAAAACCCCAATTAATTTCCTCCTCTTTTTTTAATTCGTTATTCCCCACACAAATACGTAGAACAACAAAACCCAAACCAATTTTACATGTTCTTAACCACTGGATTTAATTTCAGTTTGCGTTTCGGTAAATTTCAACATTTACGCTTATTTTGCAGCACTAAAAGCCTAAATGAGTTATATTATATAGAAGACTAGTACCATAGTAACATTCTGTTTCTTAAATTTTTTTAAGGTTAAACTATTCACTTGGTCCCTATAGTTGTCTCCATTTTATGTTTTAGTTTCAGTACAAAAAAAGTGCAAGTTTTAGTCTCTAAATCTACATAAAAGTTTAAGTTTTGATCCTTATTCAGAGCATGAGAGAAGACTTCGGTGGCATAAAACCGCTACAAAACCTTTTGGCGGTGATAATACACCACAAAAAACTGTTTATGGACTAAAACTTAATAGTTTTCTGCACAGGGCTAAAAACATAAAACGAGAACTACTATACTGATCAAGCAAATAGTTTAACCTATTTTTAAAAGTGATTGTCATGTGATCCATGTAGCCGACCTTACCTAGTGGGATAAGGCTTTGTTGTTGTTGTTGTGTTCTGACTGTTGATTTGGTTCTATCAGCTAGCATTGCAAGGAGCAGCTTTGCTGGTTATATCCCCTCTGAGCCTTCAAATTCCACTGAATTGAGGGGCATTGGATCAGATTACCTGCAGAGAGATGTAAAACTTTATATGACTATTTTGAGTTATTATGTGATGCACGTGGGAGATGAATTTTCATTTTTATCTTGGATTGTTTCTGCAGATAGGCTTGTTTTACAGTGCTGATGATACCTTGGGCTCCAGAGTTCATTCTGAGCCTGTTAAGGGTTATTCGCCTCTTGCAGATCCTGGTCTGAGTAAAAAACGAGATACAACACCATTGGGCATTAATAATGGTGTTCCTGATGTAAGCAGTGAAAGACCAGCTTCTAAAAGCAGTTATGACGGTCTACCAATTTCGGCGGCAGACTCAAACATTCTGTTTGTGGGTGGACTTCCAAAAGACTGCACTAGAAGGGAAGTTGGGCGTATCCTTTGTAGCTTAACTAGCTTATATGTCTGCTTGTATGTGTTTGCGTGTTGCCTTTTGTTCCTGGTGTGGCAATAATGGATTGGAAGAAAGTGTTTTGAAATTAAAGCTGTATTGGATTTACTAAATGAGATCCTCTTTAGTTAGTCACTCTTTATTTTTTAGTTCAACTAAAACTTTGCATGGACAATAAGTTGTCTTTTAAGTTTAACAGCATATGGAAATTAAATCACTTGGTTCCTGAAATAACTTTGATGGTATGTTTGGGAGTGGGATTTTGGGGGATGAGAAGGGAGGTTAAAAATTAAAAATTTGCCCTTCTTTCCCTTATCCTCCAAAACACATTCCGAAACATACATTGTATTTTGTTGTTATGTTGATATGAAGTCTTGACCTTTACCCATAGATCTTTTCCGTCCCTTTATTGGCTATAAGGATATCAGAGTTGTTCACAAGGAGCCTAGACGTGTAAGTGTGTTAATTAAGAATTTCGTGTTGACTATCTTAGAAAATTCCAGTAATGTACAATCTATCAATGTTATTATAGTTTGTCTAGGAAGGAAAAGAACTACATATGATTTCATGATTATCATGTGTTTTTAAGGAATATGATATTACTTCTCACTTGTTGCAGCATTCCTCTAGTTAGTAAATAGTAATACATTAGCTTTGACAGCCAAAAATATTTTGTGTAGAGTGTTAATCTACATTATTTCATTTTTCTTCATTTATTATGAATAACCAGTAGTTTTTAAATGACTGAGATGCTGCAGAGTGGAGACAAAGCTATGACTTTGTGTTTTGTGGAGTTTGTTGACTCCAATTGTGCTCTCACTGCCCTGGAAACCCTGCAAGGTAATTTTTTTTTTTTTTTTCTGAATTGCATATAGTTGAGTTTTATATCTATGCACTGTCCTGACTCCTGAGGAAGTGAGGAAAATAGAAATATGAGAGAAGGCATGTGAATAATATGGGACCTGATTCTATGATAGACGTGGATCAAAATACAGAGCACTAACACTTATTTATTCCAATATTCTAAGTCAACTAGTCAAGTATATTGGTACAATCCCAGCTATAAGTGTTTTTTCTATTGGGCAATGTTAGTTGTTAATTTGTTAGTGGGAGGGATTCGAACCCACGACCTCTTTCTCTTCCCTTTTCCTTTCAATCACCAAGCCAACCTTTTCATATGCAAAATATAAATATGGATGTACGATGTATACTACACATAAACTGAGACTGATTGTAATATTGTCAATATGAAATTTAAATTAAAAGTTGCTTAATCATATTATCAATGTGTGGAAAATACATTATGTACTCAAGTGTAAAATTTGATGCAGGCTACAAGTTTGATGATAAAAAGCCTGACTCACCAACTTTAAAAATACAGCTTGCACACTTTCCTTTCCGGCTACCATCTGATCATGGCAACAGCTTATCAACATGATACACACTGACTGGACATTGATTTCTTGGGAGAGAATGTATTTGATGGTGCTCAAATGTCAGATACAGATATTCATTTTTAGTTTCCAAATTTTAGGTTAGGCCTGGCTGTTGAATATAGTATATGGATGCAAGAATTCTGGCTACAAGCCAATTTTTTAATCTAGAATATTGATTATTGCCATTGGATAATTTTCATTATTATATTTTGGCCCGTCAGTAAAGCCTCTCCAATCACCGGAGTAAGGCTGTGGCTTTGTACATTTGAGTTTTTGACCCTCTTATCTCTAACTATGGCTGGAGAATGGGAGTTTCATGTATTTGGCCTTTCATTTTAATCTTTTATGCTCTAGCAGGGAATTGTAACAATAGTTAGGACTTGTGAAAATAATAATCATCGGGCATCACTTTGTGTGCACTACATCAATAAATCATGATGTTATATGTCATTTTTTTTCCTTCTTTCTTTTGGTAGAACTATAGATAACATTTCTTTCAGCTGTATCCCCTATTTCTGGGGGACTCAGGTTCTCCCGGTGGTGATTTGAATTTTCCCAAAGCGATTAAAGGGTTTGCCTCCACTTGTGCATAATGCCGATGGTTAATGCATAGTGCATGATTCTAAATCACTATGGTTTTTACCTCTTGATTGATGATTTGGTATTGCGATTGTCGTTGGTTGAGTATTAAAAATTACCGCTGCACTTTTTGGTGACACTGTTGTGACTTGCTCCTAGACATATCAGATGGTTAACCCAATTCTCACAAAGAATCTAAACTAATTTTGCCTGGCAGCCAATAGTAAAACAAATGTTTTTGGTCACTGTAAAATAATTGAAATCCAGACAAAAAGAAAACTGAACTTAATTGGGCCTTATTGATTGTCACACTCTTTCTTAATACTAGTATGATTTTGATTCCGTGTACTTTTATCTTCAAATCTTTGCAACAACGAATAATAATTCATTAAACTAGAACAACGTACGAGTCCACGATTTTATAAAAATAAATAATGCCTTTAAACCAAATATAGCTAGTATTAACATTTAAATGTTGATATATCAAAGTTTAAGCTATTTTATTTGACATCATAATTTTCTTCATACATATTATAATTTTTATTTATTTTGTCAATTACTGTCTAGTAAGATTGAATGTCTTATTAGAAGTTAAACACATTTTGTAAGATCTAGAATTTTTGTCTGTTTATTTATTTAAAAAACATTTATTACATACAAGATAAAGTTGTTCGTCTTTACTTTTTTCACCACCGATGAACCCTATTGTTTGAACAGCAAGATAAAAATGTAGTCTCAAGTCTCAAGGGAAGGAAGGAGACCATGTGTTTGGAGCGTGCACAAATATACGGTCATCTACCTTGAGCATAACCATTTTCGTTACAAAGGCTCTTAAGTGCACATTTTAAAATTTATGGACTAGAGAACACATGCAATCGTGCATGACCCTAAGTTCCGAGGGTTGAATTGGGCTTTCCCAAAATTTAAGATAAAATAAGGTTGGAGTGGCAACACCATTACAACAGGGAAAAATAAAGACAAGCAACCAACTAAAACAAGTTAACTAATAAAAGTATACAACATTATTGAAGGGTGCAACCTCGTGTAGCAGCTTTTTTGTCCTAAGGCCGTTCTCAAATAGTCAAATAAAAAGACTAGGTTTCGGCTTATTTATTTCTTTTTGAAAAGGAAGTGTGCAACCATCCATTCTTCACCGTTATTGTATCCAAAAAGTTCTGCTACAGCTATGAAGAATGTTCTCCAATAAGCAGTCCACTTGGTAGCTGAGTCCTTGCCGTATGTTGATTGCATAATTGGCTTGATGAAAGTCATTCTCTGGTCCATTCTTTTGAGCCATTCTTCACTGCAACATAAATTCATTTTTCTCTTCAGTAATACAGTTCAAACTTCTTTGTAAACAAATGGAATATAACAGTTTTGCTGTAAATCATTGAGCAATTTTGTTGATTCTAACCTGGTCTGTGCGTAGTGTTTCCCATTTACTAGCCAATGGTTGGTGACAGTAACATCATCCTACACATATCACCAATGAACTCAGTTACAAGAGAGCTAAATGTGGACACAATAAAAACAGGTTAAGGTTACACAAAAATATAGCACGTACTTCTGCTCTTACACTTTCTTTTTTCTTTTATCAAGGAAAAACGCAATAAATTTTTCCTTCATCTTTATCTTTTAGAACACAACAATACCATCAGAAAATAACAAAGCTGGCACAAGTTGCAAGGCAAACTTACTTGGAAATAAAGAAGTAGATTTGCCGAAGGCATAGTTCCTCCAGTAAAGAAGTATCTTGTAATCCAGTCATCTTCATTTTTGTCCTTCATGAAGAAGTATCCAGTAGGTAAATGAATTGTAAAAATGAAAAATTGACAACCCACTACTCTTTTTAAGACATTGTTGACTAATATCATAAACAAAGAACCAATACAAATCATTATGGCCAAGTTGTTTAACAGCGTTATGTTGGGTTCACCTCAAAGTGGTAGGCAAATGCTTTGTGGCAGAAGTAATGAACAAATAAAAGGCTATCCTCTTTCATCCATTTGGATATCTTCTTCAGAAGATCTTTATAGTTCTTCATATGCTGCATCAAGGTCAAAATTGACTCTAAAATTCAAGAAATCGTGGCTTCAACACTAATTATATATTCATATATACTAACCTCAAACATTTCTATGGAAAATATTCTGTCATAAGAAGTCTCCATTTCAAATGTGCTAATATCAGCAACTATAATATTCAAATTTTGCAGCTGAAGATCCCTGACAAGAGAGCAACAAAGGAATGTGATTTTGATTATCATGCAATATTTAATTAAATTTGCAAGCAAAATATTGGTTCATCTGTCGTAAGGGTCATCTGTTTATTAAGATTTAAAGCAAACAATGGGATACCAATCAGCATACCTACACTTCTCCTCAATATAAGCCTTTTGAGTTGTGGAATTGCAGATTCCTGTAACCCTACAGTTAGTGTAATTCTTGGCAATGTATAGAGCCAACGATCCCCAACCGCATCCCACATCAAGCACTGTATGACCATCTTTCAGGTTTGATCTCTCACAGTACAGTTTCAACATTGCTTCTTCAGCATCATCCAGCGTCATTGAGGCAGAAGAGAAATAACAACAGCTGCATCAGTTCACACACATATAAGAATGTTATATTAGCCATAAGGTTGTGTGCATTTTACCACTTTTCTTTCATGCAGACATACCTGTCAGTAATCTATATTGCCAACAAATTGCAACCCTCATGTATTCATTTTGCAACAGAAAATGACTTGTTTATAGTGAATCTTTACAGTTCTGTTACACATACCTTAATCAGTACAGGAAACCTGCTTTAACTAATCAAGTGGCCAATGGCAAGGCTGTGCCCAGTGCCCAAGTGCCCACCATTCTTTCTGTATACCCTTTTAGGTTGATCCTGTTGTAAGGACTGAGGACCTATTTGTTTTCCTTCTCGCTTTTGGCTTTGAAACTGGTTCTTTTAAATACTTTCATGCTACTCAAAAATTAATTTCTCATCCAAAATTTATGAAGTTTTGAAATTTTTTCCAAAATGTATTTTAAAAACCAAATAACAGAAACAGATATTCTCTAATCTTGTTCTTCTATTTTGTGATCCTAGCTCAAGGGTGTGAGTTCTCTGTAGTGGAGCTACATGTGAGACATGAGCATAGTGTGTGTCTGTTTTCTTTTTAAAAGCTAAATTCAATTTTGAAAATAGAAATAGAAAAACAGGACCACTATCTTCATTCAGCAAAGAAATCAAAGGAACTTTTAAGCTAAAACTACTACTGCTTTATTTTTAAATCTTTTATTGAGTTTAATTTTAAAGTAGTATTAAGCCAAAATAAAATAAAAAGACTTTGAACTAAACATAGCCTATGCGTTTATTTT